>NC_072384.2:58108175-58750988 GCF_028885625.2 Pongo pygmaeus | reverse complement strand
TTCGAGTCACTGAGTGTTCTGGCAGAAATGGGAAAGAATACTCAAGCTAGGTGAGGTAAATCTTTAATATTTCTCATGAACGTTTCATGAGATTTTACATTCTCAAAAACAATTATAACACCAAATTGTCTCTGTAAAATATGTATGAGTCCCACTTAAATACACCTAAAATGTTGGATGGACACCTTAGTGTACTCTAAGGGACTGATTTATTTATTTATTTTTTTGAGACAGACTCTTGCTCTGTTGCCCAGGCCATAGTGCGGTGGTGCGATCTCGGCTCACTGCAACCTCCGCCTCCCGGGTTCAAGCAATTCTCCTGCCTTAGCCTCCCAAGTAGCTGGGACTATAGGCACGTGCCACCATGCCAGCTAATATTTTATATTTTTAATAGGGATGGGGTTTCACCGTGTTGGCCAGGCTGGTCTCAAACTCCTGAGCTCAAGTGATCCACCCACCTCGGCCTCCTGACGTGCTGGGATTATAGGTGTGAGCCACTACACCCGGCCAAGGGACTAATTTCTACTCACTGGTCCTGCAATGTGTACAAGTCAAATGCCATAGTCAAAAATATGAATTATTTCAGGTAATAGATGTTTAGGTTACTATTAGTAGGTTCAAACAGATGAGCAAATGCCAAGGGTCTACTGTACTAAAAATTTCTAAGGAGGTGGCTAGCAGACAATAATGCCGATAATTGACAAAAAGTGAAGTAAGTACCTGAGAATGCTGTTACAGATGCTGTTTCTACTATTCATTGAGTAAAGTGTCAACTTATGTTAGTTACTAATAAATATTAATATATCCACTTAGTATACAACCCATTTATGTCAAATGAGTCTTCATCAGTAACTTTACTCTTACTTAATTTAAAGCTGTTTTTATTGTTTTTCAGAATACTGAGAATATACTTCACACATTGACTCAGCACACCAGGTCTGAACTTAACCTCACTTTGTATTAATATAATTTAAAAATTAGTCAGAAGATACATAATAGTTATTTTTATTAACTAGGTATGTCACAACTTGCGCTTTTGCACCTAATACCCTTTTACTTGCTACTGGTTCAATGGACAAAACAGTGAACATCTGGCAATTTGACCTGGAAACACTTCACCAAGGTTAGTAAGGACATCATTTTTCACTCATTTCAACCCCACTCACCATTAGGGTCAGAAAGTTAGTAAATTGGGCCGGGCACGGTGGCTCACACCTGTAATCCCAGCACTTTGGGAGGCCAAGGTGGGCGTATCACTTGAGGTCAGAAGTTCGAGACCGGCCTGGCCAACATGGTGAAACCCTGTCTCTACTAAAAATACAAAAAAGTAGCTCAGCGTGATGGCGCATGCTTGTAATCCCAGCTACTCGGGATGCTGAGGCAGGAGAATCGCTTGAACCTGGGAGGCGGAGGTTACAGTGACCTGAGATCGTGCCATTTCATTCCAGCCTGGGCGACAAGAGTGAAACTCCATCTCAAAAAAAAAAAAAAAGTTAGTATATCATTTGACAGGTTATTCACATTGCTTTTATCAATATAAAGTATACATCCAAATTTAATGTCATTTAAAAATAGTTTAGCCTGGCATGGTGGCTCACACTTATAATCCCAGCACTTTGGGAGGCTGAGGTGGATGGATTGCATGAGCCCAGGAGTCTGAGATTAGCTTGGGCAACATGGTGAAACCCCACCTCTACAAAAAAGACAAAAATTAGCCACACATGGGGGTGTGCACTTGTGGCCCCAGCTACTTGGGATGCTGAGGTGGGAAGGATCACCTGAACCCAGGAGGTCATGAGGCTGCAGTGAGCTGAGAACACGCCACTGTACTTCAGCCTGGGCAAGGGAGTGAGAACCCATCTCTAAAATAATAATAATTTCAGAGAAGCCAGTGTTGAGTGGCTGGGCTGTGTTAAAGCTGTTGGTAAATGCTTTCGGTGCACATTCATGTGTCCCACTCCTCCCATGGTTTGTAAGTTATTTGTTTATATTCCAATACTAATTTCAGGTAAATGTAACCTCAGGACAAAATCGAAATTATCATTGTATTTTGTTGGTTTTATTTTGGCATCAAGCGACATTGGCACATAATTTAGGAGTTTTATTTTTATCACTGTCAGAATTATCCAAATCGTGGTGCTGATATGCAGATGATGGAGCAAATAGAATACCTTTGCTGGTATGAATTTTATATAATAAAAAATTATTTTCCTGATGTGAAAAAGAAAATGATCCAAAAGCAAGTTAAAGTGGTAAAACAATTTTTTTTTTTTTTTTTTTTGAGACGGGTCTCCCTATGTTACTTAGGCTGGTCTTGAACTCCTGACTTCAAGTGATCCTCCTGCCTCAGCCACTTGAGTAGCTAGGATTATAGGCATGAGCCACTGTACCCAGCTATAAAACACAGATTTAAGGAAATTTCATTTACTTTTAATTCAAAGTGAGAATGTTTATAAAGGAAATACTTTTTTGTTATCTCACTTACCTGTTTGTTTATTTTAAGCAAGGAGCACAGAACATCAGCTGAAGCAATTTACTGAAGATTGGTCAGAGGAGGATGTCTCAACATGGCTTTGTGCACAAGATTTAAAAGATCTTGTTGGTATTTTCAAGATGAATAACATTGATGGAAAAGAACTGTTGAATCTTACAAAAGAAAGTCTGGCTGATGATTTGAAAATTGGTAAGCTTAGTGAAAGATAGGCAGTCTTCAAAACAACTTTCACCAAATTACTCTGCAGTTGGATTTTGTTGCATTAATGGTTTCTTCTTAATGTTCTGGCACTACACTAATGACCCATCTTCTTGATTATGGCCATCCTAGCAGTTGTGAAGTAGAGTTTCATTATGGTTTTGATTTTCATTTACCTAATGACATGCATCTTTCAAGTGCTTATTTGCCATTTATATATCTTCTTTGGAGAAATGTCTGTTCAGATCCATTGCCCATTTTTAAACTGGGTAGTCTTTTTATTGTTGACTTTGTAAGAGTTGTTTATGTATTCTGGGTACTAGATCTTTACCAAAAACAAGTTTTGATATCATGCTCTAATAAACATAATTGCCAGACACTATTACTAATATGCTATAGTAAAATTTTAGTTAACCAGAAAGCTCAGGAAATAAGATATTCATGTTGAGATTTATTACTAATGAAGAGTGAAATAACTAAAAATCTTTGTTATAGAAAACCATTTTAAAGTATAGTATTATAAGTATTTTACTTTCCTTACATAGTAAACATAGTATGTGAGCCTATTTAAATCTCTTGGAAGCCTGTGGCCTTTTAAGGAGTTAACAGAATGATTTTGTGAAAACACATAAGTGGTTTTGTACTATACTCAGGCTATACTTGAATACAGTCACTTTTCTTTATTTTATTTTATTTTATTTATTTTATTTATTTATTTTTGAGATGGAGTCTTGCTTTGTCGCCCAGGCTGGAGTGCAGTGGCACGATCTAGGCTCACTGCAAGCTCCGCCTCCTGGGTTCACACCATTCTTCTGCCTCAGCCTCCCGAGTAGCTGGGACTACAGGTGCCTGCCACCACGCCTGGCTAATTTTTTATATTTTTAGTAAAGACAGGGTTTCACCATGTTAGCCAGGATGGTCTTGATCTCCTGACCTCGTGATCCGCCTGCCTCAGCCTCCCAAAGTGCTGGGATTACAGGCCTGAGCCACCGTGCCTGGCCAAGTACAGTCACTTTTCTATCTCTTTTTGTGTGGGGGTGGCAGGGTGGGGGAAGAGATAGGAGGGTCTCACTCTGTTGCCCAGGCTGGAGTGCAGTGGTGCGATCACAGCTCACTACAGCCTCGACCTCCCAGTCTCAAGTGGTCTTCCTGTCTCAGCCTCCCGAGTAACTGGGACCACATGCACATGCTACCACGCCCAGCTTATTTTTACAAATTTTTGTAGAGATGAGGTCTCTCTATTGCCCAGGCTGGTCTTAAACTGCTGGGGTCAAGCAGTCCTCCAGCCTCGGCCTCCCATAGTGTTGGGATTATGGGCATGAGCCACTGCACCCAGCATCTCTCTCTAATAAAATATTTCCTTTCAACTTCCTCTTTTCTTCTGAGAGTAGGTAATAGAGTAGGAGCTTTGTTTTTAAAAAAAACTCACAAATTTAGCGTCTTAATTTCTTATTAATCTCTCACAATTAATCTTAAGGGTACCTTATCAAGTATAATTACTTCACAATATAAAATAATTTCAGATTCAACAAAGGATGTTTGAAAACATAAGAAAAGCATATAGAAACAATAGAAATACAATTCTATTTTTATAACTAGGTAAATAAAGAATAAGGCATTCTAGTTGTTTGTTTGTTTGAGACAGACGCTCCCTCTGTTGTCCAGGCTGGAGTCCTCTGGCATGGTCTTGCCTCACTGCAGCTTCAACCTCCTAGGCTCAAGTGATCCTCCTGCCTCGGCCTCGTGAGTAGTTGGAACCACAGGCATGCGCCACCGTGCCTGGCTAATTTTTAAAATTATTTGTAGAGATGAGGTCTCACTACTTTGCCCAGGCTGGTCTCAAACTCCTGACCTTAAGTGACCCTCCCAGCTCGGCCTCCCAATGTGCTAGGATTACAGGCATGAGCCACTGCGCCTGGCCAAGAATAAGACATTCTTGTAGGATTCAATTAATGATCAATTAATTATTCAATTAGTTTTTGAAGGATGAGTCTCAGGTTTAGCAGTAGTAATCATTTTACTTAAAAGTTTAGTGAAATGGGTTTTGGAAGTGTCAGGCCCAAGCCAAAATTGAAATACAGTTTAAACAAGTTCTGTGATGGTCTAATAGGTGAATTTGAAAAACCATTAAGAATGGAGACAAAAATGTTGCACATTCTCTAGTAAATAAGGACTCTTAGGCTTGTGTTTAAGATTTGGAGATCTAGCAAACTCAACAAATTAGAATAAAGTAGTAAAAATTGACTGTAACATTTATTTTTTATGTCATTCTAATGTATTTTAAGGTTTTTGCAACCTTCATTATAAAGGATCAAGCGGCTAACTTTAATCTTCTATAAATGGTATTGTAAGCTACAATGAATTTCTTTTAGTCCTGAATTTTAAGAAAAATAGACCTCAAAATAGTAAATTGCACTAATAGAGAATTAAATTTGGTCTAGAAACAAATGTGTTGAGGTGAACCAATGAGTATATATGCTACTGAATTTTGCTTTTTTAATGCTTATCTATTTTACCTGCTTTTGCCTTTGTGATATGACTGTTTAAAACAGCTGCCATGTCAATGTGAATAAATCTGAGTTTAACATTCAGCAAATGGAGGAAGTTGATTAATTGTGCAGTAAAGTACATTGGAGGGTTTGAGACCAAAGTCGTATATCTATTATGTTTGACATTTAAATTATTTTTAAGGAATTGAGCAGTTTATCAAATCTTTTTTCAATGGGTCTTTTGTAAATACACAATAAATGAAATTTCTGCAGACTTGAGTATGTTTGACTTTGGAGCTTTACCCAAGGATAATAGTCATTTTCTAGGATTGTGTTAATGGAAGCCTAGGGTACAATAGACATACAGCTTTAGTTAGGAAATAATTCCTTATATCTAGAACTATATTTGGATAAGGAATGTCCAGACAGTACAGGTTCAAGAGATCCTTGATGTTGAGAGGGATATGTCTTAAGACATTTGCTATGAATTTGTGACTACTACTATAACATTTACTATCTCATTCAAAAGGCATAAAGTGTGAAAGGTTAAGAGTAGGAAAGTCACTTTTAGATGTGATATTACGCAACCAGTTGAGTCTACTACCAACTAGCCACACAGCTTCCATCTAGCTACTCATTGGCCTCAGTTTATATCTAGGCCTTGGGAATGCGGCAGATTGCTATGTATCTTGGAGTTTGGAATTGCTGTAGAAGGTAAAATGATAGAAACTTAAAATGACAAATGCTAAGGTACTATTGTATATCATGTTGGTATTTATGATTATATTCAGATAATCATCAACCTAGATGCCTAATTGGGAACAAGATTTTTTTCAAAGGGTTCACTCTTCCATTTGCTCTTCTTTCCAAGAAATCATAAAAGCACATAAGACATTTTTATCATTTTCTAATTTAAAATTAAAACTAGAAATTTAAATACATCACCTGTCTTAGTATCCTCAGGTTTTGAAAGTTTCATGTTTCTGTTCTTATTAATTCGTTACGTAGATTTCACTTGTTGCCTGTGTAACTGCATTTATTGTTAAGTAATTGAACATTTACAGTTTTTTTGTTGTTGTTTATATGTGATTAAAGTGAAATAGGCTGTTCAAATCTAGTTACTGTGCAATGACCCCTGTTGAAAGGGCATAACCCTCCCTGGTCAGCTGCTGTCTGAAGTTGGCCCACTCTCCTTTCCAGTGCTTACTTGTTGGACATGCTGGGGTCTCATTTGCTCAGACCCATCAGATGTCCTGTTGCTTTCTTCTGCACAGATGCCAACCACAGGTCTTTATGGCTGTTAATGGTTTGTCCTCACTCACGCATATTGTAGGGTTCATGAAGGTATCTTGCTACCTTGTTTTGTTGGAAATGTCCATGCAATTTGAGTTTATCTGGTTGCTCTGTTTTTTCAGAGAAATTTAAAAACTATACTGCTTCTATCCTGTTCTTCATATCCTCTTAAAAATTCCTCATGTATCTATAGCTGTGTTTTCCATTCTTAATATAGGTTTCGTGTCTTCTCTTGATCATTCTATGTAGAAATTTGATTTTTTAAATTAAAAAATATATTTTTAAAAAGCAGATTTTTAGCTTTCTTTGTAAGAAACCAGCGTTTGGTTCTGTTATTCTCTGTCAGGGTGGGGGAGAGGTGAGTCAGTGACCAGCTTGGTGGTCTGTGCTCGTTCAATTCCAGGCTCTCGTGCTGTCCTGGTAACTGGCCTCCAGCTGGGGCTTCTGTGGCATCAGTACTTACAGGACAAAGTTGGGAGAGTAAAGGGCACATGTAGGAAGGTCTCTGTCTCATTCATGTACCCACATCTCTGCTCTATGCTGTCATTTCCCAGCTCTCACTCCAGAACCCAGTTACCTTCTGTTCCGTCAGAGCTTTTTGGGGTTGAGTTTTTATATCCGTTAGTTTAGTTTTGTATATTTGATGGTTATCAGTGTCTGGATTCCATCACACTCTCAGTGATGTAGCATTTCCAGAGTTGGGTGATTTTAACTTGTCATCAAGATGTCTTTTCAGGATTATAGTCAGTAATAGCCAGATATTGCCCAATACTGGTACCGAGGGTTTACTAGCCCTTAGCTGGTAAGGGTCCTTTCTTTCTCAGCAATTAAGTGTATAAGACTTATTCTTAACCCCCAATCACAAAAGGAGATGTTTGGTTCCGATAGAGCTCTGGGGATGTGGTTTAGTAAACGCCTCCCTGAGGGCAAGATGATCTGACTTCATTTCTAAATGACATTAGGATTGGAGAAGGATAATACCCAATTTAACCTTATCTCTGGGGAATTTTGAATTAGGCCTTCTGTATTCTCTATTATAAATATTAGAAGCATTGTAAGTATTAGCACACATGTAGAATATTTTTGACAGGAAAATATACTTTTTAAAGAATATTAGTTGCTCCTATATTTTTTTCTTTTTCTTAATTTTTTTTAGAGACAGAGTCTCACTCTGTTGCCCAGGCTGGAGTGCAGTGGCATGAACATGGCTCACTGTAGCCTCTACCTCTTGGGCTCTGTAGAGTCTCCTGCCTCAGCCTCCTGAGGAGCTGGGACTACAGGTATGCACCACCATGCCCAGCTAATTTTTAAAATTTTTTTTGTAGAGAAAGAGTCTTGCTATGTTGCCCAGGCTGGTCTCAAACTCCTGGTCTTAAGCAGTGCTCCCACCTTGGCCTCTCAAGTGCTGAGTTTATAGGCATGAGCCACTACACCCAGCCTCCTTTTCTTATTATAAGTTATATAATTATCTCTTTAAATGAGATGTCTACTGTCTTATTGCAAACATGTTCTGGAAACATTTATGACAGTTTTTGAAGCCATGTCTACCCAGGTGGAAGATTTTCAGGAAGCATACCCCAGTCACGACAGATTTTCTACCATCTCACCCTCTAATACCCCACTTCAGCAAATCTTGATCTTATCCAAGCCTTTATTCTGTTAATCTTATGTACCTCTTATCTATCTCTACTCTTATTTTCCACCTTACTTAGCTTAGAATACATGATCCATCATTATAACTCCTCGTAAACCTTCCATGGTATTTGCCTGGCAAAATAAAAACACACAGCTCAGATGACCCTTGGAAAACATAGCATTGTGAATGGGACATTCTGGGAAGAGGTGGACTCAATAAACTGTCATGACCATTCTCTGATTTGTTACATTCAAGGCTGGCTGTGCTGATCAGATAACACTGTGCTGCATTTTAGAGGTACTTCCCTAAGCATTTCTGAGTATTTTGTGTTGAAATAGCTTTCTGTTGAATCTGGTTGGTGATTTCATAAAGAATTTGAGGGAATCTTTTTGAGTCAAATATTTTTGCAAAATCATATTCAACATGTAAAGAAATCATTGGTTTGTTCGTGGCACTTTAAAAAAACTTGTTTTAAAAATCCTCAGTTCGGTTTCAGCATATCCCACTGGAAGGAAGTCAGAGGAAAGCAGCCCTTTGGTGGCAGGAAGCTGCTAGGATGACTTGCCACATTCACATGAATGTGGGCAATGAGCCCTGACTGACTCAAACGGTCTATTACTCGTGACACAGCAGACACTTGCACTTCAGGTTCTGATTGTTTCCCCTTCCCCTCTTTTTTTTTTTTTTTTTTTTTTTTGAGGCAGAGTCTCACTGTGTCACCCAGGCTGGAATGCAGTGGTGCCATCTCAGCTCACTGCAACCTCCGCCTCCTGGGTTCAAGTGAAGTTCCTGCCTCAGCCTCCCAAGTAGCTGGGATTACAGGCAGGTGCCACCACATCCAGCTATTTTTTTCTTTTTTTTTTTTTTTTTTTTTGTATTTTTAATAGAGATGGGGTTTTGCCGTGTTGGCCAGGCTGGTCTTGAAATTCTGACCTCAAGTGATCCACCCACCTCATCCTCCCAAAGTGCTGGGGTTACGGGCATGAGCCATTGTACCCAGCCTCCCCTTTCCCTCTTAAGTTTCATGGTGGTGGTTTATGTCACAGCTGAGGAGCCCTGAGCTTGGGAAACCCCCAGTCTTATAATGGGGCTAAGCCAAATAGCCCCCAAGAGGCAAGACATTGCCTTGCTCAGGAAACATCTGCCCTCCCACAGGGAGGGACGCACTATCTCTAGCTTCCAAGGATATTTTCAGACATCCTCAAAAAGACTGTCTGAAACATAGGGTGTCCTAAGACATGTATAAACCTCATGGAGCATTACCTCCCAACAGAAAGAAAGTTGGTTTGGCTTTTTCTAGTAACTATGAGGCATTCTGAAATCTAATTCTTTTACCCACTTCAACCTAAAGTAGAACTGTCAACTAGTTCTAAAAGTGTAAACAGCCAATAATTCTAAAATTCCTAAAATTCATTAGACTTTCTAAAACTAAAAATCTCTTAAAGTTAAGAATAAAAACAAGTGAAACTGTTTATGGTTTGGACAAACAGATGAGCTTTATTTGTGATTGTGTTTCTTACAAGAATCAGCAAATATATCCAATTTCATTAAGTTTAAAAATATCATAACATGGCATTTTTACGTTTTGAACTCAAACATATTTAAAAATGATTTTTAGGAAATTTTTTGTTGTATAAGTAACCAGTAATGAGCCTTTTCTGATTTTGTAGAGTATATTAGTGTCTGGCAACCTGAAATTCTTGAACTTTCAGAATCTAAATTTATTTAAAATGAGCTATTAGCTGCTGATATATTTTAACCAACAGTATTCTATACAACAGAGATTTGTTAAGGAATTTATAAAGAAAACAGTAGTTCATGCGTTAAACAGTATGTCAGAAGATTTCTGATGGTAGTAGATAAAATCTCTATTTGTGGCTGGCTGTGGTGGCTCACACCTGTAATCCCAGCACTTTGAGAGGATGAGGCAGTAGGATCACTTGAACCCAGGAATTCGAGACCAGCGTGGGCATATAGTGAAACCTTATCTCTACAGAAAATACATAAATTAATTGGGCATGGTGGTGTGTGCCTGTAGTCCTGGCTACTCAGGAGGCTGAGGTGGGAGGATCACTTGAGCCCAGGAGGTCAAGGCTGCAATGAGTGGTGATCGTTGTGCCACTGCACTCCAGCCTGGGCAAAAGAGCGAGCCCCTGTCTCAAAATCAACCCCAACAACAAACTCTATTTGTGAATAAGGATTACTGGTAGTATCCTAGTAGTAAGGATTACTAGTAGTTATCCAGCCCTAACAGTAATTTCTTTTCAGAATCTCTAGGACTGCGTAGTAAAGTGTTGAGGAAAATTGAAGATCTCAGGACCAAGGTTAAATCCCTTTCTTCAGGAATTCCTGATGAATTTATATGTCCAATAACTAGAGAACTTATGAAAGATCCGGTCATCGCATCAGGTATGTGTGATGCTATACTAAGTTGCAGGGGATGTTTTGTGCTAAATGAATAAAAAGTTTAGACAGTTCTCAGAAGTTTGCTTAAATGTGAAGAATTTTAAGTAGTTTTTTCTTAAACTAATTAGACCTTGGGTGAACAAATGAATATTGTATATTTCATAATGAAATTGGACAAAGTAGTTGTGGAGTTGACACAAAAGGATTAAGTTTTACTTAAACTTGTGAAATGTGTATTTAGTTGCTAGGATGTAAAGATAAAATACTATTTTTTTTAAGATAGATTGTTGAGATCTCTTGTGTTTGTCTATCATGAATTTAAACAATCTTATACAAAGAATTTAATTATAAAGTTGTATCATTCCATATTTCTAAGTGTTGTTAACAGACCTACATACTTTATTCTACATAGTTGTAATCAGTGAATCCAAATTTTATATATATAGATATAGATATAGATATATATATAGATATATATTTAATTTTGGCCTACAGCTTCCTTATATGTTTCTGAATATTGGCTTAGTCTATGTTGACTTTGTCTGGAGTTTTCACTTTGAATAGATTTATCCCATTGTGGCTGTATGATACATTGTGTTTGACTTTTCTGTTAGTTGGTGTGTATGTGCTTGCAAATCTTTACACTGTAAATGGCATTATGCTGACATCTTGGCACATTTCTGTTTTTACCATTACTTAGGGTTATTTACGTGGGTTATATGTTGCAAAGCAGAATTAGTCAATTTGAGGATGTTTTATGAATGTGAAAACAGTTTGATACATTTTGTTAGATGTGTTATTTTCTAGGAAAAAAAAACAGTTTAGAGTGCTGCCAGTAATATATCTAATTGTACCTGGTTTTCCAGTTTTGTGATCATTGTATTTTATAACTCCATTTACTTTTGCCAGCTTAATAGTTGTTTTGAAACTATATTCCTTACTTTGCTAGGGAGGCAATGAATTTTTTTACATGGTAGTTTACTATTTACATATATTTGAGTATAAAACATCTATTCATCTTCTCTGATAGTTAACTTAGCTGATGGACTTACTTTGTATATGCTGTCCACCGTCCACATTATTAGTGGAACTAATTATGTAGTGTCTTATCGTTATGAGTTCATCTATATTAGGTACTTAAAGCTGTACCTGCATATAATAAACACTCAATAAAAGTCAATTAGCTATTTTTATTTCAGGCTATGAAATTTGCTCTGAGTATAGCAGTGGCTGCATATTTTTTGACTTTGGTTTATCAGGACTCTTGTTTGCAGTTGAAAGCAGCTCAACTCGAGTTAGTTGAAGCAGAAATGGCAATTGATTTATTAAAAGTGAATCTCAGGAAAACCTGGCAGCAAAGAGTGTAATAGGGTTCTGTCTCAATTTATTGAGAGGCTTCTGAATATTCACTCTGATGTTCAGTGTGCTTTTTTTCTACAAAAAACAAAAAACAAAACAAAAAACCACACATGACCATAGACAGGTCTCAAATTTTAGTTTCATCCATGAGGCAGATACCAATCCAACATTTCCTTCTGGCTGCAACTCTTTTGAGTCTGGCTGCTTTTTCTCAGCTTTCCAGATTGATCTAGCTTGTAGTATCAGTAATTTATATTTATTGCTGAGTAATGTTTCATTGCATAGATATGCCATAATATGTTTATCCATTAACCTGTCAGTGGACTTTCAGGTCTTTTCTATTTTGTGGCTATTATGACTGAAGCTGCTGTAACATTTATGTACAGATCTTTGTCTGGACATTTCTCATTTCTCTTGGTTAAATATATAGGAGTGAAATTACTGGATTGTATGATAAGTGAATGTTTAAAGGGACTACCAAAATGTTTCTCAAAGTGGTTGTACCATTGTAATTTCCTAGCTGAGTCTTCCAGTTTCTCCACATCCTCTCCAGCACTTGATATTGCTAGTCTTTTAAATTTTGCCATTTTAGTGGATATGAAGTGGTATGTCATTGTGTTTTGAGATGGACTCTCGCTGTGTCGCCCAGACTGGAGTGCAGTGGTGCGATCTCTGCTCACTGCAAGCTCCGCCTCCTGGGATCACACCATTCTCCTGCCTCAGCCTCCTGAGTAGCTGGGACTACAGGCGCCTGCCACCACGCCCAGCTAATTTTTTGTATTTTTAGTAGAGACGGGGTTTCACAGTGTTAGCCAGGATGGTCTCAATCTCCTGACCTTGTGATCTACCCGCCTTGGTCTCCCAAAGTGCTGGGATTACAGGCGTGAGCCACTGCACCCGGCCTCTCATTGTGCTTTTGATTTGCATTTCCCTCTTGACTAATGATGTTGAGCATTTTTTTGTGAGCTTATTTATCCAGTCATATATCTTTTTTGTAATGTATATCTTCACGTCTTTTTCCCATTTCATGTTGGATTATCTTACTGTGTTGTGAGTTCTTTAGATGCAAGTCTTTTGTAAGGTAACGTATTGCACATATTTTCTCTTGGTCTGTAGCCTGCCTCATCACTTTCATAATGATGTCTCTTATAGAGACAACGTTTTTAATTTTGATGAAATCTTATTTTTCAGTTTCATACTTTTTGAGTTCTAAGAAATCTGCCTACCCCAAGGTTTCAGAGATCTTTATCCTTTTTTCTTCTAGACAAGTTAAGGTTTTAAATTTTAGGTTTAGGTCTAGGACTTATTTCACATTTTTGTATATGGCTTTCCTAAATGAATATCCAGTTGTTCCAGCATCACTTATTGAGAAATCATTTTATTAATGAATTACCTAGCATGTTTGTTGAAATCACCCAACTTATATCACAGGTCTATTTCTAGACTTTGTATGATGTTTGATTGATTTTTATGTCTATCTGAGGGCTGGCTACCACAGTGTTTCGATTACTGTAGCTTTATAGTCTTTTTTTTTTTTTTTTGAGACAGAGTCTTGCTCTGTTGCCCACACTGGAGTGCAGTGGCTCCATCTCGGCTTACTGCAACCTCCACCTCCCAGGTTCAAGTGATTCTCATGCCTCAGCCTCCCAAGTAGCTGGGATTACAGGTGCGTAACACCATGCCTGGCTAATTTTTTTTATTATTTTTAGTAGAGATGGGGTTTCGCCGCGTTGGTCAGGCTGGTCTTGAACTGCTGGCCTCAAGTGGTCTGCCCACCTTTGGCTTTCCAAAGTGCTGGTATTACAAGCATGAGCCATGGTGCCCGGCTGCTTTATAGTAAGTCTTGAAGTCAGATAGTGAAAATCACATGACTTAGTTCTTTTACTGTTTTGATTATTCTTGCTCCTTTTGCATTTGCACATAGATCTTAGAAACACTTTCTCAGTTTCGCCTGGATTTTCACTGGGATGGTGTTTAATCTATAGATCAGTTTGGAGTTGAACTGCTCTAATCCATGAACACGGTATCACTTTGCATTGCATTTGCTTAGGTCTTCTTTTCCGTTATAGGTTTTGTACATTTTGTCAAAATTATCTTTAGGTAGCTTATTTTAAAAAAATGTTTAAATTTTTACTTTTTAGAGATGAGGTCTCATTCTGTTGCCCAGGCTGGCATGCAGTGGCACAATCTTAACTCACTGCAGTTTCGACCTCCTGGGCTCAAGCAATCCTTCTGCCTCAGCCTCCCAAGTAGCTGGAACCACAAACACCTACTACCATGCCCGGCTAACTTTTAAAAATTTTTATTTTTGTAGGGACGGGGTCTCTCTGTTGCCCAGGCTGGTCCTGAACTTCTGGCTTCAAGCCGTCCTCCTGCCTTGTCCGCCCAAAGTGCTGAGATAAGAGGTGTGAGCCACTGAGCCAGGCCACTAGCTCATATCTTTATAACTGTACAATTTGAGCAAATAGAAATACAATGTTATATATTGACTTTGTGACCTTGCTACATTGAGTAGTAAAGTCATCCTTCAGTAACCAACTCCTTCAACACAAAAGTCTGTGGATGCTCAAGTGCCATATATAAAATGGCATATGACCTACACACATCCTGTCCCTCCAGATCATCTCTAGCTTACTTATGCCCAATACAATGTAAGTGCTTTGTAAATAGCTGTTATACTGTATAGGCTTTTTTTTTTTTCATCAGCAGTTAGTTGAATCAGTGGATGCAGACCCCTTAGATATGTAGGGCTGTTAGTAGCTTTTTAATAGAAGCTTAATAGACTTTGCTCATTACATGAGTGTGTCATCTAAGTAATTTCTTTCTTTCCAATTTGTATGAATCCTTTTTTTCTTTTCCTGTTATTTTCGGTCAGAATTTCCAGTACAATGTTGAAAAGAAGTGGGGTGTAGACATTCTTACCTTCACCTGCACTTAGAGGGAAAGCATTCAACTTTCACCATTAAGTATGATAATTAGCTCCCCTTATCAAGTTAGTTCCCTTCTATCACCAGTTGAGAATTTTTAGGCTATTGACATATTTTTTTCTCCTTTAGACTATGATAGGATAGATTGCTTAATTAGTTTGCTGTTGGATCATAACGTGTCTCTCTCTTGGGTCTGGCTTCTTAAACATGTTTGTGAGATTCATCTATATTGTTGCACAAAGCAGTTTAATTTTCATTTCTGTATAGAAGTCCATTGTGTGCATATAATTCATTCTGTTGATGGGCATTGTTGGCTGTTATATATAGTGCTGCCATGAACCTTTCTGTACATGTTTTTGGTTAACATATGTATGTATTTCTGTTGGCTATATTCCTAGGAGAAGGTATACATAAACAGCATTCCAGAGTGGTTAAATCACTTTCTATGCCCACCAGCAGTGAGGAATTCTAATTGCTTCACAGCCTTACTTTTTCCTATTGTCTATGTCTTTCATTTTAACCTTTCTGGTACCACACATTTATTTTTGAATTTTATTATTTTTAATCGATGCTGTTATAAGAAACAATAGAGACATATACCTTGTACACTTTGCCTAGCTTTCCCCACTGGTAACATTTTTTAAAATGATACTATTATATCACAACCAGGATATTGACATTGCTAGAACCCACAGATCTTAGATTTCCCCACTTTTACTTGTACTTATCTGTGTGTGTGAAGCTCTACACAGTCTTATCCTGTCTAGAGGTTTGTGATTACCTTACTACAGTTGAGACAGAGTACTTCCAAATTATCACTGGACCCATCATCTCCCTACTGTCTTCCGACCCCAGCCCCTGGAAACCACTAATTTGTCCTCCATTTCAAAAATGGTGTATCAGTGGAATCATGTAGTAAAACAGCTTTCAATTGGCTTGTTTTTCTTAGCATAATCCCTGTAGACTTACCACTCATTTATTTTTAACCTTCCTATGTTACTTTGTTTTATAGGTGTTCCTATGGGAAACATACAGTTGAATTTTTTTTAAAAACCCAGTCCTAATCATTAATAGCAGAATTGAACCAATTTCTTTCTATTGTGATTGATACATGTGTGGAGAAATTCCTGCCAGCATACAATTCTAATTTCTCTTCTGCTTTCCTTTTCCCACCTACATTTTTCTGAATATTCAGAATACATCTTTTTTCAGTTTTTCCTTATGTATATTTTTATATCTATTGAACTAATTGCCTCAGAAAAATTTTCAGGACCTGTTTGTATTTCAGCATTCTTATACCTCATTTTTATTCATTCTTTTAAATTATGAAAGCAGTACAGGCTTAGTGAAAAACAGACTAGCGATTTTAAAAACGGAGGCTCTTCTGTATTTTCATGTAGCAATAATATGGTTTAGGTGTATCCTTCTAGATATTTTTCCATCCATTTATAGTGTCCTATAACGAATGAGTTATGATGCATACTTTTATTTATTTATTTTTGAGAGGGAGTTTTGCTCTTGTTGCCCAGACTGGAGTGCAATGGCACAATCTTGGCTCACTGCAACCTCTGCCTCCTCGGTTCAAGCGATTCTCCTGCCTCAGCCTCCTGAGTAGCTGGGATTGCAGGCATGTGCCACCACACCCAGCTAATTTTTTGTATTTTTAGTAGAGACAGGGTTTCACCTTGTTAGCCAGGATGGTCTCGATCTCCCAACCTCAGGTGATCCGCCTGCCTCCCAAAATGCTGGGATTACAGGTGTGAGCCACCTCACCCGGCCTGATGCATACTTTTAAAAAGTTGCTTTTGGCCAGACGCAGTGGCTCACGCCTGTAATCCCAGCACTTTGGGAGGCCGAGGCGGGCGGATCACGAGGTCAGGAGATCGAGACCATCCTGGCTAACATGGTGAAACCCCGTCTCTACTAAAAATATATTTTAAAAAAAAATTAGCCGGGTGTGGTGGCGGGCGCCTGTAGTCCCAGCTACTCAGATGGCTGAGGCAGGAGAATGGCGTGAACCCGGGAGGTGGAGCTTGCAGTGAGCCGAGATCGTGCCACTGCACTCCAGCCTGGGCGACAGAGCGAGACTCCGTCTCTAAATAAATAAATAAATAAATAAATAAATAAAGTTGCTTTTGTTTATCAACAGTGTATCAGAGAGAACACCATTTGTCAGTATATTTGAAAGTACATGCTTCATTCTTATCTGCAGGATAGCATTTCCTGGTATGGATGTCACCAAAATTAACTCTTACTCTGTTTATAGGCATCTTTCTCCATTTTTTTTGCCAGCTTACCACAAGTGATTCTATAGAAAACATCCAGCTGCTTGGGAGGCTGAGGCAGGAGAACTGCTTGAACCCGGAAGGCGGAGGTTGCAGTGAGCTGAGATCATGCCACTGCACTCTAGCCCTGGCGACAATGCGAGACTCCGTCTCAAAAAAAAAAAAGAAAAGAAAAGAAAACATCCCCAGTCATGTATTTACAGGTACATTTGTATAAATTCCTAATACTGATAGGCACTGCTGTACATTTTTAGTTATGTCCAATCTTTAAAAAAATTTGGCTTGGTCATTTTTGCCAATTTAGCTGTCAAGATAATTTTTGTTTTGAGACAGAGTCTCACTGTGTCACCCAGGCTGGAATGCAGTGACGTGATCTCAGTTCACAGTGACGTGATCTCAGTTCACTGAGACCTCTACCTCCTGGGTTTAAGTGATTCTCCTGCCTCAGCCTCCCTAGTAGCTAGGATTATGGGCATGCACCACCATGTCCGGCTAATTTTTGTATTTTTAGTAGAGACAGGGTTTTGCCACGTTGGCCAGGCTGGTCTCGAACTCCTGACCTCAAGGGATGCGCCCAGCCAAGATAAATTTTAGAATTGTCTTATGTTACAACATAAAGTGGTATTTTGGTCAGAATTACAGAAAACCTAAAAACTAAACGTTAACTGGGGCTAAAGAGTAGAAATGCCTGCCCTGCACTGGTAGGTGTTCCATCTAGATTATTTCTTTCAGGTCTATTCTGAACATATAAAAACCTCCTAAACCTGATCTGCCCACTCTGTTTTTTCTCTAGAGCCTTCACCGTATTTTAACTTGGTTATACATAGGGTTATACTTGGTTATACTCTGACTTCAGGTATGCTTTTCAGTTGCAGTTCAAGTATACTGTCTAATTCCTATTTGTCATTGTAGACTTTTCTCTTTCATGCCCTTCACTAGTTCTGGAAATGTTTCAGCCATTCTCATCCCCTGCACCTTCTCTCTTAAGCCTTTCTAGGTGTTTTTCTTGGACCTGCCTACCAGTTGTCTTTCCTGCAGTTGTCTAACTGCTGTTTACCTGTCCAACGAGATTTTTTTTAATTTCAGTTACTATAGTTGTCCTTTCTGGAAGTCCCATGTACAGGGAGAGTAAGAGCATTGTCTGTGGAGCCACACTGCTTGGGTTTAAATCCCAGGTCAGTTGCTCCCTACCTGTGTGACCCTGGAAAGTTATTCAGGCCATGCCTCAGTTTCCTCATTTGTAAAATAGGAATGCTAACAATATCTTACATCATAAGGTTGTTGTACAGATTAAAGAAGTTAATATAGGTAATGGTGCCCTGGAACAGTCTAATGATATGCTATTTGGCAATAAGCACTTCAAAAGATGGTCAGTGTCATTAATGCCAATCAAAACCATGTCATACCTGTTAAGATGGCTAGAATCAAAAACTAGGAAAATACATGTTGGCAAGGATGTGCAGAAAATGGAACCTTCATGTGTGGTTGCTGTTGAAAACAGTCTGGAAGCTCTTCAGAAAGTTATCACAATTCCACTCCTAAGTATATAGGCAGGAGAATTGAAAACACATAATCATACAAAGAGTTGTACAGGCATAGCAGCATTATTAGTAGCCCAAAGGTGGAAACAACCCAGATGTCCATCAACAAGTGAATGCATGAAATGTCGTATAGCCATACAAGAGAATATCAAGCCATGAAAATGCACAAATATGTAGAGGATGGACCTTGGAAAAATTATGGTAAGTGCAAGAAGCCCTATACCAAAGGCTGCATAGTGTATGATTCCCATTATATGAAATGCCCAAAACAGGCAACTCCATAGAGACAAAGTCAGTTAGAGGTGGCCATAGGCTGCGGGGGCAGTGACTGCTAATGGGTATGGGATTGATGGAGTGATACACAACTCTGAAATATACCAAGAACCACAAATGGGTGCATTTTATGGTGTGAAATATATCTCAAAAAGAGCAAAAGGCAGTCACAGGTAACAGTTTCTGCAGAAAGCATGTTTCCTTCTCTAGGACGGAGGAAACAGAAGTTGAGTTTCTCAGAACCTCAGTCTCTCAGGGCCAGAACTCAGGCCCCCAAGGTGGGGGAGCTACACAGCTGGTACTAATTTGTAAGTAGGCAAAAGTAACACAGAGGTGAAACAACCAAAACAATCCAGATCTGGAGTTTCACCATGTCGCCCAGGCTGGTCTTAAACTCCAGGGCTCAAGTCATCCACTCGCCTTGGCCTCCCAAGTGCTGAGATTATAGGCATGAGCCACTGAGCCTAGCCGACTTTCTTATATGCTAAAAAATACATATACCTTGGTGCGCAAGCCAATGGAAGCATTCCCATTACAGTCAGGGATATAAAGGATGCTCTCTCTCAGCTATTGTTTTAGAAATATTAGCCACACCTTGCCCCCTCCCCCAAAAAAAAATTGAAAGGGAAAAACCCTTTCTATATAACTGTATATGTAGAAAGCCCAAAAGAATAGAAAATCTACAAACAATATGAATTTCGTAAAGTAGCAAGTTAAATAAGATTCAGTGAACCAAAGCACTTAAAAGTTATAACTGAATAGTTAAGTTACAGTAACAAAAACTAGAACAAATGAGACCTAAACTTGGCTGGGTGCAGTATAATCCATGTCTGTAAACCCAGCACTTTGGGAAGCCAAGGTGGGAGCGTTGTTTGAGCCAAGGTGTTCTAGACCAGCCTGGGCAACATAGTGAGATCCCCTTCTCTACAAAAAATTTAAAAAAATTAGCCAAGTGTTATGGTGTGTGCCTGTAGTCCCAGCTACTTGGGAGGATGAGGTGAGAGGATTACTTGAACCTGAGAGGTCGAGGCTGCAGTGAGCTACCATCATGTCACTGGACTCTAGCCTGACTGACAGAGTGAGACCCTGTCTTAGAAAAAAACCACACACACCAAAACCCCAAACTTAAGAAATATGTAAAACTTTCAAACCTACATAAAAACAAAAACATCCCTGTGAAAGTATAATGGCAGGCAGAGCATGCTGAGGGGTAGGAAGACTCAGTGGCTGCAGGATATCAGCTTTCTCCATTTCATAGGTTTGACATGATCCTGATAAAACTTTTTACTGAGAGATACACAAGGTGATTCTTCACGTGGAACCTAATAAACAAGAACAGCAAAAATAACCTAGAAAAAAACAATGAGGAAGGTTGCTAGCCCTATGAGATGTTACATGTCGAGAACCTCCATAAATGAATGTGTAGTGTTGGCCCAGGAATAGAACAATGGAAAAGTTTAAAATCCAGAAATCGATCCATGTGCATTTAGAAATTTAGTGATTGATAAAGATAGCATTTAAAATCAGTGGTAAAAATTACTTCTAACAAGTGGTATTTTGACAATACAACCACCCTGTGGAAAAGGATAAAATTGGATCCATCTTGCATAGTGTACATTTAAATTCCAAATGAATCAGAAACCCAGACATAAAAAGGGAAACCTGCAGAGCGCAGCGGCTTGCACCTGGAGTCCCAGCTATTCCGGAAGCCGATGTAGGAGGGTCACTTGAGCCCAGGAGCTCGAGACCAGCAGGACCCCATCTCTTCGAAGACTTTTAAAGTCCCAAAGACAATGTAAGTAAATTCCTTGATAGAATTGGGAAAACTTCGCTCTCTGGGAATCAAGGGAGAAATTGATGAAGTGTTGATATTCCGTATATATGAAATCTTAAGGGCAACCTAGTAGAAAAATGGGCAAAAAAATATGAATAGCTCACAGGAAAAAGAAAAGCAAATGGCTCAAACATATGAACAAAAGATTCTCCAGCTGATACATTGTACCATTGCTTACCTAGAGACTGGCAAAAATCCAGGAGTTTGACAACATATACTGTTGGTTAGGCTGTAGGGGAAAAAGGCATTCTCATAAACATTGCTAGTAGGAATGAAAAACGTAGAATTCCTATGGAAGGAAGTTGGCACTGTCTAGCAAGATTATATATGCTGCTTTAGCAATCCTACTTTTGAAATCTCCCCAAAACAAAAGTGACACATGCATAAGACTTCATTGTAGCACTATTTGTATTTTGTGTGTGTATGGTTTTCTTGGGGTTTCCTTGGTACAGCACTATTTGTAAAAGGCAAAGATTGGAAACCACCCAGATGTCCTTACATCTTACATCCTTACTGTGGAGTACTGTGGGGAAAATAAACACACTAAGCTGCAAAATAGTGTGGCTAGTATGCTAGCTTTTATGTAGAATGTATATGTACTGTGTGCACATATACATATTTGAAAATGGATTACACATGGTTACTTATATGGGAAGGGTGGGTAACAAGGATTGGACAGGATTAGATTAGACCACTCTGAAGGTACCTTGTTTTATAGTTGTAACTTTTTTTTTTTTTTGAGATGGAGTCTCGCTCTCTCACCCAGGCTGGAGTGCAGTGGTGCGATCTCAGCTCACTGGAACCTCTGTCTCCTGGGCTCAAGTGATTCTCCTGCCTCAGCCTCCTGAGTATCTGGAATTACAGGCACCCGCCACCATGCCCAGCTAATGTTTGTATTTTTAGTAGAGGTAGAGTTTTGCCATGTTGGCCAGGCTGGTCTCAAACACCTGACCTCAAGTGATCCACCCACCTTGGCCTCCCAAAGTGCTGGGATCACAGGTGAGAGCCACCACGCCCAGCCTATAGTTTTAACTTTGAAACCAAGTAAGTGTTGTTTTCAGACACAGTATTTTGGGACCACTCTAGTGAATCTACCTTGATGACAGAAAGAACCATAAAGTAATCTTAAAGTAATCTTAAAATTTCTTTCAGTTTTATGTTAGTAAATATACTGTAGATTAAATGAGTAAATGAAATCAGGAACCAAGATTTTCAGCTTAAGAGCTACAAGTATAAAAATGAAAGTAGTGAAGCAAAAGTCCAATCTTTACATGCATAAAGGCAAATAATTTTGCAAGAATATGGTTTTAAAAAAACCTTAGTGGCCGGGCATGGTGGCTCATGCCTGTAATCCCGGCACTTTGGGAGGCTAAGGCGGGTGGATCACCTGAGGTCAGGAGTTCAAGACCAGACTGGCCAACATAGTGACACTCTACTAAAAATACAAAACATTAGCCGGATGTGGTACCGAGTGCCTGTAATCCCAGCTACTCGGGAGGCTGAGGCAGGAGAATCGCTTGAACCTGGGAGGTGGAGCTTGCAGTGAGCCAAGATCTCGCCAGTGCACTCCAGCCTGGGCAACAGTGTGAGACTTGGTCTCAAAAAAAAAAAAAAAAAAAAAACTAATTCCCTTCACTGTCAAATCCTTAGTGGAGTAAATTCTGTCATCTCTGGGTACCTGTTTCCTGACTTTTCAAGGTGTTGGAAAGTTTGGCTGAATCATAAGACTCTTTTCAACAGCTCTGATGGGCAGTTTATCCTCACTCCCACTCTACCCAGCTCTGTTCCTTTCTTCTCTTCCACTGTGTCTGAATTTGACAGGGTCCCGGTCTCAGTGGTACTATTCAATCAATGCATTTCAGGTGTTGTGGCAGAGATTTTTTGGGGTGCTGGTACAAGCAAGACAGGAATAACCCTTAAGTCACAATAAAGGCCTCTGCAAGGAGTTTTTACATTCATTTCATTTTAGAAATCCTCATTTCCCTTTCCTACATCATGTAATTTGTGTGATTTTTTTTTTTTAGATGGCTATTCATATGAAAAGGAAGCAATGGAAAATTGGATCAGCAAAAAGAAACGTACAAGTCCCATGACGAATCTTGTTCTTCCTTCAGCGGTACTTACACCAAATAGGACTCTGAAAATGGCCATCAATAGATGGCTAGAGACACACCAAAAGTAAAGTTGTTGATATTGTATTGTTTATATTTTCAGTGATCTCATTTGAATGATTTAGAAGTAAATCCTAATCAGACATTATTAAAAGCAAAACAGGAAAAAGGTAAACTTCTTAGTTACCTATAAAAATTGTCAATTTTCATTCTTTAAAAACACATGGACTTACTATGAAAGCCTTTTTGTACTAGTGAAAAAAATCTTCAGCTATATAAAGTTATACTTTAAATTGCAGTGCCCTAAGTTTCTTTAATTCCTCTTAATATCATTCCCAACAGTGCCCACATTTATTCTTGTTAGATGTAGGTCGTCTCTCTTTATAACTAAAGATTGGACTACTCTAGAATAACAGATGTTTACATTCTAGGTAATAGCCATTCATTCATCTTTGGAGCCCTTTTAAAGAGAATTTGTAGCAAAATGGTTGTAGATTGTTTATGATTAAATTGAGAAAAATCACTTCAGATGTTGAAGCAATTTTTTTGGATTTTAAGTAAATTTGCAGGATAATGATTTTTTTCTTATTTTCCAAACCTAGGTACAAGTTAGATGAAATAAATCCTGAGTAAGTCAAGTTGACTTTGCTGAAATATATAAAGTGGCAAACTCTAGCCTCCCTTCAGAATGAAGAATTATTAAATGTTCTCACATATAATTCTAAGCTGGAGTAACTATACAAAGGCATTTTTACACAATAGCCTGATATGTTCACTCCAGAAAAAAACTTCAGGAAGTAAAGGTGGTGCTAACTTCTTGCCTGTCCAAAGTTGTTACTAGAATGGAAGCCATCCACGGGAAGCTTGTTAGAACTGCACTGTCAGTGCAGGCTGAGCCTCTGGGCCTGCACCCTTCTTTGCACTATTACCCCCAGTTGTTGAAGAATTGTTCAAGAATGTTGAAACTTGGAAATAAAAAGGGAAAAGCAATGTAAATATAGCAAAAGGCTGACTACGCATTTTATGAACTCATAGCTAATATGCTCCACGTTCACAGAAAGGCAGCAAGCCTTGCTAACATGGAAATCTCCAAACATTTCTTTATAATTCTTTGTAAACATTTTAACTTAATGTATTGCTAAACTTTGTTAACCTTTACGTCGTAACTAGGATTCATAATCAATGGTTCTAGAAAACTTTTTTATTAATTAATATGACGTGCTTCTCACATTCTTACTATTGAGGATTAGAAAGGCTAGAAGCATGTTCTAGGTGTTTTTCTGCTGTATTCTTTTCTTGTAGGGTCTTGCTCTGTCACCCAGGCTGGAGTGCAATGGCGCGATCTTGGCAAACTGCAGCCTCTGCCTCTTGGGTTCAATCAATTCTCCTGCCTCAGCCTCCCAGGTAGCTGTGATTACAGGTGCGTGCCACCACACCCAGCTACTTTTTGTATTTTTAGTAGAGAAAGGGTTTCACCATGTCGGCTAGGCTGGTCTCAAACTCCTGAGCTCATGATCCACCTGCCTTGCCCTCCCAAGGTGCTGGGATTACAGGCGTGAGCCACCAGGCCCAGCCGTTTTTCTTTTGTATTCTTTAAATAAAGTCTGCTAATAATTTCAACAGAACACTTTTTAAACTTAAAAGAAGTTACCATTGGTCCAACTGTCTCTGTTTTGATAAACAGACATTTCTCCGATGGAGGTTAGCTGTTTTTTAAATAAAAATTAATTCAAAGTCAAAGTCATTGCTAGAAAATGCAAAAGGGCTTTTTTTTTTTTGAGACGGAGTCTCGCTCTGTCACCCAGGCCGGAGTGTAGTGGCGTGATCTGGGGGTCACTGCAAGCTCTGCCTCCCGGGTTCACGCCATTCTCCTGCCTCAGCCTCCCGAGTAGCTGGGACTACAGGTGCCCGCCACCACACCCAGCTAATTTTTTTGTATTTTTAGTAGAGACGGGGTTTCACCGTTTTAGCCAGGAGGGTCTCGATCTCCTGACCTCGTGATCTGCCCGCCTCGGCCTCCCAAAGTGCTGGGATTACAGGCGTGAGCCACCGTGCCTGGCCAAAAAGGCATTTTTAAAGAAGTGTTAAGGTATTTTGCTTTTCTTCCTTTTTTTTTTTTTTTTTTTTTTTTTTGAGACTTGTGCTGGAGTGCAGTGGTGCAATCGCGGCTCACTGCAACCTCTGCCTCCTGGGTTCAAGTGATTCTCCTGCCTCAGCCTCCTGAGTAGCTGGGACTACAAGCGCACACCACCATGCCCAGCTAATTTTTGTATTTTTAGTAGAGACGGGGTTTCACCATGTTGGCCAGGATGGTGTCTATCTCCTGACCTCGTGATCCGCCCACCTTGGCCTCCCAAAATGCTGGGATTACAGGCGTGAGCCACCACACCCAGCCAGTATTTTGCTTTCTTATACTTTACTTTACCAGGCTAGTTTCTTGTAAAACAAAACTGCTGAAAACTAAGATGCCAGTAATTTACCTAATTGACACACCTCTTCTTGTATAAAACATAAACCAAAGCCGAACAACTGTCTTCCACACAAGCAAACCAAAACCATCAGTAAGAGGGGACACGACACAGCCCCCATGCTGGGCACTCCAGACCCCACTGTTTGTTTGTTTGTTAGTTCAGGGCAATGTGGAGCAGCAACACCGCCCACCATCCAGTCCTGTCAGGACTGGCCATTAGCTTTCTAAGGATGTATCACCTCTTCCTGGCTGGGCCAAGTACCTTACTTATCTTTACTAAGTATATATCAAAATCCTAATGTACAGTAAATTACGAGAATATTCTTATTAGCTCCATTACAGGAAAAATCATCTAATGACAAGAATTATGTATTAGGTGATACCTTCCTTCCCATCCCGTTGTTGTTTTTAACCTTCCATTAAATATAAAGCTCTAAAGGACTGAAACTACTTAGCCTTGCTAGCAAGAGCAGTGACCAAATAATAACCTGAGGTATTAATTAAATTATGATGTTTAAGATTCCAAGAATTTTATCACAATACAACACAGTTTAATGTTCTCTCTCATATTACTTTGAAATATGTAGGCATAAAGACAAACATACTTTTAACTGAAAGATAGATAATACAAATGTGTTAAAGAACATACTGTCATAACAGTGTTCAGTGTATTGCCAAAGTGTTTGTTTGAGAATTACAGTAGTAAAGATGTCCTGTTGCCAGCAAAAACAGACCCCCAAGATGTCTTGAAACAAACAGATAGGAAGTATATATTGCTTTCCTGCATGCTTTCTTTCTATTTGAGGCAAAAAGACTAATTTGGCCCTTGAGTATTGTGGAATTTCTAGCAGCTGTCACCCTTATTCTGAAATTATAAAACGAAATTAAATATGCATTTTGTAGTGTTAATATAAAATATGCTTTTCACTATTCCCTCTAGGGTAACAAAGATTAAAAGCAACAGAGATAGCTGTCATCAGGCTGTTCTCTACTTATCCATTGACTCATGTAGTGTAAAACACATTCTATTAATAGTCTTTATTCCATATGGAAAAGTACAGTAGTTGTGCAGAAATAAAACTAACAAAGGAGTAAGACTTTCACAAATATTAAAGAAAATAAATAAGCCATAGTAGTTACAGCAAAACTCATAGAAAGCCTATGAAAAATGATAAAGCTGTTCATACAAAGTACAATTGTACATACAGGAACAAACGTTGAAGAATGACATCAGAGGTTCCTATTTGTACAAAACCATAATGATGTTCACAGGAACTTCATTACAACGATTCATTTTAAAACATTCTGCAAATATATAACTTGCTTCTCCTCAATTTTAGAAAATAAGTTTCACATCCCAACATATAAAACAAATACACTCCTACTTCTCTCAAATTAGCATTTTAACATCTTCCAATAACACACCATTTTCATATAAAAATACCTTTAAACCAAGGTTCATTCCTGTACCTTATCTTTACAAATGAATAATACATTAGCTTGGACTTAAGTAGCACCTCAAAGGTGTTCATATAAGTGAGATAAAGTGCTGTTACTGGTATACTGTTAACATGCCATAATAACATATCATTCAGTGCAATAACCAGCATGGATGAAGCTTACAGAGAACATGCAAATCATGACTGGGGTTTTCTTTTTTCTTTTTAGATTAACTACACTGAAATAGTTCTATTTACAAGTCTGAATAAAACTGGGCTATTTAATATATACAACATGTGACTATAAAGTACTAATTGTACAACAAAACAAAAGTAACAACCAGTCCTACCTTTAGTATCTGAATTAAATATTGTCCTTAGAGGAGCTTGGAAGGATTGTTCCAGGAGCACTACCATTGTTAAAAGCAGTTTGGAAACCAGGTGAGAGCTAATTTATAAGCGCCACTAAGAATGCTGGTCTTAGTATTTTAGCTTGAATCCACTTGACCACCAATCATGATTCCAAATGGCTTATACTGTTTCCAAATATCAAAAACACCTTCAAGCACAAATATAGGTTCCAAAAAAAAGGTGCTATAAAAATATATGAATAAGAACCATAACACAGAAATAAATAAGTGTTTAATCCCTTTATAGGAACTGCTATGAAGGGAACAATACTTAGGTGTTCTCATATTTTGCTTAAAAAAATTGGCTGTGTTTACAGTCACACTTATATTTAGCTAGAACTCACTCAGAACTTAATTTTTATGTATATATAAAATGGGATTTGACTCAATGGAACTGTAACTGTAAAATTCCATCGTTTCCAGAATACATCACTTGGATGTACATCACTTGGTCATGAGCTAAACCTGCCACTCTTGAACAACAGACATATTTATTTTCTAAGTAAGTTCTGTGATTTTACCACATAGCAAAGGCAAGGAGGAAAGTGGCAAAAGCCAAACAATTTCATAAGTGAAAGTCATTAGTTAATGTCTTCTGGGCTATCTTAAAATTTTAAGTTGATATAATTTTCAATTCTGTTTAGCATTCTTATGGTGATTTCTAGCTATTAAAGAAGTTTTATCCCACATTTTAGATATATCAATGGCATCAGATCCACCCCAAAGAAAAAAAAAATGGCTAAAAAATAATTTTTCTGATGAAAAAAACTATTTAATTTACCACCAGGAGTCAACACACGTTTCCAAATTCCACAAATGGGGCTTTCTTAAGGCTCACACATTTGACTCTATGAATGATCGCTTTGGTTTGGCTGCAGTGAGGTGGCTCCTGTGGGCTTCATTACTGATATGAGGCTGCTGTTTGGAGATACTTTCCTGGTACAGATGAGAAACAGTCTTAGTTACCCTGTTCTCTTGAGAGTGGACTGGAATTTGGCACTTGCTTTCTTCTAGCTCCTTCACCTGTGCCCCATTGTGGACACTTGCACTCAGGGTAGAAATGGAACAGGTTTTGGCTTGGTTATTATATCCTCTCACTTGCATGAGAGAGGGCTTCTCAGTGTTAGCAGACTGCAGGCCAGCTGCAGAAGACGTGTTTGTCAGTAGCCCCTCTGGCGCCGGACAGTGCCAGGTGCGGCTTGGAGGATTGCTCTGCTGTTGGAACCTTGCAGTCTTATCCATGATGCCCATGAACGGCGTGTTGCGGGGTCTGTGCTCAGCTGTACCGCTCTGAACGTGGGTTACAACCTTGTCTTTAATTCGAGTATCTGGTCCTTGGACCTTGAAGCCATCTGAAAAACTGCTGCTCGAAGTCAAACTACTGGTTGAACTTGACATCTTTATACTGCTGGATGGAGAACCAGAAGAGCCTGAGCTGGTGAGGGAAGCTGGGTGTCGCACGTCGCTGCAGGTCGCCAGCCCACCTTGGTTTGGAGGGGCTGCGTCCACAGCTACGGAGGAATGAGACAGAAGCCTCTCTGTGGCTTTCGTCTTACTTGGTAAGGGGTGTGCAGGGCCACTCTCACTGCACTGCAGGCGGACATTCTGGCTGGGGCCCTGCCGATCCCCAAAGTGGCCACAACCAGCTATTGTAGTGAAAGTACCTGTTCCCTCTAAATGCTGGGTTCTGCTCCCAGCAGGAGCAGCAGCGATTCTCCCTGGCATGGGACTTGGAGGAGGGTTCTGAGAAGAGATCTGAACTTTCATGCTGCTATTTCTCACTGCCGACTGGCCGGAGCCCAGGTGCTGGCTGGTTTTCACGATCTGGGCCTGCTTGGAGGGCTGCAGGACCAGCCCTGGCTGGGCCACAGGCTCTCTCAGGGGCTTGCCGATTCCTGCCCTGCTCTGTGGCGATACTGGCCTTCCTTTGGACTGTAACCCTTCTTGAAGGTTTCGGATATATGGGGAAGGGACAGATGAGGATGGCTGGGACCTGGGAATTGGGGAGACAGATTCTTCCTGGGGAGAAGTTTCTTCCTCTTCAGTCTCCTCAGAGTGAAAGTGGTCACTTAAGCCAGGGGTTGGGGTGTCCTCTTCGTTCTCGGAGTCGTTGGGTGGAGCTGGTGGCGGGCCCTGCTGTTTTTGCTGTTGACTCCTCTGGAGTTGTTTGCACTCCTCTTCTACGCGGGCCAGAAGCCTCTTGATTTCCTGATTGGTGGGACAGAGTTTCACAGCCTCTTGCAGGTCAGCCAGAGCTGCCACGAATTGCCTTTGTAGGAAAATGTAAGGTAACATTACAAACCACACACGAACATGCTCAGAGTGTAACTGTTCATAAAAGAGCTGTGCTCAAAGGAAAGAGAAGGTAGCAAATGAGTTTTGAACACTTACGTTGGTGGCCAGGACCCATTTAACCAGCCCAGAGTAACTCAGCTAAGTGGCAGTGCTGAATTCTAACCTAGATGGGTGTGACTCTACAGCCCTGCTCTCCATAAAGACCACTGGGCTGGGAATAGGGGGAAGCATGAATCTTTTTAATATTGTTACCATCCCGTGGTAACACTGCTCACCTCTCACTCAACAGACTTATATCACTCTTCCCCACCCCTGAACTGCCTAATGTCCCTAGTTGGCAGTTTCCTTGAAATATGGACTAAACCAGGTAGGAAGTTCATGTTGCAGTAAGTTTCACGTGGGGGGAGGGGTGGGAAGGAATAATTATTGAGATGTCAGGAGAAAATAGAAGTTTCCTCATCACTGATGTCCACTACCATGCCTCTTGGAAGCAGGTAGTAATACTAATTCAGTATTAAAAAGGATGAGAGGCACCTGAGCAACACTTCTGCAGCAAAACCTCCCCAAATTCCACAGGCAGGTTTGATCCCCAAGAAAAAAAGCTCTAGACACAAAGATAACCACAGACGGTACCTGCTATTTCTCTTCGCTCTTGCTCTGGCATAAAAGGCTTCATAGGACTTGGGCTTCAGTTCGAGAGCCTTGGAAGCAAATTCCTCTGCCATGCCAAAGTCCTGGTGTCAACAAGAAATACAGGAGTCAGAAGCAGCCTGGACACACGATTGTGGGAAGCCCTTCTAGTTTTGTTCTAAAGGGTAGCAGCGCTCTGAGGCACAGCCAGAGAGGGAGGAAGGGAAAGTTCCGTTTTCTATTTTGTTTTAAAGTGAGGAGATAATGATGGTTGATTAATATCATTAGGAGAAGAATCCACTATAGAAAACAGTGGTAGTAACAGTGCCCCAGAAGGCCAGATGGTGGAACCTCACACCCCGGTGGAGGGGCAGCCTCAGAGAGGAGTGCAGACACTGCATCTATTCTGGCAGCAGGGCACAGAAGCAGGCAGCTCAACAGACTGGGGCAGGAGGACACAGTTAAAAAAAGGTAGGAAGTACTATTGAAACAGATCTAGTTACAAATCGACTATGAGTTCCCCATGACCGGTTACAAATTAGTTACTGGCAGACCCTCTGAGCAAACCTAACACAGAAGGCAGGCCCACCACGATAGGCTTGGGTTGGACTCCTGAATCCGGGGACGGCAGTGCCAGCAGCAACAGTGTTGGGAAGCTGCAGAGGAGCAGTCTGCATTTGCTTCTCATTACTGAGGCCAAGGAAATGAAACCCAAGTGCATTCCTTCAACATCATGCAAGGAGCGTAGCAGCAGTGACCAAACGATGGTCATGGATAGGAGCTGTTTCCCACATGCCAGGTTCACATAAATGTGCAAGCAAATTGGACAGGAGGGCCCAGGATTTGGTCTGGAGAAGGGCTGGCCTTCACCGCTGGGGAAGGGCTCTGTTGCTGGAAGACTGGGCTGGAATAAAGGGGCACAGCTTACATTTGTTTTTCTTCGGCATCGTGACAAATTGAGATAGAGGGAAACCCTTAATTCATTGAAGGGTCTCATGTCCTCTCCGAATCCTTCTCGAGGAAACTTTCTTAAAGCATACTGGTACCTCTGGGCTGCCTCTTTCATCTTCCCTTTCTAGGATTCAAAAATCACAAACATTTGTCCTTTTTCAGAGGTTCTAAGATGAATAACCTCCCACACCCGGAACACCGTGGGGAGTTTACCCACCCCCTGCAAACCCATGACAGAACATTGAAACATCCAAACAAGTGTCAAGGTGGGGGCTAGTTCACTAACTGGGCTGACGCATGGGGGCTTCACTGTCCTCACATGCACCCGCATCCTGTGGTTACACAGTGAGAAAGAAGCTGGTTTTACAATAAGGTGTCTGTAAACTGCTAGATTGATAATTACCAAACTTAATGAATCAGATTACCTTCTGGTATGTATTTTTGAAAATTATTTCAAGAATGATCTCACATCTAAAGATATTTTAATGCTAAGTGTAACAGAAATCAGATGAAAAACTGATCCTATTCCTAGGACAAGTAGCGTCTTGTAGATAAACCTAGAGAGCTTGCCTCAGAATATTTTTTCTTCTAAGAGGAACTAAAACATGGGCTTTAAAAATCAGAACAGCACCGCATCATTTTCAAAGCTAAAAAAATCCATTTGCTCAGTCAGTCCCATTGCACAGCAGGTATGAAGCCTGTTGAAAATGGCTTCATATTTCTGACATAATTGCCTAACAAAATCCATATTAAAAGCACTTCAAAGCCACAACAATACACACTCTCAACTCAATTTCAAGCTGATACCAAGCCAGGAACCCTGCTGGGTCATGCTATATTGCCTATTTATTTGTTACTATTTAAAAAAATGAGAAGGAAAAAATCTACAACATATCAAGTACAGCTGCCTAACAGTAAAAAGGATTAACATGGTCATAATCTAGTTTTTTCCCTATCATCTTTTAATTCTGTCTAATCACAGAGCTGCAAAGAATAGTGACCTATGCAAATGGCCTGCATATCCATCTAAACCAGGGGTTGGCAAACTATAGCTTGGAGACCAAGTCTGGCCAGCCACCTGTGTTTACAAATAAAGTTTTACTGGGACACAGCTGTGCTCATTCACTCTGTGCTATCTGTGCCCCCACAGCAGAACTGGGGAGTTGTGACAGAAGCCACACAGTCTGAAAAGCCTAAAATATCTACTGTCTGGCCCTTTACAGAAAAGGTTTGCTGACCTCTGACCTAAACTGATGTCTTATTTGGAAAAATTTAAAGTGAAGTTTATTGATCTGTAAGTCATATTTCCATTTCCAAGGGAAAATGGAAAAAATTAATTCAGCCTTCTGAGTAACTGAGTTATTACTTGACTGTATTAAGTAAAAATCTCTAAAAACAGTTTCAAATTCTAGAAATTAACAGATATTAAAAATTAGATAGGAAAGGCTTAGGAGACTGAATGACCCTTTTCTTCTAGAAATGTCTGCTGGGTGTTCCTCTCCCACGTCTCATGACTGTGCCGCAGCATGGTGTTCTGAACTCAGAATGTGAAGGGCTGAGGAACCTTCTCTATGACATTCAGTTGACCTAGAGGTGACTCGGCTTCACGCCATGGCTTCAGACAGGAAGTCACCACTACAACCTCAAGGATTAGCTCAGAAATAATGGCTCTCAGACACAAAGAGAGGTGCTTTCTACCTTTAAGATTCTGCTGGAAAGATATTAAGCCAACAATGGGCATGAAGCCAGGTCAGCACCTCTTGGCACTTTTTTTTTTTTCTTTTGAGACTGCGTCTCACTCTGTTGCTGAGGCTGGAGTGCAGTGGTGCAATCTCAGCTCACTGCAACCTCCGCCTCCCGGATTCAAGCAATTCTCCTGCCTCAGCCTCCCGAGTAGCTGGGATTACAGGCGCCCGGCTAATTTTTGTATTTTTAGTAAAGATGGGGTTTTGCCATATTGGCCAGGTTGGTCTGGAATTCCTGGCCTCAAGTGATCTGCCCACCTCGGCCTCCCAAAGTGCTGGAGTTTACAGGCGTGAGCCACCCCACCCAGCCACCTTTTGGCACTTCTATTACATGGAGTCTGTGCAGTAGCACAGCTGTGGCCATTATATACCAAATTAAGAGGGTGCTCCGAGGCAGTTTCAATGGCAAAGAAAAGGGCGGCACCACTTACTTTGTACATCACATTTCCTTCCTCCATTAATTTCTGTAAAAGTATAATCAAGATATCAGGTTTGGAAGTGGCCATCGCCCAAGCAGCATTTCCTGCAAAACAAACATGCATTCAGAGGCACTTCAGAGGCCCCGGGGAAAGGATCCCAATTCCTCCGTGGCCCCACAGCTGGAGGTCAGCACCAGCAGGAGCCCAGCTGCAAGGACCACAACACGATGAGGGAGGGAGCAGGACGCCGGCGAGGCTGTTGCTAATCCTTTCCCACTACCTGGGCACTCAAATCTGTCCTTGTTATTTTACTGAAAAAAGTAATGAGAAATGAAGCCATCCGAGCAGCGAACACTCATTCCTCCCTTCCGGGTGGGATGTGGGGAAAATGGATTAAATGAGGCCTCAGCATAACCTCCTCAGTTCCTGCAGCGGCCACCGTGCAGGCATGGGTTCTCAGCACGCAGTCCCTGTGCCGTGTCACTGTGCTGTACTCTGAGATGTCATGGCTTCTCTCTCCTACCCTACAGCTCGGCCACAACCTCTCTAACCCCTGCCTGAACTCTCGGGACACTGTGGGAGGAGTGCTGAAGAGCACAGCCCTGGAGCCAGCTGCTAGGTCCCCATGGCAAGTACGACACAGCAGTCCTGGGGGAAGCCATTTAGCTGCTCGGTGCCTTGGTTTCCTCACCTGTAAAATCATGGGATTGTCACTGAGACTTTCAGGGCTGTGGTAGGGATTAAGGCAGAGGGCGAAACTGCTTGGATACTTCCTGGCACTATTCACTGCTTGACAGTGTTAGTGAATAGCATTTTCATCACAGTGCCCTACCCAGAGCTGCTCCTGACCAAGGGCCCCACACATCAAACCAAAATAGTGACTCTCCCCACATCTGGAATGGTGTGTTGTGTCAAAGCCAGCCACGTGGAAAGGGCTTTCCCTACTCAGGGCCCCCCACATGATCCTCAAGTATCGCCCTAGTTTGTCTCCATGAAATCACACTACCACTTCTTCACAGAAACTTGCTGTGGTGGCCATTTCCCCACACAGCTGACTGGTGGCTCCAGAACAGTGGCTCAGCCTCCGCTGCTGCTCAGAGTCACCCGGGGGAGCTTTCAGCAGCACCACCCGGCCCCACCCCACAGCAAGAGGCTGTGGTTCCTCTCTGGCGTGGTTCCTGGCCACTGATACCACTCCAGACTGTCCTTCAACACCAGCCTCTGCTTTCCACACCCCCCTGCAGAAACACCGTGAGCTACTTACACATTGTGTATAATGGTGATTAAGTGAGACTGAGAGAGAGAGAGAGATCTGCAAACATCTGACATCTTACTTCATAACCTGGGAGCAGGTCACTCTCTGTGCTCTCTAGGCTTCTGTAATCGGGAGCTCACCCCTCCTCCTGCTCAATGGAGGGAGTGCTCACTGACCTAATTTGGCTCCCTTTCTGAGTAGCGCCACCACTACAGATGTGTTCCGGCAGCCGATGGCTCTGTCCAAGGGCCGCATCCCGCTGTGGTCCACATGCTCAATCACGGCTCCCTTCTCCACCAGGTACAGCACCTGCAGGGACAGCAGAAGCCTGAGCAGCAGCTGGGAACAGGAGTTCAGGGGCGCACACGGATTTAGGGGTGGGCAGTCTTAGCTTCACTCTGATTTTAGATACCTCTGCCTATTAAGGATCCTAGACTAGAAATAAAGTGGACACGAAACAGAGAAGAGGAGCTGCAATCCACAGCTAAAACCTTCACTGCTGAAGAGATTGCCGTCAGGGATGAGGAAAGCAGGGGACACGCTACCACAGGTGGGTGTGTGCACACATGCGTGATCGGTCTCTGTCTCACACCACTTCCCAGGCCACAGAGACGAGACATAGTCACCTTTGCATCTCCAATGAAGTAGGCAGCAGACTTCTGCAATGAGCTCTAACAAATGAGCAGGCCACAGCAGTGGTGACTTTAGAAATACTCAGACCCACACAACCTGGGCACGGTGGACTGTTAAGATTGGCAGCTTGGGACCGGATGGACCCGAGTATAATCCACTTCAAAGAGATGTGAAGGAAATTGGGAGAGTAAAGATGGCAAGTTTGATACCACGGTACAAAGACTGATTTGATGTGATAAAATAGCTGTCAGTTGAACCAAACTGGAAACAGGAAGAAATACTGTGGCCACTCAAATTTCTCCATTTACTGGAGCCATTTTATTTAGCCTGTAGCCATTTTTTAGCCTGTGGCTGTTTTAGATTTTCATGTGAATCTAAAAATATATGCTTCCTATCATCCACCCCACTATTCAAAATGACACTAACTAGAGGGATTATCTATATAAAGAACTACAACCCAACTACAAAAACCAAATAACCTCATCTTTAGAATGGGCAAAGGACTGGAATAGATTTCTACAAAAATGATCAACAAGTGGCCAACAAGCATATAAGAAGATGTTCAACTTATACCCATTACGATGACTACTATTAAAAAAAAAAAAGCTACTATTAAAAAAAGCACCTCAGACATGCAGGGCCATGACTTCCACTGCCAGGTCTGCAAGCACCTGTCTGTCCAGCTAGTCCTTCCACAAGTACTGGCTGGGCATGATGGCTCACACCTGTAATCCCAGCACTTTGGGAGGCCGAGGCAGGCGATCACCTGAGGTCAGGAGTTCGAGACCCGCCTGGCCAACATAGTGAAACCCCATCTCTACTAAAAATACAAAAATAAGGTAGGTGTCGTGGTGGGCACCTGTAATCCCAGCTACTCAGGAGGCTGAGGCAGGAGAATCGCTTGAACCAAGGAGGTGGAGGTTGCAGTGAGTTGAAATTCTACCACTGTACTTCAGCCTGGGTGACAGAGTGGGACTCCATCTCAAAAAAACAAAAACAAAGACAAAAAACAAGTATTGGTGAAGATGTGGAACAATTCTGGAACCCTTACGCACTGTGCTATGAATGTAAAATGGTGCAGCAGCTGTGGAAAAAAGTAGGGCAGTTCCTCAAAAAATTAAAAATACAATCACTATATGAGCCAGAAATTCTGCTTCTGGATATATACCCCAAAGAACTGAAAACAGGGTCTTGAATAAATACTTGGACACCCACATTCATTGCAGCATTATTCACAATAGCAAAAAACATAGAAGCAACCTAAGTGTCCACTGACAGATTGGATAAACGAGATGTGGTATATACGTACAATGGAGCAATATTCATCCTTACAAAGGAAAGAAATGCTATTCTAACACATGCTACAACATGGGTGAACCTGGAGGACATTATGCTACGTGAAATAAGCCAGTCACAAAGAGACAAATACTATATGATTCTCCTCACATGAGATATCTAAAGGGGTAAAAAACTCACAGAGACAAAGTAGAGTGGTGGCTGTGATGGGCTGGGGGAGGTGGAGAGTTGTTTAACAAATACAGTTTCACCTTTGCAAGATGAAACGTTCTGGATACTGGTTGTACAACAATGTGAATATACTTAAACTACTGAACTCTATATGTTTAGAAATGGTTAAGGGTAGATTTTATGCTATGTGTTTTTGCCACGATATTAAAAAAATGATGTTAGAATGCTAAGCTCCTTCACTCTTCTCTAATTTTGATAAACTACACAATGTGGGAAGGTAGCTGAAAAGTAAGTGTAGACATGTGAGATTTAGTTGAGTATGTTTTTGAAAACTGACATGAAGTAGAGTTTACAAGGTACTGAAGTTTATACCATTGAACTCTGACAGTGCTGCCTTCTAAAAGCACCAAGGCACAGAGGTACAGGGCCATGGCTTCCACTGCCAGGTCTGCAAGCACCTGTCTCTCCAGCTAGTCCTTCCATTAGATGTATTGAATTATTGGAAACTGGTAACTCTCATGTAGCTGACTATTTCTCTGGCACCTGCTGGGTGCCTGGGACATGGAGCCTGATAAAATCAGTTTCTTCCCTGAAAGACATTTCACAGTTCTCAGTTTATCAAGGTTTTATTCCCTCAAACCTTGATTAGACATGGGCATTTGGCAAAGAGATAAAGATAGTGCCCAAAGCTTTCCATATTATTTTTAGGCAATGCTATATTACTTTAAAAACAGCCAGTATATGTACATGATTAAATACTAAGCAGGCTTTAAAATAAGGAAATCCTGTCATTTGCCACAACATGGATGAAGCTGAAGGACATTATGGCTAAGTGAAATAAGCCAGGCACAGAAAGACAGCATGATCTCACTTATATGTGGAATCTAAACAAGTTGAACTCACAACAGAAGCAGAGAATAGAAAGAGGCTGGGAGACAGGGGGACCTGGGGAAAGGGTAGGCACCCGTCAAAGGGTACAAAGATTCAGTTAGACAGGAGGAGTAACTTCTGGTGATCTACTGCACAGTACTGCAACTAGAATTAATAACTTTTTATTTATTTATTTGATACTGAGTCTCACTCTGTTGCCCAGGCTGGAGTGCAATGGTATGATCTTGGCTCACTGCAGCCTCCACCTCCCGGGTTCAAGTGATTCTCATGCCTCACCCTCCTGAGTAGCTGGGATTACAGGCACCCGCCACCACGCCTGGCTAATTTTTGTATTTTTAGTAGAGGTGGGGTTTCATCATGTTGGCCCACTTGATCTCAAACTCCTGACCTCAAGTGATCTGCCCATCTTGGCCTCCCAAAGTGCCGGGATTACAGGCATGAGCCACCACGCCCGGCCAATAATGTATTGTTTATTTCAAAATAGCTAAAAGAGATCTTAAATGCTCTCACCAAAAAGAAATACTATTTGGGTAACGGATACATGAATTAGCCTGATTTGATCATTCCACAATGTGTACATGTATCAAAACATCACTGCACCCTATAAATATGCACAATCATTTGTCAATTAAAAATAAAACTTTGTCCGGGCATGGTGGCTCATGCCTGTAATCCTCCCATTTTCAGAAGCCAAGGTGGGGAGATCACTTGAGCCCAGGAGTTCGAGACCAGCCTGGGCAACATGGTGAAAAACCCTGTCTCTCAAAATTAGCCAGGTACAGTGCTGCATGCCTGTATTCCCAGCTACTCAGGGGGCTGAGGTGGGAGGATCTCTTGAGACCAGGAGAACAAGGCTGCAGTTATCACACCACTGCACTCCAGCCTGGGCAACAGAGCAAGACTGTGTCTCAAAAATTAATAATAGGCCAGGTGCAGGGGCTTACGCCTGTAATCCCAGCACTTTGGGAGGCTGAGGCAGGCAGATCACGAGGTCAGGAGTTCGAGACCAGCCTGGCCAACATGGTGAAACCCTGTCTCTACTAAAAATACAAAAATTAGCCGGGCATGGTGGTGCATGCCTGTAATCCCAGCTACTCAGGAGGCTGAGGCAGGAGAACTGCTTGAACCCAGGAGGCGGAGGTTGCAGCAAGCCGAGATCGCACCACTGCACTCTAGCCTGGGCAACAGAGCAAGACTCCATCTTGGGAAAAAAAATTAATAAATTAAAAACAAAACAACTTAAAAAAAAAGCAACCAGGTAGTCATTTGATTAGTTACTTACCATATATAAAAGTAGTTTCTAAATGATCTGTGCAAAAGTTTTATTTATATGGATGACTGAGAAAATCACATATGCACATGTGTATGCATATTCACATATGTGTCTGTTGTATGTGCTGTTTGTAAGCAGGTATTTTTAAGCTTTTAAGAGTCGACTAAAATCTTAAGTCCTGGAATAGATTGCATGTCACAGAATTAGAGAAAAATGAAAGATCCCTGACCACACACACACACACACACACACACACACACACACACTCTCTGATGACACTGAGACACAACCTCATGCAGGCCCTGGATTGAGCTGTTCACTTCCTGGGGTTTCTTCCCAATGCAGGTGGAGGTGGGGAACACCTGCTGGTACTCACAGTCTCGGCATCGCCATAGAAGGCGGCCAGGTCCAAGGGTGTGCGGCCATTCTTGTCTGTCTGGTCTATTGCAGCTCCTTCTTCAACCAGATACTGGACCACTGCCCTGTGACCTTTCAGACAAGCCCAGCTTAATGCTGACAGACCCTCTTTGTCTAGAGAAGAAAGGGCTGCACCTGAAAGGAAAGCCCATTCACAGAACATGAACCTTATGAGACGACAAAGCCAGAAAGCAAATCGTTTCACACCTGCAGAACACCTGGCCTGAACCAAGTGTCAGTCAAGCACTGTGAAGGGTGACACTGGCCGGATGGGCTGGCAGAATGGACATCGCTGCTGAAGAGGAATACCAGGCATGTGGCTGTGTTGCCTATTCTCTCTACTGTGTATTAGAAAATTTCCATAACAGAAAACTTAGAATTTGAATCAGAAAGCACTGAATGGGTCTGCTAAAGTTCTCTCTCTGTGTCCGTCCAAGAGAAACCTTTGAAGGCATCATGCTGCTACCTTTTGAAAGGAGGAATTCCACGGTGCTCAAGTGCCCTTCACAAGCAGCCACCATGAGGGGCGTCCGGCCTTGCTTGTCACTTAGGTTCACATCACAGCCGCGTTCCAACAGCAGTCTAACAATCTGGAAGAGACACTCGGAATTACCATCCTCCTGCTGCCTTTTCCACCACACCTGCTATACCCAGACAGGTTTCTCAACCTTTAAAAATAGTCAAATGACTTTCTTTCAAAAATCCGTAAGTTGTGTGAACCATGGGGCCTGGATCCACTGTATTCCTTTGAACAGAACCTTTTCCAAAATATGTACTCTTTTTAACATGCCCAATTCATTGCTGTTATCAACTAAATATACACATACCAGAGAGAAATGGTACTCTGGGGGAGGAGGGACGCCAATCACAATCTACAAGGACAAGACAGCTACAGGGGCATGGGAGAATGAAGCATAACTCAGGGGGGTGAGCAGCTGTCATGGGGTCCCCCACGGGCACTGAAACTAAGTACCTACAGCTGAGTGCAGGGCACGAGCGGGTCGCAGAAAGAAGCTCGCCCACCACACACCCAAGCCATGGGCTTTCCTAAGATGCAGCATTGGCGGATGGCATGCCCTTCGGGGAAGGCAACTTTTAGCAAAGCACCCTGAGGAGATTCTCAGCCCTAGAAATATGCCTTTCAACCATGCATGATCATTAAGTTTGGGGAGAGAAAAACCCAGAAAACCAGACAGGGGTATCCCATCACCACCATCCCAGCAGGAACTGCTTCACCCGTAGCTTAGCCCAAGTTTTTCCCCCAACACGTCACTTGTTACATGGCCACAGCAACAGGAGGTGACACAATCCCACTGCCTTCTTGCTCGTTTATCCACTAACAAATGCTTTCCAAACTTCCCCGTGACTTAGGACACAGCAGGGCCAGGAAAGGATTAGCCAGAGGATCAAGGTGAAGCAGTGAGGGTGACAGGGAACAGATGGTACAAACCAAGCTCTTAGGAATGGAAAGGGGAGAAGAATCCTGCCAGGAAGCACTCACAGCTCCTACCAAGGGAGCCAGCAGGCATCAGCAGAGATGCGATTCCATGACCAAAACTTTGATCTACAAAATTCTTCTTTGTAATGGTCGTAACATCCTTTGCATCCGTAGTGTATGTGTAACTTGGTGCTAGGCATAGGGTAGGTATGTGGTCACTGTTTACGAAATGAAGGAACAAGGATTCCCTACTCCCTTGAATGAACCACAACAATACATCATTCATAGTAAAAAACAAAACAAAAACAAAAAACAAAAAAAAAACCCAGCCTGAATCAGTGCTGGACCAGAGGGAAACATTTTCTTTTCCAAAGAGCACAAAAGAACTGCTCTTCTTCCAAGTATGTTGGACAAATGTGTCACCAAACTACAACAGCACATATGTTAGAGCAAGTCTCCTGTTACCACGATGAATCCACCCTCTCCACTTCCCTCCGCAGCTGAAGGCAGTGGCTGTGTCTCTGACCTGGATAGCTCAGCCGTGAGCAGCATTGCTCCCCAGCCTATGTGGCCAACTGTGTTATCTTGTCAAACGTGCCTCTATCAAGTAGTCCCGATGGCACAGCAGAAGCCGAGGACGGGGAACAGACAGGCTCAGGGGAGCCAGGCAATAGTGAACTCCATCCCCACTCATTGCTTCTGAAGCCTTCAGGGGCCCCCTGGGTACCTGCCAATGCCCCTGGCGTGATGCACAAAACAAAGGTGGAACCCCTCTCCTGTTTGTCCGCGACACAGCAGCTCCACGCCCCAGCAGCAGCTCACAGACCTCCAGCTTCCCTCTTCCTGCGGCGGCAGTCAGGGCTAAAGGAAAGTCACATGGAGGCGAATCTGTTAGTGTGTGGTGGAGCACAGATAGCCAGAAATTCTTTAACAGTTCTCTTCCCCAGTGGGAGGTGGGGTCTATATGTCCTCCCCCTTTGAACCTGCGGGGGCTCTGTGACAGCTTTGACCAACAGAACACAGCAGAACCAATTCTGTGTGCGTGTCAAGGCCCAGGTCCTAAGAGATTGGCTGCTTGCACTTCCTTGAACACTCTTTCTTGGAGCCCGGATGCCATGCTGAGAGGAAACCCAAGCAGTCCCGTGGTGAGACCCACAGAGAGAAGAACTGAGGCCTGGGCATGGCTGCCAGTTCCAGATGGGCTCCCACGAGACAGCCAGCACCAGCCGGCCAGCCACATGCATGTCCCATCTGGAAGGGGATCCACCAGCCTGGGTCAAGCTGCCTCAGCTAAAGCCATGTGAGCAGAGGTGAGCCATCCCCACCATGCCCGGCCCAAACTGTAGATTCAGAGGTGGCTAAGTTTTGTTTTTGCTTTTCTCAGGAGGAGATAACCAGAATACAGTGCAACGCAAACACAGGTCGGTATTATTGTCTAGTTTGGCCTCTTAGCCTAAAATCATAAAATTTCATTCAACAAGAATAATCACTGAGGGAGTCTAGAGTGCATGTCACTCCCCCCTCATTAAAGAATCTCTTTAACAAGTCAAGATTCAGAGTTAAGAAAGTCGAGAAAGAAAAGAAGATCCAACTGTAGAGGGCCCGAGTGAACACGCTGGCCCAGAGGCGGTGAGCTGCCCACTGTCGTGGCGGTGCTGCGGGAAGTCAGCTAAGGATGAAAGAAAAACGGCATGCAAGGAGAGAGGACAACGAGGCGGGGTACTCACGACACCCTCCCGTCAGCCTGGGCCTCCCCACTCCCCGATTCTTAATTTGGGGGTAATAAGCAGGGGGTGTAGTTCGAAGAGTTGCTTCTGCTCATCGCGGGAATCATTGTCTAGAGAGGAGGACGGAGGAGGTGGCAGAAACAACCCCAGGCCAGGACGATCAGCTCTTCAGTGGGACCAGAGGCCAGGAAAGGGCTGAGTGGCGACGGATGGCTGTTCCTCTGGAGGAAGGGAGGAGATGGAGCGCAGCGCCCTGGCTCTATTCCCAGCACGTGCCTGGGATGACTCTGTTTCTAAATACAGCCTCGAACCTATACATTTCCAGTTTCCAGAATAGGGAAGTCTTCTTACAAGTCAGTCAGGCAGACAGACCTCTCAGGCTGAAAATGGGGCAACACAAGAACAGGCCTTCAAAAGGTGTGGTCCCCATGCCAGGAAGCCTATGAAGAGCACCAAGCCCCATTAGTAACCAGGCTCACTAACGAGAGATGGATGCGGAACAACAGGAAAGCTTGCACCCTGCTAGCAGAAAGGCGCATGGTGGCTGCTCTGGAAAACAGGCTGACACTACGAGTAAGTTGAAGACGGGTGTATCTCCCCACCCAGCAACCCACTTGCAGAGATGCACCCTGCAATGCACTCTCAGGGTGCACCAGAAACACAAGCAAAAATGCTCACCGCACCCCGGGCTGCAAACAATCCAAACAACCATCATCATCATCAGCAGGCTTCAAGAAAGTGGCACAGTCAATCAGCAGAACACTACATAGCTACAAAAATAAACACCATGCGGCTAAACACGACTGACCAAGTCAGTCTCACAAACTTAACAAGGATTCAAAGAAACCAAACCCAAAAGAAAACACACAGAAGACTTTGTTCATACATAGTTCAAAAGCAGAGTGCTGCAACAGCCATCTCGGGAGAGGGTCACCTGTGGGCTTCCGATTAGCAAGGGCGGGACCTGGTTTGTCTCCTGCGCACCTTCTGAGCTCGGGTCTCAGAGCTAAGCCCCGGGAGCCAAGGGCTCAGTGATGCTGGTGTCTGCACGCACCCCTTGGTCTGCCTGTCCTCTTTGACACCCCTCAGGGCAGCTAACAGATGCCTGCTTCCTCTGGTGCCTACGATAATGCCCGGGGAAGCTGGGAGTCTGTTGCTGATTTGTGACCTCCTCTGGTCACACCAGTCAGCATGGCCATGGTTTAACCTCCAGGAGCCACATACACAAAAGGTGGCAAACCTGTTATCTCCCTGCAACAAACTAGCTCTCCTACTGAACAAAGTCTCTACAGACTGTCCTTAGGGCCATGGTGCAGTGTGGCTGGCGACCTCACCTCTTCACATGTCACAGAGAGGTAGCCACATCTGTCCCATGGATCACCTGAGCTCCGCGTTCAATCCGGGGCCTCGTCACCAGAAAGTGAGGGAGTAAGCGTGGGCAGCAGGCAGTCCTGGTCTTGTGGACCTAAGAATGTAAAGGTCAGGCCCAGGATGACCGTGGGGAAAGCATCCCCTTCTCCATCCTTCCAGAAGGGCAAGGCAGCTCTCACTTTGCTTCTGGTCCTCAGTCAGTGTGGACCTCAGCAGTGAAGGGACCTTCCTCCGTGGCCTCATCACAGACCAGCCCCTCGTAAGAGTTTACATGGCAGCCCAGGGAGCTCAGGGCCAGTCTGTAGGCCTGGCTGATTCCGAATGTCCCACGCCCTTCCTCCCCACCCAGATGATGGCCTGTTTCTTTTCAGAAAGGAGGCCACCACATTTCTCCAGAAAAATGCGTTTAAAGGGCTCTGTCCTGTTGGATGTCCTCAAGTCTCTTGATCTATGTTTGCAGCAGACAGCACTAAAGCGGTGGGGGACCAGAGGAGGTAACAAGTCAGGAGCTGATTCCCAGCTCTCCAGGCCTTATCTGAGCACCAGAGGGAGCAGGCATCTGCCAGCTGTCAAGATGCTCTGACACCTGATGCTACACTATTTTTCCAAGAGGCGTAACAACTTCAGTTCTCTGTGGTAGAACAGTCCTTCATGTGCACTGGGACATGGTCCCTTGCAGCTCTCCAAGGAGGTAGCTGGTAAACCCAGCCAAGGTCCTCATGAGAAGTCAGTGCTGGTACCAACATGTGTGTTCAGTGAGTCATCCTAGTGGAGGGCACAGGCGGCCTGTGCACCATGGCTCTCAGAAGGTGAGAGACTGCTCAGCTCTGGAGTCCCGAGGTCCAGGATGTAACACAGGACAAGACACCTGAAGATATGATCTAGTCCCAGTTGCTACGTGTGACCTTGGCAAATCCTCAAGGTCTGTGAGCTTCAGTTTTCCCATGCAGAAAGCTAGAGTTGAGCCTGACCAGAGTTATGAAGAGGCCAAAGTTTCTGCAAATGCTTAGTCCAAATTTCATTCTTTAAATGCAACTTATTTAAAATTTTGTAATAAACACAATACCCACCCCCCACCCAACCACCACAACATTTGCTGTTACTGAATTCCTTTTTTTTTTTTTTGAGACAGGATCTTGCTCTGTTGCCCAGGCTGGAGTGCAGTGGTGCAATCTCGGCTCACTGCAACCTCCGCCTCCCAGGTTCAGGGATTCTCCTGCCTCAGCCTCCCAAGTAGCTGGGATTACAGGCGCGAGCCCCCATGCCTGGCTGATTTTTATATTTTTAGTAGAGATGGGGTTTCACCATGTTGGCCAGGCTGGTCTCGAACTCCTGACCTCTGCCCACCCTGGCCTCCCAAAGTGCTGGGATTACAGGTGCGAGCCCCTGTGCCCGGCCGCTGTTACTAAATTCTAATACCTTGGGGCCCAGCGCATTACCATGGGTGCCCAGAATAATTTATCACTGGGCAGTCTCATAATAGTGCTTTTCCTGTCATCTTCTAGTCAGATAATTTCTTAGAACTACAGAAAGAGCTGTTCTTAACAACAGTTGCCATCTGCATCACTGATCTGGATGACGAAGTGGATTCTTTCAAGACAGTGTAACCAGAACAAAATATTGAAGGGCAGGGATGCTACAGCTGATCTGGACTGCAGGTACCATTCATATTTGTGTTATGCAAACAGGCCCATTGCCCTTACTGAGCAGACATTTAAACTTCATCTCAGTGCGTCGGTATGTAAAACTGACATAAATACCATTCTGCTAATGGTATTTATGTCAGTTTTACATACCGACACACTGAGACAGAGGTGGGGGGGTTCCCATACCTAAAATGTTTGGAAACCAGGGTCCAATGTGATGCTATCTATACTCTGAGAATCTACACAAACCAGTTCTGGTCCCTGCTGTCCTGGGAATTCCCACTGTAGTCTCTTCCTGCCACGATGATAACGTTAATGATTCCTACTAACATAAGGCTTGGGGTACTTTTATATTGCGAGAGACCAGAATATGCCACCCCAAAATATGCCTTTTCACATAAAGATTTTGAGTTGATTATTTTGAGAGACTGCAGACACAGGAGATATCCCAAAAACAGATAAGTTTTCCTCTTGTAAGACAAAATTCATGGGTGTCTTCCTTTCTATACCAAGAAGAGAAGGATGACTACATCACTAGAGATTTCTATCAGTGGAGAATCTGGCTCTCAAAGCTTACCTTTGTTAACTGCTTTTCTTGGGTACCTCCCCATAACTGGCTTTCCCCAAACCATTTATCTTTGTTTCAGGGAATTTTTTTTTTTTTTTTTTTTTTTTGAGATGGTGTCTCGCTCTGTCACCCAGGCTGGAGTGCAGTGGCACAATCTCAGCTCACTGCAACCTCCGCCTCCTGGGTTCATGCCATTCTCCTTCCTCAGCCTCCTGGGTAGCTGGGATTACGGCGTGTGCCACCTCGCCTGGCTAATTTTTGTATTTTTAGTAGAGACAGGGTTTCACCATGTTGGCCAGGAAGGTCTCCAACTCTTGACCTCATGATCTGCCTGCCTTGGCCTTGCAAAGCACTGGGATTACAGGCGTGAGCCACCGTGCCTGGCCAGGATGATGGTTTTTAAGCCTAAAATCTAAGCCACCTCTTGGACACTGACTCATTTCTCTGGGTATCTCCCATGGATACAACACAAGATATACCTACTATTCAACTTCTGTTTGTGTTAATCTGTCTTTCATTGTTGCAGTCTGTCCCAAGAACTGTGAAGGGTAGGGATACAGTGATTTCTTCCTCTCCTACATTTTCTGGATTGATTTGATCGTGACCCTGAACACGCGTGATTCTTACGCTGGAAGATCTGGGTATTGAACCACCACCTGGATCTGCTGCTGCTCTGCCATTTTCCTCTAGGCAAGGAACAACTCCCTCTTCCTCCTCTCCCTGGTTGACCAGAAGGAGGAATGAATCAAAACAAAGATACATGGGCTCCATGCAGAGGCAGGGCCTTTGCATGACGCCACGCAAAGGAATAAACACAGGACTCTTCCATTTGATGAGATCTGAAGCAGCCAATCCACCACAGCATTCTGCTCTTTTATTTGGTGAACAAGTTTCATCTTCATTATAAACGGGGCCTTTAAATCAGGATTTCTGTTACAGCTGCTACTGAATTTTTGCAACAGCAGCACATCAAAAATGACAGTCCAGCACTAAAAATAGGGACCTCTGTTTCACAGGGGTGTCAGAGAAGCCACAAGTTGAAGCAACTGACAAGGGGCGAGTGGTGCCACCCCGGGCATGGCAACTGGGTCGGACCCTGTCCTCCTCCTTTTCCTTCACAATCCTTGCTATGTATTTGGTGACTCCCTCTTGAGGCAACTAAAAACCTGTAAGCACAGGCAGACTTTGCTCAGGCTTAAAACAGATCACGTTCTACACACAAATTCCCGACAAGGCTCTCGTTTACAAATGATGCAGACAGACAACAAGATCTGTGTTTTCCTTTTTCTAAGCAGATTGAGTATTCTGGGGCCATCACTGCGAACTCCTGAGGCTCTGCCATTTTCAGGGGATCTCAAGTTTTAGCAGCCACAGGGACTTATGAACACCATATACGGAAACAAGAGAGACTGAAGAATAGCCACCCACATGCTTAAGCAAACAGAACCATGGCTGAATTATGCTCAGGAATTCCAGCTATTCTGCTGCAAAGGCCGACCTCTGGTGCTGCCCACCGGGCTCCAGTGAGTGTTAATGCACCCCGCCTGAAAAAGAGGGCAGGGGAGGGCAGGAGAAGAGAATGCCTTGCTATGGGCAGTACCTCGCCTTCCGGCCAATGAAATACAAAGATGGAGAAAAAAAAATTTGGTATGAAATGGGAACGCAAAAATCAACGTGAACAGATGGCACTTTTTAGGACTCAAATTGGACACAATTTCTCCTAGTTGCAAAATCCTTAACAAGATGGCATTTGTGAATTAGATTCCCATGAAAGCACATATTTTCTGACGATCTGAATAATTTCACCTCAGCAACACTGTCTTGTCTTGAGAAGGCAAGTAGGTTTGTAACTGCAGACGTTCATTTTAAGAACAACCTGACTGGCCGGGTGCAGTGGCTCACGCCTGTAATCCCAGCACTTTGGGAGGCTGAGGCGGGCAAGTCACCTGAGGTCAGGAGTTCAAGACCAGCCTGGCCAACATGGTGAAACCCTGCCTCTACTAAAAATACAAAAATTAGCCGGGAGTGGTGGCACATGCCTATAATCCCAGCTACTCGGGAGGCTGAGGCAGGAGAATTGCTTGAACCTGGGAGGCAGAGGTTGCAGTGAGCTGAGATTGTGCCATTGTACTCCAGCCTGGGCGACAGAGCAAGACTCCATCTTAAAAAAAAAAAAAAGTAAAAGGTTGGGCACGGTGGCTCATGCCTGTAGTCCCAGCACTTTGGGAGGCCGAGGTGTGCAGATCAGATCACGAGGTCAAGAGATCGAGACCATTCTGGCCAACATGGTGAAACCCTGTCTCTACTACAAGTACAAAAATTAGCTGGGCGTGATGACACATTCCTATAATCCCAGCTACTCGGGAAGCTGAGGCAGGAGAATCACTTGAACCCGGGAGGCAGAGCTTGCAGTGAGCCGAGATCTCGCCACTGCACTCCAGCCTGGTGAAAGAGCAAGACACTGTCTCAAAAAAAAAAAAACAAAAAACAAACAAACAAACCTGACAACAATCTGAATGTATTGGAAACAGCAGTGAGAGAGCTTTTTGCACCATAAAATGGATGGTTTGCAGGAATCTCTTATATATTAAAGTTCTCTGGGAAAAGATTTGATTTGCAAAAACTCAATTGTCAACTTGCCGGGGACACAGTCATTCCACAAACAGGGCTATTCCTAAAATTTTAAAGCAGATCTGTCACTCAAATTCACAGGATGTGCTGCCCAGGCTCAGGATGGCTTGGCTTACAGATCACAACAATGGGTCTGCATTCCCACCCGCATTTGCCTTTGGACCCAACTTGGGGGCTTGGAGAGAAGGGCGGCAGGGTCAGCGCACACAGAAGCAGCTTCCTGCTGGCAGACTATGACCTTTTCATGCATTACCCACGGATGTATGAAAAACATTCTGCAAACTGGAAACGAGTACCTCCAGAGAACAGCTTGCACCTGCAGAACCCACTTCCTCCTGGCTGAGGGCACTGCGGGCAGGGCAGGGCAGGGCAGGGTGGCTGGGCTCTGCTTGTATACTTGTATTCACGTGTGCAATTTACTTCCTATTATCCCGGCCTCTACCATATTTTTAAAAATGAGTGGAAAATGAAAAAAACGAGTGTCAACATTAATTGAAAGCAGCAGGATTCTCATAAATGTCATCTAATTGTGGCCAAGGTGAGAACCGTGAGATGTGGTGAAGGCAGTGATGCTTGACCCTCAGCGGCAGGCCTGATGGCCACACCCTGCTCAACTGTAAAGGCAGAGAACACCACGAAAGAGTGTGCCTGACACACTGCACATTTCTCAGCTACTTTATCTCAATGGTAAAATGTAATGAGGGATTTTAGGATTTTTTTTTTTTTTTTTTAACTCTGGGAATGACTGCCCACCCCGCCTTTGTAACTGACTCTAAGTGGCTATATGGAGGCTGACTGGTCAGGCTTGCTTTGCTGCCACTGGGAGCTCGGCCGTCACACTGAGGGCCTCGGGGAAGCTGGCCCCCACATCCCCTGGCTGAAAGCAGCAACCCCTCCCCAAAAGGCCAGGCAATGTGCCTCCCCGCCCCACCTTCTAGAAATAGGACTAAGATTTACAGAAGCCAAATTTCATAGCTTCGCTTTGTTCTTTGTTAGGCATTTCCTCCCGTCTCTGAGGGAGGGGAAGGCTTCTATTAGAAAGAAGAACATACTTTCCAAGAGCTATAAATTTTTCACCTCTACAAAGACCAGGCAGTTATCTAACCAGTTATCTAACCTAATCCTCAATAATTTAAGGATAAAATGAAAGGTAATCAAGATGGCTCTTCCAGAAAACTGTACTTGCACTGGGAGACAAACACCCCAAGGCTTGGGGTCTGGGACAAGCCTCCAACACTGCCAGCCTCAACTGAAGCTTCTGCAGGCTGGGGCGCTGCTGCTCAGTGACCTCACGAATGGGAAGCCAGCACTGCCCAGGTACAGTCACATGCTGTGTGATGATGTTTCAGTCAGCGACAGACCGCATATACAATAGCACAGTGGTCTCATAAGATGATAATACCGTATTTTTATACCTTCTCTATGTTTAGACATGTTTAGACACACAAGTATTTACCTTTGTGTTATAGCTGCCTACAGTATTCAGTACAGCAATATGCCGTACAGGCTTGGAGCCTGGGAGCAATAGGCTGTGCCATCCAGGCTTGTGTAAGTACACTGGAGCATGTTCACACAATGACCAAATCGCCTAAGGATGCATCTCTCAGAACTATCTCATGCATGAATTTAAAAAGTTGTGGTTTTGAACACCTTCCTTACTGTTTCCCATTTGGCAAAACTCTCCCAGGAGGGCCAGATCTCCCAATGGCCATGATAGGGCCTGCAGAAGCAGCCTGGCTGGGGTCAAGTATGGGGATTCTGTGTTATAAGGCAACAGGCATCAACCAAGCATCATGGAAAAACGTGGCTCCCTCTGCCGACAGACATGACCCCATTTTCACCGAGCTATCTAATGGAGGTGAATACAGGGCAGAATCCAAATCCGGGTAACCAGAACACTCCTGACCATGTTACAAATTCTCCTGTAAAAACACTATCAGCCTGTATGTGCATTCAAGATTAAACAGGAACCTCAAATTGCCAACTTCTTTTAAAAAATAAAATGTGTAACTGCACCTGTAAACAGGACTTCACGTGTGTGATCAAAATTCCTTTCTTTTCCATCCTTCACTTATGACTCCATCTTCCAAAGTAATTGCAAAATTGAAGATTCCATCACTTATACATCCACTTATTCAACCGACAAATGTATAGCATACATCAACATATTACAGTAATAATATTAATCAACTTATCACAAACCTGACAATACATAGCATTTATTGAACATGTATCAACTGCTGAGAGCTCCACAAAATACCCTGGGTGGAATTCTCATTTAATCTTGTTAAGAACCTTTTGAACCAGGTGCCATGATGATGCCCATGTTACTGAGGTGAAATAACTGAGTCACAGGGGTTACATCATCTGCCCCAAGTCACAAAGGGAATCAGTGTCAGAGTCAGAAATTTAACCCGAACAACTGAATGGACCTTAAGTCATACTCTTGATCAAAACAGGAAGATGCTATTGGATTTAAATAACATACCATGCCATTTGTAAAGGGCTGCCTACATGATGCTCTTGGTCCTCCATATTCATAAATTCAGTGAACACAATCAACTTCTATGAGGCAAGCACTACTCTTAGTTCTCTGTTACAGATGAGGAAAATAAGCCCCAGAGAAATTAAACCACTTACTTAAGGTCCCACAGCTAGAGGGAGTGTGGCTAAGTCTGAGTTTTTTGTTTTTTTTTTTGAGACAAGTGTCGCTCAGTCGCCCAGGCTGGAGTACAGTGGCACAATCTTGGCTCACTGCAACCTCTGCCTCCTGGGTTCAAGCAATTCCCTGACTCAGCCTCCTGAGTAGCTGGGATTACAGGCACCCGCCAAAACACCTGGCTAGTTTTTGTATTTTTAGTAGAGATGGGGTTTCACCATGTTGGCCAGACTGGTCTTGAACTCCTGACCTCATGATCCACCCGCCTCAGTCTCCCAAAGTGCTGGGATTACAGGCGTGAGCCACTGCACCCGGCCAGTCTGAGTTCTTAGCTCCTATGCTGCTGCCTCCAGGAAGTCACCTTTAAAAATATCTAAAGCATCCAACAGCCTTCTATGAGAGTTGTTTAAATCAAAGTACCAGAAAGTGCTTCTCTTTTTCTGAGGAACTGCTGCGATTTCTCCCATAGCCAATAAAAATGGTTTACAAGGATTGTGTCCCCCTCTAATTCTGGGCACATGGCATTCCACAGCCACAGTAGTAGCTCAATTTAGTATGCCATGGCACGAATGTTTGAGCGGTTCCTCATGTCCTATTCCTGACTTAGTGTTTTAAAGTTCTTATCTGCATCATTTCAAGAAAGTCTCTTCAAATCCTTTGAGGAATAATGTGTGTGCTATAAATAATGTAACCTCAATTTAAAAATAATTTCCTAAAAGATAAACAACATAAGCCATCTTTCATACAGACTTTGTTCTTCTAAGAATCCATGAGAAGACTGGACCTTTGGACAGCTGTCACTTCTAAAGTGTGCTGAGAATGTTCGCATGTTGGAAGGCTGGGTTACACACCAAGTTATTTAAAGCAGGCATAAGGTTCTCTCTCTCCTCTTGGTAAGGGCTAAGCTTGTGCTGAGGACTTCGTTACATGCCAGGACACCACATGAGGTCTCAGTGTAAAAAGGGGGCATTTCCACAAAAGCATTTTACACAATCTCACATCTGTCCCCCAAAACACAGAAAGAATCCAAATATCATTTCAAGAAGAAACAAGGATGATTTTTGTGGGGGAGTGTAAATGAATGAATAACATTTTTCTGTTGAAGGCAGAAGTATTTTTTATTAAATACTCAGGAATCACTCACTAGAAAAATGGACTCTGTACAGCAAGAACAGCTTGATGAAGGTTGTCAAGGGGCCAATTCGTTCGTGCTTGAGACACCACCCCTGGGTTTCTGCCTGCTCACTGCTGGCCACTCAGCCTGCCCAACAGGGCGGGGACACACTGAGCTGACCCCTCTGCCTTCTTTGCAGAGAAGAGTGGTCTCTGGAACCCACCCACATCAGGGGCAAAACCCAGGGGTCTGTGAGACCAGAAGGATAGGGTATGGACAAACCCAGGCCCCTCAGTTCTGATCCCCCATCTGCCTCCACTGTTTGGGGGACTCCCATACCCATCCTCCACCATCTAGAGCCCTGTTACCCCTTCCATGTTGGTAACCCCACTTTGTCCCTCCCCTTACAGGGCACAGGGTCACCCCACCCCATCTTGCTCCTTTCAGGATCCTGGGTGGTCCCTCCCATGCACCCTTGAGGGTACTGGCTTACTCCCCATTGTGTTGCTTTGCCGAGGACAGTTCTGACTGACAGCAGACTGGATTTCCATGCCCACTAACTTTACTGAACCTTCTTAGAACAAACACTTGCAGAGGAAGGAATGCCTTGATAAAAAATTTCCAAAACCAGTACTGGTGAGATGCTTAGGACCTCTGAAAAATCTAGTATCTTCAGTGTATGACAGCAAGTCACAGTTTTCTCTACAGGATCCTCCATGTGCGTTCCATGTAACACATATTCTCCACATGCCCCAACAAGCCACGGGCAAACGCTTTCCTTCCAATTTATCACCTGAAATTCTGTCCTGAGATGTGCATGCATCACCTAATGAGGTGGATACTTCCTGAGAAAGGCCACACATCATCAATGACAGGGATGCATCCTGAGAAATGAGTCATTAGGTGATTGTATCATTGTGCTAACACCACATAGCAGACTTACACAAACTTCGATGTTGTAGCCTACTACCTGCCTAGACTATATGGTACAGCCTTTTGCTCCTAAACTGCTAACCTGTACAGCCTGTTACTGTACTGGATACTGTAGGCAGCTGTAACACGGTGGTACTTGTGTAACAAAACATAGAAAAAGTAGCAACATAGAAAAAATAAAGACACAGTATTGTATGGGAACACCTTCTCACATGCAGTCCATCGCTGACAGAAACATCATTATGTGGGGGATGGCTGTATATGTGACTGCAAGGCTCAATCCAGTAGGCCTGACATTTATTTTACATTCTCACCAAAGAACAGCTCCTTCTCTCTCCAAAACGCATAAGGTAAATTCAAACGAAGAACAGGTCATTTTTACACCAACAGTAATAAGGCATCCAGCTCCCTGTGTTCTGGGGCGGCCTTGGATGTGGGAAGCCCATCGTCCACACCTGGGGCCTCCCTGTGATGGAAGCCAAAAGAGTCACAAAAGGGGAAAGGAAAGCAGTCCCATGGAAACAAGAGGGAAACAAAAATCATCCAAGTGTCAAACACAACAGGACCCAGCTTCGCAGCCCAATTTGGAAACAGGTGCGAGGACCACCCCCAAGAGGGGCCTGGAAACACCCACCCCAGCTGCAGGGCACTGCCTGAGGCTCAAGATCCAGAGGGAGCCAGGTTCTGTTCAAAATTCCATCCAGAATTAGTGAACAGTAAACTACGGTGAGCACACATGGTGAGTGGAACTGCTTCAATGCGCTACACAAAGGGAGGCCTGCAGTGTGGCCAAATAGCCCATTCAATTTACAGCGGAGAAAATCTGGCCCATCTTAGGAACAGAGGCAAATAGTAGCTTTGGCAATAAAAATTATTTACCTGACTAAACTCCTTTACAAAGTATTCAACAATTAAAATAGTACTGACTTAACATAAAAACACTTCACATGAAGTATTTCAGTCACACTTTTAACCAACTCTGATAGGGCATCCCCTTCCAGAAATTAGGGAAGGGCAGCCCTGGGGAGCCGCCAGGGTCCTGTGCATGAGGCATGGGGCTCTGGGTGTGCTGGCGACCTTCTTTCAAACAGAAGGACCTCTGAGGAGGTGACCATGACAGGGCAGGATGACTGCCAGAGACCAGCATGAGGACACAGCACACCCAGGCTGCAGAGAGGGAGATGTTATGGACACAGATGGGGCTATGCCCACACCATGCTTGGCTAATAGCTGTGTTCCCAAAGATCCAAACCAGCAGCCCACCGTGCCCTCAGCACAGGTGCCCCACCGAGGACTTGGCGAGAGGATCTGAGCCATCTTGGAGTCCAACAGAGCATGGTCTGAGCTAGGACACCAAGAAATCAGGACACTGGGTCTTTATGAGTGACCAGGCCCCTTACTCCTCGCCCTCCAACCACAGGTATTTCTCCCAAATTATTCTGCAAGTGAACATCTCCCTCACTAAAAATATGACTTTGTTTCATTTAAATCCACTTGTCCACTTGGTCAATACCTATATGACAAGAACCAGGCTATACCTGCACTGTCTAATTTGGTGGCCACCCATCACATGTAATTTAGATAAATTAAGATGAGATTTTAAACTACTGTTCCTCAGTTGCACAAGTCACATTTCAAGTACTCAATAGCCACATGTGGCTAGTAGCTACCATGCTGGACAAAACAGACATCACTTCCATTATTACAGAAAGTTCTATTGGGCAGCACTAGAACGGACAGTTGCCATACACAATGGTGTAGACAAGAGACAGGGAAATTTCTGCCCTCACAAAGCCCATGACTGGCTGGGTGTGGCGGCTCATGCCTGTAATCCCAGCACTTTGGGAGGCTGAGTCAGGAGGACTGCTTGAGCCCAGGGGTTTGAGACCAGCCTGGGCAACATGGCGAATCCCCATGTTTTGCACCTCTACAAAAAAAATACAAAAATTAGCCAGGTGTGGTGGCTCATGCCTGTAGTCCTAGCTACTCAGGAGCCCAAGGTGGGAGGAGCACCTGAGTGTGGGGAGGCAGATGCTACAGTGAACTGTGATTGTGCCACTGCACTCCAACATGGGTGACATAGTGGAGACCCTGTCTCAAAAAACGAACCCAAAAAAGCCCACAATTTGGGAAAAGCAGCCTCCTATCAAATAAGCCACATCAAATAAGCCTATCAAGGCCGGGTGCGGTGGCTCATGCCTGTAATCCCACCACTTTGGGAGGCCAAGGTGGGCAGATCACTAGGTCAGGAGATGGAGACCATCCTGGCCAACACAGTGAAACCCCATCTCTATTAAAAATACAAAAATTAGCTTGGCGTGGTGGTGCATGCCTGTAATCCCAGCTACTCGGAGGCTGAGGCAGGAGAAGCCCTTGAACCAGGGAGTTGGAGGTTGCAGTGAGCCAAGATTGCACCACAGCACTCTAGCCTGGTGACACAGTGAGACTCCATCTCAAAAAAAAAAAGCCTATCAAATAAGACGTGCTGATGGTAAGTCCTACGAAGGGAACTGGAGAGTGAGCCAAGGGAGTGGAGAGGGTTAAGGCTCTGATACCAGACAGGACCATCTGCCTGAATGGCAAGTACTGGAGCAGAAGGGCCTCTGTTCTCTTCTATTCAGAGCAAGGTTCTAACCAGAAGCCCACAAGCAGGCTCACACACTTGAGTGTGGCCTGGAACTTGCAAACACAGTCCTTCTGCCAATCCACAGCAGCATGAGGTCACCAGCTAAGCATCTCTGGTCATTTCGGCTTGGGCTGATTCACAGCAAACACTGACATGGAGATAGTAACTCAGTGTAGCCAGAACTTTTTGGGAGGCAGCATGGAGTTGTCACAGCTGTGAAATGTCTGAAACAGATGCCATAAGCATCTGGTGGGTTCTCACCATGTTTCAGGCTGCCGAGAAACTACGGAACAAACACTGACCGAGTCTGTGAATATCACCGAGCCAAGAGCCTTGGCATCCTGAGGGTGATACTGTTAGATGCAGGCATTCATCATCTGCTCTGGGCTTTCTTCTGATGAATGGATCATACTACTTATTCTCCACTAGAGCCTTTTGTTTGATGGTGGGGAGGACGCGTGGGGAGAGGGAGATCTCGAGAGCTACTGGAACGACAGAACTGAGTTCTGAATGGCTGGTCCCTAAACATTGGACAGACAAAAACCAAATGGTCCTGGATGCTGGTAAAAACAGAAACTTAAACAAGTTAAGCCCTCTGCTCTCCGAAACCAGTAGAGACAGTCTGCAAGTTTTCTAAAGGCTGTGGGTTGACTGCAATAAACCCCTAAACTAAATATTGTTCCCATTTTTTATGAATGTCTTAAAATTCTATTGTACATTTTCTTGTCTCCTTCAACCTAACACAGGAGCCACCTACTTCTGTGATGACATTCATTGACTCAGGGTCACTAGCAGTTAGATGTGCAGGGCTCTGAGGGTGGAGGGCTGCTGCTGTGCCCAGTGCCACCACACTGATGGCCTGAGTGAGGGGGACCTCCATGGGGCTGCTGTTCCCTGGCTGGTGGCTGTCATTCTTCCTAACCAAGAACCCACCGCTTCCAATCAGCAACAGGCACGACAACCACACTTCCACCATGTGGAACAGATTCACTGAATTGCAAGGCTCTCCTAGCAGAAAACTGGAGGAAGAATTTGTGCATGAATTTAGCTCCTGCGCCACTAGCTCTGGCAATGGCAGAGAAGAGATGGGCAGGTAGCTGTCCTCCTAACGGGGGTGTCCCTGCGGGAAAACCACAGGCTGTTCAAAGGCAGGCAGGTGAGTCAAAACAGATGAGGAAGCTCTGCCTTGTCACCTCATCAGCTAGCATTTTAAAGCCAAGCTGTTCACAGCTAAATCTATGCTGGACAGACTTGTGTAAACATACTTAAGGTTTCAAAAGAAATAATGAACTGTTATCCACACAAAGCTTCCAGTTTTTCTGCCACCTTCCCACAACCCAGATAAGTATTACTCTTGGGATCCAGTCCTTGTGCTGTGGCTAGGGACAGATACGGTCCATCCTAGAGTGTTTTGGACACAAAACACCATTGACTACACCCAGGAATGAGGACCAAACGAGAACAGGATGCAAAACCACTACTTTCCCTTCTGTGGGTCCCTATAGCAACGAGCAACAATGCACACAGCAGTACAGCCACACAGGCTGGGGAATCCCGGGGCCCATGGCTTGAAGTTGAGCCTTGGTGAGAACCAGGACTGTGAGCTGACCCATTCACTCTCAAGATCTTTACCAAGGCCTTCAGTTCTCTGTACGATGCCTCATCTGCATTCATTCCCACATTTAGGGTTGGTAACAGACCCCATGTGGCCAAATCCCAAAACACGGATGTCACATTCCAGAGCATGCAGTATACATTTGTGTAAAGACCTATATCTGCAGATGTTCTCTCAGCTGAAACCCCCTGCAAGATTTCAAGATATTCCTCTGACAAATGCAGGCCTGGAAAGTAGGAGGGCTTGGGGCAGTAGACGATAGTGGTTGTCCTTGAAGGGGCACAAGAGAAAGGTACCAGACAGAAAAATGCAGAGAAGGCAAGGTGGATTTTGTTGACATGCAGTCCACAGAGAGCCACTGTGGCTAACTAAGCCTGAAAAACAGCACTTAGCTTGCCTCTTCTTGGTTTAAATTTTAACAAGCGTCTCAAGTAAACTCTTGCCTGATGAAATTCACCCTGATGCCTGGTGAGGAAGAGTGTGAACTGCTTCCCAGGTTGCAAAGTGGTCTGAAGATTACTCATGAGGCTTTGGAAGGGAGGGGCCAAGTTACTGTTTACCTTTTCATTAAGACCCGAGGGACAACTACAAGATGAATTCTGCCAATAGCTGAGAGCTTGGAAGTGGGTCTTTCCCCAGTGGAGTCTCTGACGAGAACACAGCCCCAGCCAATACCCAATTAGGAGCTTGGTAAGATCCTGAAGTAGTGAATCCAGCCAAACTCTGCCAAGAATTCTGATCTAGATAAAGACTGGGGGGAAGTCTGTTGTTTCTCATGTGTGTCTTTAGCCATCAACTGATGGGCAGATTCTCAAGCAGGATGATAATACAATTCAGGACTGGTCACTGAGAGAAGAGAGCTCAAACAAAGCCTTCAAAGTCAGCCCTTCTCTGGAATTTTCTTCCAAATAAAAAAGTCACCTTGAATATTAAAAGGTTAGAAATTCTCACTTGAGCTAAATGTGTGATGTCATGGCTGCTAGACCTGACGTCCATCGTCTTCATGGGTACCTCTCACTGTGTGTCACTCTATGTCAGGCTTTTTAGACAGCTCTGCAGGGAGCTAGGAGTCACCTGAAATGACTTGGGATGCTTGTTAAGAAAATCAAATCCTGGGCTTTCCCCCTAGTGAATCAGAATGTCTAAGCCCAAGTGCCCCAGGAGGCTTAGACATTTCACTAGGCAATGAAAGAACAGCGGTTTGGACCTTTTGGCTGTCAGTAGTCATGCTCTTATCCACTCAGCAACACTGCTGCCCACCACATCATTTGGAATGTGTTGGAAACTTTTCTTTCACCAAATTATAGAGCAGCCTATACTATTTAAAACGGAAGGGGAAGGACTCCATAAAGAAGTAGGCAATATTTCAATCCACATACTTTTACTCATAGACATAATCCAACTCTGCCAGAATTCTGTACTTTCTCTGCACCTGGGAGCACACGCAGCTCCTTCTTTGGACCCACAAAGGGGATGGAACAAACAGCTCTGAGGCTCTGAAGGACAGGCCTGCACTCCTGCCAGGAAGTGAAGCTCTGTGGCTTTCCCCTAGGGTGAGCTATCTAATAACCTCTTCACACCACCATTTGGCTTATTAGGAAATAATTTAGGAGCATTTGGAAACAAATCTGTGCAAGAGAAATGGAAATCATATATACCAGGTACACACACAGAAACATAACCTGGAAATTCATTTTAAATACTCTTGCTGACATCTATTTAAAAACAACTTGTAATTTAAAGTCTTAGATTTCTAACATTAATCCAGTCAAGTGGAAAACTGGAAAGCAGCATTACTGATTTAGTCTCACAAGTAACCAACTCAAATCTTCACCAGGCTGTGCTCAGCCCAGGCTTCTCACTGTAAAGACCAATGGAAATGACTTGATAGCTTGCATTCATACGGTAACGTGAGTAAACCCCACGAGGCTGAGTTTTACCCTCATTCTGTACAGGGCAGGGCAGGCCACTGCCTTCTGTGCTGAGCTGCCTTTGATTTGTGTGACAACGGGGACAGAAGTTCACGCCTGGCTCACCGTGCACAGGTCACAGGAAGATCACATTGGTTAGATGTGTGAGATTCGGCAAACCAGAAAACAACACCTTACTTAGGTACTTCCACCTGACATTCATCAGATGTACTGTAACTGCTAGTCTAATTCAAAATAATCAGTTAATAGGATTGCTTTAAAAAATAAAATCTTATGCTTCTAGCAAAGTTTTGCTACTCATGTAGAAAGTTCAAGGAGCTCTAAACTTCAAATGCCTGTGATAAAATAAAAACAGGACTACATACATCACAGTCATTCTTAAGACAATTAGGCCAAAATAGGGCTAAAACATCAAGCAAGCTGCCCCAGACTACAAGCAGTGGCATTATAATTACCTGTTTCTCCCCACAATGTATCGGTGCCATTGACTTCTACTTCATGTTCCTTCTCCATCCCCAGCAAGCACTGGACCACCTGTCAGAAGTGGCAAGGTGATTTAATGAATTCTCTTAGCAAGAGGTGCTTATTATAGTCCATGTATCAAAGGAGAGAGTGTGTTGTTTTTTAACCATTATCTCACACTGCACAAGGAGAGAAAAATATAATGAAAACTGTTTTCAAGCATAATTCATATGCTATTCACACTTTCAGTTGGAGAATTAAAAAAAAACTCAGTGAATTTCAGCAACATGGTTCAGGATTACTAGGTACTCAGAATTCTAATGAATTCCAACATGACCCAAATATGCCAGCCTAATCAACAAAGGACACGGCAGATCACACAAAGTGCAGTTTCTGCATAAATCACAAGATAGTGAATCAATTTTTCACAAGGAAGGAAAACAAAGCGATATACCTTTTTCCAAATTTTTACAAAGTATTGTTCAAATACATTTTCTGCTGGTAGCATTATTCTTTTTCCCTTATGGGACTCTTCCTGTCAAAGGGTGGGTCAGGTCACAGGTATGGAGGCAGTAAGCCTGGCTTGCAGGGAGACGAAGCATCTGTGCCCTGGACCTGAGCCGGTGTTCACCCTGAGCAACAGCAGTGAGCAACCGGAGAACACGACAAACCCACCTTCCAGTCTCCTAGCCCACACCCTTTGTGGTAGGCTGAATAATGGCCCCCAAAGATGTCTACATCCCAATCCCCAAAGCCTGTGAATGTGAGCTTACAGGGCAAGAAGGAACTGCAGATGTGATTATGAATGTTGAAATGGGGCGATTATCTCAAATTATCAAGGTCTATATCTGATACGCACCTGATCTAATCAATCCGAACCATCCTCTTAAGAGGGACAGGAGGAGTCCAGGTCAGAGGACAGAGGAAATGAGACAACAGAGGCTAAGGTGAAAGTAAGGCACTTCGGAGATGGAGGAAGGGGCCATGAGCTAAAAAATACAGGTGGCCTCAAGAATTGAGAAAAAGTAAGGAGACGGGTTCTCCCCTAGAGACTTCAGAAGGAAGGCTGACTTCCCAATAGTGTGATTTTAGACTTCTGACCTCCAGAATTCTAAGAGTAAGTGTGTGCTGCTTTAAGCCACTAAGGTTGCATCTATTTGTGATAACGGCATTAGGAAACTAACATACCCTCCAAGTCCTATGGTGAACAAACCCTGCTTTTTTCACCCTACTGGCTGTGCTGAGGTGATTTTCGCTCAGCATTTCCTCCCAACCAGCTTTAAAACAAGGGGGTTAGCATGGATTAAGACCAAGGTCATTCCTAGGCATTCATGGTCCTCCCAGTGATGACTTTTCACACTTAAAAAAAGGAAAACATCTACATTTTCATATGTGTATTTGTTTAACAGTATCTCTCTCTCTGTGTGTGTGTGTGTGTATATATATATATGTGTGTGTGTGTTTAATGTTTAAGCCAGATGTTAGCCAGCCACTATATTTCATGCTTGCGTGTGTGTCCCATGAGTTTTGAATGCCAAAGTCAGCCAGCCAGCTTTGCACTCAAATTTACTAAAGTCATTTTGGAAAAAGAATCTTACCAAATACTGGCACCTCTAATTGCTTGAAGATAATTCAGAGTGAGAAATACACAGGAGGAAGCGAGCAAAACATTATTAAATTCACAGATAAAGAAAGCCAAGACACACAGGTCAGAAGGTGACAATTAAATCTTCAAACTGAGGAATACCAACATCTGTCAGAAATAAATGCTGTATTTAACTACTGCATGGCGTTTTCATTCAGCGGAGGAGCTGTAAATGACAAGCATTCTTGTGTGCTATCAAAGCATTAAAGCTCTATTTTTAAAAATCCTTCAAATACTCAGGAACGATTTTAGAATCAGGATTCTATGTGATTATTTTTAAACGAACACAAGGACAGAAGAAATGAATCAAAGGGGAAAAAATTTAAAACAGCAGGTCTAGAGGGCAGAGCAGGGAAGGAGGAGAGTCATGAGGAAGAGCTGAGAGTGAATGTCATTAACAGGCTTCCCATAGAAGAATAAGCCTGCCTGTCCCCATCACGTGTGCACAGGAGTGTGCACTGTCACTCACGGGAAGGATGTGATGCCCATAGAAGACCTTCTACTGCAGGTGGTCAACGCCAACTGCTAGTTTTTGGCATCCTCCTCCTTTCGGTCCTTCAGTGTGTCAATTGACTTGCTGGGCTACAGCTTCTAGTTTTCCAGGAGGGAAACCCCTGCCCCACTCACCAAGCTGTGGCCCATGCTGGCGGCCGCAGTCAGCGCCTGCTGCAGGGCGTGGCTCTTCCTCAGGGCGCCTGGCTGGGGCGGAGCCGGCGACCACTCACAGGTCAGCAGGTACTGGAGAATGTCACCATGGCCCCGTAGGGCACTGTGGACAAGCGCACACTGGCCCTTCTTATCCAAGTGGTCCACCTGGGGGCAGGAGTGGGGGAAGGTTATGGCTGAGCATTACTTTGCCTCTGAGCATGCGGATGCACCACCTAACTGTGTGCAAACCCCACTCCCTGTAAGCATACGTGGGGTTCACATTCCAACTTGTCTTTCTGGAGAACACGGAACCTTAGTCTGGATTACTTCCAGATGGTAATGAATGTACCATTGCAGGCCTCAGGTTCCTTTTGCAAGATTCAGGGTCACAAAACACCCTCCTTACTCCCATGTCCCTGCAGCAAACTACACAAAGCTCCTAACTCTCTTGTGAGCATGTGTGGAGACACAGACCAAAAACTTCGGACAAAGCCCTGTGCTTCCCAACTTTGGTTGCTTGGGTGGGGCATTCTAAGTCTGCTATGACAAGCTATAATTTGGGGGAGTAGAGCCACTCTCTGGTAACTGAGCCAGGGGATCCAAAGAAAGAGAGGGATGTGGAAAAACAGCTGAGTGTGGAAGGGCAGGAAAGGAGTCCAAGTGGCATCTGATTGGGAAGGAGGTCTCATGCAGGCCGGTGGCCTGGGCATGCTGGCAAGTAAAGGGGCGGGGTGGCCACAAAGTCAGGGCAGGCCAGCTAGGCAGAAAAAGTGAGTGAGTGCCACACACCTCCTCCTCAAGGCCCCAAAGCAGTGGCAGCCCTTCATGCCCTGTCTAAACCCCAGAGTACTGGGCCTGGGAGCAGAGCCCAGAGCCTAGGCTTGCATGCCTGCCGACTCTGGGGATGCCCTGTACCCTCATTCGGAGGCTTTGCCAGAGCCCCCTGACATAGCACTCAGCCTCCTACTCCAGAGCTTTCAGCTGTGATGGGGAGAGGCCTGCTGGCCTCAGAATAAAGTGTAAAGCCCAGCTGGGATCCGTAAATGGAGGTGCGGTGATGTGCAGCAGTAACATACCCACCCCAAAGGCTTAGCCACACATTTCCCTTCTCCATGAACTGAAGTTTATGTATGTCCCAAATGTTGGATTTGAGAGAAAAAAATAAAGCTCCCACAGCTGTTATAAGCCTAATTTTTTGAACTTTAAATATCCTAATTAAAAGATAAAAGATAATTAGCAGTTTATCTCTACTGTTATTCAAAAGGCAAATTTCCCAAAAAAATGCTTCCAGTAAACCTAGCATTTACTGTGAGCTCAATATCATTCTCATTCACCCTATTAAAGCTGACAGCTCCTGGCCAGACGTGGTGGCTCATGCCTATAATCCCAATAGTTTGGGAGGCCAAGGCAGGCAGATCATGTGAGGTCAGGAGTTCAAGACCAGCCTGGCCAACGTGGTGAAACCCCATCTGTACTAAAAATACAAAAATTAACCAGGCACAGTGGCACGTGCCTGTAGTCCCAGCTACTTAGAGGCTGAAGCAGGAGAATCACTTAAACCTGGGAGGTGGAGGTTGCAGTGAGCTGAGATCATGCCACTGCACTCCAGACTGAGCGACAGAGTGAGACTCTGTCGAAAAAGAAAAAAAAGCTGATGGCTCTAGAGTAACTTGTATAGCAATACATACTTATTTCATATATGACTGAATGCTTACTCAGCAGCCCTGTGGTAGGGACTGCTGTTATGCCCATTTTACAGATAAGAAGCCTAAGTCATATACAGGCTCAATAACTTGCCCAATACCCTAGAGCTGGCAAGTGGAAAGATGAAGATTCCAGGCAATCTAGTTCCTGGAGCTCAGGCACATGGCTTCTTCATGAGTTCATGGAACTCATCTTACTGTTTTAAAAGGACATAAAATGGGATAAGAAGAAGAGAGGGGAAAAAAGCAAACATTTAAAATATTTTAAATCAATCTTGGTGCTTTCTAGATCAATACTTGCAGGCTTTTTACAGGCTGGCCCTCCTCATGTGGCTAGGAGCCAGGGTCTCCCTGGAATTCTGCTTTCGCCTAGACAACATTAAGCAGAGTTGCTGTGTATGAGCAAAACACACCTCTCTGAGGCTGCCACATTACACAGTGACCAATCCCTGGAGCCCGACCCTTTCTGTGTATGCTGTGGTTTCAGAGACAAGAGAGTCTGGCCCAGCAGATAACAATTCTAGCAATGAGATGAAGCCATTTCCCTGCCCCAGCCCCAAAAGAGCAGGCTGCCGCTTACCCTCGCTCCCTTCTTGGTCAGCAGACACACCAGCTTCATGTGGCCAGCAGCTGCTGCGTAACAGAGGGCAGTCATGCCGTTCTCCGACGTTCCGTCCAGGCAGGCACCAAATTCCAGGAGCAGAGTGACAACTTCCTCGTGGCCAAGGTGAGACTGGACGCACAGGATTGGGGCATTATTTAACACTTCTGTCCTGTAGTTCACGTTGGCCCCTCCCAAAATCAGGAGACGGCTCACCTGTTGGACAAGGCCCCCCCAACAAGATTGTCACATGTATGTCATCTAAACATTTGTGGAAATGGGCAGTATCCTCAATTTTCGGTATCATTTTAATCCAGTGGTTCTCAAACTTGAATGTGCACCAGTATCACCTGGGAATATATTAACAATGCACATTCTCATTGGTGGGAATGTAAAATAGTGTAGCTTACTGGGAAACAGTAAGATGGTTCCTCAGAAGATTAAAAATAGAACTACTGCCCCAGGCACGTGACTGTAATCCCAGCTACTCAGGAAGCTGAGGTGAGAGGATTGCTTGGGGCCAGGAGTTTGAGGCTGTAGTGCACTATGATCATGCCTGTGAACAGCCTGCTGCACTCTGGCCTGGGCAACACAGCAAGGCCCTGATCTGAAAATTTTTTTTAAAAATTTTAATTAAAAAAGTCAGTAGAGGCCAGGCGCAGTGGCTCACGCCTGTAATTCCAGCACTTTGGGAGGCCATGGCAGGTGGATCACGAGGTCAAGAGATCGAGACCATCTGGCCAACATGGTGAAACCCCATCTCTACTAAAAATACAAAAATTAGCCAGGCGTGGTGGTGCATGCCTGTAATCTCAGCTACTTGGGAGGCTGAGGCAGGAGAATCGCTTGAACCCAGGAGGTGGAGGTTGCAGTGAGCTGAGATTGTGCCACTGCACTCCAGCCTGGCGACAGAGTGAGACTCAGTCTCAAAAACAAAAACAAAAAAAAACAACAAAAAATAACAATAAAACGGCCATGTGATCAGCCATCCCACTTCTGGGTACATATTCAAAAGAATTGAAAGCAGGATCTCAAAGACATATTTGCACCCTCATGTTAATTGCAGCATTATTCACAACAGCCAAAAGGTAGATGCAACCTCAATGTTCATCAGTGGATGGATGAAGAAAATGTGGTAAATATACATACAACGGATTATTCAGGCTTAAAAAGGGAGAAAATCCTGCCATATATGACAACATGGGTAAACCTCGGGGAAGTGAAATAAGTGAAGCAAGCCAGACGCAAAAGAACAAATACTGTGTGAAACCACTTATGAGATATACACAGTAGTCAAATTCATAGACAGTAGAATGAAGGTTTCTGGGCCTGGGTACGGGGGAAATGAGAGTTGTTGCTTAAGGGATATAGAGTTTTAATTTTGCAATATGAAAAGTACTGGACATCCATCGCACAACAATGTGAATATTGTTAACACTACTAAATTGCAGACTTAAAAATGGTTAAGATGGTAAATTTCCTTTTATGTGTTTCTTAACCATAATTAAAAATAAGAACTAAACAAATGGCCAGGCAAGGTGGCTCATGCCTGTAATCCCAGCACTTTGGGAGACTGAGGCAGGCGGATCACCTGCAGTTAGGAGATCGAGACCAGCCTGAACAACAGGGTGAAAACCCCGTCTCTACTAAAAATACAAAAATTAGCCAGCGTGGTGGCGCATGCCTGTAATCCCCGCTACTCAGGAGACTGACGCAGGATAATTGCTTGAACGCAGGATGCAGAGGCTGCAGTGAGCTGAGATCACGTCACTGCACTCCAGCCTGGGGGACAGAGCAAGACTCCGTCTCAAAAACAAAACAAAACAAAAACAAAAACAAAAAAAAACTAAACAACTGCAAATTCTTGGGCCCCACCCCTGATTTCTGATTCATTATATCAAAATGTGGTACATTTTTAATGAGTTCCTCGTTGATATTGACACTCTTGGTTTGGGGAACCACACTTTGAAAAAATCACTGTTTAACCTCAACAAAACCAGGAAATTCATTTTCCTGGCAATGAAGTAATAATTGTGGCTGGGTGCAGTGGCTCACAACTGTAATCCCAGTATTTTAGGAGGCTGAGGAGGGAGGAATGCTTGAGCCCAGGAGTTTGAGACCAACCTGGGCAACATGGCAAGACCTTGTCTCCATAAAAAATTTTTTAAAAAGAAAAAAATAGTCATGGTGTTAATAGTGAGATAAGGCCAAAAGTAAATACAAATACTTTATAGGGATGTGTTCCTAAAAGAAACAGAAAATATGGAAATGTCCACATGTGCCAGGATTGTCCACAGCATAACACTGCTAGAAAATAATGTGCTGCTTCCACTAATTACTATATCCCCCACTTAGTAATCTCCCTGGATCTAGGTATTGGGAAAAGCTTTTTATCCACAGGTTTTAAAATAAAATCACTGAACATATGCAAATTTTAGGTATATTAATATTTTTTCTTTCAGATCTTCAGATCATTAGATACAAATGATGATCCTTTAACAGCTATTAAGATGTCCAGTGTGTTTCTTTCAATGGCTCACGTCAATGGTCCTGACCCACATCAATCACTGCCCCTGACAAAGCCTGGCAGGTCCTCCACCTGCCCACTAAATGTGAAAACCACAGAGACTGTCATTTATTGACTAGAGACACATGGGGATCATTAAAAGATAAAGAGAGATGACAAGGTATAAAAAATTCAGGGTATTTCAGTGATATGTGTCCACAAGAGTAGCTGACAAACAGAATATTCACAAACAGATAGGTCTGAAAAATTATACTACCAAGTGGTAAAACCATAACTCACAATGGCGTAGCAACAGGTTAGAACCCCAGGTGTCAAATTTGAAGATGTCTTGGCTGCTGAAGCTTGAACCTCTGTGATCCAGGCCTCCAGCTTCCTCTCTGATCTTCTCTGCAGAATCCTTCCCTCACTGCAGCCACCTTGGACCCAACACGTGCTGTGACAATGCCAAGCAGGGCCAGCCTCATGGTCTCTACCCCCTTTTAGTTCCCTGACTGGAATGCTCATCCCATAAATACAATCACTTCCTGCAGGGCTCTGCTCCAGTGCCAGGACTCGGGGGAGAGTGTACCCTGCCTCCATGTACTCACCACCTGTGCATGCACCCAGGCCCTCTCTATCCCTCAGCATGCTCTGTTTTCCTGCTTAGTCCACTGCACCAGACACTGGTTCTACGATACAGAAGTTCACAGAGAAGAAAGGCAAACAGAGCCTCTCTATGGATGGGGATGACCCACACATCAGTTTCTTCAGACTGTTGGGACTGCCATCTACATTTAAGGAAGAACAGGCCATGTGCAAGTGACAAGGAGCCAGCCAACCACCTGACCACCACCCCGCTGTTTACACCATCAGAGAGACCACTGTCTAGCCAGATCCAGGTGAACACCAACCCAGCCTCTAGGTTCTCACTGTCAACTTGCACTTGTGGAGGAATGGATGAGAGATCAGAAAGAGTGTCCAGTCCTGACGCTGCTGTTTCATGGGCAACTTCAGGCAAATGACTTAATTAATCCCCACCGAGCCTGCTCTACAGATCTATATAGGCTTGCTTTTTAAAAATGCCACCAGACTCTGATCTAATTCAAAAGCATTGTAAGACTGCATTATGCTACAATATTAATAAAGGTGTGGCTGGGTGTGGTGGCTCACGCCTGTAATCCCAGCACTTTGGGAGGCCGAGGTGGGTGGCTCACCTGAGGTCAGGAGTTCGAGACCAGCCTGGCCAATATGGTGAAACCGAGTTTCTACTAAAAATACAAAAATTAGCTGGTTGTGGTGGCACATGCCTGTAATCCCGGCTACTCGGGAGGCTGAGGCAGAAGAATCACTTGAACCCAGGAGGCAGAGGTTGCAGTGAGCCAAGATCACGCCATTGCACTCCAGCCTAGGCAACAAGAGCAAAACTCCATCTCAAAATAATAATAATAATGATAAATAAAATAATAAAAGTGTTTTAAAAATCCCTTTGAATAACTGTTAGTGTGGACAGAATAAGATTATGCTGAAGAAATACGTGAGGATTTTATTAAGGCCAATGAAACCCGTCCTCAGCAAGAGAAGTAGAGAAGATACACGTCTGGAAATACATGCAGTGCCACCAAGGGGCACACCAGACTGCTAGCTACAGGACGGGCAGGATCATTTGTAAATTCCCTGGATAATTTTGCCAGCCAGTTACATTCTGTCCTCCCCCATCAACCCCATACCTTCTTGAGATCCATGGGCCTAAAAAATGAAGGATTAAGTGGTGTGAGTTCTCAGCCAGCCCCCAAACTAACCTACTGTGTGATTTTCAGAAAATTCCTCAACCTCTCTGTGCTTTAGGTGCCACCTAAGAAAACAGCAGCCTGCCATCCCATTCCATCTAACAGGTACTCTTTTGCTAATAATGGTGGAAGGTATACTTGGAGTACCATGATGAATCCCTTATAAGAGTTTACCTGGAAGGCATGTGCTCAGGGCAGAGGTTTCCTAAAGATGTCATCAATTCACACTTCCTCTGCTTCTGGGAAAAACATTTTCCTTTGTTGGTGTAATGCTGTAGGTATTTTTCCACTTAACCCTCCATCATCTTCCCCTAAACTATGGTTCTTAACCTTGATGCATGCTGAAACCACCTGGGAGCTTGAAAGTTTCCAATACCCTGGCCCCACTCTTGGACAGTCTGACTTAACTGGGGCTGGGGCTGTGGTGCCCAGAGCCCCCAGGTGATTTTAGCTGGCAGCCAGGGCTGTAAACACATCAAGTGATAAAGGCACCTGCAGAGCAAGAGCTTGCTGAGTGTCAGGCGCCCTTCCAGCTGTGTAATTTTGGAAAGTAACAACTGCCCTAAACCTCAGTTTTCTCATCTAAAAAAATAAGGATAAAAGTTTCACTTCACTTGGTGGTTGTAAAGATTAAAAATCAATGTGTAAAAAAAAAAGTGTATGTATATATATGTGCACTAAGCATTTAGCACAGCACTCAGCATCTGTACATGCTAAATAAACATTAATCGATGTTATAATCAACCTTTCATGGAGTCTTCAGAAACGACAAGAACTCGGGTCCCTGACCTCTGGAAGGCACAGGAGGGTGCTCTGCCCTCCTGTCCACATCACCCTGCAGGCCCAGCCTGGGCTGTTCACCAGCACAGAGCAGCAGGGACACCTCATGCTGAGATGCGGGCAGAGGTAAGTCACCTGCAACCATCACATCCTCAAGGTCGGCAGCTCCTGTTAACAAGCACCAACTGGCACATCCAGAAGTTCCCAGGTGCCTACAGCAGAGCCACTGTTTCCAGAGATGAGGAAAAGCACTAACAGCAATTCATGTAAACATAATAAATGCCAAGTATGTTCCCAGTAACTTTAACATCTCAGTAAGGTTTCTCATCACTTGAGAAACAGCCTCTTTTGTGTCTCCACTTTATAGGTGAGAAAGCCAAGGCTCAGAAGGAGTAAGGCAGAGCTGAGCACTAAGCACAAAGCTAATGACGGTCACAGAGCAGCCAGGTGGCAGAGCAGCAGTCTTGGCTGAGACGGCACTGTGCTGAAGGAACCTGTTTAAATGATTCATCCTATAGATTTTCCCCCAACGATATGGAAATTTTTCGACCATGATCACAGAAGCCCTCCTTGGACAACACTCGGAAGTGGTGGTATCTCTCAACTTCTGGATTTAATGAAAACAGAAAAACAGGAAGGGAGCTTGGGATATGCGAGGCAATACGATCATGAGGACCAGAAGAGGCTTGGCCAGGGTGGTCATAGGGCAGCATCAGCATTCCCACTAAGTACACTGGAAGCTCACACAAGCACAATTGTTTTTAAATGTGTCCTTCCTGACTGTGATGCAGGATATGACTGGATCTCCCGGCCAAGGGAAGTTGGGCCAAAGGCCACGCCTAGCTCCTGTTCTCCTCTCCTTTCTGTTGTCAGCTGAGAAAAGAACTGCAACCTAATCCTCCTGAGGCCACAGCTTGCGGCTGGCCACCAGTCCTATGAGATGGTACAACAAAGCCACTGGCTGGATGGGACCCCACTGGGCCAGTGGGGCCCAGGCTGGCCCCATCCTGGCCTGGCCACAGGAGACAACATGGTTAGAGACTGCTAGCATGCCACTGCAACTAAAATCCATTTACCAAGTAATCATCCCAGAGCAAGTCACTTTAATTTACCAAAGTGGCAAACTGCAATTATTGTTCAAAATGACATTCATTCCTGTATGACAACATTTAATACACTCTAAAAAAAGTTCCTTAATTACATGCATAATTTAAAATTACTGTAATTTGTTCAAGATCCTGTGAAAACCTTTTTCCCCCCTTGAAAGATAAAAGAAACAGAAGGATAATGAAAAGACTTAAGATTCTATAACCACATTATAGAAATAATTTGGGAGATGGTGTAGATGTAGGTGACACTGGAGTTTTACAAAACAAAGTAAAAATGATTAACTCTTAAAATCGCACATACGTTAAAGAGGAAAGTTTATAATCTCAGGAGGGCCATGCTCATTATACTGTTATGCAGTACCTTTAAATTTACTGTCTTAAAAACTTGTACTCAACAGATGTTTCCCATTTACTTATTTCCATATTAAAATAAATTCTATGCCCAGAAATTCATTAACGTATGAAAACAGATATTGCCATTTTTATTCTCATCTTTCTTATGATTATAGAATTTTATTAGTTATGGAGAAGCCAAGAGATATACTCTTAGCTGAAATGAAAGATGAAACAATGTGAGTGATTCAGGGGGAAGACCTGCCTCACTAAACTGCCCCAGGGCTTCTACAGGCAGCCTGGTACATCAGGGCGTGAGGCTGAAAGGCCTGGACACTGACTGTCTTTGTGACCTTAACAGGCTACTTGGCCCCTGTGTGCTTCAGATTCCCAGGCTACATGAAATCAGGAAGAAAAATCTACCTTAAAAAGCTGAGTGGAACATCATGACATGAAAGCCACTGACCAAGAAGTGAAGAAGCTCTTGGCTCCACAGAAGGCCATGCTGATACCCTTTCCATAGGCAGAAATATGTGTACATGAAACCTCGATGATTGTTTTTCTGTGTACTTATCTCTATGCATCACCCATCAATGCTTAATTTCCCATGAACTCTAAAGAGATGGTCCAGATTAGTAACCCAGGACACTTAAAAAATCCATTTTCCCTAGAAATCTCTCTGATCTTTGATTTCTTTTGTAAATTGCTTCCTTATCACATCTGCTGTGAAACAGTCACCACATGTGCACAGAGCAGCCTGACCACCCACATCTTCCTGCCAAAGAAAAGCTAAACTTCTGGAAGAACGAGTAATACAGTGCCCAAGCCTGTGTGATCAGGGAAGCACATCATTAGAAGCTCCTCTGCGTCCTCTCACCACCACCCCCTCAGAGGGAAACAGGGCTGTTGGAGGAAAGGCCAGCAGCCGCCCAGGGCTGGGTCTCCGGCTCTCTGTGCAGAAGGTTGCTCACCTTCACGTTGGGAGTATAGAGATTCCTGAGAGAGGCCAGGGCGGCGGACAGCCCCTCAGTGCTGTAGCCGATCCACAGGGCTTGGAGATGGCTTGAAGAAATTCCCGTCTTCTTACTGAGGCCCTGGAAACAATCAGAGACAGATCTTGGAAACAATCAGAGACAGATCTGCCTGAGCATCTCCTTCCCACCTGCAGGGTCACTCTGAAAGTGGGTCTGCCACAGAGGGTGCAGATACCTGCAGAAGGCACGGGGTCACACACAAAGAATGCCTGGACACGCGAGCTTTCACTACCTGAAACCAAAGGTCAAGGAACCAGCCTAACTTCACTAGGTTAACTGTGTGCCTTGGGAGAGAGATGGCAGATGAGAGAGTTTCTCTTTGAGTCAGATTCTTGCTGTGTCGCCCAGGCTGGAAGTGCAGTGGTACAATCTCAACTCACTTAAACCTCCACCTCCCAGGCTCAAGTGATTCTCATCCCTCAGCCTCTCAAGTACCTGGGATTACAGATACATGCCACCACTCCCAGTTAATTTTTGTATTTTTAGTAGAGACAAGGTTTTGACATGTTGGAAGTAAATTAGAGGAAGAATAAATGGCAGAATTAGAGTATCACTATCTGAGCCCCACAAGGTGGAGCGTGCCTGTAGTCCCAGTTACTTGGGAGGCTGAGGCGGGAGGACGGCTTGAGCCCAGTGAGTTATGATCGCACCACTGCTCTCCAGCCTGGGCAAACACAGTCAGAAAGTCCAGGTGGTACAAAATCACACAGGTCAAGAAACTCAGGTTCTCGAACAAATCAATAATAAGGAACAAAAAGTAATGAACAAAGTGGAACCTTTAGATAAAAAGAAACTTATCAGAGATTGAAAGGTGGAAAGAAGTAAAACTTAAGCATAGCACTCAGATATACATTTGAGCAATCAACTATAGCAAAATGCAAGGAAATGCCCAGGCTGAGTCAGAACAGCGGTTACTTTTGGAGAGGGGCGGCAGAAGGAGGTTGCATTTGGGCTGAGGTGCGTGAAGGGTTTCTTGGATGGCTGACAGAGCTGTCTAAAATCTCCAAAGCAAAACCTCAAAATGACAACAAAGAAACCCTTCCCCAAGCTGGTGTGCATCTCACCTTGAAAATGTGCGCCTTCAGGATGTGGTGGCCGAGCTCCATGGTCTGCTGGCGGTTCAACTTGCCCTCCTGACGCGAGAACATGAATGCCAGGAGTGCGTGCCCGTTCCTAGGGGAAGGAATACAAAGGCTCATAGCAGAAGAGCCCATTCCACCACACCGCAGACCCACTTTCAATTCACCACCCATTGCTTTAGTCATTGATTTATGCCTGTGACAAAGATATAAACTCTGGGAGGCTAAGGGTCTCATCTGAGTCATAATGCCTAGCAAAGTGCTCTGCACTTGGTAAACACTCAAATGTGTTTCTGGAATGCATGCACGAATAGACACAGAGCACAGAACCATCCCTGGGCCTGACCTTCAGGTCCCCTCAGGATCACCACCACTAGGGGTAGACAAGAACGAAGTCTCATGTGGAAAGGAGAGAAAAGCCAGGCCATGCTAGGTGACAGCTCATGATCAAGAAAGCAGAGAATTCTAGGCTTGGATGGCACACAAGTCCCTGTGGTGAGAATAAGGCTAAGGCATCTAAGTGGGTTTGCTGTGGCTGGCACATGGTGGACATCCAGCCAACAGCGCCCATTTCCCTTTTGTGAAGGTACCATCCTGCCCATTTTCCTGCCCATTTCCCTTTTGTGAAAGGGCCATCCTGCCCATTTGCCCTCCATGTCCGTAGGACTCACTCTGTCTTCCTGTGGACCCCACGCCTTTGAGCCAATTAGTTTCTAAATGACACACAGTTGCTTATTCCAATAGGAGTGACTTCTATGCAATGTAAATTACTTTCATTTCTATCATCCTGTCAGCTTTGAGCTGTTTGGTTGGGGAAAAGCAGGTAGTTGTGGAGGGAGGAAAAGATAAACATTATATGTTTTAAAACACATCTTCCTAGTAGTTGCTAATCTAGATGATTAAAAGCCTGCATTATTTAAACTGCATTTGTCTATCCAGATGCATGCCTGCTTCTCAAATAGGTTATAAACTGTGTTAGAGATGAGGAAATCGAGGCAGGTGGAGGCCAAGGAACCAGTTTTTATACTACAGGGGAGGGCATGACGTTTAAGGCCACACTGCCCACTGAGTCTCATCCAATGTCTTGTAATGGCCTGAAGTTTTCCCACGAGCACATGCCCTGTCATCCCCTGGACACCTTCCACATCCCAGATCTTGAGCCTGGGATTCCCCTCTTCCCTTGTTCCCATGGAAACCTCTGTCGGCGTCTCTCTAGTGCTCTAGGCCCCCATGGCCTCGCCAGGTCCTACCCATGGACTGATCCCAGGATTCAATCTGGCCCAGTTCATGTCAGTTGGGAGCCACTCTCCCAACCACAGGCTAAGTCCTCCTAAGTCTCCCAGTTGGCCGAGCTCTGTGGCCAGGCCAACCGTGTCCATCACAAAGACACACTATCACCTTACAGGGTGATGACCACACACCCCTTGGTGGCCGGGCCTAAGGTTTCCAGTGCTCCCAGCTGAGCACACGGCATCCCACCTCTCTGAGGAGACAACTCCCCATGCCACTGCTCCCCACCTATGCCCCTGCATACCCTGCTTATCGTTCCTCCCTGCCCTCCTGTTCTTGAGACCAAGCAATCCCCCTTCTAAGACAATCCGCATTCATGATTCTGTTCATTTCCAAAGCTTCCAGGTATCAAGCTCTTACTCTATGCCAGATGCCGAAACCTAACTGAATTATCTAATTTACCTGCACAATCCTGTGACTAAGTACTATGACCCCCATATGCTTACATGAAGAAACAGATGCCTGAACAGGTAAAGCGACTTGTCCAAGACCACATGGCTAGATGACAGAGCAGAGATTTGAACTAAAGTTGGTCAGACAGGAGAGCCTGTGCTCTTAACCTGTGGAGCTTGAGTCCTCCTTCATTCATTCACAGCTACACCTTATCACTGGCACCACGTCTGACGGGGGGATTCTATGGGGAACAATGCAAGGTGCTTCCATTGAGAAGCTCTGAGCGATGGGAGGGGACACGCAAACAATGTGCAAGTCAGCTAACTGGGTGCTGTGAACAGATTCCACGTAAACAAAGAAGAGGCAACCTGCCCCGTCACTCAGGCCCTGGTCCCTCCTCCTCACATTCCCAATTTCTCCTCCTCCTCACATTCCCAATTTCTCCTTCTTTATGGATCTTTCTCCACACTGTCTCTCAGTGATGTTTCTGACAATGTCCCAATCTCCTGTGTTATTAAAAAACAAACAAACAAACAAAACCACCCACCCCCTAAGATCTTCCACCTCCCATCCCAAGACACTGGCTCCCTCCTCTTTCTCTCCTCTCAACCCAACAGTCAGAGTCTCCTAAGGATCCGGGACCCTCCTCCCTCACTGAAAATCCAATGGCTTCCTCTTAACCATCATTTCCCTTCACCTCTTGGCAACACTTACATCCATAAGGTCCCTCCCTGAAACCCTCCTCCACGCCCTGGAAGCCCAGTGCTATCTTTTCTCTAATGACATGAGCTTCCTTACCAAGTCATGCCAGACACGTCTCCGTCAGTGATGCTAGATCTTCAACTGTCAGCTTCTCCTCCAACCTGCCGACCCGCCCTGGCCCTGGAACCTGTCTGCCTGGGACAGATGGCTATCTTGCAATCTCAACTGCTGAAAACTAAAACCAGCTCTGTCCCTGCAAAGCCTGCCACATACCCTGCCTTTCTTACCCTTCCCAAGAGCAACGCCACACCTAGTTTCTGGCTCTTCTTCCTCTACTCTGCCCATGAGGCCAAGCCACAACAGCTACCTCATGTCAGCAAGGCCCGTCTCTATCCCCAGTCCCCCCAAGTCCCCACTCCTGACTGGTATAGTAGGCCCCCCACTCTCTGTGCCCTGCACACTCCTTCTGTCAGCTCTTTCCTCTCCTCTGTTCCATGAAAAAAGGTCAAGTCAAACTAGATTCGCTGTTGCAGAACACGGCCTGCTCATTCTGATGCGACGTCTTCAATAGCTCCTCCTGTCTGCAACAGCCTTGTTCTACCTACTAATACCTATTCACTTCTCGAGTTAACAGAGAACAGAGCTAATAGGGGACTGTTCTAGATGAGACTGCCTGTGCAACCCCAAAAAACTGATGGATCTTAAAAATGGTCATCAGTGGCTTCTAGTGCCTACAGAGACATGATGATGTCATGCGCCTCCTGAGAGAGGTACTCACCACCACCTACTAAGTGTCCTTGTTTAAAAAATATAGAATCTGAACAAGCCTCTAAACTTCACTACCAATTTATAGGAAATAGGGGTGAGAGGAATACATGAAAAAACAACATGAGGATACAAAATTCAGACGATGGGAAACTATACAGGATGAACTACCCAGCTGCCCTTTTTAAACAAATTGTGAGGAAAAAGAAAAAAAGATGAGGAGAGAAACTATAGATTAAGAGAGATAATCGAATGCATTTTATGGACTTTTTGGATCCTGATGTGAACATACTAAAAAACAGAAATTTGAGCATGGCTAAATGTTTAAGATTATTAAGAATTTGCATTAATATTTTAGGTGCAGTAATAGCTTGGTTAAGTATGAAAATATCTCTAAGATGAATATTCAGTTATTTAAAGTAAAATGTCATGTTTACAATTTAACATACTTCAACAAAAAAAAGGAAACAGATGTAGCAAATATTGCAAAATGTAAATATGTTTAAGTCTAGGTGGTAAGAATGAAAACTCAAACTATTCTTTTTTTTTTTTTTTGAGACAGTTTCGTTCTTGTTGCCCAGGCTGGAGTGCAGTGGCACGATCTCAGCTCACTGCAACCTTTGCCTCCTGGGTTCAAGTGATTCTCCTACCTCAGCCTCCCAAGCAGCTGGGATGACAGGTGCTTGCCACCACACCCGGCTAATTTTTCTTTTTTTTGTATTTTTAGTAGAGACTGGGTTCACCATGTTGGCCAGGCTGGTCTCGAACTCCTGACCTCAGGTGATCCACCCATCTCTGCCTCCCAAAGCGCTAGGATTACACACGTAAGCCACCGCACCCGGCCAGACTCAAACTATTCTTTATCTTCATAATTCTATTTCTGGAATGCTAACCTAGGGCATAATCAAAAATAAGAGAGAAGAAAGGAAAGAAGGGAGGTAGTACATAGTCTTAAGATCTTATTTAATAGCTACCAACACTCAGTGAGAAGACACTCATTTTTTATAGATAAGGAAGGAAGGCATGGAGAATTAAAATATATTTCATGCAGAGAAAAATATACAAGAATCAATGGAGGATTTGAATCCAGACCTGCAAGGCACCAAGACATGACAGGTTGTTCTGTTTGTAAGTAATTTAGAAACAACTTAAAAATCCAACGAGGGTATAGTGAAGTACATAATTATTTGCCTCCTAGGAGTTTTGCACAACCATGAAAAATGAAAATGACACTTTTCTAAGACTTCTAACAGCTTAGTAAAGTGCCTGTGATGTGTTAAGTAAAAACCCAGACAAGAATTCTAAGAGAAAAAGAAGATTGGTATATCATTTAAAATGCTACAGAAAGAGGCAGAAATAAAAAATGAACTGTCTTTGTCTGAGGGTTGAAATTTTCTCCTTTTATAATTAGGGCAAAAATACCACAATTGGGAGTTGGGGAAGAAATGCTACCATTTTTCGAGGCCCAACCCACCATCACCATGTTTTAAAATCACCTCCCCAGGCCCCTTTACTTCCGCTGGGAGCTTCTCCCTCTCGTGAGGTCCGCATGAAGTGTGCCTCCCTCTCGCAGATCACTTCCTGCCTCCCCTGCCCTGTGTGGGAAGCCCTGAGAGCAGGGTACTTGTCCCAAGAATTGGTGTCTGCCACAGTACTTTGCACATAACTGCATATAACAAAAACTGTTGCTGAACTGAATCCAGTAGCTTCCTTCCAACATTGTTCTATATCCTCTCAATTGAATGAAGCTCAAATACTACAGGGGTCTTGGGAAAATGGTAACAACTCACACCACCCGGGAGTGAGTGCTTCCTTAAATTCTGTACCCTTGGTACCTCTCTTGCCTCCACCTAGTCCAGGTCCTGCCCCAGGGGATGTCCCCATGCCTGCTTTTAAGAACACAGTGGCATTCAGGAGCCCACAGGCACCCACCCTAGCTCTGACCTAGGCTATATAACCTCAATGCCCACCAATACCCAGAATGAAGTGAAGCTTAATGAAGACTACAGTCCAGCCACTTTAGCCTCCAACCCAGTAACAACCTACACTTCTGATGGAGTCTTTCAATTTGTTTTTATGTCTCTACAAACTCAACTATAGTCAATCTTCCTAGAAAATGACTGGACTTTTCCTAGAAAGTAATCTGACTTGGCTAGAAATGTCACAGCACATGTTTCACCTAGCTATTATGGTCTGGCTAAATAACCTGGATGTTAGTTTATTGACCCAAACCAGGTTCAAAAGATAACAACAAACCTTCAGCCAGTGTTACTGAAGAAAACAATAACAGCCCCAACATGAACAGCAGCCAGGCCTATCAGGTGGATCTTCGTCAATATTCACAGGGAGGAAAGTGGCTGTGAGGCTCCCAGGGCTCACCAATGCTTGTTCACCTCTTCATTTCTGGATCCCAGCATCTGGTCAAATGCCTAAGGGGTCAGCTGAGCAGCTTGCCAGCCCTGTTACTAGAGCAGGGGGCAATTCTGGCTCACAGAGAGCAGAAGCCACTCAAGACAGCAAAGACACAGGCCAAAGCCATGGCCAAGTGGAAGTTGGGGGCTTGCCATATACATATCTGAAAGCATCTGTACCCTCAAACTTTCTGACCTCTCATGCTGTTACCAGGCCACACAGCGGACAGGCTTCCCTCTCCATCCCACTGTGATAACAGCAGCCCAGGCAGCAAGGAGAACTGCATCCTAGCCTGGTCCAGTCCGCCACACAGAGCTCATCAACAAAGGGTGAGGGGTGTGGATCGGGGAGGCTAGATTGGATCATGGTGCTCCCTCTGGGCTCACAGATATACCTGATCCCTGGGACAAGTCACTCCATGTTCAAGGGGTGGCAGGGGAGTGGAGGTGCTGAGGACCCATGACAGTCTGCAGACACACAGGGAACACCCTCTAGAGAAGCCCCCTGTTCCCAGGGGCTGATCTCAAACATTCCCATGCAAGACCCTGCAGAAGCTGGGTGGGGGAGGAGACGGGGCTCCATGAGAGAATGGACAGCAAGGAAGGACCACACAGGCACCACCCAGCTTCTCTTTTATCCACATGTACCATCCATAAGGGACTCCTAGCAATTAGAAGGCAGCTTCTGTATAGAGAATTCCCCATTGCCTATCCTTCTGCCAAAAAGGAAGAAAAATAATAAAACAAAGCAGTAACACTGAATTAGTCGTCTGGATTGCCCTTCCATTGAGACATGCGCATCACATTTAAATCCTTTCCCCAACTGCACATGAGATTCCCTGCAAAGAGCTGACAGAAAGCGCCTGCCGTACCTGGGCTCACACAGGAAGGCCGTGTTTTCCCCGTCTGCTCTCCAAACAAGCCACTCCCTGAAGGACGGGTGGCAGAACATGCGGGTTTTGTCTCGCCTCTTAATGAGGAAGCAGGAGAGGGCGTCCATCCTCTGCTGAAAGTCTTCCCATCCCTGCTCCCCCTGGATGTGGCCGGCATTAATAGCCTGAAAGATCTGCTCGTCTGTCATGGGGTGGAGGGATGCGAGGGCCACGTTGAGAATCGGAAGTGCCCTCTCAAAGGCGGACTGGGTCATGAACTTCATGTTGCACTGAAGCAAATAGAGCTCAGAGAGAGACACGGGCACCACCTTGTAGCTGGCACTCTTAATGACCAAGTGGCCCCTTTGGAAGAGGTCCAGGGTGAGCTTGAGGTACAGGTATGAGCCAAGGCTCCGCAGCACCAGGTGGCTGCTCACTTTTCCAATGAGCGTGGCATCGGCCTTGCCGTTCAGGGAGATGTTGCTGAGGATGTCCTGGCTGCTGTGCACCCTGTGCTGGACGTAGGCATGCAGGTCACTGTGGATGTCTTTGTTGTCTGGGAAGTCATCTAAGGAAAGCTTGACAAATGGCAGCGCACTTATGATTTCCTGGGGGGAGAAAACAAAAACCCACAGTGTCACTCTACAGGGATTCCTTTTTTATTTTAGCAGCATTTTAAACCAGATTCACTAGTTTTGTTTCAAGGAGGATTTTCATGGATTACAGGGACTCATTGTTTTGTATTAAAACGTGTAATAGGATAAGGTGAAGATAAAAAGCTTATGTGAAAGAAATCCTGATGGGAGATGGAATCAGTAAATGCTATCCTGAGGCCCTCATCCAAGGACCCTGAGCCTAGCGAGCAGAGTAAGAGCCCTGTGCAGACAGCGGCAACGAGGCCAGGGCCAGTAAGGGCAGTGAGACTCTGCAGGTGACCTGATACCCATAATCCTTACACTGTGAAACTGCTTATATAACAAGGACAAACACCAACCAACACTGCACATCTAAGAACACGGCCAGACGCCAAGATAAAAGACATCCTTCTTTATGCATCAAACACTGGGGCTGTGTAACCCAATCAGGAAATCTGAGTCTGCCCCGGGCTGTGTCTCAATGACAGCGCATCTTAACAAAGCTGCCTACTTTGGTATAGCACGTTATTTTATTAATTGCTTTTTTAAAGTAAACTTTTAAATTGAAGTCTAACATATGAACATATGATTTGTGCACAAATCACAACTGCACAGTGTCACTAATTTTCACTAAGTCAAATATACCTATGTAACCAGCACCCAGAAACAAAACATCCTCAGCTCCCAGAAGCCTCATGTGCCCTTCCCATCTCTTCCCCATTCCAAAGATTAAGCACATCTGACACCTCACAGCAAAGAAGAGTTTTGCTTTTTTAAAAACACTTCCCACTATTGTTTCTGAAGTATTTAAATGCATGTGCTCATTTAATATAACAATGTAGATAAAGAGGGCAGAATACAATTATTCCCATTTTACATGGATGCTATCTGAAGCTCTGAAAACTTACACAGCTGGGAAGAGGAACGTAAGATTCCTGGCTCCTATGATCTACTGATGGCCAAATTGTGCTTACTATGTAAAAAAATGACTGAAAAATATACAAACTGAATGTCCAAAAAACATGCATCAAGTTCAACTGAGATCTAATTTCAGTTTTCATAACGAAAAAATTCCAAATGCTGTTTTTAAATAAATATCATAAAAGGGCAAAAATCAAAACCTAATGTCTAAAAGTCTTCACTGAAAAAGGATAGGTATAGAAAGAGTCAATGGTTAAGATACAATTTCAGGGTTTAAGTGAGGAAGAAGATGGAGGAGAAAAAAAAAATCACCCTACCCCTCACTGCGAATGTTACCTCATGCTTAAGTTTTATGAAAAAATAGACCTCTGGGAATAGGCCTTAAAAATCTTTTACCTTCAGCCAGGCGCAGTGGCTCACGCCTGTAATCCCAGCACTTTGGGAGGCCAAGGTGGGCGGATCACCTGAGGTCAGGAGTTGGAGACCAGCCTGGCCAACATCGTGAAAATCCGTCTCTACTAAAAATACAAAAATTAGCTGGGCGTGGTGGCGGATGCCTGTAATCCCAGCTACTCAGGAGGCTGAGGCAGGAGAATCACTGGAACCCGGGAGGTGGAGGCTGCAGTGAGCCAAGATCATGCCACTGCACTCCATCCTGGGCGACAGAGCGAGACTCTATCTCAAAAAAAAAAAAAAAAAAACAACCTTTCACCTTCATTTTTTCCTTCAAAAAAACACAAAGCCCCACAGTAAACCCTTGCAAATAACTACCAGCAGGAGCAGCTTTAAACTCTGGCAGGCCTCTTGGCCCTACACATTCCATGATGGTAACCAGGGCTAGATGCCACCATTTGAAAAGTGAACGTGCAATTCGATGCCAACAGGAAACTTACCTGACATCTTGATAAATATACCTGGGGCTAAAAAGGTCAGAGTTTCACCCATGTACGGCTCTCTGGACTAGTTTTTCAAATTCTTAACATAGTTTCCAATTCAAGGAGCTGAATGGTTTACAATAGTTTTACATTATTAATATTTATCACTGTAAAATTGGAATATGGGGACTTGGAAAAAGATTTGAGAATTCTTTGTTACCTGAAAATTTGCTCTTACAGTCACAATCAACTTCAACCAGGCAGGAAATTTAGAAATAATTTTGGTAATAAATGAAGAAAGCGTATCTCCATAATCAGGTTTATGAAACTCAGCTTCATTTAAGCCATCTATCAAAATAATGTATTCTTCTTCAGGAATTTTCTGCTCTGCAGGATAAAATAATTTTTTCAAATTAAGAAATTATACATTTCTGTAAGACAGCAACACCCAGTGTATTTTAACGCCCAGTTTAGTGTTAGAAACTAAAAAGGTTTACATATGGCACAAGAAACAGTTTTCACAGAAGCATATTTTCTATTAAATTTATAATGAAAACTGGAGCACAGAGCCAAAAGAAAACCAATTCTCACAAAACAAACATATTGCATGAACACGTTAGCAGAATCTCACTCGTGTATATAACACAGTTAGCTCTTCATAAACCATTGTCATTGGGGTGGGCTACACAAAGATAATGAACACATACAGAGGCCCAATCCGGAAAGGTCACTAGGTCCCCCATGAGAGCTCCTCAGTGGATTCCAGGGAAGGGAAACTGACCCCCTTGCTGCCCCCAGCCCAGGGCAAACTGCCCTGCCCAAGCCATACAACCAACACAGCGTGAGAGCTCCATGCTACCGACTCCTCCAACAGGGCTCTTCTCTGCGAGCCTGAATCTGGTTTTCTATTTATTAGTGCTGATTTTCTGCCCAGGCAATAGAGAAGAAATGATGACATATCTGTTTTCTATCCCTCTAGCACCTTCCAGCAGAGGTGCCATGTGGGCAAGTAAACAAGCTCAAAAGGTGAGGAGTCGAGGCGAGAGAGGATGGGAAACTGAAGGGCCCATCAGGTCACTGATGTCCATTACCTTGTCGGGGACAAAAAATTAAAATGGAAACCTTCAGAAGTCACTTTAAGGTTTCAATTCAACTGAGCAGAGGCCCTGACAAATATATATGCTGGAAAATTCCTCCAAATAATCCACTTATTCCCTCAGATACTTAGGAGTGCAAAATACGCAACAGTCTTCTGCGGTGCAAGTCACCTAAACAGCCCGCACTTACAAGTTGACTACTTTGGAACTGCTCAGTCATCACATTCGTTCTTATCAGGGTGCTTCTTTTAACACTATACCATAGGGGTGGTGTAGAAGGGACCTCATGGGGCTGGTTCTGAGAAAGATGAGTGGATGGGCACGGAGGCTTCGACATCGTCTCCATGCTCCACCTCACTTCTACCCCAGCCCGGCTGACCACCTGCCTTCTGGAGACCACCTGTGTCTGCTGTACCACTACTGAGATGGGGCTGTGGGTAGCTGCTGCAAAGTACCATTTCTCAGGTTTGTGAGTGGCTCCAGCACTCCCCTCTTGAAAGCTGCCACCGGGTCCTGCACACAGGATCGGAGGCTCAGCATGCTCTGTAGTTGGGGCTCCTTTATCAGAAGGTCTCTGTAGGCGGCCAGCTGATGGGACCGGCAGAGCAAAGCTGCAATGCTGTGCACAAACTCGGGCACCAGGCAAGTGTATGTGTTGTCAGCCTGGCAGTAGTGGTAGGCCACCACCTAGGGGGAAGCAGAACCGTCAGCATTACCTCATCCTCTTCACACAGCTCCTTCTGAGATCTCAAACAGGAACACAACTCTGCCCATTCGCTGGTAACAAGATACATAGCATCTATTCACCAAGACTGGGTCATTTGTTAGCATAATTGTTCCATCTATTCCTTCCTTCACTTATGTGGTTTGCAGACCTTTAACTGCATCCACAAAGCCATCTTGATTAGCATAAAAATCAGAACAAGTTACTTTGTATTTAATTTAAACAAACAGCATTCATAAAACCTAAAACCTACCCTGGCTTAGAGCAGCTCCAAGACATCCTAATATTCTCAACATCAAAAAGTGCCATCTTCACTAGGTTTCTGTTCTCAAGAGCAGCGGCACCTCTTTAGGAAACCCTTTTGCTGATCCCAAAAGGTAGATGATAAACCCAGTGGCTGTGAGACCAGGACTGTAGAGTCACAGCAGCTCCTTCTCCTGGTCAGGAGGGTCAAGACCTTGGCCCCTCCCCACACCCACACTGCATCAAGGGACACTGTGGAGGAGTTCAACAGGGGCGCTGTCTGAAGAATGAAACCCGAAATCACCAAATCTCAGCCCATCATGTGGAGAGACAAGTTGGAGTTGAGAGGGAGCTGCCCAGGTACTGAAAGGAAAAGGAATGGTCCCTGTTCCAAGGGACCTGCAGCGTCAGCAGGCTGTTTGTGAGAGGGACCCCACGAAAGGGCCAGACACAGAAGTGCTGGGAATGGGAGGCATGCTGTAGATAGAAGAAAAATCCAACACTTTTCCAAAGGAAGATGATAGGAGAAACACAAGTAGAAGGTAAGGAAGGAAAAGAAGAGGAAAACACTCATGCCAAGAGCTACGTGTTTTTTGGGAGTATCTGCCTTGCTGCTGTCCCACTGGGTGTGGCAAGCCCCTGCAGGAAGTAGGACAAGAACCACTAGCCACAGTTCATCACTGAGGGCACCAGACACTGAGGTTAGATGCCTTGCCAACCTGACACAGATAGTCAGGGATGTGGGATTAGATCCCAAGTCTGCAGACTCTTTAAAAGGCAAGTGGCAAAAATAAATGTGCAACAGCTTTTCTCTGGCCAACCTGGAGTTGCCATGAGACTTTTGGTTTAGATTAAATTTATCACCAACAGAGGAAAGCTGGCTGCTCTCCAACTCTCACCTGGACAGAAATTAGCAGGGATACATGTGAGGATCCTGTAAGCTTGTGCAAACCATTATGAGATGTCCAGTACCATGGTCTCACACGGCATTTGACAAAAGCAGCTTGGCAACCCAACAGTGGGTCATGAAATCTATTTATTTATTTTTATTTTTTATTTTTTTGAGATGAAGTCTTGCTCTGTCACCCAGGTTGGAGTGCAGTTGCACAATCTTGGCTCACTGCAACCTCTGCCTCCTGAGTTCAAGTGATTCTCCCACCCCAGCCTCCCGAGTAGCTGGGATTACAGGGCCTGGCACCACACCCGGCTAATTTTTGTATTTTTAGTAGAGACGAGGTTTCAATATGTTGGCCAGGCTGGTCTCGAACTCCTGACCACTGGAGTGATCTGTACCCCTCGGCCTCCCAAAGTGCTGGGATTACAAGCATGAGCCACCACGCTCGGCCTTGAAATCAATTTAGAGCCACAATTTTTTTTAAATAAACTTAGGAATACTAGAGTGTATTATAGGATATAAGAATAAACATAGTTCTAAAATGCTTTAGTTATGTGGGTGATTATGTGTGAATGATCTCTAGTGTAAGATGTATCTCTTATGTGGGTCACAGTCAATGGAGTTTGAAAATCACCATAAGCAGGGATGGCTTTGAAGCCTGCACTACATCACTCATCTCAAATCACCCACTCATGACCAGAGGACTGTTCTGAACCAGTGGTCAGAACCATCAGGGGTGATGGTGCCAAGAGCAGTCATCATCCGGAAAGCAGAAGGGAAGGGATCTGGTGCAGGGCAGGATTCGGTTCAGCTCCCCTCACCAACCTCCCCACAGGGCCTCCTCACAAGGTGTCCCCATGGCTGCTGGCTCCAGCAGCTCTCCAGCTCCACTGACTCACACCACTGCTGCCCAGGGAAACTTAAGTAGCTCACTAGGAGCAAGGGATGTAACTGCTTTAATGCAGGAGTGCGGTTGGTGAGCCAGTGATGGGTGCTAAGCAGAAGAAAAACTTCAAAAAGACCTTGATGATTATGAATTTAAGAAGGGAAAGTTAGCCAAGGCAGGCTCTATTACAACTTCACAAGAAATCTGTCAGAAAGCTGAGGGAACCAAAGGCCTCAGACAACAGAATGCAGGGGAAGAAGTCTGGGTCAAGTCAAAAGCTCCCAATTTCCTGCTCACGTACCAAATTAAGAAGAGCACATGCAGATAAGTATGAATTTGTGGCGAGTGCACATGCTACCTTCTGCTGCCTTGAGGAACTCTTTCAATCCATTGTTTAAGATGGATCACGTCCACTGCCAATGTCTTAAAACAGATACTTACTGTCATTCACACTTTTACTTGGAGAACTTTATCACTATTTCAACAAAAGCTATACTTTATCATTAAGCAGCTGTCTCTGTTTTAAGCTCCCTTTTCCAATTTACTTCTCAGAAACCAAACTAGCAAATCTCTCTATCTGGAAGGCTCCCATAAAACAAGAAAGATTACCTTAGAAGCAAGATATTTCACTGCATCCTCTCTTGGTCTCTGGTTTTCAGCACTGACAGACCCAAGAGGTGTTTTAGCTGTGCTGGAAGCACTTGTGGAAGAACGCGGTGAAAGCAACGGGGTGAAAGGAAGATCCTGAGTGGGGTCAGAGGCTGCAGAGAAAGACCCATTTCATTATGTACATCACAGTAGGAGCAGGGTGGGGTATTGAATATATTTCTTGATTCGCACCAGGGCATATCTTAATAAGCAAGGAGTGAACATGGTCCAAAATTCAGAGGTCCACATGAGAGCACAGGTTCCCATCTGTCTCCCACCCAACTGTTCCCCTCCCTGGAGAACAGCCATCTACTGTTTCCAGTTTCCTCTATTAAATTTTTTTTTCCTTTTTTTTTTTTTTTTTAAGACAGAGTCTCACTCTGTGGCCCAGGCTAGAGTACAGTGGTGCCATCTTGGCTCACTGCAACCTCGACCTCCTGGGTTCAAGTGATTCTCCTGCCTCAGCCTCCCAAGTAGCTGGGATTACAGGCACCCGCCACCACACCCAGCTAATTTTTGTATTTTTAGTAGAGATGGGGTTTTACCATGTTGGTCAGGCTGGTCTCAATCTCCTGACCTTAGATGATCTGCCCACCTTGGCCTCCCAAAGCTGGGATTACAGGCATGAGTGCAGTGGCACAATCCCAGCTCATTGCAGCCTTGATTTACTGGGCTCAAGCGATCCTCCCACCTCAGCCTCCTGAGTAGCTGGGACAAAAGGCAGGCACCACTATGACTGGCTAATTTTTTGTAGAGACAAGGCCTCCCTATGTTGCCCAGGCTGGTCTCAAACTCCTGGGCTTGAGTGATCCTCCCACCTCGGCCTTCCAAAGTGTTGGTATTACAGATGTGAGCCACTGCTCCCGACCTATTAAATTCTTTTGTGTCTTAAAAATCTCGTATGATTCACTTGTTCACCATGTTTAGAGTGGGTTTATTGCATATGAAATAAACAGTAAATAGTCAAACATTTGGCTACTCTATCCTATGTCTTTATAATTTTGGAAAATCCAATACAGAAGACGAAGGCTGTGCCAAACAGGGTACAAAAGAACTCTACATTAGAGTCCATCTGAGCTTGTTCTGCCAGGAGCCCAACCCCTTGCTCTTAGGGCCCCAAATTCTCCAGGGCACTTGATCAGGCCTCACTGGCCCATCTCTGCCTGTATCTAAAGGAAGAGGGGGTTACAGTTCAGGAGGACATCAGGGAGCACTGGCCTTGCCCCAGCTTACAGCTGAATACACATCATGACGGAGGGACATATTCAAATAGTTCACTTCACACATGATGGTAAACCTGATATAGTAGCTGCAACAACTTGAGGAAAATTGGTATTTTATGTCTATGTGAACAGCAATTTCCTCCACCTATCTTATGTTAATAAACTAGACAAGTAATTAAACATGCACTTACTTTTAGGTGATGAACCTGGGCTGTTGGAAGCAATCTGCCTCATGCGGCTTCCATGGCAGCTCAGGGCCACCAACTTGGAAATGATTGCCGTCTTCCCAAATCCCACATTGCCAACCACCACCGCGCCTCTGTTTTCTGCCAGTTCTGTGTTCCTCAAGTTTTCTTCTATCTGGTGAAAGAGCCAATCCCTTCCCACAAACACAGAGTCTGTTGTTATGCTTGGTACTTCGAACAACAAGGGTTTCAACAAAATGTCTTGTGGCTTGTAGGGAGCAAATCGTGCTTCAAAAGAAGAAAAAAAAATTTTTAGAAAAATGTCATAGTTTTATAAACTAAGAAACTCAAATATCATTGCTTGTGTGTTACATTAAATCCTTAGCTTTACCCCCACTAGGATCTGTCTGTAAGCATTTCCAATCTCGTTCTATTAATACTTCTATAATACCTCAATTACCATACCCTATTGGATCTATTGGACCAATAGGACACTACAGAGTGTCCTATTGAAATTACTGTCTAGTCTGGTCATGGCTTTGAATTATTCTCAGGACTCAAGGCAGACACACAGAGGATTAGAGAAAGCCATGTGAGGGGCCAAATCATGTCTCATTGGTTTATCTGGAACTGCATTTAAGACGTGTTTCTTCCCTGCTGTATAAATAAAACAGAAACATGTTTTCCCTAGAAATAGGGCTCTGCTCTCATCCAGGTGTGATGACTCTTTGCCTGTACAGTGAGGCTGCTGTGTACCTCACACAACTGTGTTACAGGTAGACAGAGAACATGGTCAATACATTCCAAGGGTTGTTTTTTTTTTTTTTTTTTTTTTTTTTGAGACAGTTTCCCTCTTGTTGCCCAGGCTGGAGTGCAATGGCACGATCTCAGCTCACTGCCACCTCCGCCTCTTGGGTTCAAGCGATTCTCCTACCTCAGCCTCCCAAGTAGCTGTGATTACAGGTACCCGCCACCATGCCCAGCTAATTTTTATATTTTTAATAGAGACGAGGTTTCACCATGTTGGCCAGGCTGGTCTCAAACTCCTGACCTCAGGTGATCCACCCGCCTCGGCCTCTCAAAGTGCTGGGATTACAGGCATGAGCCACCGCACCTGGCCTAGTCCAAGAATTGAAACAAAGCTTATACTTTGTTAGTAATAAACACCTAATGAGTGTTAAATTACCCCTCACTTCAAAATAATTTACTGCAGAATTACTTTTTCAATCCCAGAAGGAAGTTAATCAGATATTTTAAAGGAAGAAGCCTCAAACCGTTGAGGATGACCTCTTAGCACACCTCACATATGCTTTTAGCACAAACACACTTTCCATCATGTTATAAACACAGTTGGCTTCAATGCTGGTTATCACAGACTTTCAAAGTTACTGACTGAGTTCGTCATAACCATTATCGCAGCTGATGCGAGGATAAGTACCTTTAACTTCCTGTGCCCTACCTCCAGCCGTATTGTGCCATGGTAATCTAATTGACGTCCGTAGAGGAGCATTTCTCTGCCCGTCTAAATAACTCAGATCTTCCAATTTGGTTGAGCTTGTTGCTGTAATATTAAACTGAAGTTTAGTATCTTCAAAGGTGACTTTAAATTTCATACCTAAGTGACTATAACTTATAAATCACTAAGTAATTCAGTTCAGGCTTTCAACAAAATTTACTTAAACATCATTTTGATATTGTTTGCCCCAGTTTATTTTTCTGGCAGTATCATTAGTTGAAAAGTGGTAAAAACAAAATGCTTCTTTTTCTTAAAGTTATGTTGACTGAGTTGCCAGAATTCTCCATTATTCCTGGAAAGAGACAGAATTCACCATAAATTGTTTGATGAGGAAATCTGACAATCATGTGGCACACAGCAAAGCTTCAGTACTTACACCACAAGCAGGTGGCATGCTGCTAGATTCTTCTCTGCAGCTCTGGGGAGCTTTCTGCTGTTTGGAATTCCAAACTTATTAATTAAATGGGCAGATTCTATGTGTACAATTCCACAGCACCCAGAACACTAAAAGTTGGCTCAGTAGTAATAGTATAATCATATTCCTAAGCTTCAAATATATGTGTAGACTTATATACACATTCTATATCATATCGCATTTTTTGGTTATTTTTTATTCTAAAAATAAGTTATGTTTACCTCTGACCAAGTCAGTAAGACTCATATCACCTAAGTATTTGTTATAAAGCATTAAAGAGCAGGGTGCGGTGGCTCACGCCTGTAATCACAGGACTTTGGGAGGCTGGGGTGGGTGGATCGCTTGAGGTCAGGAGTTCAAGACCAGCCTGGCCAACATGGTGAAACCCCATTTCTACTAAAATACAAAAAAAATTAGCTGGGCATGGAGGCAGGTCTCTGAAATCCCAGCTACTTGTGAGGCTAAGGCAGGAGAATCGCTTAAACCTGGGAGGCAGAGGTTGCAGTGAGCCAGGATCATGTCACTACACTCCAGGCTGGGTGACAGAGCAAAACTCTGTCTCAAGAAAAAAAAAAAAAGATCTCAAACATTCATACGAGTTAGATTACAAAAATAACTAGCACAAAATAATTTTGCTAATTCTCAAGAAATCTTAGAAACAAGTATATAGTACACGTTTTTGCCTTTTAAAAACCCCTCCTGTTATTACATTAAGGAAAATCTAAAATTAACCTAATTTGGTTTATGGGTTAAGCCCAACATGAAGTACTGTTGATTTTAGTCAGATTATTATCTTTCAGGACAAGAAAATATACAGTGACTTGAGGGCAAATGAGAGCCTAGACGGAGACATAGTGCCTGGGTAAAGGCTTCTTAGCTCTGGGGACATCTTCAGTGGGACCAAGGTGCAGGGGACAGAAGTCGAGTTGGGCCTCCTGTCTTCTGAAAACTCTCTGGCTGCCCAACAGGCTCTGACCCAGCATCCAGCTGCCGACCAGTGCCATCCGTCCTACCTGCACCCTTCCTATTTCCCCCAACTAAGATCTCAGTCCTTCTCTTCCTCACTATCCATATCATCCTCTCTCATTCCTTCATTCAACAGCCACCTGGGTGGCTCCAGGCCTGACTGTGTTGGCATATCCCCTCTTGCTGCATCCTCCAAAGGGCAAACCAACATGTGCCCTGCCTACTCATCCTCCCAGCCAGCAAGAAACACCTGAAACCTTGACTTCACGACAGCATGCACCTATGCCTCTGTATCCTCCTGGTGCATATCCACAGTGTATACACATTTAAGTGAATATTCTATGCACTTTGCCAGCTACCACGCAAATCTTTCCCATTAGAAAGACTCAGCTAATTCCATGTTGGGGCTTTTAAATGGATCGAATGTACAGTAATCCAAGGACAGCCTCTAGCTTCTCTCTAGGCCCTTCATAACTAGGGTGTATAAAACCTCCCGGAGGGCCAACGGGACTACACTGTCTTCCCCCAACCTTCTTACCTCCCTACAGTAACACAGCTTGGAACATTTTCTAGGCTCCTGCCTGAGCACTGAGACCCTTCTCCTCACATGCCTCATGGTGAATGCACCCACCAAGGCACAGGTAGAAGGGGCAGGCAGCCATATTCATAACCCATAATTCATTTCAGAGCCAGAACAGTCATGAACATCTGACATAATGCTGCAGCCCTAGAGAATAAAAAGATGCTTTAGAGCCTCAAAAGTGTTGCCTATTTCCCTTTCTTCCCCTGACTCCTTAGAACTAACAGTTTATAAATTTATAACAACTGAAAGGATTAAAATTATGTGACCATAAAAGACATTCCAAATAAAGGATTGCAAAAATGCCCTAGATTGTATCTAAACAGGTGCAGGAGATGGTAAGATTCCACAGGCCTGTTTTCAGATTCCCAGTCACTAGAGCTTCGGCACCAAAATCTGCAACAGAGCAGCCTCAGCACTTCCACAGCTCTTGACTAATTCTCAATTTCAAATACGATTAAGCCGAGCTGAAAGCTGCAGCAGGGCCATAAGCCACCACCTGCCAACTATCTCAGCTTTCTGAGGCATTTTCGAAGCCACCAATAGAGGTGCCAGTGAATAGGGCAGGGAGATTTCAGTGGCTTAGCTATGTGTCCAGGTGCTCCCCACCCTCTGAGCAGGTAACTTGGGCCACTCTGCCCTCTCAGGCATGCCTACAGTAGATTCTCAGTTGTTACCTATGCAAAAGTCAGACTCACATTCAGTATTTACCCATAAATGCTTTCAAAATCCTAGACACTACTCAGGGCCCAAAAAACCCAAAGGTAAAGCAATAATTTCATGCTACAATAAACCCACTGCTAGAATCTCTACAGTGAAATTAATTATATACTTGTTGTGAACACACACACACACTATATCTAACATCTGGATGAGAAGCACATTTCAAGATGTGGAGGAAAGTGTTTTTTGGTGAGGGTGGGCTTGGTGAGGCAAGGCAGAGGGAGACATCTCTAAGCTGAACAAAGAGAACATTTGCTAAAGTTGTGGTCTGACCTATGGAAAGTCCATGCCAATAAGTCCAGGGCAATGACCAGTTTTAGGAAAACTGGATAGCAATCATGCTTGTTTCCTGGAAAATTAAACACAGTGTTCTATAATCCACTCAGAAAGTATTTTGAAAGGAAAAAAATAGAAAAAAATAGAACTCATTACCCAACTTCTTTATGATTTAAAACATACCTTTAAAGGTTTCTAGGTCTGTTTTTAATAAAGGAAAGAGATGTCCATGTCATGCATTTTGATGTGATATATAGTTGTCCAAACCAATCCCACTCTAACAAATATCTTTACAAAGAAAATCTGTATAGTGAAATAATCTTTAAACCTAGCCAACTTATTTTTATAATCTTTGTCAAAAAATAAAAATAAAAACACCTATCACTGTACTACATGGTTAACAGACAATTCCAGTTCTCCGTAGCAAGCTCAGTAAAGGACCTTAGGAAGAAGTTCTGCACCCAATTCCCTAGGGGCCAGCCCCATGGGGAGACTGTGAACAGAGGCCTGGCATCACCCTTCCTTTACCTGCCAGTCCTCATATGCCAAAACACCTTTCCCACCAAAGGGCAATTTGCTTACCTGGATCATAACATGCAAATATTCTACGAGATTTCTGTATACGGTCCTTCACATATTATTCTGATTCTTCTAACACTGAGTGTTCTCTGCTGCCCTGTTTGTAGCAGCCTGCCTTCTAATCACTAAATAGTGCTGCATAGAGTCTATACAACCTGAATCTTACTCTTCAACGGTACTTGAAAAATCATGCCATTTCCTCATAACTGAGGTTCAACCTCAGGGGCAGGAAGGGAGGCAGTGAAGAATCTACCAGACTCCTAGCTTGTTAAAAGATATCATGAAATAGGCCTTTGCTCACGTCCTTTCAAAATATGCATTTAGTTTAAAAAACATGCAGCATAGAAGAAATGAGCAAACCCATTAGGCCAGGTAGACTTTGCTCAAATCTAGAGGTGAAACCCTCCCATTCCACAGGAGGTCTAGCTCAAGGGCACACGCAGAAGCTAATGAATGCACACAGCAGAAATCAGAAAGCTCTGCTCTATAATCACGGCAGCCTCCTGGAAAAGCTCAGCTCACACCCACTGTCACTTCACATGGCAGGAGACCCATAAAGAACATCGAGCAGAAAACAACCCCAAATGGGATGCTTTTAACACTGTTAAAATTAACACAGTAATGTTTCCTAATTTTAAAATAGCTTCATTAAATTGAGCACAAGTTCACTATTTTTGTTGAAGTCAATAAAGTGATCAAGTTCTGGGATAATACAAATGACCCATTCATCATAACTAGGTAAATATGGTCTAAAGCACCTTGGGTGCCACATACTCTGTTAAAGTGGTGGGACAGTGGTGGGAGGACAGGAAAGCTTGTGGAAGGACTATCAGTCAACTCGTATAATGTTCTCTAGTATTTCTCTCTGGCAGACATGCCAAATCCCTCTTCTGGAACAAGGCCATTTCACTTCCTTTTAAAGTGAATTAGAGTTGTGCCTCAGAACTTTTTCATTAGGGCCACTTATTTATCAGCTACTTCAGAGTCCCATTGTAAAAGAACACCCAACAACCACCAGAGTGACCCACCGCATCCTGAAAGCATAGTATAAATCACAGAGAAATTCTCTGATGTAGGAGCGGAGAATCTGGGTCCCTGCATTAGTAGAAGAGAAATGTTAAGTGCTACACTGATAAAGAATGACTGTAGCAAGTTCCTCTTCTAAATTCAGCACAGGGCATGGAGTTTAGAAACTAGAAACCTTAAAAACAGGCCCCACAGCTCAGATGCAGAGAGCTCCTTTCCCTACCCATCTGGAGCTATAGTCATCCTTCACTATGCACTGGCGATCACTTCCAGGGCCCCCTGAGGATACCGAAATCCTCGGATGCTCAAGTTCCTTCTATAAAACGGTGTAATATTTGCACATAACCTACAAATATCCTCCTATATATTTAAAATAATCTCTAGATTACTTATAATACCTAATACAATGTAAATAGTTGTGAGACTGTATTTTTAAATTCTTATTATTTTTTATCGATTTTTTTCCTTGGGTATTTCTGCTCCATGGCTGAATGAATCCATAGATGTGGAACTATAGATACAAGGGACTGACTGTATTCTCCTTGCTTGACACACACCTGGCGACCAGTCTGACTATTGACAGTTGCCAGCCTTTGTGCTTTCTTCTTTGTTCCAGCTGCTGCATCTTGGTAAAGCATGTGTATCTCGAATATTTTCATTTCCTTGATTGAGAGCTCCTACTTCCACTGCTTACATTTTAAGCTGTGAGCTCCATTTTAACTAAATTGTACAGAAATTCGGCCTTCTTGCCTGTACGATCGGCCTCAATTAGACAAAAATAAGTTTGTAAGTTTGGTAAGAAGTTCCTCGAGCTGATATTAACAAACTCACTCAACAATTCCCATTTACCAGGAGGTAATAAACAGTAATGAATTTTCTAAGGCTTAAAACAACAAAAACCGAGAGGAGAGTTTTTATACTTTCTTCTCTTATATACAAAGAGCCCGATAGTCCAAATAATCGATTTAAAGAATTCCAGAGCAGAAGGATCACTTAAAGACCATTAAATACAGCCTTATTGTGTTTACAGGTTAGTAAACTGAGGCTTAGAAAACGTAAGTGCCTGACCCAGGGCCACGAAGCTGGCTTGTGTCTGGAGTGTCTTCCCATGTGAAGACAGTGAACACAGGGCACCTTGGTCTCCCTGAGATAATCCTTCCAGGGAAAGGTGTGGCCTTACCTGCAACTGAGTTGGGCCGTGGCATTATTAGTGAGCTGGAGCCCTGAGAATAAGGGACTGGACCATCTCCAGCTGAGGATTCTGCTTTGGGCAGCGTGCTCTCTGCTGACCCGGTGGTCTCCTCTTCTGCCACTGGGGAGCAGTTATCTGCCCTGCGGTCATGAAGCACTCCCTTCTGAACCCCTAATCTTAAGCTTCCGTCTTTATTCCATTCCAAACTGGAGCCACTCCGGTCATCATTTTCGGATGAACTTGTAATTGTGGCTGAAATGAAAGACCAAAATACTTTGAAGGAGGCCAGGCACAGCTGGGGCTGAAGAGTTAAAACATGCACACTGCCCTCCCCAGGATCAATGGAAAGTTTTCCAGTCCACACAGATTTTTATCAAAGTATGTTCCATACAACGTATTTTGGTAAATTAGAAGAATGTGGCTTACCAGGGGAAATAAGCTGCTAAATCACTCTACAGAGAAGAGGAGCGAGGGAAAAACTCTGATAGGAAGATAATGAAAAAAATTGTCTAAAAAGTATCAGAGTTAAGAGTAAAATTATGTAACTTGGAGATAACATATCCTCTCTTTTTAACAAAGATTACTCACAAAAGAATTCATGTCTCATTAAATTCCTTTGAACCTTTAAATATTCTTTCCAAATTAATAACATTTGTTGGGGGTGGGGGAGCGGGAATGAACAACAGAATGGTTAATGCAGAAATGGTGCAGGAGAAAATCTTTAGAAACAAAAATACAATTACAAAGTCAAACAGAGAATTTGACCCTTAAAGCTTATAACATCCGTTCAAGATGATCCAGAGAGACTGACTTATTATTTCCTCAGCAGCACAAAATGGAAAACCTTCCCGTATCCAGCGCAGGTGAAGCACCAGCAGGAGAAGGTATCCTATGACTACAGAATTCACATTTAATCTCCAAGAAAACAAACCAGCACAGAAAAAAGGTACAAAAGACCTTTTGTAAACATCTTGGCAAAAGAGCAGAAAGAACATGGTCAAAGAGAGAAGCAATACTCACCCTACATAGCTTCTACAAAGAGTCACTTCTAATTTAAAGACGCTGAGCCATACGGGATCCCCTTGCAACCACAGGTCATCATCACCTGGGCCACTCACACCGCCCCACTGTTAGAACTAATACTGGCTGCGTCCTTGAGAACAGGGGCCATGTACACCGATGCCTCTTTCCCTATCTGGATTCCAGTCACCTAGGCCCTCAACTCCAAGCCTGTTAAATGGGAGTGCACAGGGCCAAAGTGCATTCAGAACCCAGCTCCTGGATCAGGCTGCTTTAGCCACACACCAAGATGATACACACTGTATCAGAAGGCTGGTAAATTATTTAGGATCAAAGGGTCTGAAGGGTTTAACTTTGTTTATATTCTTTACGGTTTAGAAGTAAAGACAAAACTATTTCCTTGCAGTGGCCACAGGACATACTGTCACAATTCTGACTGTCTTTACTCCTCCTGCTGCTGCAGCCTGGACTTATCACCCTCTCTGGTTGCCTATTTTTAAAAATCCCACATAAATGCTGAAGCCTTCCCTAGGGTATCCACGGCAATCTTTTCCTTTTCTGAATAGCACAGCACAGCACATAATAAGTCCTCAATAAATGCTTGCTAATTGAATGAATGAGCAAATGAATAAACTTCAATTCCATTTGTGGTCAGAGACACTACACTTAATCTCACTTACCAGAGTTTAGGATCTGATTTTGGGTGCCCATCGTTATGATTCCCAGCATTTGCCAGTGTTCCATCAGCAGTATTAAACCATACCTCCACCTCTTTGGAATCAATCACAGCCTTCCTTGTGTTTTTAAATAGACCATTTATATGAACATAGGCATAGCAAGTATGACTCTTTCCATCATAAAAGTGCCAATGGTGGTGTTGACAGCAGAAGTTAGCATTACTGAAGGTTTGCTATATGCTAGAAGTGGGCTAATGTTTTTCAGGAGTGGCCTAATTTATTGGTAAGTTTATTGCTTATAATGGTAATTATTAATGGTAATCCTGTTAATAAGCTTGAAGCATAAAAATGCGGGCCATTCCATAACACAGATTGTGGTGTTACAAACCTTCACATTTAAATCCAGCGTTTGCAACTCAAAATGCTTTTCTCAGACATATTGTAATAAGTTAGGTTCACAGGCTACTCCAACACTCAAGTGACAGGAAGAGTTCCAGGCTAGGGAGATAGGGGATTTGTTTAGTTTTATTTTTGTGGCTGTTACATTGGAGAGCACGTATTTGTAAACTGAAAAATTAAACCAAAAGTCAAAGTGCTCTCCCTAAGTGCCAAGCACTTCTGAATCAAACCCCAAAGATCTGAGTCCTAACTAGGACCTCAAGCAGGGGAAATAAGGACTTAGCTCACTTCCTGTTACAAGTGACAGCACTGCAATCAGGACCTCAGGGACCCATGGAGCAGCTGAGGATGGCTGGGAAGGCCAGGTCAGAGCTCCTGATGGCAGGACAGGTGGAAGGTGTGGCTCTCACTGGCAGACATGTGCCCTACACTGTGCCCAGCATCTCATCGGTGGGGAGAGGGGGCGGAGGGGCAACACTCAGGTCCTGGCAGGGAGAGGAAGGAAAAGGGGTGGGGGAGGAAGGGCTCAGCTGCAGGAGCAGTCACTGTGAAGAGAAGTCCCAGATGGGGTAACAATTTAGAAATGAACATATTGTAAGGTCAGTGTTTATATGAAGGAGACTAGTGAGGAAGAAGAGGCAGCCCTTCCGCTGCCCTCACAAAGTTCCTGTGAGAGAGGCATTCCACGGTCCACATGTCCCAGGGTTCTCAGAGGCAGGGAGGCTGGGAAATCTGAAGCCACTCCACGAACACTCCTTCCTGGGATTCAATATCAGATGTAGCCTACACAGCTGGAAGCCCAGACACTCTCATCTTGGTTCAGCTCCATCTGAGCCCTGAAGCAGATCCAGCTGAGCAGATGAAGGCCAAATCAGTCTGGCTTCCCTGCACAACCTAAGAACACCACCAAACATGGCAGCCCCGGAGTCCCCAAGAAGAGAAAGCTGGTTCTTCCAATAAACAACATCTTTCTTTCTTCCAAGCTTACAGAAATTCAAACTCCTAATCAGGTTAACCCAGTCAATCACTCTCAAGAATGCTTGTGGGTACACGTACACAACAAGGGCAGCATCTTAACTGTGATGACTTTAAAAAAAAAAAAAAATCTCTAAAAAGTGCTATTTGACATTTCCCAGAGACTGGCTAATGTTTATAGTTGCTTAATAATTTAAAAATTCTAGCATTTTGTTCTTTGGACTAGTATAGATGGCAGCTTTTGTCAATTACAGCTTGCTATCGTCATCCAAACTGGGTCTCAGCCACCCTCGCAACACAGAGCACTCTGAAACTGAGCGACTTATCAGGCCTTAAATTTTATAAAGCTGTGAGGTTAGGCTGTGCCTCACAATTTAGTGTTACATTCCATTTAGTCCCAAGGACAGTGTCTTATCTTCCTTTGTACTAGTGTACAGGCGTAGAATACTTCCAAAACACTTTTTTTTCCGAATAATATGGGGTTTCACTATGCTGCCCAGGCTGGTCTCAAACTCCTGGCCTCAATCAGTCCTCCTGCATCAGCCTCCCAAGTAGCTGGGACTACAGGCACACATCATTGCACCTGGCTCACTTTCTTAATATAACAGGGTGTATACCTGATCACATCCCATGAGAGGAGGCAGATAGGCTGAGAACCATCAACCCCGCCTTATAGAGATAAAAGGCTCCAGAGAACCTGATCTCTCTCTCTCTCTCTCTCACACACACACACACATACACACACACGTATGTGTATGCACAATTGGTGGTATAGCTAATACCAATTCTTCTGATTACACATACAGCGTATTTTTAAAACACCATTTGCTTGCACGGTGCTCAATACATAAAAGGAGTTAATTATCTGTGGCTAAAAGTTCATGAAGTCTGCCTTGTTAAAAAGTCATCCACTCAGTCATCAAATGCTTTGCTCTGCAAGACTCTGAAATACAACTGCACTCTTTCTTCACCTTCCGAAAGTGTTTTTTTTTTTTTTTTTTTTTTTTGAGACAGGGTCTCACTCTCTTGCTCAGGCTGGAGTGCAGTGGTGCTATCTCAGCTCACCGCAGCCTCGAACTTCCAAGGCTCAAGTGATCCTCCCACCTCAGCCCCCTAAGTAGCTGGGACTACAGGCACCACACCTTGCTAATTTTTTATATTTTTTGTAGAGACACGGTGTCGCCATGTTGCCCACACTAGTCTCGAACTCCTGAGCTCAAGCAATCCACCCACCTTGGCCTCCTAAAGTGCTAGGATCCAACTTTACCCCTTGCCTTCTGAAGGTTCTATGTTGAATGGACACTTAAAATAGAATCAGCAAAAGAAAAATAAAATCAGTGTAGGTCCAGGGCCCTATAGGTAGTTTGGTGGGATCCAAATCAAGTTATAGGCTTAAATGAACATCAAGGAGAAAGCTAACTGTAACCCGACTACAGTATTAGCCCAGAATTGTTTAGGAACTAAGGGCCAGCGATACCAAACATATGCCACAAATAATTCATCAGGACCTTCTCTTTGAGCTACAGAGAAGACAAGAGGTGAAAAGAGCAAGGGGCTTGCTGCAACCTTGGCTTCTCCCCTCTAGGGGGTCCACAAGGAGGTATGTGTCTCCAGACCAGGTACCATTTTGGGCACTGGACATTTTTGTCTTTATAAACACCACCTTCCACATGTGTTTTCTCTCTTTCCACTAGCTATCAGGAAACTTAGGAGTAAAGCTTTCTGCCCACTTATAAGAAGAATACAGTCTTATGAATGTGACTCCTCCATGCATCTTTTCTCTTGCCCTATTTCATACTTTCCCCAACTCATACCTTCACGGAAAAGGAAAAATCTTGGTTTATTACATGTCTGTTTTGAGCATTTCAAATTCACTGGTGAGGAATTAAGTAATGATCCTTAAGAAATCACAACAGTGGCGAAGATGAATATTGGAATACTGTTTACTATATGCCAGGCTTCATTCTAAGTTCTTTTTGCAGTTCAACTCACTGACTCTCATTAACAGCCCTATGGACAGGAAAGCCCCAGAATGCCCTAAGTCCCACTCTATTCTAGAATGGGGCTCTACACGTTTTTTTTGTTTCGAGACAGGGTCTCACTCTGTTGCACAGGCTGGAGTACAGTGGTGCAATGACAGCTCACTGCAGCCTCGACCTCACGGGCTCAAACGATCTTCCCACCTCAGCCTCCTGAGTAGCTGGGACCACAGGCATGCACCACCAGCACCTCTGGCTCATTTTTAAATTTTTTTGTAGAAACAAAATCTCCCTATGTTGCCCAGGCTGGTTTTGAACTAATGGGCTCAAGCGATCCTCCCACCTCAGCCTCACATGGTGATGAGATGACAGGTGTGACCCACCATGCCCGGCCTCTCTACACTGCTCTGATCATACCATACTATTAAGACAAGACTTGGCATATATCCCAAATACATGTACTATAAATTATGTACATATACTATTATAATAGAAAATATGCATTTTGAGAGGATAAAAAAATCACAAATGGATATTTTCTCCCAGAACGTTATAGACTGTCTTGCATTCCCCATTTTCAAGATGAGGACTCTCTGAAGAGAGTGATTTGTCCTTCCCTGGGTTGCAGAGAAAATTAGACATAAGGGCATATGTCAAGTGCCTCAGGCATCATGAATGCTCAGGAATGTTTTCCTCCCCACACAACTGAAGAAAAATAAAGTAGCACTTAAAAAGCAAACATTTTTTAACCTCTGTATTTAGCTTAGTGGTTGACAGGAAGAATTTAAAGTTAAAACACTGGACCAATGAATTAAGGATCAAACAAGAAAGGAACATAATGGCCGCTCATAAAAGTGGATGAAAGGAAGAAGTGAATAGAAAAGGAAAAGCCCACTACTGTAGCGAGACTGCCTCCTGTGACTAAGAACTTTCCGAATTAGGTTTCACCACTGCAGACGAAGTCTGATCAGGAAAAGATCAGAGACAAGTCAAGGCAATGAGTGCAGAAGTCTGTAGGCCTCTTTGGCTGACAGGTGGCGTCCCTCTCTTGTGCACCCACACCTCACACCCAGCAGGCATTCAGTCCGCCAGGCCACATTTTGGATTTTCCCAAGTGTGTAAGGGAAAGCCTGCACAATGAAACTGGCCTGCCTTAAACCTTTCTGGCCAGAAATGCCAGACTGTACTTTTATTTCCACCCCTACCTAGGCCTGACCACCTGCAAACTAACCAACCACAGAGAACAAAGTCCCTGGTTCACCTGCGGCCACAGCTTTTAACCTGAGGGGTCTAGTGAAGGCACTTAAGCCACCTTGCCTGGAATGCCAACAGAATGTCCCAGGTGGGACCCCTGCCCCAACCCTGCATGGTAACCTTCAGCTTCAGGAGACTTCTGGCTTCTCCTTCTGCAACCGCCCAGCCCCATCCAATGTGCCACAGGGCCCTGCTCCCTCTCTGGCCTTGCTCTGGGAGCCCTGTGTGCTGGCTTGTGACAGCCAGATCTCTGTACGAAATTTCTAGCTCGGCGCTCACCTGTGTTGCGCAAGGCATGCTCTGCTATGACATGCAGCAAGGCCAGGGGCCCAAGCCGCACATTCCCAGCCACATTCATCAGACCCTTCAACTAAGGAAACACCTAAAGGAATGGCTGGGAGCAGGTGGTGCTGGACGGGGAGGATGGGACCCACCACACTGCCCAACTGAGAAGAACAGTCTCCGGAGACAAGTCTAAGGACTTAAATAACATGACATTTTCCAGAAAAAGCACAGTGTTTTGGTAAAGCCTCACATAACCTGTGCACAGACACTGGAGCTTCTCACACAGTCTAATGACCCTTTTCCAGACTTTGGAAAAGAGTTCGATTAGTGGTATCATTATGCACCCACAGCATACATCTTCCGTCAGAGGTATCAATCACTGTCATGTCTTAAATTCTTCTCAGTAATTGACAACTTGCTCAGACTCTCCACAGAACAGAAGACCATTTTGTAGTCCCACAAGTGGACAAGTTTTGACAACAGATGCTGTGCCTTATCTTTATTGTCCCAGTACTGAACATGCTTGCTCCTGGTACACAGTAGGCACCAATAAATGCTTGCTACACCAATAGAACAGCCTGAAGAATCCAACTACAGTCTGAATAAAAGTACAGCAGGCTCTTTGCTGACTCAAATCATTGCCAAGAATTTCTTTCCCACATTAAGCATATTACCAAATTATATACATAAAGAAAAATTCTTCTCTTCACCCAAGAGATTTAACAAAAAAAGCCTTCTATAATTAAGGATGATTTTAAAAATTGCAGGCAATGTAGCAAAATGAATATTAACCCAGACTTGAAACAGTCTAAATAGTTATTACCAAATCAATTTCAAAGCATTTCAATTTAGTAGTGAGCAGGGCGATACAGGTGGCAACAAAGCAGTATTAGCATAAAATCAAAAGGGTAGGATTTACAACAAGTCAAAAAGGAAAATAAAGTACAATTAATTCATCTTTGTGTGCCTCTGCATCTGATTATCTCCCTTGGGACACAAAGTCCAGGAAATAAAAGGTCTAAAGCTACCTCTGGAATCACTTTCATTTTATAAGCCTAGCAGGAGGTAGGAGAGAGTCAAAGGAAGATAAAAGTCAGCCCGTGATAATTTTTTTTTAAACATCCTAAGCAACTAGGCAGAAAAATAAATATTATCAAACTCTAGCAAGATACTCTAGCAGGATACTAACCAGGTGTCTAATATTTTACTGCAAGCTACTTCTGCAGAAGTGTTTCTACGAAGTATTCCCCTGTCTAAATGCATACCTGCCTCTCTGCTTCAAACTGAGCAAGAAGAAAACAAATGTAAGCATGAGGAAAGCAAAGGAAAGGCATTCAGAAGAGCTTCAATTCTGAGCACTTAATCACCCAGAAAGCCACCTAGCCAGGTGGAATGTGGCGGCTCATGCCTGCCAGCTCAGGTGCTGAGAGCCGGGCAGGTAGATGACATACCTGCTCTGTGTGGCAGACACACCCAGCTGGGGAGAGGCAGCCACTGTTCCCTCAGGGTCCCCTCCCTTCATGGAACTGTCCTAGCACCGTTTCTCCAAAGGAGGCCGATTCAGGACACTACAAAAATACTCTGGAGATTACACATCTCAACAGGTAAAGGCAGATTAAAAAGACGAATGGAGAGAGTGACTGACTTAACGGCCCCTCCCTCAGCCAGAATAAGTCCTTCCCCTCTGCACATCTATCATTAATGGATAGGAAGGATTTCTTTTTATTCTGATAGGAAAGCTGGGTTTTCTTTGTTTCTTCTCATCCAGGCTCTATCCTCTTTCTTCCTAAATGCAGAAATAGCCTATTTTCTTGAAACTAATACACACACTTAAAATTTTATCACGATATGTACATAAACAAAAATTAAATTTATCTCAAAGCACTTTAAAACACATTATTTTCAGTGATGCTTTGTTTGAAAATCAGATTGGTTTTCACACATTCTAATGAAAACTACTTTATATTTCTTTCTAAACTGGGATTAATACAGCTTACAGTTTCCATTTGTAACAGTTGGAAGCAAGTCATATTCAAAAGAATGTCACTAAGAAAAAATGTTTTCTCAGACAAGGAGGAAACACCTTTAAAAGCATACTCTGTAAAGTTTTTCTTTTCACAGTAAGTAACTGAAAGCTATTTTATGGTGATTGGGTACAGTTGGGTTTCACCTTGAGAAGACTTTCACATTGCAAATTTGAAAATCAGACACTAACTTCTAGGTAATGCCAATGATTTTAACATGTAAAGAGTAAGGAAGTTCACTTAAAAAAATAAAAAAGATAATCATAGGGAATTCAGTTAATCCCATTCAGCTTAGACAGTATTTCTACATGACAGAATTATTATACTTCTAAAGACATTTATGTCAGAAGAACTTGGACCTCCTGAAAGAGGATAAAGCGGGACTCCCCTCTGGATAACATAATACAGTTGAAACAGGGGGCAGGAGGGGTTTACTAAGCCCTGGCTTCCAGAGAGGAAGACTGGAGGGGGCCCAGTAAATTCTTCTACTGGTTACTAGCCTGCCCTTTCTCCTCCTAAGCAGTGGAAACAGAACACAGGCAGGGCACCCTGTGGCAGTCCTGATGAAAACACATACTTTATATTTCTTTCTAAACTGGGTGCCTGGGCATGTGGGAACACAAGCTTCCTGTCCCTGCATCTGCTGGACAAAAATATTTAGATTAAATATAACCAACATGATGCGAATCAGCTTAAAGAGTAAAGAAAGTTCCAGGAATTTTAAAGGATGGTTTAGCACTGTCTGAAATTTCCCCAAACTGTTCTGAATAAACCATGCGAATACTGTACATGGAACCCTGCTTTGAGCCCACAGCTGCCCAAAGCTTGCAAGGCCTCGGCAGCTGTGTGCACTTTGTACCAGTCCACCCCCAAAGCCTCTGCCATTCCAACCCCAGGTCTACTGGCTGACAAATATTAAACTACTTAAAATGGAAAATTAAATGGAAAGCCTCTTCCTGCCTTCTCCAGGCCCTATGTAATTGGGAGCATGGGTCCTCACCAGCCTGTTTTACAAGCCACTGTTAGGTCTTCCAAAGCAGGAAGCCAAGGTATCTCATCTTCATCTCCGCCCAACTAGGGTCATGGTGCTCTTGAATACTTTACTCTGTGAAACACTTACGATGCCCAAAAGCTGCCATTCCCAGGCTACACCTTATAAAAACAGGCATGTTCTTCAGATGGAAAAAGGCACACCCCTACTCCAGCAATCACAGAACCACAACTGAGTCATAGATAACCTGCTCTGTGAAGAGGCAGTGGAACCTGCACACCCTGTATTGATTTAAGAGGAAGCTCTTCCCCTTTCTGTCCCCACCACTCCTGCCTCTTCAAAGACCTGTGGCTACAGTCTGCCTGGAGAGGAAATTCTTGCGTCTTTTCCTTCTCCTCCCTACCACACCTCCAGCGTGTCCCTTGGCAACAGGTTCTAATTCTGCATGTCATGGAAGGAGAGAGAACAGATGAACGCTGTCAACAGCAGTGTCTCCCTCTCATCCCTCTACAGCCCTTGCAACCTGCAGGAAAACAGAGTGGGAGGCATGGTCTCCAGAGCTGGGGTCTTCTGGATGAGAGGGACTTACCAGCCACTTCCTAATTCCTTCTGCTTTCACCTACGGTTGCCACTTTTCATGCTCAGCTGAGTTATAGGAACATGTTGGCTTGAGCAGAGGAAAAACGCAGCTTCAATGTCATGAAATGTGCTACTCTGTCATCGTGGCAGAGGTTACAACACAGACATTGAAAGGTTTGACAAAGCCCATGTGGAATGGGGATCCTGCATAGCTTCTTTATAAACTGAACGTTCCCTCCCCCGATGCAACTCGACAGTGGCAACACTTCTCTTCCCTTAATTTCTCATTTCCAGCAACATGCTAGGAACCTAGTAGATAGCTGGATTAATGAGACCCCTGTTTACATCTGGAGAGAAAACAAAATAACAAAACAAGAACAAATACACTGAAGGGGAATATTGAGACACTATAGGGAACATATAAGAGGGGTCTAATCAGTCAGCTACTGGGTAGGACTGTATGAGATTAAGTATTAAGAACCTCCTGCAGTTTAATCTTTCATTGACAACACAAAAAACCAAACCAGCACCATTTCTTTCCTCTGCTTAGAATACCTTAAAAATTGTGGCACTGTATCTCAATGAGAGAGAAAGAGAAATAAATGAATGGGTGGCTCTCAGTTATTAAAAGTTTGGGCTGGGCACAGGGGCTCACGCCTGTAATCACTTTGGGAGGCCAAGGTGGGAGAAATGCTTGAGGCCACAAATTTGAGACCAGCCTGGGTAACATAGTGAAATATGTTAAAAATTTTTTTAATGAGCTAAGTGTGGTGGCACACGCCTGTAGTCCCAACTACTCAGGAGCCTGAGGTGGGAGGATTGCTTTAGCCCAGAAGTTTGGCTGCAGTGAGCTACAATTGCACCACTGCACTCCAGCCTGGGCAACAGAGCAAAACCCTGTCTCAGGAAAGTTTGTAACTGTCAAAGCAAAAAAAAGAAAAAAAAAAAAGATTTGGTTATAATCAGAGGCATGTAATGCCAATGGCCAGGATGTTCAAAAGAAAAAGCCTGTCAGAACAGTGCTGCACTGGCCACATCCTTGAAGATAAATTATGTGCAGGAGACAAAATTTCAGAAGAACCGAGAATACTGTGAAGAAAGTCATCTGCTTATCTCAGAAAAAATACCAAAGATCTATCTATGGTGGACAGCTCAGAAGAGATAGGGCATAAGAACAGAAGTAACGCTGGGAAAAATTAGCTGAACTAGACTAAACAGCAGCTGGGGAAGCAGAGTAAGATGAGAATGGGGAATTAGCAGAATAAGCTCACTGGAAGGCCTTCAGGCTGAGTGAAAAGAATATAAATTTGCTACACAAAACTCAGCCCACCATTTATATGAAATGTCCAGAATAAGCTACAGAGACAGAAAGATTAATAGATTACTGGTTGACTAGGACTGGGGAGCTTGGAGTAGGAAATAGAGTGTGCCTTCTAATGGTCACAGGGTTTCTTTTGGGGATAATGAAAATGTTCTAAAATCAGATAGTGGTGATAGTTGCACAACTTTTTAAATATACTAAAAACCATCAAATGGTTCAAATGAGTGAACACTATGGTATCTGAATTTCATCTTAATAAAGAATGAAGGCAAAATAAAACAAAAATCCATTAAAGATTCTGATTCAATTGAAAATTATGGGAAGAAGCCACCTTCCTTAAGCTGAGGGGCCCCTCTAGAAGCTATAGTGAGGTCTGCACCAAAGAGCCCACAACCCAATCCCAGGAATCTCACAGACCTTCTGGGGCAATCTCCAAAGTGCAAACCAGATGAACCTGCTGCCTGGTTTTCCAAATTACACTTGAAATAAACTACAGGTGATTAAAGAAAATAAGGAGCTCAAAGGTCGTTCATTCCATTTGATTACATATTAATGTGGAAGTGGCATTCAGTCCACAATAAAGCATAAACTATCCCTCAAAGACACGTGCATAACTCCGCAAAAGGGGAGTTCAATCTTTCAGAAGAGCTCTGTGTGAAACTGCAATATAATCTTGGAACAGAGGAAGGTCTGAACAAACCCCTCCAGGGGTCCCACCCATCTGTTACCTGAAAGGCACCAAGCTGGAGACCTGAGTCACACAGACACTGGAGCCCAGCTGCAGAAACATAAATGCAGTCTGTCTGGGATGGCATATAAAAATAAAGACTCTTAAATTCCATGGATGATTCTAATACAAACCTGGGACTGAAAACTACTGGATTAATCAAAATCCTTAATTTTCTTAATTTTTTTGAGAAAGAAAGTGTGCAAAAAGGTAAATTCAATGTTGCTCAAGTCACCTGGCAAATTGGCCTAAGAGTCAGGACTGGAACCCAGGTCTCCTGACCCCTAGGCTTCAGGACAACCACACTTATTACGTGGGTGTAGGGGCTCAGGGAGGTCATCCTTAGAAAATTCTGGCCTCAAAACGCAGTCAGATCCCATGATAAGAAACCCTAGAAAACATACGCCTGAGCTATCATCAGGAAAATAAGTGACCTTGAGATTGGGGTAAGACGACATCTTAATATGCAGGAATTTCATTGCTCTGCTGTGTGCCCCAGTGGGACCTGATGCCCAACAAATGGAACTGAATATAGAAGAGCAAAGATTTTTGTTTCACAGGCCAGATCTGATCTGGAATTCCTTTTTTTTTTAACAAATGAGCTGACTGTTATAAAGTAAACATCAAGGAATGTAAAAGCCAATGCTCCATTCTCTCAGCTACACATGGAGTCAGTGCCACCTGCAAAGAACAGAGCAGGCGCTGGCGGACTGACCTTCACAGACCATGCTAAAACCCTCTGAGGAAGTGCCTGGTGAATGCTCTGGTTGAGCTTCGAGCCATTACATTACCGAGCAGTGTGCTTCTTACCTATAATTCCACTGTCCTTGCTTTCCAGGGTGGAACTAGGGCTGCTAATGGTCTCACAGGGACTTTTGTTGGCTGCCGTCTTGCTGACACAGCTATTCAAGGTTGAGCAGGGGCTATCGGTGCTAGGAGATGCGGTGCTGCTTGTTAGTGTGGAGCAAGGACTGATGCCTTGACTCACAGCTGTGCACTGCAAGACGAATGGAAGGAGGAGTTAGCACGGCTTACACAGGATGCTTCGACACATGCTTTTGTTTTTGCGCTAAAACAATAAAACTAAGAACAGGAAAACGGAAGTTTTAAAAAAAAAATCTAAAGAGATATGTGTGTATAGATATGGATTCATGGAGCTTTATCTATATAAATGTATATGTGGTCTTACAAATTTTAACAGAGCAGTATCTTTGTTCTGTTCCCCTCCTTTGTGATTTTCCTTTTTATTAAAAGGTCAGTCTTAGCAATAATTTAGTGAGGATGCACATTTGTACAACAGAAATGGCAAACAGGCAGATTTCCTTTCATTTGAAGTCTGCAGAACACAAATGGGTTATTTGACCTCTGTACGGAAAACCTGGGAACTCTGTTTTTGTCATGTTTCACGAACACTGCAACCTGATTCAATTCCTCAAGATTTATGGGCTCTGCAATCAGGGGAAGGAGACTGGTGACCACTGCAGTCTCAATCAATGCATGACACCCTCCCTTGCAGCGCAGAGACCTTCACCAGGGTAGAAGCTCCATCCTGCATTGCTATTCAGACGCACACATCACATCTGGGAAGTGGCAGGGTGCATGCTGCTGCTCCCTTGGAGGGGAAGTTCTTTCCTGATAGATGGACCATTTGATCTCATCTTATTTTGTCTCTGCCTCATCTCCTATAAATCTTTTCCTCACCCCACTGACCTCCAAAATCTCAACAGCTAAAAAAGCACAGGAAAGCATATACCAAAGCAACCAGATGAGAAGAATGGTGCTATAAAGGTAAAAGTACTAGTAGCATTACGAAGGCATTATTTTAGCCTCTTTAATTCATGCAGCCATTATTCTCTGGGTGGTGACTAGAAGGTTAATGTGGACATTTTCTTATGTTCTGCTTCTTTCTGCTTTTCCCCACCTCCCCACTGCAAAAACCCAGACCCAAACTGTTGAAATAAATTTCAATACACAACAGCCCAGAACTCATTTAACTGAACAATGGCTTCCCTGCTCAAGGAAAGGGAGAAGATGGTTATTGCTTTGTTCATCCTCTGAAGAGGTATGCAATGTAGTGTCTTCCTCGGGCATTACCATGGTTTCATTTTTGTCTTCAATGGTTATGTGTGTGGCACTTGGGATCCCTTCTCCCAGTAAAAATCCCAGCCTTGTCAACAGTTCTTGAGCTGCCGGCGAACAGCTCGGTTCATTATCGGCCTTTGCTTCTGGAACAAAGAAAGAAAACAATGAAGATGCCCCTCTGGGGAATTTCAGTATCGCATCTGGATGAGTTCACACTACAGCTGCTTGTCTGGTGATTTTGTGTGTTTCTATAAAATGTGCAGCACAAAGTTGGACAATGCAGCCTGTCCTCTAGCAATACATTCTAATTAAGGGGCTGTGACAGGTTAAGGAAACAGTAAAACAAAAACTCCAAGTGCAAAGGGTGAGTCAGAAGAGCTCAGTGTTATCTGACGGTGATTCCTAATTCCAAGTCATGTGAAAACGGGTACTTCAGACATCAGCTTGGGTAAGAAAAGGGCCTATCTTTCATGTTACCCTTACAGAGTGCAGGGTGTCCAATGCCCACAGGAAGCTGAAATGAAGTAAAACCCTAGTGGCAATGCTGGTAGAGACCCAGGCTATTTAGGTGTTGGAGTAAAACTGAAATCCAAGCTCTCATTAAACAAGCCAGGGGAACGACGTTGAAAATTTGGTGGAAAACTTGCTCTGCACATCCCACAGTAGTGAAAGTCAAAACCAGGATTTCGACTTGACGGTCAATCGTGAAGAATCCAAGTTGAAACAAAAATTTAAAATCACAGTGAAACTTGTCCCAAGAGACAGGGCCCAGTACCACTGTTGTCTGTACAAAGATGTAGAAAAATCAAGCTATATTCTCAGAATGCTGCACAGCAATGCTGGGAAAGCTCAGCTTTTCTTGGGTTCTCCCTGAGGTTGGTCATCTGGTTTTTTTGTACTTAAGAGAATTTTATGGTTGGATTTGATTTAAATGTTGAGCTGTAGGTTAACCCTGTACCCAAAAAGCCCAAAGGCACTTAATTATGGCCAATAAATAAAACGATATTCACATCCTTCTAACACTTCTCTCACCTTCTAAAATCAGCATCCATCAGGGGATGAAAAATTTACAAAGCAAGCTGCTTACAAAGTTGTAACTTAACAATAAGTAACCTATGACATAGTCACTCAACATTTTGCTCTTTTTTATTAATTGTCTAGGTAACTAGACTCATATGAACCTATTTTGCTTAGATGCGAAAATCTGCAGATAATGGGTAAAGGTCTTAGGAAAAATAAAATGAGGAAACAACACAGTGATGTTGCCGTTGAGCTACAACAGCACCAACAAAGATCAATGCTCACTTCGCCTTTTGTAAGGAACCACAAAAATCAAAATAAGCAGAGCTTTTGCAAAGGCCATCTGTCTTATTGTCTCTCACATATCAGTTTTGCAAGTCATGCACCCAGGATGGCAGCTACAAGGGAAACTATGCTGGCAGCATCTTCAAGAAAGGAAAAGCTTCCCACCCCTTGCTTACTGGTAAAAGCTCCTAATGTTTGGAGTAGGAAGAATGGTTTGCCAGCTTGGACGTTTTTTAGCTGCTCTGGAAAACTGCAGGGGTAAGGAAACCAAGGCTTGACTATTCTGGGTTAAAAGACCCCTGATGCTTCTGGACCATGTGAGCCAAACATGAAGGGGCAGTGGCCCCAGGCCAACACAGGGAAAAGGAGCCACCCCAGGGCGGGTTGACCACATGCCAAAGCCGCTCTACAGGAGGTCCCTTCCTACCTCAAAGCACATTTTGATTCTCAAGGTAGCTGGGCGTTTGGGAAAGGAGGGCCGGAACCAAACCAGATCAGCAGACCGAGGCACACCCAAGGGGTGAGGCCCTCAGAACAGGATGGCACCCGCCCTCCCTCCGCCTCTGCCCCGGGCCCAGGCAGGGCAGCTACTTTATCTCAGGTGGCAGCTGGGCTGGAGGGAGGGAACAGGACGCAGATGGAAAGGGGAAGAAGTGGGTGAGGGGGCAGATCTCCGCAGTTTCTCCACTCCACACCCCGCTTCCCTTTCGAAACAATCTCCACACTGCTCCCAATTGTGATTATGCCCCAGAATGTCTAGCTTCTGGTTAAACCTGAAACACTCTGTGTAGAGAGCCAGAAACGACTCCCATTTGGCAGCTGCCGTGGAGGCAGAGAGAGCAGCTGCAGGAGCTTGGCTCCACAGAATTCACCTCGACAACAAACAGGGCCACGCCTGCGGCTCCCTTGGGACTGGCAGGAGGACCCTGATCCTATGTAGGTCCTATGTGCAGCAGGGGGACCGCAACACCCCAGCACAGTGGCTGCTGCCTCCACACTGTGTCTGCAAACAGATACTCCAGGTTCTCAAGTGTTTCATTTTTTTTTTTAAATCCAAAAACAACTTACCATCCAACCCATTTCAGATAAGTTGGGGAGCAGTGGCGATTCCAGCTTTAATGGTTGAGTTGAAAAGGGACACCTAGGCCAGGCGCAGTGGCTCACGCCTGTATTCCCAGCACTTTGGGAGGCCAAGGTGGGTGGATCATCTGAGGTCAGAATTTTGAGAGCAGCCCGGCCAACATGGTGAAACCCCATCTCTACTAAAAATACAAAAATTAGCTAGGCGTAGTGGCAGATGCCTGTAATCCCAGCTACTTGGGAGGCTGAGGCAGGAGAATCACTTGAATCCGGGAGGCGGAGGTTGCAGTGAGCCGAGATTGTGCCACTCCAGCCTTGGCAACAGAGCAAGACTCTGTCTCCAAAAAAAAGAAAAAAAAAAAGGAAAAGGGACACCCAAATTATCAACTGTTCTCTGAACTGTACAACCTGGACTTTGCTGCTACCCAAGTTCTAAACCCTTACCTGGGGTTGGGATGAATGGACAGACGTTATTTACTTCATGTTTATATCCATTAAGGCACTGCAACTGTATTCTTCCAAAGGCTTCTCACCTGTCTTTTCATATTATTCTGTCTTCTAAAATGTCATCCCAGTGATCGTCCCCTTAAAAGGTCCCCTTCAGTCTGAATTCCTTAATCCACATGAAGCTGTCTGAATCTCTCCCTTCCCTAATGCACAGAGCCCTCTCTCACTGAACTTCTCACTCTGGCAGAAGGACCCCCTGGGAGAAAGTGTCACTGAGACAATTTGGGAGAGATGAGTTGCTTAGGAACTCACATGGACACGCTGTGAAATGGAAACACATGTCTACTTGCATAGCTGTTCACTAAATACTGAGATCTGAACAGCCAGATGGTTTTAAGCTAGTTACTACAAAAGCGCCTCCAAGTCAAATTCAAACGGACCACTCTAAATAGCAAGTCTATTTTCATTCATGTAGTTAATATTAAATCACTGATCAATAATGGGTGTACATTACCCAATACCAGTGGGATGAGGGCTGGAGAGAAGACTTCACTTTGCATTTCACAGATTTAAATATCTGATGACTGTATGACAGCTATATTTGGAGATGAGAGAATAATTGGCCTCGCATGCCCTAGGAATCCATTAGGCAAGTGGAGAACAATATTCCCCCCAGCAGCACATTCATGCAACCCTCAGTATTACACAGCATGAAAGGCTGACTGCATGGAGAAAGGTAAAGGGAAGTTCTTGAATCACTTCTGGCTGCCTCTATTCAGCTACTCACCCCCTTGTGGACTATATTTGGGGGCACAAATGCTAAGGAACAGTCCACAAACCGACCAGCTCCCTGACTGCTATCATAACTTTAAACCATCAGTGCCCTCTACAATCATCTTCTCATCTTCCACCACTGTCTGGGAAGCCAGGGTGTTCTCAGTGCTAACCACCGTCCAGACCCTTTTGGGTACTGAACCTCTCTCAACTGCACTTTCTTAGTGAGGGAAGTGGCCATACCCACTTCCTACAGGTTGTGAGGCTCAAAACCAATGTGTGTGAGAAACAGCTTATAAACCACAAGATGCTACAGAATTCGTCATTATCTCTACCAACTTTAACACCAAGAGCCCACATTTCCTTGCAATTATTTTCTGGTTTCACAAGTTCATATCTATTTCAAGTGTGCTTGTATGTCTTACATAACTTTCTGTTCATAATTTTTCTGCCTCAAATAGGTTTTTGTAAACTCACTATTCCATGACAACAAACCCCCTCCCCCTCCTTTTTCTGCCTGCCAAACCATCCCAATTTGGCCTGCACCTTACTGCTTTCATTTTCCATTCCATTCTCTCCTGTTTAAAGCCAGGGGAGGAGTGCAGGTCCCTAGCGATCACCAAGTATTATCATTCCATGGAGAAAAGTCTCTCCTCCACTCTCGTCCTCCTCAGACTCTAAAGAACACTGAGTATTGCTGACAACATTCGTCAGTTCACTATCATGTGACCTATCACCATGTGACCTTCAACAGTTGACTTAATACCAAGTGTCCAAGATAGCACCTGTGAATCTAGTCTGCTAAATGAGACAGGCCCTTGGTTTGACATTAATCCTCTGCCTCTATCTATCCAGGACCTGCTTCTTGCTTATCCTCTTGCCTTCCATGACTCCTACTTACAAGTATTTTCCCTGTTTCTGTCTGCTCCTTCTCAGCCATTACCATTCCCTCCCTCCTTAGATTTCCAAAAACAGTATTTAAAAAGGAACATTGGCCGGATGCGGTGGCTCACACCTGTAATCCCAGCACTTTGGGAGGCTGAGACAGATGGATCACCTGAGTGATCAGGTGTTCGAATGGATCAGGAGTTCGAGAGCAGCCTGGCCAACATGGTGAAACCCTGTCTCTACTAAAAATACCAAAAAACTAACTGGGCATGGTAGCACGTGCCTGTAATCCCAGCTACTCCAGAGGTTGAGGCAGGAGAATCACCTGAACCCAGGAGTCGGAGGTCACAGTGAGCCAAGATTGTGCCACTGCACTCCAGCCTGAGTGACAAAGTGAGACTCCATCTCAAAAAAATAAAAATAAAAAGGAACATCCATCCATGGACCTGCTCTGTTTCTGTCAATAATTTGTTGTTTCTGGTCTGTAATACCAAAACATAGTTATCATGCAGGTTACCTTCAAAATTTTCATGTCATCCACCCCATATTGAAATTATCACCAAACTTACTATTTCTCCATTCAAAATGCCTCCTGAATTAGCCTTTTCTTCTTCACTCATCCATTACTCAACTTAAAGTCTTCATCCTCTTAAGTCTAGAGGACTATCAGAGTTTGGATCAATTTTCTCATCTCTATTTTTATTTTTTCCCTCTTTTCCTTCCTCTAGAGCCAGTAGGTTCTTAAGCTTTTTGGTCTCAGAATTCACTCTTAAAAACTGAGGACTGCAGGCTTATGAGGGTTATGTCTATTGATATTTATCATACTAGATATTAAAACTAAGAATTTTAAAACTGTATGTTAGTTCATTTTAACGTTATAAAACTTCATGTTAACAATTAATATTTTAATTAAAAAAGTAATTTTTAACTTATGGGTATATAGGTAAAAAGCTGTACTTCTGATTTTAAAGATTAGTTAAGAAGAATGGCATTGTTTTTACAATTTTACAAACTTTAATGTGCAATTAAATAGAGGACAGCTGGATTTGCATAACTTCTTCTACATTCAATCTATGGGGATCAGTTCTTTTGATTCAAGCATGTAAAGAACTGCAGCCTCAGACAGATATGTAATTGGGAAAGAGAGGAGTCTTTTTAGTTAATTATAGATATTCTTCTCTGACACCTAGCCAAAACTTGACAATCAGCAATTTCCCTTTTTTTTTTGAGACAGGGTCTTGCTATGTTGCTTAGGCTGGTTATGAACTCCTGGGGCTCAAGCAATTCTCCTGCCTCAGCCTCCCCAAGTGCTGGAAACAGCAATTTCTTAAAGGTAAGTTCCACTGTTGACTCAATCTGCATCAATGAATTTTTTGTACTGTTACAGTAAGATCCAGTGGTCTGTTTTATACTTTAAATGGATCTTTTAACCATGCAAGACTGTGTAACATTATGCATTGGGTCATTTGGAAAATAACGGTTTTGCAGATTTTGCAAATGTTGACAAATGTTATCACATAATATCAAAACATCACATTACCAGAGATCTCAATTGAAAAGTCTTGGAAAACCATCAAGCTCAATGTGACAGGTGTAAAATTTCCCAAAAAACCTAATTTTCATTTGAAATGTCAAGTTTTATTATGGGCAACTAATCCTGTCAGGGTTGGGTTTTGGTTTTTTTTTTTTGTTTTTTGTTTTGTTTTGTTTTTTTTTTTTGAGACAGAGTCTCGCTCTGCGGCCCAGGCTGGAGTGCAGTGGTGCAATCTTGGCTCACAGCAACCTCTGACTCCTGGGTTCAAGCAGTTCTCCTGCCTCAGCCTCCCGAGTAGCTGGGATTACAGGCACCCACCACCATGCCCAGTTAGTTTTGTATTTTTAGTAGAGACAGGGTTTCACCATGTTGGCCAGGCTGGTCTCGAACTCCTGACCTCAGGCAATCCGCCCGCCTTGGCCTCCCAAAGTGCTGGGATTACGAGTGTGAACCACCACACCTGGCCTTTTTTTTTTTTTTAATTGAAGTGCCAGGCTAATTTCATTCCTTTTGAAGAAAAGGTGTGCCAAATACCTACTTCAGAATAACCATGGTTTGTCAGTCATTCTTTCAAATAAAAACAATATTCCATTTTAAAAGTAGCAAGTTCAGCTTGCAATTCAGTCATACAAGTGCTCTGTCTCAAAAAAACCATCAGACTTCAGAGCGTGCAGAAGGGCTTTACGCAGACTTCCCACTTCATCACACAGAATATTAAAAAGATGGGTCTCCAAGGGTCAAGATTTAATAACATTACTTTTAGTGCTTCGTCAAGGACATTCTTCAGTGAATTATTATTTGTGATGCCAGCACATGGCAGTGAAGAACACCAGGACTACTAGTTTAGCCAGTGCCTTGACATATACTAAGGTATCAGAAGTTTTACTGACAATTGCTTTTGCAGCATCAGTGCAAATGTCAACAAAGGGAAATGTAAATACCTTCTCCGTATTATTACAAAAGGGTTTTGTATTATTATAAGAAGAGTTTTGACATCACAAACCCCTGAAAATGTCTTGGGGACACCTAGAAGTCCACAGTCTACACTATCAGAACCTCTGAATTAAGTCTACAACTGTGTTAAATAAAAACCACAGCTGCACACATCTCTCATCCTAGTAACTGATCTCCCATCTTTATCTGTTTAATTTCTTGGGGGTAAAAGAGGGCTCTCTATTCTCACCAATTCCATTTCCTTATCACATACCTATAACTTCAACTCACAGACCTTCACAAGTCTCCTGAAACAGCCGTGTTAAGCACATTAATTTTTCTTTTTCCTTTTTTGTAGTACACCTTCTCTTTTGATTTTCCTGTAGATCTATGGCCTTGCAAGCACTCTGTCCTGCAAGGTAGAAAGTGGCAATTGTTGTAAGAGACACACAGACGGAAAAATTCATGATTACCAGAATACTGTGGTCTTGTGTGGTCTTTTCTTGTCCCTCTTGCTGATGATCCTTGCACCTTAGTCCCAGCTCACAAATGAAATACTAGTTTCTCAGCCCTCTTTTGTCAACAACCTGTTTCCCTACTGTAACTTGCCTAGTCTCATAGTATTACTTCCAAGCAAATGGCTGACCAGTTTATATCCTGAGCTCTTTCTTGAGACCCAGTTTGATTTTCCAACTGGTGGCTGGACACTTGCCAAGATGTTCCACCAGCACTTCGAAGTCCACATGCCTGAAACTGAACTCAAACCAAAACACAGTCCCCACTCCTCCAGTGTCCCTTAATGCGGTCTTAAAGGCGTGGAGTTGTTGTCTCTGTCTTTTCCAGTTCCCAGGTCCTTGCAATTCCTCAAGAATCTTCCATTCACCACCTCTTCTTCACTGAACCTGATCTAATTTGAGACTTTATCCTCTCACTTAACTACTAAAACAATTTTTTAATCATTCTCAACCCTAGTCTCTTTCCAGTCCCACTCATCCTACTCTGTTGCCACATACTGTAGTCTGAATGTCTGTGTCTCATGAATGGGATTAGTGTCCTTATAAATGAGGGAGCCTGTTTGTCCGTTCCACTAAATGGGGTTACAGCAAAAAGATGGCTGTCTATGAACCAGCAAGTAGGCCTTTGCCAGACCCCAAATCTGTAGAGTACCTTGGACTTTCCATCCTGCACAAATCTAAGGAATAAATTACTGTTGTTTATAAACCACTCAGTTTATGGTATTTTTGTGATAGCAGCCTGAACTAAGACAACAGGTAAATCTTAAGGCATAGCTCCAATTAAGTTTTTCCATGCTCAGAATCTCCATCTGCTGGCCAAGCATAGTGGTTCACACCTGTAATCCTGGCACTTTGGGAGGCTAAGGCGGGTGGGTCACCTGAGGTCAGGAGTTTGAGACCAGCCTGGTTAACATGGCAAAACTCTGTCTCTACTAAAAATACAAAAATTAGCGTGTGGTGGCGGGTGCCTGTAATCCTAGCTACTCAGGAGGCTGAGGCAAAAGAATAGCTTGAACCTAGGAGGCGGACATTGCAGTGAGCCGAGACTGTGCCACTGCACTCCAGTCTGGGCAACAAGAGTGAAGCTTCATCTCAAAAAAAAAAAAAAAAAAAAAAAAAAAAAAAAAAAAAAAAAAAAAAAAAAAAGAGAATCTCCATCTGCTGAACTCCTAGTTCATCACACAGCTTGGATTAGTCATTACTTCCTCCTTTATTACAGTCACTCTGTATACAGGTCCCTAATCCCCTGCCAGACTCTAAGGCTCCATAAAGACAGGACCCATGCTTGATAACCCATCTCAAATAGCATTTAGCATAGTGGTTTTTCACAGCATAGAAATTTAATACTTATTCAAGGAAATGCAGAATGAATGGATACTCTACTTCCAAGAGTCTCTCTTCTATGCACACATACCAGGTATGCCCCTTTTCTGTACTTCCATCAAATAAAACCTCATTCAACCATTGGTTGAATGTTGCATTGCCATTCTAAGAAGCTGAAAATTAAAGCAGGATCGAGGTTACCTCTTGGGAAAGAAAGGGTTTTAAGAAATAAAACATGACTATGCATTTTCTTCAATCATATTCTTTTTTTCTTTCTTTTTTTTTTTTTTTGAGACAGGTTCTCACTCTGTCTCCCAGGCTGCAGTATAATGGTGTGATCATGGCTCACCGCAGCTTCCACCTCCCTGGCTCAAGAATCCTCCCACCTCAGCATCCTGAGTAGCTGGGACCAGAGAGGTGCACCGCTATATCTGGGTAATTTTTTGACTTTTTGTTGATATGAGGCCTTACTACATTGTCCAGGCTGGTATCAAACTCCTAGGCTCAAGCAGTCCTCCTGTCTTGGCGTCCCAAAGTGCTGGGTTTATAAGGGCGAGCCACCACACCCAGCCCCTTTATGCTTTATACCTCTTTAATCCTCTATATCTGTTTGACCATCTAAAATGGTAATAAAAAACATAAGGTGTCAAAATATTTGCTTAAGCATGTAACTAAAGACCCTCTCCTCCCAGAAGATAGTTTGACATTGAATTATTCTGCTCTTTCATATGTGTTAGCTTTATTTGCTTAGTCAGATTTATTTGCTTTATTTGCTTAGGAAAAAAGTTTCGTCACTGACTGACATGAAGATATCATTTAAAAAAAAGTTTCATCATATTTTGAGATTGATCTTCACAGAGCAATGACTTATGAGACGAAAAACTTTCTCACCCCTCCTCAAAACTTGCCCAAGTAGCTAGAAATATATTAATGCAAACCTAAATAAATTATGGTAGCCCCTAAATCAAAGAAATAAAGCGTAGATCCTGTTATAATCATCATCTCTAATGTATCTGAAGGTTTTTTTCCCCTTAACGCAGATATTGTTTGTGAGTAAATGAGTTTTCCCCTAAACAACATGTTGATTTAGCAATAGGAAGCTTACTCGTTAAGAACTTATTCTATCTGACACACAGCTTATTAGGACTATTTGACACGAAAATGGGCTTTGTATTTTGTTTGATGATTTTATTAAGTCATCCATTTTTCCTAGAGTAGAAAATGCTGTGTTTCAAATATATTTAAACACACTAAGACAGAATGTTTTTCCTAAAGATGTTTGCAGGTGAGTGCAAACTCCTTCCTTTCCTTCCTTTCTTCCTTCCTTCCTTTCTTTTTTAAAGAGACAAGGTCTCACTATGCTGCTCAGGCTGTTCTCAAACTCCCAGTCTCAAGCAATCCTCCCGCCTCGACCCCCTGAATCACTGGAATTACAGGTGTGAGCTACAGTGCTCAGCTTGCAAACTTTAAGAAACAAGTTATTTGCTTATAAAAAAAAATTCATCTTCTTACATCATTGAACCCACACTTCCCAGAAGGCTAAAACGTGCATCACACATAAATGCAATTACTTATAAATAAGCAAATTCAAAATGTTCTTTGGTTTGTTTTCCTTTGATTTAAAATCCAAACAGAGAGCTAAGAATCAAGAGTTGATGGAGCTACATGACCAAAGCAAAAGTGAAGCAGGAAAGTATTTCAAACATTTAGGAATAACTTGATATTTCATGAGTCCATGGGAAATTTCAAAAGCACTTCACAAGGAGCTGTTTTCAGTGGAGTCTGTTAGTCTGGTGAATACTGGCATGCTATTATTGACAGCACCCAGAAAAGTGTCTTAGAAACTTAAACAAGAATGTCCAAAGGAAATATAGATAACAGAAGACCACATTTTAAAGTAAAACTTAAGTGATGATGCTGATATTAAACCCTAAAAATGAGGGTCTGCCCATCATGTATCTGTACACGCCCGGGTTAACACTCAAACTCAGTTAGTTTTAGTTGGCTCTATCATTTTCTTTGGGTTCAGTGATCTGGATAAAATTTACACTTTGACATGGCAGACTTAATTAACCCCACTGAAATTTAAGGGACTCCATGGGGATTACAAAACATACCATTCTATACTAATTGTCCTGTTTGACTTTGTTAGGCAGCCACCTCTCCTCATCAACCAAGAGAAAGCTCACCCTGCTGTGGCATCCACCAACATCATGGCTATCTTCAGGCAAGACCATGCACCCACAGACGTGAACTACACCTGCTCCCGAGACACTTAACAAAAATGAAAACATACCCTGCTTCTTAATTTCAGGCGAAACCGAAATGTCTGGTCCTGTATTTGTAGCCCATAGATCTCATAATTTTGGTCCCCATGGAGACTAAAGATGCCAAATCAGAAAGCTCAGGTCTCAGGAGTGAGCACACATGCAAACTTCAGGCCACTCCAGCAAGACCAATTGCCGCATTTGAAATTTAGCTCAGCCCACGGCCAAGCGTAAGAACATTTCCTTTCGTCAAGAAAGGTGGCCAATTCTGCTTTGAGCAAGGGAGAAAAGTTAACAATGGGAACTATTTATAACCTTTCATTGCCTAATAAAAATCCAAATTTTCTACCCCCACTCCCACACCAGGAGGAGGAGGTCCCAATCCCTGTACAGAACCTCAGCGATACTCCCAGCCAGGGAGGAAGAGGTTACATAATGGAGCCTAGGCCAGCCAAAATGCCAGGGGCATAATTGACCAGGGCTACAAAGGCTTTGGTGGGTGGGGAAGAAGGGAAGAGGTAGGTAGCAGGCTTAATCTGAGCCAGGCAGACAACTTAGACATTTGATGACTGATATTCACTACAGAGAGATAGATTTTACTTTCCTTTCAGGACACCGAGGAGAGAGAGAACAGACTGCCTGCCCACGTGAACACACAATCAAGAGAGGCCTCATGTACCAGCAGTTGGCTATCCTAACCAGACACCACAGTGGAATCTCCACCTTCACCAGCAACATTCGGCGTGCACAAATCCTCAGCTCAAATCCTCTTCCTTCAACCACACAATGAGTGCCTGGACAGAAAGGAAAAGGGTGGCATTTCTCATGCCAAGATACCTGCAACAGCACCTCTTGCCTGCTCAGAGTGCCCAGTGCCCAGTGCCCAGAGTTTTCCCCATGTCCCAAACTCCCCTTCCCTTCCCAGTTTTCAGCTTTTGCTGATCCTTCCTCACAGCTCATTTTTAGCTGTATTTTTACCACCACTCCAGTATATTGTCTTCCCATGTCCTACTTATTACCCACTCTCTGCCATACAGCACCAGCAACACAAAAGGCACACACAGGTTAGAACATAAAGGGTCTGTATCTCCCACCACCCACAATTAGGCAGAGGAAGGTGCCAGATATGCCAAAGTAAAAATATGGTTGAGTTCTCTTTCAGCATTACTACATAAACTTTTGTCCACACTGAGGATAAAGCAAGCCCCTTTACACACAACAAGATTCCTAGTCCCATGTTTCTGCAGAAAAACAGGGTGGAAATTCAAAACACCCAAATTAAAGGCAAGAGAGATGTGAGTTGGGGACTCCCCAGAAAGGAACAAACAGGAAAATTCTCGAATTGATTTTTTAAAATAAACAACTATGAATACATCTGTTAAATGCTACAAATTTGTAATGTCACACATATTTCCAGGTATAAAATATATATACATATAAAATGTCTTTAAAAATATTTCCATCAATTTGGCTTTTTTTTTTTGCTCCTACTTCAACATCCCCTAAAGAAAAACTTCAGATGTTAAAAAAAGCAGCCTTCAAAAGACACCAAATGCTTTTTTTAAAGCTAGCAATTACATGCTTTGTCCAGTTAAAGTTTCAGCTTTTCAGCCAAAGCCTGTTGTTGAATTTTCTCAAGCAGTAGAGTATTAAAAACAAAACAAAATCTTGGAAGCAATCTACTGGGTGACGCTTCCTATCCTCCAAGACCTGGTAGGTCAAAATTCAGAGGAAATAGGACTCAATCCTTAAATAATGCATATGTACCCACTTAACTATTTCTACGTTAGGTATACAATTTCCAAGAATTTGCATTAGCCAAACAGATCTCTCTAACTGCTGGAGGGGAAAATACCTCCCAAATACATTCTCAGCAAAGCGTACTGCAAGGACACTCAAGTTTCATTCAGAAATGAAGTGTCATTGTATAAAATCTTTGGTAGAGGGGGAAGGAAATCACTGAAAACATTCTTACCATGCTCATCAGGCTCTGTTGGCTTGGATACTTCTCTGAATGGCATTATAACTGCATCTCCAGGCACTCTGGGGCTTTCCACATACTTGGGCTTCCTGACGGGACCTGTAGTGGGAAAGATCTGAGTGTGGCTAATTTTTTCCAGATGCAAACAAAGCCTTGGAATGTACAGTGTGTGTCCTTACCAGGACCCAAATATGCCTAGAGGAAGATCCAGTGCCTTCCCCTCCCTTAAACACACACACACACACACACACACACTTTCAGTACACACACACACACACACACACACACTTTCAGTACAGATGAGGGAATGTCCAGTCTGGCCTACCAAAGAAGAAAAGAGTAAGCTCAGATTTGAGAATGTAAACCCTAACAAAAACAAAAGCTGCTCTCTTGCTGTGAAGTCGCTACAGCTGTCTTCACTGGTCAAGTGGGTGATTTTGACATGTTCAAACCTGGACTGCTTTGTGATGAAGGGTTTGATTTTCCTCTAACTGGGACAAGGATGGGACAAAGACGACTTGGTAGCTTGGTATCTCTAAAGTCAGGAGGCAAGGATTACAAACAGCCGGCCTGTAACAGCAACACGGTCTGCGCACCAGCCACAAGAATGCAGGCATCTTATCTGGCTGGTGACGCACAGTAACTGTGCGGGGCACAGCAGCCAGCAAGCGGGTCAGACATAGGAGAGACCAACAGGCTTATCTCCCACCTCCTGTTCCCACAGCCCCTACTTATCATCAGAAAATCCGGAATTCTTCCTAAGACTGGATGGAACCCTCACATACAATGATGCAGTCGTTTTGGAAAACAGTTTGGCAGTCGTTCAAAAGGTTAAGTGCAGAGTTACTACATGGCCCTGCAGTTCTACTCCTATGGGAATATATGTTCACACAAAAACTTGTACACGAATGCTCATAGTAACGCCATTTGTACTAGCTAAAGGTACATCAAATGACGACAACAAAATGTTCTTTGCCCACACAATGGAATATTATTGGGCAGTAGAAAGGAAGTATTGATTCATGCTACAACATGGATGAAGCTTGAAGACATTCTGCTAAGTGAAAGAAGCCAGTCACAAAGGATCTACATGATTCCATTCATATGTCATGCCCAGAATAGCCAAATCTTTCAGAAAGTATAAATGGTTGCCAGGGGCTGGGTGTTATGCAGGCTACGCAGGCCTGTGGGGTAATGGTAAGGGATATGTGACTTCTTTTTAGAGTGAGCAAATGTTCTAAAATTAGGTTGTAGGGACAGTTGTACAACTATGAAGATATTTAAAATTAGTCTGTTGTATGCTTTAAATGGGTGAACTGTATGGATGTGAATTATACTAAACAAAACTGCTTAAAAAAAATTAAAAGCCTAGGCGCGGTGGCTCACACCTGTAATTCTTGCACTTAGGCCAGCGCAGAAGGATCACTTGAGCCCAGGAGTTTGAGACAAACCTGGGCAACACAGTGAAGACCTTGTCACTATAAAAAAATAATAAACAAAGAGGCCGGGCGCAGTGGCTCATGCCTGTAATCCCAGCACATTGGGAGGCCGAGGCGGGTGGATCATGAGGTCAGGAGTTCGAGACCAGCCTGGCCAAGATGGTGAAACCCCATCTCTACTAAAAAAATACAAAAATTAGCCAGGCACGGTGGTGGGCGCCTGTAATCCCAGCTACTCAGGAGGCTGAGGCAGGAGAATCACTTGAACCCAAGAGGTGGAGTCTGCAGTGAGCTGAGATCACACCACTGCACTCTAGCCTGGGCGACAGAGCAAGACTCCGTCTCAAAAAATAAATAAATAAAAAGAAACAAAGTTAGCTGGGTGCACTGATGTGTGCCTGAAGTCCAAGCTACTCAGGAGGCTGAGGTGGAAGGATCACTTGAGCCCAGGAGGTAAAGGATGCAGTGAGCCAAGATCACACCATTGCATTCTAGCCTGGGCGACAGGGTGAAACCCTGTCTCAAAAATAAAGAAAATACTGCCTATTCTGTTACATTTTGGTCCAAAATCACTCCCTTGATTCTAGTGTTCCTTGGTTGCCTTAAAGTGGCTTTTAGCAAGACCACAGAGATAGGAAACATTTTACATCAGTAAGAGAAGGGGGAGTAGAAGACATGCAGGCAGGAATCTACAACTATCCCCTCTTCTTAGCCCTGGGCCATAGCCCTGACAGTCCCAGGGGCCCAGTTCCACCACTGTGTCATGATGGGGTGATGCAGATAGACCATCCTTCTGTCTCAAACGCCTTCTGCATCTAAGAAATTCTGGTCAAAAGATGGTTTATGGCGAGAGATGCTGCCATCTAAAGGCATACTGCAAAAGCATTTATACTACTACAAAAATAATCCAATTCCTAGCCAGCTACATGGGTGTACTACATCTTAAACTAGACTGTTATCAAATAAGCTAATAATACTTTACAAATAAGAATGGTATTTCAAACTTCAGGAACTGTCATTTTTAAATGATTCATGTAGTATTTAATCACTTGGTGGTCTTCATAATTTAACCCTGTCATAAAGGGAACTTTTACAAAGATTAAAATAGAATGGTTACAGGGGACACATAATTGCAATCTAAGTGTGGGATGTAGGCTATTCAAGAGTATCCAGACTTTATCTACAACATATATATATATGTATCCACATATAAATATGCATAGGGAAAAAGACTTGTGGGGTTTTGGGAGTGGAGCTAAACTATTTGCTGTGTAAGAGACATAAACTAGAAAGAAGGGCCTGAATAGGACAGATACAAATGGAATCAATTAGCTGGGTGTGGTGGCATTTGCCTGCAGTCCCAGCTACTCAGGAGGCTGAGGTAGGAGGGTCTTGTGAGCCCAGGAGTTGGAGGCTGCAGTAAGCCGTGATTGCACCACTGCACTCCAGCCAAGGTGACAGAGCAAGACCCTGTCTCAAAGAAAAAAAAAAAAAAGGGAACCAGAACAAAGACAAGAACCCATATACACTTTTGGTTTGCCACCTACTCCCTAAGGTAAAATGAACTGCTGACATCTTTTCCCTTCATCTGCCCTCGTCCATTTGAAGGACCTGGGGAGGTAAAGCTCTTTGTTATTATTGCCTGATAATTTGCCCAATGAGCAGGCATGGCCACTGTTCAAGAAGTGCCTGTATTTCTGCTCCCCTTAACTCTTCAAGGTACAGTAACAGCAAATCTAAAGAGATCTATTTCTAGGCTCCAATCTACCTACCCAATAGAGTCTTCAAAAATATTCTCTAATAGTAACCACTTTCTTAAAATGTGGGCTATTTCATTAATGTATGATGGTTATTGTAAATGTCTGGATCCTGGAACCCAGTATCACCCAGAGCCTTCAGAAAGCATCCACATGCCTGCCTGTTTAACTGTCTTAGAACGGTTCTATTCAGATCCAACCCCTAACTCATAGACTCAACCCCGAGGAGCCAGGATACTCAACGAAGGGACTCGTGAGTTGGGCAGACCTAGGTTCAAATACTGTACCCAGGCCTGGCACAGTGGTTCGTTCATGCCTATAATCCCAGCACTTTGGGAGGCTGAGGCGGGTGGATTGCTTCATGAGTTCCAGACCAGCCTGGGTAACATAGTGAAACCCCATCTCTACTTAAAAAAAAAAAAAATAGCTGGGCATGGTGGCATGTGCCTGTAGTCCCAGCTACTTTGGAGGTCGAGGTACGATAATCACTTGAACCCAGGAGATGGAGGTTGCAGTGAGTTGAGATCACGCCACTGCACTCCAGCCTGGGCAACAGAGTGAGACTCTGTCTCAAACAAAACAAAACAAAACTGTACCCCTCCCTCCTCATGTCCCCTAACTCAGGCCTTACTATGTCCCAGACCCTAAAGGTGAGCAAATGAACCTCTTGCTACAAGAGGAAAATCCACGCACAAAGACCAGGCCCACCTGGTTCCCAGGCACACTAAATCACAGTAACGTCACATACGAAAGGAGACCTAGAATATACCAAAGTAAGTAAAACATATATTCAGTGGTCACATAAGGCAAAGCACGCACATACATTAATTCACTCATTCCTAATAACTCTGGGAGAAAAGTACAATTTCCCTCATTTTTAGGTCAGGAAACTGACGTTCAAATAAGTTGTTCTTATCTGAACTCGGCCCACACATGACAAAGCAGGAAGGAATTCACACCCTGGTCTATGCAGTTTTGAAGCCCATGCACTGAATCACCAGTGAGCACTTATACAACTATGAAATCTGGATTAAACATGCAATTCTAGAAAAAGCCCAGGCACTGGGAACTTCCACCACCCAGTCATCAACATCCACGGACGCTGGCTGCAGAGGCAGCAAATCGTTTATGCATCCTACTTGTCTCTGATCTTCCCTAACTTATACTAGAGGAAATATTAAGTGAATATAAACAACTGTTCTCCTGCATGATCCTTGTATTTAAATTGCTTTTCACAAACAGCTGAACCTCAAGTGCTGTAAAACAAGATAAATTTATAGCCATAGGTTTTATTGTCCCCCACAATCAGTCACTAGAGAATTTGTGCATACTTTGCATTAAGCAGAGCAGATGATACGTGTTTGCCTCCACTCCCTCTCAAAACACCATTAAAGTTGTAGCAAAAAGATTAAAGAGAGACCAGTGGGGAAAGGAGAAAGAGCCACTGGCCAGAAACCAAGCCTCTGAAGGTAGGAAACAGATTGCCAAGGAGCAGTGGAGCAGGCAGAGCAGAAAGGTTAGTGTTGGGTGGGGGCGGGGCGGGGGCGGGGGGAGGGGGAGTGATGAGGGCTCAGCCCGGGCCAGAGCCTCGGTGACAGCAGGCCCACTGGAAGGCAGGGATGCTGGTGACATCCAGTAGTGTGGCTAGTTGAAAACTACTGAAGGAGAAAAGTGAGACCCCCCCATCCCAGAAATGTCTTAAGCCTGGAGCATCCCCTCCCCTCCCTCATCCTAGAGGCCAAGTTTATTCTCTGGAAAGGCTCAATTCTAAGACCATGGAGAGAGATTCAAGAGCTAAACTGATGAGTGCTGTTTTCTTTTTGTGTTTTTTTAAAACTTGTAACTGCTAAGGAAAAAATAGATTAAGAAATATTCTACATGCAGACTGATGGGCCCGAGACGTACCTCCCACCCCCAGCCCCCAGCTATGAGATCGGACAGCCAAGCTTATAGGCCACGGCAGGAAGGGATGGGAAGATTCCTCTCTGGATAAGCTCATCAAGAGAAGAAGGCCTAAAGATAATCATAGTTGGGGACTCCTACCCCAAGAAAGGTAGATCCCTGACCATCATGCTGCAGCACAGCTTGCCCTCAATGTACCCCTTTCAATCAGCTTTTAGCACCTTATATACAAATAAGGAGCCAGGGACCACCAGGCAGGTGAGGAAAGACCTACCCTGAAAGACAGCGACTGACACAGGTTAAGAAAGGAACTCTGAGCTGGGCACGGTGGTACACACCTGTAGTCCCAGCTACTTGGGAGGACTGCCTGAGCCCAGGAGTTCGAGGCTGCAATGAGCTATGATTGTGCCAACACTGTCTCTTTAAAAAAACTAACTAAGGAATGAGAGAAAAGAAGAAACGCCCTATAGAAAGAAAAGCAATACTGCCTCTATTACACAAAAGGATACTGGGACAAGCGACACCTGGAGCCCACGATGTGGGCAGCTAAGCAGGCTGCAGCTACAGAACAACTGCAGGCCACACAGTCAGAAGCCATCACAGCCACCAAGCGCCAGTCACACATGGCCACCTATTAAACCACAATGACACTAATCGCTGTGCCATCTATACGGAACACTCCTCCACATAAAGTGGCCACAGTCCTTATCAACAGAGATCCAGACTGAAAAATCCATCTCCCCAAACCCCTACTCAGGGAAAACTACTGCCCAGCACCTTTCCCCTCACAACTTTTTGTTTAAAACAAAATATTCAAGCATAAACTACTTTAAACTTCCCCCTTTTACTTAAACCAAGTGTTACGAGGTTAATCCCCCCAAATTAACCAGAATGTAATACTACATAATAATTACCCAGAAAGCATGATATTCCAGCTACTGGGTATGTTTTAATGCAGGAGGCTCTTAAAAACAAGACAAGACTTGTCTGTGGATAAAAACATAAAATAAACAACAACAACAACAAGAACAAGGAAAGACCGTCTGGTATTAGCTGACAACCAGCTCCTCTAGAAGCTGGCACGTCTCCAGGGCTGGGCTCCCAGTCCCCCGCCGCCCCCGGCACTGTTATTCTGCTGCCGCCACTTTTCCAGCTGTAATGTGCACAGGCTTCAAATGTAGATTCTGATGTTCAAGGTGTGGGCTGGGACCACAGATGACACTTTGGTAGCACGAACGGGGTCTCTAGGGAAGACCACTGTTTACCACCCACTCCAGTCAGGTTCAAGTGAAGTGGAGTGCAGTGGCTGTGAGTGGAGCATCAACGTGTTCAGTTTACAAGATTTAAGATAAATGGGCATTATCCTCCATCATAAATTAAAGCTACTTCATCTGAACTCTAGATCCTTCTCCTCATTCCAATTTCCCCAAGCCACTGCCCCTCCCCTCACAATCTCCACTATGTGATACAGGAGAAGGTGGATCTCAAAGTTATAAAGGACCCTTAAAATTAAAAACAACAAAGTGCCAAAAGTAAGTTACACAGCCATAAACCCAAAGGTACCAAGTATGCAGCTTGCAAAAGAAAAACAAAACAAAACAAAACACAAGCACCTGTCAGCTTCTGTAACTGTGTAGCAGGGCCTGTGTCAGTCTGGAAGGATGCGGCCAGAACCCTCCCTTAATCACTCCATTCTGCAGCCCAGAAGGTACAGCACTCTCCCCATTCAGAATTCTGCCTTTACATAAATCTCCAAATAGACTTTCCCAGAGGCCAGTTTTCCTGCTTTTTGACATTTTAATCACACAGCTGACTATTTTGCTGCTTAGAAACTGCCACATAAGGAGTATTTTTTAAAAGGGATGATAGAAATAAACCAAACCCAGCTTTATCTCGAGGCAGTGAAAGGGAGAAGGGCAGGGACTACCTTTCATTTCTGAGTGTTTCGGTTAAAGATAATTATATATTTATATGAAAGCAATATTTGGGACACAGAACACCTGAGGCTACTTATTGCATTTAAAGTGGATCTTACATTTTTCATGATATCTGGAGGCTGTGAAAAGTGACACTGCATGTTATCAATCATTTTAGGGATTTTTTTGCATCCTGAACTTTCATAGTAAAGATTCCTGCCAATTTTATCTGATCTAGGTTTTCATTCCACAGTGGGAAATTTCACAAGATGAGGAAAATAAAGAGATGAGTAAGAGAATATTTTGGGGGAAGGGGGAACCTTTATGACTAAGGCAAATTGCATTAAATAGCCAATTCCTAATGGCAAACTGTGGTAAACTACCAGATGAGTCTTGGATTTTAAGGAGCAAGACATCCAGACAGAGCTTCTAAAGTCTGACCCCTCTTCCTCTAGTACCCACACCGCATCCTCCCCCTCCCCCCCCCCACCAACAAAAGAGTGCTTGGTCAGGGAGGAGAATGAGGCGACATGCAATTAGGGACTGAAAAAAGATGACGACTTGGCCTACCCAAGCCTGCGGCATAAAGGGAGTCTTTATAACAGGAACATGGGCTGGCTCCATGTGGTTTTGTCCCTTGCCTGAGTTGAGGCACAGCTGGGGGACAGAAGGCACTGCCCAAAGACACCATCTTACAGAGTAAGAGCCTCTTGGGAAGATTCACCCTGGGGAAAGGAGACAAAAAATGAACTGACCAAGGTGGAAAACCTTGGCCAAAGAGGACGGCAATTTCAAACACAGCCTGGCATCCATCCCTTGGATATCTCCCATGAGAGGCAGAAGGGGATTAAGTAACTAAACTGCTGACAGCTCTCCTCCAGGGAACGATAAAACGCAGCACCAGGCCCCCCACAACTCCCGGGATACAGGGTGTGGATGAACGACAAGGCACCTGGAAACAGAAGTGCACCAGCTGTCCCAGCAGACACCCTCTGGGTACTTCCAGAAGCATTCAGGAACACTTTTACAAGGGCCTGGGGCCTTGTATAAAAAGGTAGTGGCAAAAGATCAGTGCGATTTGAGTTACTACTACTGGGACCTCATCCTAATCCAAAGACAAGTGAGATCTAGGGAAATTCAGACTGCAATTCTAGGGAAGAAAAAAACAGAAGAGAAAAAAATGTGTCACCTGCTGATGGTGAAGAGAACACAAAAGTCACCTAACACCACTCTTAATAAGCCTCCTTTTATTTATTTCAAATACCTTGTTTGCAAGGATCCACTGGGAAAGGGCAGACAGCCTTTATTCATTGGTGCAACGCCTAAGACATTGTGAGGATGTAAGTGTTCACAATCTAGTAGGAAAACAGTATATCAAAATGGACCCATGCTCCTTTTTTCCAAATTGTATTTTAAGTTCCAGGATACATGTGCAAAATGTGCAGGTTTGTTACATAGGTAAACACGGCAATGGTGGTTTGCTGCACCTATCAACCCATCACCTAGGTATTAAGCCCCACATACATTAGCTACTTATCCTGATGCTCTCCCTCCCCTCGTGCCCTGACAGGCCCCGGTATGTGTTGTTCTTCTCCATGTGTCCATGTGTTCTCATTACTTCATCCATGTCCCTGCAAAGGACATGATCTTCTTCCTTTTTGTGGCTGCGTAGTATTCTATGGTGTATATGTACTACACACTTCCTTTAGTTTATCATTGATGGGCATTTGGGTTGATTCCACATCTTTACTATTGTGAATAGTGCCACAATAAACATACGTGTGCACGTCTTTACAGAATGATTTGTGTTCTTTTGGGTATATACCTCGTAATGGGATTGCTAGGTCAAATGCTATTTCTGGTTCTAGATCCTTGAGGAATCGCCACACTGTCTTCCACGATAGTTCAACTAATTTACATTCCCAGCAACAGTGTAAAAGAGGTCCTGTTCCTCCACAGCCTCACCAGCATCTGTTTCTTGGCTTTTTAATAATCGCCATTCTGACTGACATGAGATGGTATCTCATTGTGGTTCTGATTTGCATTTCTCTAATGATCAGTGATGTTGAGCTTTTTTTCATGTTTGTTGGTCATGTAAATGTCTTCTTTTGAGAAGTGTCTGTTCATGTCCTTCGCCCACTTTTTGATGGGATTTTTTGTAGCCATGCTCCTTTCAATAAGGTATCATTAAAATAAATGTTAACACTTTCAAGTCCCAGTTTGTAGTCTACATGTTTATAGCATCATGAGCACAATAAGCTCCTAATACAACAAAGTAACTTGAGTAACATTTCCGCTTTCTTCCAGTGCTATCTGTCATGCTGTTCTCACACTGTACTAAAATTGTTACATATGAAAGCATGGAAATGCATTAATTCATTTTATTTACTCAACAAATATCTGTGACACATCCACTGCATACCAGGCACAAGGGTGAGAACCACAGACATGACTGAACTCTCTCGATGCTCTCGGTTAAGATGGCAAGAGTCCACTTTATCATTTGAATTTTATTTCAGAACACTTCAACATAAGCTGGGATATGTCCAGTGGCTGTAAGCAACTGCCTAAAGGCAATGAGTTGTCTTAATCTGGAAGACAGGCTCCAAGAGTAGTCAACCAGCTTTTAATCAAAAAGCCACACTCAAGAGACACTACTGCAAGCCAGTCTGCTAGCTATCCTTATCACCAACCAACAGCAGGTTATGTTAATTAGTATACTTTGGATCAGAAATGGGCTTTCACATTGGTTAAATTACTGACTTTGTTAATTAGTATTACAGCTGTTGGAACATTTTCAGTGGTGAAACTGATGATATTTGAGGTAAGGAGGTTGACTGGAAATGTCAGAAACACTGCCTGTGTGTGACCCAAGTATAAAAATCTAGCAGGCTAGACTGTAATAAGCCTCAGAAATGTAAGGCTCAAGGTTAAGAATGGTGGCCTAGATTTGATAAGTAAATGGCCCCAAATCCAGCTGCTGATTCCCAGGAATTGTTAGGTCCCTGATGTAAAATGGCAGGAAAACCTGAATTCTGCCTTTGGTGGGCCAAATTCTAAAGATATCATTCCAAGATTCCCATCCCCTCATTACTGAATCAAACACAATCTGGGTACGGCCATGTAGGGAGTCTGCAGATGGACTTAAGAATACTAATTAGATGACCTTAAAATAGATTATCCTGGATTATCTGGGTAAGCTTGCTATAATCACACAGACCCTTGAAAGCAGAAGTGAGATAAGGCAGGAGGAAGGGTCAGACACTAAAGTGTGAGAAGGAAGCCACCTTTCCGGCATCGAAGATGAAGGAAGGGAACCACAAACAGGAATGCAGGCAGCCTCTAAAGTTGAAAAGAATCCTCAGCTGACAGACAGTAAAGAAATGGGGATCTAGGCCGGGCTCAATAGCTCACGCCTGTAATCCCAGCAGTTTGGGAGACCGAGGCGGATGGATCACCTGAGGTCAGGAGTTCGAGACCAGCCTGACCAACATGGTGAAACCCCATCTCTACTAAAAATACAAAAATTAGCTGGGCGTGATGGTGGGCACCTGTATTCCCAGCTACTCAGGAGGCTGAGGCAGGAGAATTGCTTGAACCCAGGAGTCGGAGGTTGCAGTGAGCTGAGATCATGCCACTGTACTCCAGCCTGGGCAACAGAGTAAGACTCTGTCAAAAGAGCAAGGAAGGGAGGGAGGGAGGGAGGGAGGGAGGGAGGAAGGAAGGAAGGAATGGGGACCTCAATCCTACAGTCACACAGAACTGAATTCTGCCCTCCTGAATGAGCCTGGAAGTGGTTCATCCCCTGAGCCTTAACAGAACACCACCCTGCTACCGTCTTGATTTTGGCCTAAGGAAACCTGGAGAAGAGAGCCAGATGTGCCTGGACTTCTGTCCTAACGAATTGTGAGATAATAGATTTAAGATAAGCTTGTAGTAATTTCTCAGGGCAGCAATAAAACACTGACACAATGTCTGTGAAACACTGTCTCATGTGCTATAGGCAAACACCAAATGCAAGCTGCTGTCAGAGCAGACTCCTGAAAAGGACAAAGCTGGAGCCTCACCAGGCGTATAAAGCAGGTTGTGTGGCTGTGCTGTGACAGCCTACTAATAAATCTGTATGGGCAGAACTCCACCTAAGCCTTATTCTCATTCATGCCTGGTTGTGAGCTCACAAGGAGGAAATCTCTAGCTCTTACTTCCTCTGACTTTTGGTAGTAATTATAATGTGCCATAAAGAATCTAATACCAGCTGGGCATGGTGGCTCACGCCTGTAATCCCAGCACTTTGTGAGGCTGAGGTGGGAGGATCACTTGAGCCCAGGAGTTCAGGACCAGCCTGGGAAACATGGTGAAACCCCGTCTCTACAAAAAAATACAAAAATTAGCTGGGCATGGTGGTGCGTGCCTGTACTTGGTGAGGAGGGCGGGGGGTGGAGAGAGCTGAGGCGGGAGGATCGCACAAGTCGAGGCTGCAATGAGTCATGTTCATGCTACTGTACTCCAGTCTGGGTGACAAAATGAGGTCCTGTCTCCAAAAAAAAAAAAAAAAAAAAAAAATGCAGCTGATTTCCTTAGGTTTGTAGGAATGGTTAAGCAAATAGCTACAAACAATTGAACAACCACAAACTTTGATTTAAAGATATCCCTGGGAGAAAGATCGATCTTCCTAGAATGGCTAATTTCAGAGTTTGTCTAAGGAACTCAGGAAGTAGGCCTTAAGCCACAGGGCTCTTCTGTTGTTCGCACAAGCAGGAAATGAGCCCTCCACTGCATGAAGTAACTGACTCCAAAAGGAAGGCAGGATCCTTGAGAACTTTCTTTCCCTGTGGGTTCAGACCAGCCCCTGGACCAACAGCAACAGCATCACCTGCGAACTTGTTAGACATGCAAATTCTCAACCCCTCCCCAGACCACAGAGTGATTCCGATGCCCCACTCAGACTTGTTTTTTGTTTTTGAGACAAAATCTCGTTCTGTCCGCCCAGGATGGAGTGCAGTGGTGCGATCTCAGTTCACTGCAACCTCTGCCTCCCAGGTTCAAGTGATTCTTGTGCCTCAGCCTCCTACAGACAGGCACCAACACACCCGGCTAATTTTTGTATTTATAGTAGAGACAGGGTTTCCCTATGTTGGCCAGGCTGGTCTCGAACACCTGACCTCAAATGATCCACCCGCCTCAGCTTCCCAAAGTGCTGGGATTACAGGTGTGAGCCACCTCACCTGGCCTCCCACTCAAGTTTGAAACCCACTGGCATGGCCTGTCTGGAGTAGCTATGCAAGACCTTGCCCACAGCCCAAGAAAGCTCAAAATTCAAGTATGAAGACAAAACAGTATGATGTTAAATGACTTGGGAAAAACAGCAGCAGGAGGGAGGAAGGCAGCGATTGAGCTGTACCTGAAGCTGGGGGCACGAGGGAGGACTGGAGTCACTGAATGGGACCACAGAGGTGGGAGGCAGGGGGTTTTACTCTTTCCATTTCCTAAACGAAGCAAAAGCAGCTGGAGGAAGAGAACTTTGTCTCTGTTTAGCTTCTTTACAGTGTTTAGCACAGAGCTATGTACTCAGGTGGGGCACAAATATGTATTTCAATAAGAAAAAGTTTCTTTCTGCTTTTTAAGTAAATTATACTAATTTGCTATAAACTAGTAACTTCTAAGAAATCCTGTAATTTGGGAGTATCTTCTCCAATATTTACTCAGCACAGTGGCTACTAAAGAATTCCATTTCATTTATGTCAGGGCAGGAGATCTGGAAGTAAGGGGAGAACTGTGAGAAGGGAGGTGTGGGGAGGTGTTGGAGGGGTTGAGGTGGGGTGAGGGGAGCGTGGGTCTCGGTCCCTTGAAAGGTTCCACTGATTAGAAGGTGCTCCATGACCCCTCCTTAACCATCCAGGAGAGGGTGAAGGCAGAGCAGTCCTATGTCTCACTCAATAGCACTCTCTCTTTCCATCCTCCACAGTGACCAGGTCAAGACTATCCCAGCCTTCTCCAACAAATCTAATGCATGCACATACACACTCCACCCTTCGCCCTATACAGAAAAAAATCACCATCGGAAGGAAGCACCTGAAGGAAACTCTCCAGCCCCATCCTCACACCTACATTCTCTGGCATGCATCTACGTACATCCACACACAGCGAATCCTCTACCTGCACTCATGGGCCAAGATCAGGGTGCAGAGATCAAGGGCAAGAACAAGGAACAGAGACACAGAACGCAATCGTCTCTAGAGAAATACCTGTAAGCACTGTTGCTCTTAATAGGATTTATGAGTTTAATCAGATTAGGTCCAAAGATTAGCTATGGATCATAGCTTCAACCTGACTAGGTTGCACTGAGATCATTAAAAGGGCCAGCTTGGACAATGAGCTACCACTGCATACCTTTTAGGATGGCTAAAACTTAAAAAACAAAATATAAAACTGCTGGTGAAGATGCAAAGTAATTGAAACCCTCATACTGTTGGTGAAAATGCAAAATGGTAGAACCACTTTGGAAAACAGTATTACTCTGCAAAAAAGAAAAAGAAAAAGAAAAAGAATTGATACCCACTACAACATGAATGAATCAACTGCATTAGGCTAAGCGAAAGAAGCCAGACTCAAAAGGTTATATACAATTCTAAACATGACATTCTGAAAAGGCAAAACTATAGGTTTGGAGAACAGTTCAGGGGTTGTCAGGAGCTGGGTGTTGACTACAAAGGAGCAGCACGAGGGAATATTTTGGGGTGAAAGAACTGGTATCTTTGTAGTAGTTACACAACTGTGCATTTGACAGTCACAGATCTGTACAATGAGAAAAAAAGTTCATTTTTGCTCTATGTTAATTAAAAAATTTTTTTAGTTAGAAAAGAGGGTCTGGCCACTTCAATGATAATAGTGATACCCAGTTGTAGGAAGTCCCCAAGTCTCAAATCCTGGGTAAACATTTCTGACCCATATAGAGACAGCAACAGCTAAAGGCCAGCCCCAGCATCTATCGTCTCCTTCCACCTCTGTAAGAAAGCCCTAATTTTTCACTATTTTAAAAAATAGGCCAGGCACAGTGGCTCACACCTGTAATTCCAGCATTGTGGAAGACCAAGGCGGGCAGATGGCTTGAGCCCAGGAGTTCCAGATCAGCGTGGGTAATATGGTGAAACCCTGTCTCTACAGAAAATACAAAAATTAGGTGGGTGTGGTGGCATGTGCCTGTAGTCCCATGTACTTGGGAGGCTGAGGTGGGAGGATCACTTCAACTTGGGAGGTTAAGGCTGCAGTGAGCCGTGATCCTGCCACTGCACTCCAGCCTGGGCAACAGAATGAGAGCGTCTCTCAAAAATAAATAAATAAAAAGTATCAAACACTTGGAAAGGGACAAAAGAGATAACAGAATGTAACTTCAGTGGTCCTGGTATGTTGCTTATGTAAAGCAGACCCCCCGGCAGTATCTTTCCATAGGTGTGTACACTCTTGACTTTCTATTGACTAGTTTACAGGTCTGTAAATTGCAGAAAACTTGGCAGTGCAAATGATTCCTGTCCCTAGCAATGCCTGTCCATAGCAATTCTCTGGCAGACAATATAAATCTCTATAACCCAAATTCCTAAACTATTATTAACATCTTTTTGGATTCCCTAATTAATGAATTATGCTATTGCCTTTCTGGTAACTGCTGGGCATGGTGGCTCACAATCCTAGCACTTTGGGAGGCCAAGGTGGGCGGATCACCAGAGGTGAGGAGTTTGAGACCTGGCCAACTTGGCAAAACCCCGTCTCCACTAAAAATACAAAAATTAGCCAGGCTTGGTGGCAGGCAACTGTAACCCCAGCTACTCAGGAGGTTGAGGCAGGAGAATCACTTAAACTCAGGAGGCAGAGGTTGCAGTGAGCGAAGATTGCACCACTGCACTCCAGCCTGGGCGATAAGGGTGAGACTCCGTCTCAAACAACAACAGCAGAGAAAATTATGCTTTAGCACCCTAGTGCAATTAAGTGCATAAATAATTGCATTTCCCAGCCTCCTTGGCAGCTAGGTCCACACAGCCAATGACAGGTGAGCCAGCATCGGGTAGGATTTCAAGGAAGACTGTTTACTAAGATGAGCCAGCTGGGAGAAGCCCCGTTTTGCTCTTCTCTTTCCTTCTTCTGGCAGGACATGTGGACATGCTAGCTAGTACTCCAGCAAACATGTTATTAGACCATCAGGTTACCTTGTGTTAGGAAGGTGTGGTAAACTGATAATGGTTTCCAAAGACAACTCCCTGGAACCTATGGTATTTGCTACTTGATTTGGAAGAATGATCTGTGTAGATGTGACTAAGTTAAGGATCCTGAGATGAGGGGATTATCTAGGTGGGCCTCAACTGCCATCACATAAGTATAAGAGAAAGGAGAGGCCAGACATGGTGGCTCATGCCTGTAATCTCAGCACTTTGGGAGGCAGAGGCAGGAGGATCGCTTAAGTTCAGAAGTTCAAGACCAGCTTAGGCAACATGGTGAAACCCCATCTCTACAAAAAAATATAAAAATTAGCCAGGTGTTGTGGTGTGTGCCTGTAGTCCCAGCTACTTGGGAGGCTGAGGTGGGAGGAGAGGTTGAGGCTGCAGTGAGTGATGATCCATCGTGCCACCACACTCTATCCTGAAATACACAGTTTTTAGCTTTAAGGGAAATTCATTCTAAAAATAATTAAAAATTTTTAAACACAAGATTGACACATTGAATTTTAAGGCTTGTGGGAAGCCGTATTTAAAATTTTTAACCATAATGCACTGAATAGCAATGCAAAATTCATATCATTTGTACATAAAATGCTTCTCTCAACATCAAAAGGCTCAAAATAGTCCCTCCACCATGTAAAGTCAATCTCTCCCTTTCAGAATACTCAGTGGAAGTTCAAGATTCTAAAAAAAAAATTAAAAAAAAAAATAAATAAACCACTCTCTCAAGTCCAAGTCCACCATTGTCTACTCCCTATCCCACAGCACCCACCCTGCTGGTAAGGACTGCCATCTCATTTCTGTTACCCTCTGAATTCTAGAACCTTCCACGTGCCACCACAGTCATCCTTTCTCCACAGCACATACACTGTTGTCACTCATGTCCTTGTCTGTGTCCCCCAGCAGACTCAACTCCTGGGTGTCTCTGGCATCACTGGCATCTGTATAAAGATGCTATCTCTGAAGTCAGGAGTAGCCCACAATCCTGTCGCACATGGTCAGAAGGCTGGCATGTCAGCCCACATGCAAGTGGCCTCTAACAATCCCACAACAGGCTGCACCTGAGACTGAAAGAAAAGGCAGTATGAAGGCTGGGCCTGCGAGCAAGAAGCACTGTCCTCCTCTGACCTCGTTGGTGATGAGCTCACACTGGCAAGCACATGCTTTCCATTATCTGAAACACCTCTTCCCTCTTGCAAACATCAAGCGCAGCAGCAAAGCCATATTTGAGGGCTCAGCCATTATCTGTTTAGAGTCTAAAAAGGACAAATTGCACTCACAGATTGCATAGGTAACCCGTGACATCACTGAGAGGGGACAGATAAGCCACGACCGCAGCTCACCTCATAAGAGTGCCTGCTGCCGTCCCCTGCAGCAACCCAGGCCATCGTGACCTCTCAGCTACCGCGTCTGACTTCCTATCAGTGTTCAGCATTCAGGACAAAACACAGAACAGGGTTTCCACATTAAACATACTACAGCTCAGGTTGACGTAGAATTTTTATTGGTTAAAGCAACTACAGTTATTGCTTACCTTACTCTAAAACAGGTGATCAAGATTTTACATTAAAGTTAGAATTCCTGAATATACAATGATTTATTACAACAGAGTGGCTGCTTCTTGATTTTTTTTAAAACCAACTGAAACTGATCTCCATCTTAGCACCTGCTAACAGTCAATCAGGTCAACCACAGGTCATATTAAACCATCTTCCCAACTCCCCCACCTCCACTAGTTCTGAAGAGTGGGTGTAAACAATGGGTTAAACAATCCAGGATGCAGACAGCTGTTAATCATAACCGGCTCTACATTCCCACACATTACAGTGGACTTCAGCAGACTCCCTGGCTACTTCCTACATAGGCTCAAACCTCTTACGCATGTGTACAAAAACATCTGAAGACATTTGGGGGCAAAGAAGAATGAATATTAAAATAACTGCCCAATCTACCTATACCAAAGACAAATATGACAGAGGCTTGGGGTTACAACCTATTCTACTTCTACGCCTCAGCTATTGAACAATTTTGAACAATCAGAGACAAAAAGGCTTACCAGAAAATACATGATTAACAGTATGTCAAACAAAGTAACTACAGAGATTTTTTACTTTAAGGTGTCTGCTGCTTGTGTACCCAGTCATGTACAAGGGCAAAGTTAGAAGGTAGCTTCTCTTTTTCTTTAAGAGTTTAAAGTATTTCTTCTTTTCTAAAATACTTTAGCTACTAGAACAGCATGCAGACAGGGTAAGAATCACAGAACCTGGCAGAATACACCGCTCATTCAGCATCAACCACAAGGTGGCGCTGCTTCAATGCTGATTCAGATGCACAGCCCTGCTAGAGACGTTTCTCCACCATCAAGGCTACATTTGCTTGTGTCCTTTCCAGGCCGGCCAAAAATGCTTTCTCCTTAAGGTTTCAGGTAATACACATATGGCTAACAGTCTATATTGAGAAAGTAAACCACTAAGGCACAGCAACTCCCTACCCCCATCTTAGGACAGACTCTGACTGCACCTGAGAGGACTGATCTCAGCCTCCTTTAGTTAACAAGGCAACAAAGTGGGGCAGAAAGGCTTGCATACTCCTGAATCACACTCAAGTACAACACTGGGAGTTCATCTTCCCGGGAATCCATACTGATAGAAATAAATGGGAAACAAGACAAATCTCCTATGCTGAAAAATTCCAAACAACTTACACAGAACCTCCACTCTCATGGTGGTGGTGTACACCACCATACCCCTAAGTGTGGGCTGCACACAGCGACTTCCTGCCTTCTGGAGAGTACAGCACACTCCACATACAGCATCTATGCATGCACACAAATACGTTCATGTTAATATATGGAAGGGGGAGGGAAGGAAACGAATAACTTCACCTTGGAGCAACCTGGCACCCACTACCTTGGCCAGGTGATCGAAGTCAACACAGTGATAAGCCAGGTAGCTACTGTGTACATCAAAAGATGGGAGCAGAAGGCACTTCACTTCTGTGGTTTCTGCCCCAAAATCTGTAACTCCAGTCTAATCATGAGAAAAACACCAGTAGAGAAAAACTCCAGTACAGAAAAACTCCAGTACAGAAAAACTCCAGTAGAGGGGCAACCTGCAAAACACCAGCCCAGCACTCCCCATAACTGCCAAGGTCATCAAAACAAGGAAAGTCTGAGCAACCAACACAGCCAAGAAGAGTCTAAGACCTGACAACTAAATGCAATATAGTGTTCTCTTGGATACTGGAATAGAAAAAGGACATTGGGTATAAGCTTAAAAAAAAAAAAAAGGAATAGGCTGGGCACAGTAGCTCACGCCTGTAATCCCAGCACTTTGGGAGGCCGAGGCGGGCCGGTCACGAGGTCAAGAGATCGAGACCATCCTGGCCAACACGGTGAAACCCCGTCTCTACTAAAAAATACAAAAAATTAGCCGGGCATGGTGGTGGGCACCTGTAGTCCCAGCTACTCGGGAGGCTGAGGCAGAAGAATGGCGTGAACCCAGGAGGTGGAGCTTGCAATGAGCCGAGATTGCGCCACTGCACTCCAGCCTGGGCAACAGGGCGAGACCCCATCTCAAAAAAAAAAAAAAAAAAAAAAGGAATAAAGTACAGACTTTAATAGGTATCAATATCAGTTCATTAACTGTGACAAGTGTGTCATACTAATGTCCTTTGTTAATAACAGGAGACTTGGTACGGAGTGCATGGGAACTCTGCATTCTTTGCAACTTCTCTATAAATCTAATGCTATTCTGAATTTAAATTTTATTAAAAATAGAAGTTCACCCAAGCTTTAATGGTAACTAAGAGGTCTCGTCACATACAGGAGAGTCCTTTTACTTTCTACGTTGTGTTTAGGTTGTGTTCCTGACAGTCCTTTGACCCTCAGCGTAGAGGAGGGTAAAGCAGCAAACACTGCTTCACTGAAGGTCATGTGAAGGATATGGTGGAAAGGCAGAGTGTGACGGCTTCTGTGCCATCTGCACCTTTCGAGAGTGATCGAAGGCCACTATTCTGGGTGGCAATGAAGTAAAGTGAAAATGACCCAGGCTTTGGAATTAGACTGAGGTTCAAATCCCAACTGGTTATCAATGAGTGGTCTAACCTTCAGCAAAGTTATAACTAAGCTCTTGGGGCTCTCCATCAACTCACTGTAAGTGGGGTTCATACCTAAGGTGCAGGCTTGAAAATGTTCATGCAGTGTCTAGCACATGGTTGAATAAATGCTAAGTTTCTATTTCTCCTTTCCTTTCCTGAGGCAAAAGTTACATTGGCCAACTATATCCCAGGGGCCAAATTGGACTACTGAGTGTTTTTATACATAAAATGTCACTGGAACACAGCCATGACCACTCATTTATGTATTGTCTAAGGCTGCTCTGTATTACGATGGCAGAGTTACATAGTCGCAACAGGGACTGTATGGCCCTCAAAGCCTGAGATATTTACTATCTGGCCCTTGACAGAAAAAGTTTGCCTATTCTGCTCAAAGATCATCAATTGCCATATTTCCAAAAAGCTAACAGGTCCTTTTTTTTTTTTTTTGAGACTGAGTCTTGCTTTGTCACCCAGGCTGTAATAGAGTGGTACAATCTCAGCTAACTGCAACATCTGCCTCCTGGGTTCAAGCGATTCTCCTGCCTCAGCCTCCTGAGTAGCTGAGATTACAGGCGCTTGCCACCACACCCAGCTAATTTTTTTGTATTTTTAGTAGAGATGGGGTTTTACCACGTTGGTCAGGCTGGTCTCAAACTCCTAACCTGATGATCTGCCCGCCTCGGCCTCCCAAAGTGCTGGGATTACAGGTGTGAGCCACCGCGCCCAGACACTAACAGGTAATTTTCATTGCTTATCATATTTGACCTTCACAGCTTCTGCCTCAGATGCCCCGTTTCAAAATCTTCTTCTCAGGCTCTGCACTCACTGCTTGGTGCTCTTCACAAACATGGCTTCGTGGAGCACTCAAAGTTCAAGAGAGGCAAAGTCAAACCACTCCACACTGTAGTTAATTACACCAGCACCTACACCTGTGGTAGGGCAGAAACAGCATTACTTGGAATCCCAGGACCAATAAGGGCTGACATTCTACCTTTCAGAACCTTAGAATTCCTACCCAAAACACAGGAATAATGCCCACCTTGGAAATACTATGAAAATTAAACTGGGGAGAAAAACAAAGTCATGAGGCACAACAGAATATTTTGAATCTTGACCCATCAAGAAAACCAAGCTGGAGCTTGGCAAGCTTCCCAATGGCACGCAAAAAATGAGTTGAGGGTATGCCAGGATATGGATTCTCTCAGCTCTCCGGACCATTGGGCAGAGTCTGGGGCAGTGCCCGAGGGACAGTTCATTGATCCCATTTGCTGTACAAAAATCTCCTATATGTGCCATGAGATTAAAAGGACTGGGAAGCCCCTGCCTTGAGTACTTTCCTTCTGCACCTTCTTCCTTCCCTAATTCTCATGTACAAACAGGTCACCACAACCTAAAGATTCTTTTTCCTAAAACTTTTTCAAATCAACCTCCACCACACTGCACATTCCTCTGCAGAGTTAAGCCACTATACTACATTTGACTCGTGGAGTCCCAGTCTCAACCCCAAGGAGGGCTGTGTGAAACAGGTACCGTCCTATCACCCTCGTCTATTTGTTTCATCCCTCTTCTGCTTAACTCTGTCATAGGACATCACTGCCAAAATAAAACGCCTGGCTCCTCCAATGACACACACACGGGGACACACACACACACACACACACACACACACCCCCCCTTACCAGCTTCCAAAAGGAGAGTCTCGCTCTTCTCTGTGAGGTCACAACACTTTGTAGACACCTCAATGTCTTCACTGTTGTCATCTCTTGCCAAACTGGGAGGTCCCCAGAGCTTAGAGCCAAGTATTTATTTACCTTTGTATCCACCACATCTCTAGTCCAGAGCCCAAGACATGGCTGGTGCTCAATAAACTGGTATAAAACAAATGTTTATGGAAGCTCATGAAATCACTGCGTGAAAGACTGAATAACTCAGAGTGCCTCTGAGGCCATTTGCAAAAATAAAGATCACTACCAAAAGTCATCATATCCACCCATACAATGTTCTCTTACGATGAAAGGGATCCTGGAACAGTCTCTCACCAAAACAAGTCCAGGAGAACTGGGGGAGTAAGAGCTCTTGAGATGACCACAGAATGAAAGGAACTTTATTTTAAAGCCCAAAGGGCACACAAACTAATAATTTCCAGGTTGAAAGGAAGAAACAGGAAAAATATACCATAAAAATAATAAAAGAGTGTTAAAATGCAAATAAAAATGGGATTCTCTTAAGCAGTCTGATACATGTTTCTTGCCCATTTCAGGGGAAACATGTTGAACTCAACAGGTTTTTAATTTTTTCCTTTCTGGGTGTCACACACAACTCTACTAGCAACACTGTCAGTAAGTCAAGATTTCAGGCTACAGTTAAGATGTCTCCCCTCACCTTAAAAGCACCTGCTTGCCTGTTAAAATACCACAAACTATAAGAAAAAATGAAGTGTACAGTAAAACCTAAAACCAAGTAAATATTAGTAAATATTACATCCTTATAAACTAATGGGTAGCTCCTTGACCTGGCCACTGATATCATTTCTTTCTGACAATCTTATGGGACTCAGGTGGCCCCTGCAAGGCATCTCTTTACAGCCAGGCCACATCTGTTCTCCCCTCAGGAGGACAGTTGGGTGCTTGGTTGGCTCCCTACCTTCAGTCCCCATAATCTTTGGTATCAGCTCGTTGTCTTGTGAACTGCTTTTCACACTCCTCTAAAACTTGGTTCCTTGTGCTCTCACTAGTTGATCTTTATCACTTTTAATAAAAGCTACAACAGGACCAAGAATAAATAAGCATAAAGCATTTGGCTGGAAGCAACACACACTTCAGGAAATGAAAACCAATTAAGTATCTGGCAAGACCCTTCCCACAGAAGCTGTAGATGGGTCAGCTCATCCACAAAGCCATGCCCACAATTCAAAAACTCAGATCCCAATTACCAATAATTTGGTTTTCATGGTTTCAACAATATTTGCTAACCCAAGTCCAAATGTCAGCAATTAGGTTTTTTTGTTCAAAAATTTTTAAGAGACTGGAGTCTCACTATGCTGCCCAGACTTATCACAAACTCCTTGGCCCAAGTTATACTCCAGCCTCTGCTTCCCCAGTAGTCGGGATTACAAGTGCACTGCTGTGCCTGGCAAGCAATTAGATTTCAAGAGTCCTTCACTGAAGTAGTGGTGCCTTCTCCATTCTCCAGCTGAGAGAAATAGACTAAAGGCAAAAGAGGATGATACAGGAGAGAGGACAATAAAAGGCAGAAGGGGCGATTTACCCCAATCTCACATGTCAGCACCAGTTTGATGGAACATGGCAAGGGCAGCATTCTTCCAACATATTCTAGGAGCCAGGCACTTTACATTCCTTCTAATCCTCTCAAAGGTTATTCTCCTTTCTCAATGAGGAAACCAACTATTAGAGACATTAATTTAGTACTCTTCTAAGGAAACAGAGCTACTAAGAACAAGGACTTGGGATTGAACCCAGATCTGTCTGTCCTCCTACAATACAATATCCTGGGTAGAATTTTTCTGTTTAGGAGGCAGTAAAAGGGACAATATACGAAAATCATCTAATGCAGTTAAGATTTGCTTAAACTTCTCATGCCCATAATCCCAGCACTTTGGGAGGCCAAGGAGGGAAGATTGCTCAAGTCCAGGAGTTCAAGGCCAGCCTGGGCAATATGGCTGAAGGCAACAGGGTGAGGCAGAGAAAACCCTGTCTCTACAAAAAATACAAAAATTAGCCACGTGTAGTGACACATGCTTGTAGCCCCAGCTACTTGGGAGGCTGAGGTGGGAGGATCGCTTCAGCCCAGGAGGAAGAGGTTGGGTTGCAATGAGCCGAGATTCCCCGGCCTGGGTGACAGAGCAAGACCCTGTCTCAAAAAAAATTTTTTTTTAAAAAGCCATAGGTTTAAAAAGAAAAAAATCTGCTTAAACTTCACAACCTTAAAAAAAAAAAAAAAAAAAAAAAAAACTGGCTGGGCGTGGTGGCTCACACCTGTAATCCCAGCCCTTTGGGAGGCCAAGGCCGGGGGGGATAGCTTGAGGCTAGGAGTTTGAGAGCAGCCTGGCAACACAGCAGAACCCTATCTCTATAAAAATGCAAGATAAAAAAATTACCTGGCCATGGTGGCATGTGCCTGTAGTCCTAGCTACTCAGGAGAACCAGGTGGGAGGATTGCTTACGCCCAGGAGCCCAGGAGTTCAAGGATGCAGTGAGCTGTGATTGTGCCATTGCACTCTAGCTGAGCGACAAAGCAAGAACCTGTCTCTTAGGAAAAGGGGGAAAAAAAAAAAAGGCTGGGTGCAGTGGCTCACGCCTGTAATCTCAGCACTTTGTGAGGCCGAGGCGTGCAGATCACCGGAGGTCAGGAGTTTGACGCCAGCCTGGCCAACATGGTGAAATCCTGTCTCTCCTAAAAATACAAAAATTAGCTGCATGTGGTGGAATCTGCCTGTAGTCCCAGCTACTTGGGAGGGTGAGGCAGGAGAATCACTTGTACCTAGGAGGGGGAGGTTGCAGTGAGCCGAGCAAGATGAGATCACGCCACAGCACTCCAGCCTGGGCAGCAGAGTGAGATTCTGTCTCAAAAACAAAACAAAAACAAAAAACAAACAACAAAAAAACCCAAAAATCTTACTGAGAATATTTTGCATGCCTACATTCAAATTTTAATGTATATATATGAGTGCATACACATTCATTCAACTCTCGGAGAGTACATATCTGCTCTAATAGAAACTGTATAACTGAAAAAAGTGAATTATTTTGTAAAAGTAAAATACTTTCAAGAAAAGAAATCCCTGTTGAATTTTCACTGAAGAGCTATAGTCCACAATCTCTTTCTGACTGACACAACAGGAGATTCTAGTTTGTATGTCTCACTTCAAATCATACAATTTCTGTATCAAATGTTAACACTAGACTCTACGATGCGTACAACGGGCATATATTTTTCTGTGATTACCAAAGACCTTCAATATCCAAGTGTTACATCCAAAGTCCTGGTGAAACATCAAACAAACTTCAAACAGCCCAAGACAGAAGCCTCCATAATACTCGCTGTGTTCTCAGAGGACGCCTCCATCCGGCATTATGGTGCAGTTGTGACCAGGGCACAATGACCTCACTTGCATTCCACTGTGTGCACTCTAAAAGGAGAAGGCAGCACTGCCAACTGTGGCGCACACTCATCTGCTGGTCCCTCAGCCAGTCTCAGCCCCACGTGCCCCTCCCATATGGGATTCTGGTGTACCAGGTATGTGTTTCCGGTACAGTGTAATCCTGAGTACAAGCTATCTACTTCATCTGGTGCTCATCCAAATAAACAACAATCTGTTTAAATGGCAGAAGAACAACAGCTGTGCCATCATGAGACAGCATGTCTGCAGATGGCATTTAAGCCATTTGAGGGATGTTCAAGGGTAATCTGACACAAAGGCTTCTGCCTCAAGTGCTGACTTTATCACTTACCTGTGTAAGGAGCACCTGTGTTTCTCTGCTGTGTTGCACAGCTTTGAACAGTATGTAGCTATGTGCTCAGCTTCCATCGGAGTTTTGTTCTCATTGCTTGGAGAGCAAACCTGGACCACTTTGCAGCATTTATACTCTCCATCAGCTTCATGAATCACAGGCTCTCATTTCCATAGTGTGCACATGGCAGCTTCACAAATTACCCAGGCAGGGCACCACCAGGCATCCTGCCTTTTTGCTTTACCTATATTTCTCTTTTCTGCCAAGAACCATTGCTTTCTTAGACCTTTATACTCACATCACCAGTTCTAAGAGCTGGCTTCCTGTATAGGGCAATTCTACATACATAACATTTTAATCACTTCACACAAATCATGTGCAAACCAGGAGAAGATGAATAACCCAAGAAGCTGGCAGCAGGGCTAGAAGTGGAACCCACTGCGTTCCACTTTCATGTCCTATTCCCAGGGAACAAAGCTCCAAAGGAGGGCTGTGCTGCATGTCAAGACGACACGTCCTTGCCAGAAAACACAGACCTGAGGGTGGAATCCCACTGGAGGGCATTTGGCTGAGGATAATCAAGGGGACAGATACTATGGGAATCCATTCATGGCGACCAAGTCACATGAGGGAAGCTGAAGATGGGCTCCAGGGTAGATGGTGACATGGAAATTGCAACCACCACGACCCTACACTTTACATCTCGTTTAAATTTCACTTGTCCTATGTCTTAGTTCAGGCTGCTACTTTAAACGTACCATAGAAGGCTGGGTGCCACGGCTCACACCTGTAATCCCAGCACTTTGGGAGGCCGAGGCGGAAGGACTGCTTTAGCCCAGGAGTTCAAGACCAGCCTGCGCAACATGGTGAGACCGCATCTTTTTCAAAAAATTTAAAGAAACAAAACCAAACATAGACTGGGTGGCTTAAACAACAATTTATTTCTCAGTTTGGAGGCTGGGAAGTCCCAGATCAAGGAACCAGGAGAACCAGTGTCTGATGACAGTGCCTACTCACTGTACAGCAGTGCCTCCTTATCTGCAGAGGATATATACCAAGGCCTCCAGTAGAAACTGAGGATAGTACTGAACCCTGTATACACATTATGCTTTTTCCTATACATACATCCTTCGCTTGCACTAAATGGCTTGGTGTCACTCATTTCAGGGGACCTCTCTTGCAGAATTTTCTACATAGTCTCAACGCTTTCTCTTGGCAACATGTTGCCATCAAATGGAACACATTTTCTGTTCTTGTCTTCAACCCATAAATGGAATGCCTTTTTCATCTTAACTAAGTATTTATCACACATAGTCGTGGTAACTTATGCGGTTTGAGGTATGACAGCAAAACTACCATGAATTTCTTTTTCCTCTGTCATAATTTCATGGAAGATTCATTCTTACTATAGATCTTAGCAACCTCAGCATACAATGTTTTTTCTTTATTAAGTCAAGAACTTTTGCCTTTCCACTTAAAGGAAGCACTTTACAGCTTCTCCTTGGCATTTCCAAATTGCCAGCATCACTACTCTCACGCTTTGGGGCCACAATTCAGTAAAATAAGGTTGACTTGAACACATGCGGTGTGATACTGTGACAGGCAGCCTGACAACTGAGAGGGCTACTGAGTGATTAACAGGAGGGTAGCGTGTGCAGCACATGGACACTGGGCCAAGGGAAGATTCCTGTCCTGGGCTGGAAGGAGCTGGATTTCAGCATGCTACTCAGAACAGCATGCAATTTATGACTTATCAATTATTTCAAGAATTTCTCATGTAATATTTTTGAACCACAGTTGACTGCAGGTAACTGAAACTGCAGATAAGGAAGAACTACCGTTTCCTCACATGGCTAACAGAAAGAGCTCTAGTATCTTCCTCTTCTTATATAAGGGCATTAATCCCATCATGGAGGCTCCACCCTCCTGATTTCAAAACTTAATCACCTCCCAAAGGCCCCATCTCTTCATAGCATCCTAATTAGAGGTTACAGTTTCAACATCAATTTTGGGGGGACATAAACATGCAGTCCATAACATCTTAGAAGCCCCATTATTACCCCACATTTCAGAAGAAGAAACACCTATGGCCTGGCTCAAGCCTACAGAGCCACGACATGAATCCAGCTGTGTCCACCTGCCCATGACTGGGGCAGACAGACACACTCATGACTGGGGCAGACAGAGACAGCCTGCATCTGTCAGGACCCTTCACATCTCATTAGCTGAACTGGAGTCTCACCAGTTCCGGATTTAGGTCGTGAACTTACTCTCCTAGCCTCTTCAAAAGGTCAGCTCATTAGCCGTACTCAGGACCTGTGACCAATAAAGAGGACTTTGTTGGTGGTGGAAGTAACAAGAAAGTCACATCTCCTTTGAAGAGTGTTTCCTAAATTATACTTCTCAGAGCCCTTGTCCAGAAAAGGGGCTCCCTGCATGGCACAGTTAACTATCTCAATAGGCCCCACCCCAGGCAAGGCTTTCTGGTTTCAGTGCTCCAGACCCTAATAATGAAGTTTTTCCCAAAGGTACAAGTTTCCCTTTTGTAAGGCACTCTGGTTCCCACTGGGCTCTCCCTTCTAGAAATCACCACTCTGTGTTCATCTTAGCTTCCCACCTCCAGGCTTGGCACAACCCTGGCTGCCCCTCTGCCTAGAGGCAGCCAGCCACCCCTGCCAACAGACGCAGACACACGCGCAGTCCTGTCACAGCAAATCTCACGAGTCGAGCTGGAATATCAGGTTTTCTTTCCTGTTTATTTCTGCTTTACACTAGTGCTCATTAGCACTAGATATAATCGCCTGCATGGGCTCCTGTGACTTCTGTGTTTCTCTGTAAATCAGAAATGATGAAAAAGATCCCCACCACCAAGGCCCCTGCCCTCATCTATTTTCTCTGAGGTGAGAACATTCATTTCTGAGCATGGCACTGGGTTTGTTCCAGCCGCCATCTGACACCACCACAGGGTGCAGCTGACACTGCCGTAAAGTGTGACTGGATAAAACCTCCAGTCATCATTAACTGCAGGCGGCGGGAAACGGGCAGCAAAAATGCCAAAGCGTGAAAATCGGAGAGAGACAGGAGTGGAGGAAAGCAAGGCTGAACGGCTACTGACAAACCCAGTTGAAGACACACTCCCTTTTGCTCAGCACCTGGACAGAAAAGCCCTAAGAGGGAGGCTGGACCTAAAGTGTCACTTTTCTCTGGATATGGGGAAAGGTACATTCCCAGCTTTCTAAATGTAAAGGACTGTTACATTAAAATTGCCTATGCGTCCATCAGTATTTTCAACCAATCACATGGAACTGATGAGCATGGAATACTAAAATCCTACTGGTTTTAACAGTTACTTACCTATGCCCCATCACCAAGATAAAGGAAGTGATTGGATTCTGAAGATATGATTGGATCCTGTTTTCAGGGCTCCCAAGGGGGAATGACAAGACGTCAACAAAGACAAGACAGCAGTCCTTACAGAGAATGTCACAGAATGTCATTCTGTGTCAGGGCAGAGATGCGAAATAAAGGGTTATGCAGAGCAAAAAGGAGACACAGTGCTACAGATGCTTGGAGCAAAAGGATATTACTTCTCACCTAGAGAAAAGGAGAGGCATAGAGAAAGCCTGGACCAAGCAAGAGATGCAAGCCATACCCACAGTCAACTCCTAAGGAGAAGGTTCTGACCTAGGCATAGGAATTTCCACAGGATGAGCAATGGGGAAAGAGGAGCAATAGGGCTGGGTGAAGGCACAACAATGATTTGGTCAAGAGAAGACAATTCAGTGGGGAAAGAACAGTCTTCTCAGTAAATGGTGCCAGGACAACTGGTATCCACATGAAAGAGAATGAAGTTGGTCCCTACTACACATCACACAAGTAAATGAACTCAAAATGGATCACAGGCCTAAATGTAAGAGTCGAAACTATTAAGAGGAAAACATGGATGTGTATCTTTATGACCTTGGATTAGGCAATGGTTACTAGGACATGACATCAAAAAGACAGACTAATAATAAATAAATTTAAAACCTTGTAAAAATTTAGAACTGCTATACTTGAAACACTATAATCAGCTGGGCATGGTGGCTCACGCCTGTAATCCCAGCACTTTGGGAAGCTGAGGCGGGTGATCACCTGATGTCAGGAGTTCGAGACCAGCCTGGCAAACACAGTGAAATGCCCTCTCTACTAAAAATACAAAATTAGCTGGGCATGGTGGCACATGCCTTTAGTCCCAGCTACTCCGGAGGCTGAGACAGGAGAATCGCTTGAACCCAGGAGGTGGAGGCTGCAATGAGCCGAGATCGCACCATTGCATACCAGCCTGGGCGAGACAGAGCGAGACTCCGTCTGAAAAACAAACAAACAAACAAACCACCAATAAAATCAAAGTAAAAAAGACAATCCTCAGAATGGAAGAAAATACTTGTAAATCATTTATCTCATAAGGAATCTGTATTCAGAATATAAAAATAATTTTCACAAATTAATAAACCTACAATGAGATATCAGTTCACATTCTCTAGAATGGCTATAATAAAAAAGACAATACAAGCATTGGCAAGGATATGAAGCAATTGGAAACCTCATACTCAGCTGGTAGTGATATAAAATAGTACAGCCACTTAAAAAATAATTTGGCGGCACCTTAAGAAGGTTTTATGGAACTACCATATGATTCAGCAATTTCACTAGGTATATAACCGAGGGAACAACATATGTCCATATAAAAATGCAGACACAAAAGCTGATTGCAGCTTTATTTATAATAAGTAGCCAATGTGGAAACAACGAAATACCCACCGATGGAAGACTGGATAAACAAAACGAGTGGCATGTATGAGTACTTCATGCTGTTTTATTACCAAACAATATTTTACTGAATGCAGTACTGATACATGCCACAACATGGATGAACCTAGACAACACGATGCTCCATAAAAGAAGCCAGTCACAAAATACCACATATTATGATTCCATTTTTATGGAATGACCAGAATAAGCAAATCCAGAGACATAAAGTAAACTCGTGGTTACTAGGGGTAGGAAGTAGGGAGTGAAGAGTAAGGGCAGGGAGGAATGTGAAATGACTAGTAATGGGTATGGGGTTTTTCCTTTGGTTTCTTTGAGGAGGAGATAACAATGTTCTAAAATTAAGACTGTGGGTATGGTTGCACAACCCTGTGAAAATGCTACAAAAAGAACATCAAACTGTAAACTTTAAATGGGTGAATTATGTGGTATGTAAATTATATCTCAATAAAGCTGTTTTTTAAAAAATGCAATGGAATAAATCACAATGGAAAAATATATAAATTTGACTAGAGAAAATGAAAAACTTCTGTGAGTCATAAAACACTGTAACCTAATTAGATGGAAAACGAACCAGAAACAGTTTTTTTTTTTAAACATACATGACTGATAGCCTTAAAACAACGAAGCTGTGCTAAATCAATAAGAAACACGTATTGTCCCAGTAGAATAAAGGACAACTATCACAAAGAATTTCCAAAAGAAAAAGATACCAATGGCCATTAAGAATATAATAATTCATCTACAATGTTAAACAAGTAAGTTTTGGCCCAGTAAACTCACTTTTATAGTCTGATAAAAATATCAGAGATGCCTTTAAATCTTAATATACGACAATGTTATTTTTTAGTAGAAAACGGGGAACCTCTTACCTGTCCAATGCTGGGGGAATGGGCAAATGTGTTACTGTTGTTTACGTACTATAGAAACAAAGCAGGAGCGACCATCAAAAGTGGTTGTCTTTTGCGGGGTATAGAGGGACTCAATATTATCATTATTTTGTACTTCTTTTTGTAATTCCACTGCTGGGAACCTGCTACCCCAAGGAGATATCAGAGATGTTTGTAAATATCACTGGACAAAAGTATTCCTGTTGGGAGTTCTAAAGATGGGTTGTACAACAACATGAGGGTAATTACCACTGAACTGTACACTTAAACGGTTAAGATGGTCAATTTTGTTATATGTATTTCACTATAATTAAAAATATTCACACCAGGAATAGCAAAAACAAATTATAACATGCTAAAAATTTTTTTTAAAAGTAAGTATCTGGCCAGGCGGGGTGGCTCACACCTGTAATGCCAGCACTCTGGGAGGCCGAGGTGGGCGGATCATGGGGTCAGGAGATCGAGACCATCCTGGCTAACACGGTGAAACCCCGTCTCCACTAAAAATACAAAATATTAGCCAGGCATGGTGGTGGGCACCTGTAGTCCCAGCTACTCAGAAGGCTGAGGCAGGAGAATGGCGTGAACCTGGGAGGCGGAGCTTGCAGTGAGCCCACATCATGCCACTGCACTCCAGCCTGGGCAATAGAGCGAGACTCCATCTCAAAAAAAAAAAAAAAGAAGCAAATATCCAACAATCAGAAATGTTTAAAAATCAATTATAAGATACTGAAACAATGGACAACAAATATCAAGCTCTTCAAGTAAACTGGAAATTGCTCATGATAAAATATTAAGCAAGAGCTGTGTGCAGTGGCTCATGCCTGTAATCCCAGCACTTTGGAAGGCCAAGTTGGGAGAATCACTTGAGGCCAGGAGTTCAAGACCAAACTAGGCAACATGGCGAAAACCTCATCTCTAGGAAAAAAAAGAAAAAATCAAAGAATTAAATTAGCTGGGCATGGTGGTGCATGCCTGTGGTCCCAGCTACTCGAGGCTGAGGTGGAAGGATCTCTTGAGCCCAGGAGGTTGAGGCTACAGTGAGCCTTGATAGCACCACTGCACTCCAGCCTGGGTGACAGAGCAAGACCTTTCCTCAAAACAAATATATACACATATATTTGTCCTCATGGAAAAGCAATTATATGAGATAATCACATATTCTTTATCAGTAATTCTCAAACTTTGTTACATATTAGAGTCACCGAGGAAGCCTTTTTAAAAATCCCAGTGTCCAGACCATACTTCATATGCATTTAATCTGAGTCTCTGAAGATAGGAGCTGGGCATCATCAGTACCCTTTAAAATTCCTGGGCTGACTCCAGAGTATAGCGAAATAGTATACAGGTGAACCAGGACTCATTGGCAGGGGAATAAATGGACTTGAAGTAGAGCAAATGCATGCACACTGGTTCTATGTATGAACACATGTTCAAGTACAACAGAAAATCTGTGCATCACGTTCACAGCTGGCACGCAGTAAGGAGGCCATCATATAACAAGTTTCCAGGAGGAAACAAAGAATGCTCTCCTATTCACCTCAGCAGGAGGAACTGTCCTTGCTGAAGGTTAGATGTCAACTGTGGTCCCAACCACTCAGCAGTGGAAGCAAGGACTATAACCAGCTGGCTCTACAAGGAGAACTGGGGCTGTGCATGTCCTGTGTTATTCTTCACCCTCCAAGAAGCAGCCTCATGGATCCATGTGAGGCTTTAAGCCCATGCCCTCCTCCTGCCCATACCTTCTATGAAATTAGAACACACTCACATTATTTACAGCTCACTTGACAACGACGTACAGGCAGAACATCGGCACAGGCTGGCTGACATAAGAGAAGACGCTGGGGACAGCGTGGAGGATCAGGGTCTACCAATAACTTGTATGAATTTTGGACAAGTTCTCTAATGACCAAGGGGTCCTTGCTTGCACATCTGCAAAGAGGCCTGGACAGGATGTGCTCTGGAGGCCTCTCCAACTCCAACATGCCTGTGAACCTCCATGATCTCTAGGATCTGCACCAGGCGGCTGAAACTGGGAGGCAGCTTAATGTTTTTCTGACCATGAACTTGATCTGACTCAGCTGTCATAATTCCCGACACAACCTCGTGGAAAGAAAGAAAATGAAAATTGCCTGAAAAGTGCAGACAGAAGGGAAGTTCTAAAGAAGGCAGCTACAGAATGACGTCTCTCAGCCTCTTAAAATTGTTAGTAGTCCACAGTTAGGCCGCACAAAGCACCATCCATTTAAGCTGTTCCCAGAAGATGTGAACTTCAAAAAGCAGCCACTCAAAGAATGCTGGGGGGAATATGAAATCAATACAGCCTTTCTGGAAAGGAAGTGGGCACTATGTATCAAGACTCTTTATAAATGCAGGCCATTTAGTTCAATAATTCCACTGCTGGGAACTTGCTACCCCAAGGAGATATCAGAGATGTTTGTAAATATCACTGGACAAAAGTATTCCTGTTGGGAGTTCTAAAGATGGGTTGTACAACAACATGAGGGTAATTACCACTGAACTGTACACTTAAACGGTTAAGATGGTCAATTTTGTTATATGTATTTCACCATAATTAAAAATATTCACACCAGGAATAGCAAAAACAAATTATAACATGCTAAAAATTTTTTTTAAAATTAAGTATCTGGTTGGGCGGGGTGGCTCATGCCTGTAATCCCAGCACTCTGGGAGGCCGAGGTGGGCGGATCATCGGGTCAGGAGATTGAGACCATCCTGGCTAACACGGTGAAACCCCATCTCTACTAAAAATACAAAAAATTAGCCAGGCGTGATGGTGGGCGCCTGTAGTCCCAGCTACTCAGAAGGCTGAGGCAGGAGAATGGCGTGAACCTGGGAGGCGGAGCTTGCAGTGAGCCCACATCATGCCACTGCACTCCAGCCTGGGCAATAGAGCGAGACTCCATCTCAAAAAAAAAAAAAAAGAAGCAAATATCCAACAATCAGAAATGTTTAAAAATCAATTATAAGATACTGAAACAATGGACAACAAATATCAAGCTCTTCAAGTAAACTGGAAATTGCTCATGATAAAATATTAAGCAAGAGCTGTGTGCAGTGGCTCATGCCTGTAATCCCAGCACTTTGGAAGGCCAAGTTGGGAGAATCACTTGAGGCCAGGAGTTCAAGACCAAACTAGGCAACATGGCGAAAACCTCATCTCTAGGAAAAAAAAGAAAAAAGCAAAGAATTAAATTAGCTGGGCATGGTGATGCATGCCTGTGGTCCCAGCTACTCGAGGCTGAGGTGGAAGGATCTCTTGAGCCCAGGAGGTTGAGGCTACAGTGAGCCTTGATAGCACCACTGCACTCCAGCCTGGGTGACAGAGAAAGACCTTGTCTCAAAACAAATAAAAAAAACTTAAGTGACACAAGCAGCACACAGGAGGGTTACATAATGTGGTCTCAGGTTTAGGTGGAGCAGATTTTTTTCAAAAGACTGGAAGAAAAAATGTTCACAGTAGTTCTTTCTCGATGGGATTTCCAGATTTTCTACAAGAAATACTTGCGGGTTGGGGGAGGGAGTGCCTTTGCAGACATTAACTCATGGTCCAAGAATCAAAGAGACAATATGGCTTCTACTCCACAGCCTGTCAATTTGGCGGTTTTTCCCTTAACAAAACAGGCAGAGAAGTTTTCAAAACTGCTAGATCAGCTATGTCCACTGTGAGACAGAATTGGAACTGGAACAGGCAGAAGCGGAAGTGGCCGGCACTCTCCAGTGTCTCCATACAAGGAGTAGGGCAGTATCACCCACTTGTCACCATCTGCTGTCTTACTCCATCACAGCATTTCAAAGGGTTGCTTCTCATTCATGCACGATGTTTTGATTGTTTGATAATGGGCCCAGAGTGATCTGGGAAAATAAATGCAGATACTTTATAAAGTATCTAATGATATTACTAATAAATCACAGGAAATGAGCTTTTCTCTTCTCTGGAAAACAACAGCACACATTACAAATATTGATGAATTCTTAATCCAAAAAGACTTGCAACTGCCACAGAACTACTTTAATGGATGCTGGTCCTTGTTTTCATTAACAGAAAATATATTTGCCATTAAAAACAAAAGTTTCGAAACAATACTCAGAAAACAATCTTCTAACAATGAAAAAAACAAATAAATGGAGGAAGGTGGCAGAAGAGTAAATAAAAATAATAACCTCAATATGAGTGGAAAGTAGGAAACTCAATCATGTAACATGCAGGGTCACATTATTGCAGGGTTAATTAATTATCTCTGGCCCACAGTTCCCAAGATCCAGGAAGTAACCATCAATTGTATTAACATACATATTTTTATTAATACAGGCTGTGTTGTTCAGAGTGTCTTCTTACAGGGGTTTGTAGTATTTGATCCTTGCAAGAATAATTGTTCCAGTGCCTAACAGTTTCTGGATTAGCATCAATTAGTGAAGAGTTTCTATACAAACAAGTGAAACAAGTTTGGTTTTTTTGTTTTTGTGTTTTAACCTTGAACAAGAGAGGAATTGGCGGAGGTGGGGGGCATCTTACAAATCAGAACAGAAGTCATCAAGGTAATTTCAGAGCAGGTGTCTGAATGATGGCACAACCCTGGAGCATGACCCACTGTGGGGCCTGGGGGGAAGGAGAGGAGGGGAGTGGCTCCATACCTCTGGGTGCTGCAGACACACTGTACTGACTATCATTAGCAGCAACAATGCTAGCTTTTAAAATAGATGAGTCTTTTTAAATCCAGTGCACATTCACAACCATATGTCAGTTTTTTGGTTTTTTTTTTTTTTATTAAAACCAGGCAGGTAGAACATTAGAGCTCTGGATACTTTCACCAACAATATGGTTTAAGCAGAAATCTGTGTTAGACACTGAAAAAAAATACTGTTCATCATTTGATGTATTGATTCACTGCCATTTTTAAACAGCATCTCTGCCCTAAACTTTTCCAATTAAAATTACCAAGATAATGAAGCCAAATTACCACTGTGAGACACTAATTTGCTGTACAAATTTGGGCAGTGAACAAGCACTGCTCCGTTAGAGATGTATCTTAGTTTATTTAATTATCATTTGGACCAAAAACATCTAATAGAGAGAACATCCCAAATCCATTAGAAGCTTGTATGTTTCAGAACTACTAACCTTCTATTCTAACGCCTTGCAAAGAATTTAGCAAAAATAAATTTCATTCCTAAGGAGAAAAACTTAAGGATATTTTCTTGAAAAAAGACAAAAACTAATGTGGTCCACACACATATAAGGAGACACGGCCTCATCAGGGATTCTTCTGCCTCCATGCCTGTAACCTCCATGAAACCTTTCTGGGTAGCCACACTCTCCAGGCTTGCCATGCCATTCAATCCTACCTAAAGTCCCACTAAACACTGAATTTGTGAATAAAATTATATCTGAAATGCAGTCTTCCCTGAAGTCTCTCAGGTTTTCCCCAGTCCTAAGGCCCAAGCAACATTAATTCATTTGCAGTAGCACAGACTATAGGTAGGCAAATTGTCCAAAAGGTCAAATCTCTGCACTTGGCATTACCTTCAACAGAGATCCCTTAAAAATATCTATAGTTTCTGAATTATCTCTATTATTTATTTTATAGAGATGACGTATAAGACATCTTGTTTGTCCTCAAGCATCAGACAGAGGAAGCACATAATGTTTTTAAGAAGAAAAAACTACTCAGTGATACTTTTTAAAGCATAGTAGGGCAGACTTTATTCAGGACCATCTTAACACATATAGGGACCACTGCAGTGGGATTTTGCAGTTAGGGAAAGATAGAGCTCAACTCCAAATACAGCATTGGGAAGTGGGAATTTATAGCCAAGGAACAGGGTAGGATCGGTGCATGAAAAATTACTAAGAGGCAACATCAGGGGTAGGAAGGCAATTCTTGTTAAAGACAGGTCAGGGTGACCAGATGTCACCTGGAAGATGGTGGAGGATGAGGAATCTAATCAGATTTGGGTGGGGGTGGGGAGGCGTTCTTGCTAAACTTAGTAGCATGCTTCTTAGCTAAACCTGGATTTTACAAGACAATGTGTGTGTGTGCACACACACACAGACCTAGGAGAAAGTTCAGGAGCATGACTAAAGTGTAGCCAAGCAAAGTTTGTTTTTTTGGTCAATATACACACTAATTCAGGGGAAAAGGACAAATGACATACCTGATAATAAAGAAAAAGTAAAACACTGTGTATACTTTTCGGGAAGAATAATTCCAATCAGGATAACCCAGTATGACAGGCAGTGTGGAAACTATGATTTGAAGGAAGAGAAGAAATGTGACAGAGATACAGCAGTGAGGGAGGGCAAAGAAGGAAGGACGGACATTCCAGGAATTTCCCCAAATACTGATAAACAGGTCAAATTCCTTGGCACAGGAAATTACTTCATACCAAAAAGGTTCCTGAGTTCCAGCTAATTAATGGATTGTAAACAATGTTGTCAAACCAGAAAATTCTGCAACAATAAAAGATTTTGGACACTCACCAATTCATAGCACCGTTTCTAACATTCAGAGCCTTTAAGGATGCCCTCCTAATTTTACCCGCACACAAACCTCAAAGATCTACTAAATGAGTCAGCGTATGTCATCTCAAGTAATACAAATATTACCAGGAAATCAGAGAAACACATACCATTTGACAGCCCTAAGCACATTTTTGATAGATTCTGAATATGTTTACATGTAATTGAGAAGAATCCTTACACTGACATATGATCAACTGGGCCCCAAATTATCCTGCCTTTTGTAAACACTCCACAAACCTTAAAAAAAAAATCCAAGAACTTTTAAAACTCAAGGTGTCAGCATTTTAGAAAGGCTTTCCTCACATGTGAATCACAACCTCTCAAAGTTCTGTTTTGTATTTTTTGGGTAATGTTAAGTGTAAAACATTGATAGAGGGAAGCCAAAATTCTTCCAAAGTATAATAGGAATAATCCAAAGTCCATTTCCCCCACCCCTTTACAAGTCTGAGTTTTCACAAACTTTATAGCTGTTCAAATGCTAGATGATGTAACCAAATGAAATACATCAGCATATACTAGGTAGTAATAAATATACTATTGTCAGATGACATTTGCCTACATCCATAACCTTTAAACACACCACGTATGAGTTTGGATTACAGTCATGTGTCACTTAATGATGAGGATACATTCTGAGAAAGGCATCATTAGGTGATTTTGTCATTGTGCGAACATCCTCAAGTGTACTTCACAAATCAAGGCGGCATAGCCTACTACACACCTAGGCTATATGGCATAGCCTATTGCTCCTAGGCTACAAACCTGTACAGCATTTTACTATACTCAATGCTGCAGGCAACTATTAACGCAGTGGCAAGTATCTGCGTATCTAAACATAGAAAAGGTACAGTAAAAACACAGTATTATAACCTCATGGGACCACCGTCATACATGCAGTTTGTCATTGATCGAAAGAAACATCATTAGTCGGTGCCATAACTGTATAGTGCTCCTTAATTCATCAGCAAGAAAACAACAAAATTGCTGGTTAACATCAGTACTGATAACAAAATCTTAAATCTTTATAAAAATCTAGCCTGGTAGTCCAAACAGGATGAATCTATTAAAACCATACTTTTTCCTCAAATTAAAAAAAAAAAAAAAAAAGATTTATTTCTTCTAGAAGATACTGCGACAAAGAAAAAACATTCTCATGGGCACAAAGAAGATTTCTCAAGGGCACTAGTTTTGCTTATTTTCAATACATGTACTACATACATAACCAAGGCAGCTCCTTCATTGCCTGTTTACCTGGGGATTTTTTGTTTGCTCTTGATTGTACCAAGTGAGACTGTCGAGGCAGCAAAGGTGAGGAAGGCAGAGACATCGAGACACCTTTGGCCAAGCTCACCCTATAGGTGTCCTCTGCTGCAGGAAGACTGCTCACAGGAGAGTCAGCACCGTGGTCAAGGGGCAGGACTGGAGAAGTCTCTGGACCAAAGTCACCTCCTAGAGTAGAGAGAGAATACTTAGGTTAAACCATCCATTCATTACAAGTTGATGCAAATTTAATTCCTATAAACTATATTCTCAGAATATAATTCCCATATATCAGATGTGTGTATTGAATTTTTTTAAATGACTTTTCCCCCACTACTCTTGAAACTTTTTACCCTGTGAGGGAAAACTCAAGCATCAGTGAACTCTGCTCCATGTGCCTTTCTGCACTACCCTAACTGATCTGGTTTCAATCCCTAACAAAGGATTCAGGAAGCCACTGATCTAGGATTAGATCAAGGTCAAGTATGAATGATCCATAAGAAGCTTTGATCTCAGAAAAGGAAAAGGAGAGGGGTTACTAGCCTTACATGAGTATCAGTAAAACGGATTCAGATACCAACCCTTCCAGAACTCCCGGGCCTCCACTGCTCCTCTCTAATAAGAAAAGTCTAAGAGAGAGTCTAGCCTACATCCACATTCCTCCCCAGCACCATCCCTTGGTTCTCTCATCCCATCTACTCAACACTCCCCATGACACAGGGCCACCCTCCTAAAACTCAAACAGCCCCAAACCAGTCATGGGACTGGAAACACCGCTCATTTATTAGGCAGCTTCCGCTCGACACTCCGCCCCTAAACAAGCTTGGGGACAAACAAGCTTACTATTATGAAATTAAACATTGGTAAATATGGTGAATCCCAAGTTTCTCTTCAAAAAAATCAGTATGTCAGTATGTTCAGCTCTTATTCTTTGATTCTCCATTTTAAAGTTTAACTTCCTGGTTCTCTTTGGTTTCTCGCTTCTAGTTTCAGTAAACAACTTTCCCGCCAATCCTAATTAGTAGTTCACATCTGTTCCCTGGTTACCTGCTCCGTCCTGACTCATCCCAGTCACCTGCTCTGACCTAAGTCACCTTTAGTTACCTGTTCCTAACCGTCCTTCCCACCAAACTACTTACCCCGCCATTCTGGCTCATACTCTTGCCCTTTTTAAAATAGTCAATCAGAATTAGCTTAGACTGTGTGGTCCAACCCTAGCCAACAGGGGAACAACATAGCAGCAGGGGCTACCTGCGTCAGGAATAAGAACTCCTGCCCCTCCCCGTCCAGGTGTGCTCTTGCCATTGTTCCATCTGTGATGAGCACCCTTTCTGCAGAAAGTAAAAACTGCCTTGCTGAGATAATTAAATTTATGTTTGAGTGCTATTTCTTTGTGGCACCAGGGAACAAACATTTTTGACATTCTAGGGTAGGCAGAACCTTAAGAAGCAGAAAGGATGTAATCACAATGTTAAAAAAATATACGAGAAAGAGTATCTTGGCTGGAACTAGTCTCCCAAAAAAAAAAAAAAAAAAATACAGCCAGTCCTCATGTATTCAGATAACACATTTTCCTCCGATTGCCTGCCTCTCCCCACCAATCACCTTCCCCACTCCTTAGTATGTACTAAGATGGAACTGAGCATGTGCAGGGAAAGAATGTAAATCATTACCTGCTTCTTTAAAAACATCTTCAAACTCTAAGTCACAGACAGCAGAATTTGAAAGACGTATAAACTTTCCCACAAGCACACCAGTCTCTGTGACAAAAGCTATCCAACCAGTCCTTGCTATGCCTTCCTGGCTCCAAAAACAAACCAAAAAAACCACACACACACACACACACACACACACACACATATACAATCAAAGACTAGATTTTAAAAAAAGAAAAAATGAAAGCTGCCTAGCTAGGCAGGAACTAAATTTTGCAGATTTTTGTGTACAAGGCTCAAAGGGGATATGAACCAGACCATCAAGTTTCAAGTGGTATCATTGTGCTTGGTTTTTGTGTTAGGAGTCAAGAGGAAGTAGAGTCACCCCCTCCACATAGGACATATGCCTTATATGAGACATATAGGACAGGCACATGCCTTACTTTTTTTTTTTTTTTTTTTTTTGAGACAGAGTCTCGCTCTGTCGCCCAGGCTGCAGTGCAGTGGCACGATCTTGACTCACTGCAACGTCCACCTCCTGGGTTCAAACGATACTCCTGCCTCAGCCTCCTGAGTAGCTGGGATTACAGGCACCCGCCACCACGCCTGGCTCATCTTTGTATTTTTAGTAGAGACAGGGTTTCACAATGTTGGTCAGGCTGGTCTCCAACTTCTGACCTTGTGATCTGCCTGCCTCGGCCCCCAAAGTGCTGGGATTACAGGCATGAGCCACAGCGCCTGGCTGGCACATGCCTTACTTTTAAAGGGAACTCACAGCAGAGTAGTGAACAGAAAAGCCCCACAATGGGCATGTCAGCAAAGTCAGATAATTTTAGTCTCTCCTGGGTTAGCTATGCATGAGATGGTTTTTATAAACCTGGGAAACTAAAGATTTATCACTCACTGCCCAAATGACTGGCATTTGAAGAAACAAGACAGATCAGAAAACTCACTAGGGCTGGGCGCAGTGGCTCATGCCCATAATCCCAACATTTTGGGAGGCCGAGGCAAGCGAACCATGAGGTCAGGAGTTTGAGACCAGCCTGGCCAACATGGTGAAACCCCATCTCTACTAAAAATACAAAAAAAATAGCTGGGCGTGGTGGTGGGCACCAGTAATCCCAGCTACTTGGGGGGCTGAGGCAGGAGTATCGCTTGAGCCCAGGAAGCAGAGGTTGCAGTGAGCCGAGATCACACCACTGCACTCTAGCTCGGGCAACAGTGCGAGACTCCATCTCAAAAAACAAACAAACAAACAAAAAAACACCTCTCACTGGAGTTACAAAAAGAAGGACATTCATGCAAATGCCCAGGACAAAGTTGTGTCCTCAACGGAGAGAAGCAGACAGGAGTGAGAGGCCTTTCCTCCTAGAGGCTGTGTGGACAGCAGTGGCCCCCAGGCTGGCCCCCACCACACACACACACACGCTTCATCCACCTTCTTTTGCTAGCCAGCACTGTAAGATACCACTGTCACCAATCCCTAGAACCCAGGGGCCAGTCTTATAGCACTGTGGATGAGCCTGGAATCTTTGAGAAACCACCTCAAGGCTTTCGGCCAGGTCACGAGTTTTCCCAGCTGCTTTCCCTTCAACTGTCTGGCGAGGGAACAGATCTTAAGGCAGAGCTGGGCTGCACCATGATGCCAGCTCGCAGTGGAGCCGGATGCCCTCTGTCCTGACAAACTTGTAAAAGCTGAGGGATGGTTGTTTTCTCATCACCACCTCACTCTCACACTGAGAATGCAAGCAGGTGCTGTGCCTACAAGAACCACATCACGTCACCTAATTCATGGGTGTACAGGCAAGAATCACCAAGAGACAGATCAGAACTTGGAAAGCGCTGAGGCCACAGCCCCAGGACATTACGTACAAAAGACGTGTGGGGGACCTTGAAGAGGTGACACTGGTTTTCCATGTGGTTTGAAGAGGGCTACATTGCCCTGTGGCTGTTCTCACATAGCCTAAATCACAGACCCAGCTAGTCAAATGGCTGTGGGATGGCCTGACAGGCCACGAAGGCACTGTCTCCCCTACTCACACCTGAGTATTACTGACCTATACAAAAACAAATAAAAACCCAGATTTCAAGTCCTTTAATTTGCATGAGGACACAAAAGAAGGGAGAAATACATGTACCACCACCAGAAATAAACAGCATTGAGAAAAGGTTTATTTTCTTAAATACTTAGAATTCTCCAACATGACACAAGAGAAATTAGGCATTGAAGGGAAAAAGAATTAAAAAGTTTCCTAATTATAAATTCTGCCCATAAACTTTGTTTATAACAAGCAAAGCAAATATTTTCATTAACTGCAAATGTGGTGGGGATGAGTTTCCAAAGCATGCTGTAAGCATGAGCACTCAGCCTTTGGAGCAGCTGGGCTCCAGCACTATGATTTTATGCAGGCTGCAATAAACCGAGGCTTAAGAGAAGAGTGAAGGGGAGGGGGGTTTCCATTTCAAGTTTACTTTACCATCTTACTATAATCGCTCTCAAACATGTTGTTCTGTTTGGTTTGTTTTTCAGAGGCAATGAAAGATCTCTAACTTCCAGTATCCTTTCATTAGAAAGGCACAAAGTAGGGAGAGAAGTTTTATGTATGAACAGGAAGCACAAAGCTGGGTGGATCTAGCACTCTGGAGCCAGGAGCTTTAACTGCACAAGGGCAAGGGGTATACGGTCAAACAAAGAGAGCATCATGATGATGCCAGGGGCAGAAAGTGAAAATCTCTTACGGGCATCCACGTGAACAATACAATATTGGTTCTGGGCAACAAGACACCAGAGATTCTCCAGTAGATTCAACATTCCTCAGCAGAAGCTTAAAGACATTTAAGAGGAATTAAAGATGTTTCACTGCAACAACCAGCACAGCTGGCATATTTCTTAACCCTTGAATAGATACTGTTTTCTTTTAACTATGACCTATTTTATTCCCCACCTTGATTAAGTGATGGGAAGCACATTTCAATCACCCTTCCTGTTGCTGCAGGCAGAAATGCCAGGTAGGACGATGCAACCTCTCCAGGGTATGAAAACCATGTTATCAATGACTAGTAATTTACCCCCTCCAGCTTCACTGGCAGGTGTTTCCCATGGAACATTTACACACCACAGACAGTCCCACCTACCCCAACATGCTTTCCATCTCACAGCATCAAATGCAATCACACTGTCTCAGATGGGAGACCCGGGCCTGGAAGGTAACCCTGAGGAAGAGGGACCACAGCTAGAACCTCCCCACAACCGGTCAGCTCAGGCTCTAACATTCTCACCACTTCACATGTTTAAGAGCTTTAATTTGGGGAAAAAGATAGAGATCCCCAAAACAGACACATTTTTAATGAGTATTTTAAATACATAAGGAGTCAGCACACTTTGCTGCAAAGGGTATGACAGTAAATATTTCAGGCTTTGCAGGTTACGTATAGCCTCTGTCACTCATATACACACACTCCTTTGCTTCTTTTAAAATCATCAATTCCTTTAAGTCCAAAAATAAAAGTCCAGAAAGGGCAAGGGGACACACAGACATCTATAAGAACCTCTCTGTTCATAATAAATAAAAATATATACGCATACAAATAAGTCAAAGTCATAGTTTGCAAAGATAACAAAATTATCAAAGGGAATAAAGCCACCCAATAAGGTGTTTTAAATTGGCAGAAATGGCTTTTGATAATAGTTCTTTATTTTAAAATGTTTCTACCATTACAGGCTGTGAAAAGGGATTTCAATTCATAATGGAAGAAAATGTCAATCTGGGAGATGAATGTTTAAAGGCAGCTATGCAGAATGGCAACATCCAACATCACAGATTAAAGTACATAGAGTGCAGGATTAGAGACAGCTTTAAAAAATGAGGGCAATGAAGGCAAGGAGATGAAAGTAAAAGCATATTTCAGGAAGGGAAGGCCTGAGAAAGGCAAGGGTGCACTTAGACACTCAGGTAAATAGGTCTGCAGAGGCAGGAAATAAGATTTCCATTTATTGTGCCACTGAAGTGGCTGAGGTGGGGTGGGGCGATAGAAGCTTAGAATAGAAAAAGAAAGATGTTCTGTTTATCCAGCTCCAGAAAACGGGACTTGTGCAATGCATTTAACTAGGGCATTAAATGTGTTAGGGCATCTTTTGTGCAGTCCCCGCCTTACAGTGCACTAATGTTTCTTAAAGGTTTTATAACCACATAACTCTAGACACACACACACACACACCCCCGCCATATTTACAGAAAACTGAAAGATTTCTTCCACAAGATCTGGTATCATTTTTGGACCCTTCAGAAGACTACAACTAAAAGCACTTTAAGCCATTTTATGTCTTATAGAATCTCCTAATACTCAGGCAGAACATTTTCAAAATAAATGCATCCAAGAAAACAATTTTCAAAAACCTTATTCAGACAATCATGATTAATTCTCAAACAATACCACTAAGAGGCAAGAAAGCAGCTAACCCCTAGGGTACAAGAAACCTAGCCAACAGGACAGCATACCCTTGTCTTCAAAAATCCACCAAGTGGGATCTAAATAGAGATCAGTAAATACTGTCCGCATGGTTTTATTCTTAATACTCAATGGTTATAGAACCGAACGTACAAATATGCCTTATCCTGAAACAGATGAGTAAACAGACTGGCATTTCCTCTCTAATTGTCAAAGTTTTCCTTTTAAGACATATCAGCATGCAAGAGTTTCTGTGCTTTAAAAATAAATGACCTCAGAAAAACTCCCACCCCCAAACTCCCAGAGGGGTGCAATTTAAAATAAATGCTTTTTTTTATTTTAGATGTATTAGGTGCCAGGACAGGGTTCTGGGTGCTTTATATATATATATTATTTAAACTTAATCTTCACAACCACCCCACAAATTAGCCATTGCTATTAGCTCCCTTTTCAGATGAAGAAACTGAGGCACAGAAAGGATCAAGTATCTTGCCCAAGGCCACTCTGGCATGTATCAGAGCTGAGTCTGAACCCAGGCAGTGGGATCCAGAGTCCACTGTCTCAGTATTGCTCCCCTTGGAGAAGGCTACTGAGAAAGGCTTTCAACATTATGTCATTTTGCATACTTAAGAAGGAAAACCAAAAATAGTATATGTAGGTCTACACACAGTACTGAGCCACCACAGGGGGAAAAAAAAAACACCCTGTTCCCTCATCTATTTTCATTTTTCATGCCGGCTGGTTAATTAGCTCCACAGCACTCCTGCAGCACTCCTTTTGGGAGGTACCCAGGCCCAGTGATCATTAATCTTCTCTCAGTCACACCTCATGCTGTCACCATACAAGCGAAGTGGATCCAGGATAGGTGTTTAGTCATCAAGCACCCTAGTTTCCTCTCCTCTCCATGGGTACTGGACATTTATTAACTCTTGCAGCATTTGGGCCTGCTGCTTCTGCGGCACAGCGGCACTGGGTCCGGTCATTCTGCCTGGCCCGATGAAGGGTGAAGTCGCAAGCTAGCTGTGGTGGAAGGCAACCTGGCAGGATTCATCTTCAATGTGCATGGAATTTGGGATTCTACATTTCCTTGCCAGCACAGACTTGTCCAGGTCCACCAGTCCTGTGGAACACACTACAGCTGGAATTCCGTGGCTCTGCCAGGCCTACTGATGCTACATCTGATTAGAGCAGCAGTTCCCAACACCCTCCACACAGAGGGACCCCCGATCCCTGCGGAGCGAGGCTGTTTTAACTGGTTGGGAAAATGGCACAGGCGATGGTCCTTAAAGCTCACCAAGTGATTTTACTGTGCAGCCAGGACCGAGAGCCACAGAATCAAGAAGGTGGTCAAAAAGATCTGGAATGCTTATGCTACTTCCCAAGACAACGAGGTCGGGAGAAAAGGAACTACAAGGCCTACTGTACTAAGTAATGCAGACGATTAAAATAAAAGTTTCCATTCCAAATGTACATTCCTTGAGGGTATATGTGTATATATATGTGTATCTATATATGTATGTATGCACACATATTATGTTTACATCTATACAAACATGGACACTTGTACATGCATGGAGGGTCCCGAGAAGGATACATATCGAACCAGTAGCAGTGGCTGCCTCTGGGAATGGGAACTGATCAACTGAAGCATGGGTGTTAAGATACACACGTTTAGATGGTTTATATTTTTTCCTATGTGCACATTTCCTGTAAATGTTTAAATGTACATTCCCAAGGATTGAGCCATGTGTCAATTTTAAGATCTTTAGGATAAATGGGCCACCTACTAAGGCCTAACTTGGCGAGTGGGTGAAATGAAGTTCTATTGCACAAAGCATGTGCTCCAAGTGACATGTGTGTAGGCACTGCTCGGAGGCAAGCTTGTTTGCAGCTGACTACAGTGGACACGGGCATGACAGGAAGAAGAATGCCAGTGCCCTGCTCTGAAGGTTGGATGCCAGCAGTGCTGAGCCTGCCACACTCCTGTCATTGATGGGCTCTGGGTCAGCTGGCATTTCTTCTCTTCCCACCCTTCTGTTTCTCTTCCAGGTCCTGGTCATCTCTGCTGTTGGTGGCTGGGTGTGGGCACACTTGCAGATGCCCGCTCACATGAGACATGGATAATCCAAAGCACTAGGAAAACATCCAGTCTGTCAGGGAGGAAAGAGGGAAAGAGAGACATGAGGGTTGGAGTGTAATGGGAGGACAGGGAAGAAAACAGATGCTAAAAAGGAAGGAAACGAGGCAGGACAGGACCAAGGAATTAAGAAGTAAAGAGAAGAGGGGGAACAGCCACTCAAGGAGCAGGGAAGGGTGGAGGTGGGGTGCAGGCGATAAACGCATGAATTCCTGTTTCTTTTTAAAACTGCATCTGGCTAGCAGTCCTGGCAAGGCCTCTCCCAATACCCTAGTAAAATATCTAACTACAAAGTAAGAAAACTCGCAAGTGCAAAAAAACCATACTAAAAGCAAGAGAATGCCAGAAAAGGAAAGAATTCCCAGTAATTTTAAAGATGACAAAAGAGGATACTTTGTTGTTGGAATAAACAACTGGTGGCCTAACCACACTCCAGTCTATAAAATATCAGAGCCCAGCCCACCGTGAAGGGGGGAAGATAGCAAACCCCTGACCCTGGAGTCGGCCTCTGTATCTCCACCCCATGCCCACCAGCAGGAACAACAGATCCAGATCAGTAAAACCCGGCTGATTGCATCTTTTCTCTTTGGATAAGCCTCCCCCAACCACCACCCAAAATAATCAATGACGGGACTGAGAAAACATAGCTTATTAGTGAAAGGAAAGAGAACATCTGCTTGAACACTCAAAGATGACTGAGAACAAAATTCTGTGAACCGCTTGGTACCATCAATAGAATATAGGATGGCCTGGCCTCTAGACCCTTCATAGAGTGTTTCTTTCCTGATGACAATCCATACCGGGGGTGTCTAATCTTTTGGCTTCCTTGGGCCACACTGGAAGAAGAATTGTCTTGGGCCACACGTAAAATACACTAATGATAGCTGATGAGTTTTTTTAAAAAGTCACACAAAAAAAGTCTCATAATGTTTTAAGAAAGTTTACAAATTTTTGTTGGGCCGCATTCAAAGCCGTCCTGGGCCTCATGTGGCCCACAGGCCGTGGGTTAGACAAGCTTGAGCTATACTACAGACTAAGGCATTCTATACTATATATCTATACTATAGACTATTAAAGATAAGGAAAGAAAAGCAGGAAATTTAAAAAGAATAATGAAACCATGATCCACATTTCAGGTAGTCAAGGAAAATTGATACTATAGAAAACTTAGTCCATGATAAAGAGAATAAGCTCGGGAAGGTTTCCCCAAGAAGCAGAGGGAAGGAACTAAAATTTTAACGATGTGAGAAAATATTATAGATATGGGAAACAAAAACCTTTCTGAGAAGAAATAAGGACAAGATAGAGTAATTTTTCTAAAAACCTAAGAAAAATTATCACAGGCTTCCAGGTAAGCATTAAAAAGGTGTTTCACTAGGATACAAACAAAACCTCAGAGCCTCTGAAAGGCACCAGAGCCCGACTGCACTCAGAACTCTTGTGTTAGTTTCCTGGGGCTGCTGTAACAAAGTTCCATAAATGGGGTGGCCTGAACAACAGAAGTTTACTTTCTCACATTTCTGGAGGCTCCAAGTCCAACATCAAGGTGTCAGGCAAGGCCATGATCTCTCTGAAGGCTCTCGGGGAGAATCTAGTTCATGCCTTTCTCTTCCTTTCTGGTGTGGTCAGCAATCCTTGACATTCCTTGAATTATAGATTCATGCCTCAAATCTCTGCCTACGTCATCACATCACATTCTCCCTCTGTGTCTGTGTCTCCTAAGGACAACAGTCATACTAGATTAGGACCCACCCTAACCTAGCGTGACTTCATCTGAACTTCCTGACATCTGCAACGAGCAAATTTCCAAACAGGATCACTTTAACAGGTATCAAGGGTTAGGACTGCAACGTACCTTTTTGGTGAACACAATTTCACCCACAACCCTTGTCCCCTCCCCTCCAACACTGAAAGCCTGAAATCAAAAAAGCAACATTGCCCAGGTGTGGTGGCTCACACCTGTAATCCCAACCCTGTGGGAGGCAAAGGTAGGAGGACCGCTTGAGCCCAGGAGGTTGAGGCTGAAGTGAACCGTGATTGTGCCACTGTACAGCAGCCTGGGCAACAAAAGGAGACCCTGTCTCAAAAAAAAAAACAAAAACAAAACAAACAAATAAACAACAAACAACAATGACAAAAAAAACCAGAAAAACAAAAAAGCAACATCTACAAAACTTGAGGGAGAAAAAAAGCATGGCCAAATCTTCTAAAACTGCACCAGGCTATTATACATGATATCAACCAGAAAACATTCTCAGATACTCAAAAGCTCAGAAAATGTACAACCCATTTATCCTTCTGAAAGAAACAAGTTCCTTCAGAGAAAAAACAGAATCCACTACTCAACAGTGGGGACATTATGGTTTTTAAAAAATATAAGAAACTCTATAACCCAATCCTGGCCTTCCAGCACTTCACTCAACTGTCCCTCTTCCACAGCCTTCTCTTTCAGGAAATGGGCTTTTTGAACCACATCCTTCACCCCACAATGCAGAAAGAATCTCTTACTTTATCTGGAGACCCTTAAAGCAATAACTGATGCTGCCTGCCAGAACTCACTGACAATAGTTTACATTTTTCACATGATTGGGACGCTGGGCAAGGAAAGCTCTCTTTACCCCCACCCACCCCTCTAAACAAGCAGAGTAGCACGGAACACCACAATGACTGTTTCCATTGCCAAGGAACTGAAATTACAAAAAAAAAAAAAAATCAGTTTACCATATGAACATTTTCAAAAACATGTAGAAAAAAACATTTAAGCTAGTATACACAATCTTTTATATGCTGTCTGATAACAATGGAAAAATAAGTAAGATATATGACTCAAAAGTTAGAAGGCAGTCAGTAAGATGATGGTGGTTATTTTGAAGGGAGTGGAAGTATGAACGTTTTTTTCCCCTTCCTTTTACATTTTCAGTTTGACATACATTCTGACATGTTTTATAAAATAAAATATACTTTATTTTCCAGTGAATATTTATTTGAAACTCAAATTTGTATCCATCTCCCTTTATTTCCAGAGGTTCCCCTGCAAGCTTCCACACTGGACACCTGTCAAGTTCTTGAGGCTCCTGCTCTCATGAGTCCTCTTCCAGGAAGGTCTCACTTTCCCCCTATTCAGGCACCTCGAGCTATGCCCACTGTTGTTGCTCAATCCGCCTGCCACACACTTGCCCATGTAGCTCCAACTGCCCATATCCAGGTCTCTCTAATGTCAGATGGTCTTTCCTATTGATTGTTCTCACAATGGAGTTCTGGATCAGCTTCACCCTACAGACACTGCAGGGTCCAAGATCCAGTGCCTCACCCTAGGTGCTTCAAAACACTTAAAAGGAGCCTCACTGCCCCAGCTATCTGCAATCTCAACCAGTTAATGCTTTAACATTAAACTTTCTCAAAAAAATCCAAATACACCCTCTTAATTTATAATAACAGAGAACTCCACATTTTTTTCACAGCACTTTCTTGAAGGTGACATGAGAAATGACAATGGTAGCAGACCACCATGTCACACCTGTCACGTCTATGTTAATAGTGCCCCCAGAGCTGTGCAATGAGGCCAACCCAGGGACAACAACTAACCACAGGATACCCCACTGCTAAAGCCATTCTCCATCCCAATTACTCACCAAGCCCTGAGATTACTGCCAGAGGCCACTTATCCTCGAACTTCACATACTGTTTCATCCCTGAGTAACAAGACAGGATTTATATTGAGTACTGTTTTACCTATGTGTGTATGCCTGATAGAGTTTGAACATCTGCCCCTTCGAAATCTCATGTGGAAATATAATCCCCACTAGGTGAGGCCTAGTGAGAGGTGTTGGGTCATGGGGGTAGATCATGAATGGCTCGGTGCCCTCCCAGCAGTAATGAGTGAGTTCTCACTCTATTAGTTCACTAGAGATCTGATTATTAAAAAGAGCCTGGCACCTCTTCCCTCGCCATGTGACATGCCTGCTCCCCTTTGGCTTTCTACCAGGAATAAAGGCTTCCTGAGGCCTCACCAAAGCAGATGCTGGCACTACAGCCTGCAGAACTGTGAGACAAAATAACCCCCCTTTCTTTATAAATTACCCAGCCTCAGGTATTCCTTTATAGCAATGCAAAATGGACTAACACAATGCCCATTGTGTATATCTGCCCTAATAATGATGATTAAGCTGGCAGTTCTTAAGCCCTTCCTTTGTGTGCCAGACATCTTGCTAAGTATTTTACATCTATATATTAGTCCACTTTGAGTTGCTATAAAAGAATACCTGAGACTAGGCAATTAATAAAGAAAAGAGAGTTCTTTAGCTCATTGTTCTGCAGGCTAAGTTCAAGGGCAAGGCCATGGCTTCCCCATGCATCACAACATGGCAGAGACAGTCAAAGGGGAAGTGGACACAAGCAAAGAGGGGAAAAGCTGAGAAGTATCCTGGCTTTGTCACAACCCACTCTCTCTGGAACTAATCCATTCCCATGAGGACTCACCCAGTCTTCCCAGAGCAAGAACTCTGACTTGTTGCGGGAGAACAGCAGCAAGCCATTCATGAGGTTTTGGTGAGAACAAACCACAGCAACACATTAACTTGAATACACTAATTATTCACCCCATTCCATTTGAAATGACACTGTCATTGCCCCCTTGCTGCAGATGAGGAAATCAAGGTTTGGAGGAGGGCTAAGTTGCCTAGGATCCCCTACCTTGCAAGTGGCAGATCCAGAACTGAACCCAGGCAGTTTGACTCCAGAGTCAGAACTCTTAACCACCGTACCACACCAGACTGTCCCAGATAGCATATTCCCTAACCAAGGTGTATGCTGAGCATGGAGCATTGCTTGGTGCTTAAGAAAGTCTGACTTAGCTCCAGATAATTTAGCAAGTCATGTTTCCCTGAGTGATAATTGTCAGGAACATTCTGTCATGTTGGACATGCTGACATTTTGGGGGTGGAAAAATAAGTGGAAGGGAAAAAGACTTTTAGAACAATACTATAACCAGTACACCACCCCCTCACTAACTACTCAAATCCAAACTCTGGCAGTCCCGTCAGCAAAGCTGTCTGCCAAAAGGCCTCGTTACAAGAGAAGGGAGAGAATAAAAGGGAGCTGCTACCATTTATCTTACTTCAACTCCTTACAAGGAAAACAGGATCATTTTGGGGAAAAAAATGCCTCAAAGTTTCTAGGCAGTATTTAAAGTTTCTTCCCCACAAAAACATGTTCAAAAATACTACCAACTTAGCTCACATTCTAGAAAAAAGCAGACTAAATCCGCTGTGTACATGTGGCTATATAACAAGGTCTTTCCCAGGCCTGTATTTGGGGGGAGCTAGGAGTGACGAAGAAAATGAAATGACCACATTTTTTTTTTTTTTTTGAGATGGAGTCTTGCTCTGTCACCCAGGCTGGAGTGCAGTGGCACGATCTCGGCTCACTGCACCCTCCACCTCCCAGCTTCAAGCGATTCTCCTGCCTCAGCCTTCTGAGTAGCTGGGATTACAGGCACCCACCACCACCCCCAGCTAATTTTTGTATTTTTAGTGGAGACGGGGTTTCGCCATGTTGGCCAGGATGGTCTCGAACTCCTGACCTCATGATCCGCCCGCCTCGGCCTCCCAAAGCATTTGGATTACAGGCATAAGCCACCGTGCCCAGCTGATGACTGCATTTTTCTATATCTTATTTGTATGCATCTTGTGTATTTTGTTTACTTTATCCCTATTCCACCATCAGCACCAAAAAAAAAAAAAAAAAAAAATCACTGCTCAGTTTTCCAAACAGCAGTCTCAATGACATGTCTCGTAAAATATCTTAGCAACAATGTCAATATTGTCTGACTACAGCTAACCATATTAACATTCCATTCTAATCATGAATTCTCAAATATAAAATGGAATGTGAATTACTTACTTCATTCATTTTTTGAGTATTACTCTGGGAAAAGAGTCCTCTAACAATTCTATAAATTGGCATGTAAATTAAGCATCAAAATTATGTTCAATAGCTATTACTTTTTGTGTATCTAACTTGCAAGTATCAGTATGAAAATAAGCAAATGTTGACAAGGAAATCAACATAAGAACCAAACAAAATACACTGACAAATTACTTTGATCAAATACTCTTCCTTTGTTATTTCTCTAATGGATCCCTTTCATTCATCTGCTTGTATATTTGTATTCCAAGTTTATCTTTACAGTACTGCCAAAAACAGAGTTTACTAGATAATGAGGGATCTTCTAAGAGTTTTTAAAGTCACATACAACATGGCCGGTGGGGGCAGGCCCTGTGGAGACACAGGAACAAAGAGCATACCAGTGGCTCCCAAACATGGCTAACCATTCAAAAATCATTATTTTAAAAAAAAAAAAAATAGGCCAGGTATGGTGGCTCATGCCTGTAATCCCAGCACTTTGGGAGGCCAAGGCAGGCAGATCACTTGAGGCCAGGAGTTCAAGACCAGCCTGGTGGTCCTGAACCAACATGGTGAAACCCCACCTCTACTAAAAATACAAAAATTAGCTGGACATATGGTGGGTGCCTGTAGTCCCAGCTACTCAGGAAGATGAAGCAGGAGAATCACTTGAACCCGGGTGGTGGAGGTTGCAGTAAGCCGAGATTGTGCCAATGCACTCCAGCCTGGGAGACAAAGCAAGACTCTGTCTTAAATAAAGAATAAAAATATAAATAAAAATAGATGCTTGGACCCCAACACTAAATTCGGTAGGTCTTAAGGGAATTTGAGTCACAAGGGCCTAGGTGAACCAGCCAGATTTAGGAATCACTGCACTACACAATTACAGTAGAGCCCATTCTCGTAAAGCCAGAGGTGAACACTGACTCTTTGAATGTGCATGCATCTTTGAAGACACAGAGGTTTCTGGTTTTAGGTCCCTGCATTCAGGCCTCATATCCCTGCCCCCTTCTGTCTCCTAGTGAACACATATCCCCCAAGCCTGTTTACAGCAACTGTCCCTACAGCACTCTGCTAAGGACATGCCTATTACCATGGCTTTTTCCTCCATCTGCTCCAGATGGAAAGGCGAGGGTCATGTTTGCCACACAGACAAGTGAGCCAGGAAACAAAAATATCCTAGATGCCACCACTTACCAAAGTCAAAAGGAGAGTGTAAAGGAGCAGAAAAGCAAGCCAAAATGGTATAGAAATTACCTAAATTATAATATAAGCAAACATTTGTAAGATGCTTACTGTGGTTCAGGCACTGTTCTAAGCACCGTCTTTTTTTTTTTTTTTTTTTTAAACAAGTTTAAAACATGTATTTTAAATACAGTTTATAAAATACTTAATCTGCTGACTCAGGAGCCCTCGGTACAGGGTCGGGTGGCAGTGGGCAGCTGCCCACTACACCAGCAGAGCAAGACTGCAGGGTTGTGGCCCTCTCTCCCATGCCCTTCTGTTCAGACACCCAAGGGGCCTGTGTGTACCCCTGGGATCACATGACCAGAAAACAGGACCCCAGAGGTTTCTTTAGTCTCTGTTTACTAGGGAGGCTGAGTATAGCCCTGCTGGCCCATCTCTGAGCAGGGACACCCCCAGATGGGGCAGAGCAGGGTATGGCTGGGCTGGGCAGGGCAGGGCTGGGGAGCAGGTGGGCTCTGGAAGGGTCTGATGGTAGCATATAGGGTGTTGCCTCCTGCCTGCAGGTGGGGAGCACCTTGATCGAGTGGGCTGAGAAGGGCTGGTCACTGGGCCTGGATCCCCCAGCTCCTTTGGTTATAGGCTAACATCAGAGAAGTGGCTCATGGGAAGAGGTTAGCTGGAAGGTCTGAGGCCTGGCCCGTGGGGTCAGGGAGGAGCTGGGGGAAGGGGACAGTACTGTGAAGGCAGATAAAGGGGCAGCAGCCTCAGGTTTCTGCCCCGCCCCTCCAATCTCTCTATGGTTTTCCAAGCCAAAGCCTTTCACTTACTTTAAAATACAAAAGGAAAAAAAAGCACATAAGCAAAGTTACAGACAACTATACTCCCATACACAAAATCCAAACTGTTTTCCCATCTCCCATCAATTTCTCCGCAACACAATACAGTTGCCCGTTTTCTTTTTTAAACTTTTTCCTGCCACATCTCCATTTGGGAAGCTAGGACTGCTGGTGGTGACATGCACACAGAGGGCAGACCCCATCTTCGGCCAGAGGGAGGTAGGAGCACCAGTCCCTGCCACATCCTCAATCCACAGACACCCACCAGCCAGCCTTTACTTTGGCCCCCACTAGACGGCAGTGGGGCAAGAACAGGTGGTCCCGATGGCTGAGCAGCCGGCACTTCTGGCCTTCCCACCTAGACTACCTCTGTACCCTTCTCTAATTGAAAGGACAGTCTCATTTTGGGCCAGAAACCACCATTACATGAGGGATGGACACTATACATTTTGAATGTGGACACTTGGTTATGACAGTGGAACTTAAAGATAGCAGCCAATCTTCTTCCTTGTCTTCTCCTGAAGATAATCCTCCCTCTTACTGACTGAAGCTCTGGTTCCAGCTCTGCTCATGGGCAATGCCTGGCTTTATACAGTTATAACGCCATGCTATGGACTAGCTGCTGGCTCGACAGCTGGCCCTTCCTCCTGAGAGGAGGATGTGGTGGAACATGGCTTGCTGGGCCTGGCCTACCATTCCCACAGGGAGCCCAAGGTGGAGTGAGCCTGTGAAAATTAGCTTGCCACCTTGGCACCATACGCTGCTCTAATCGCAATACCATACCAACCAACCACTCCAAAACCTACCTGCTGGTCGGGAGTTGGGAGGCTGTCTGGCTGGCTGAGGGATAGGGCACAGTGCCACAGAAAGCATCAGAAACCCAAGAGGAGCCGGGCTGTACACAGAGCTGCTCTGGGCAGCTGCACTCTTAGCCTCTTCCACCTCAAGGAGCCAAAGCAAATCTCAGGCTCCAGGGGCAGAGGAGGAACTGTCTTCATTCCAGGCCCTCGCTCTGGAAAAAGGGGGTGATGCATAGACTAGGCCTACGAGGAACAAGTCCATCATCAATCTTTGCAAAGCTATTCTTTTTCCAACTTTATTCAGAATGCTCTGCCTTCAAGGTACAGATTTTACATAGGAAATATACCAGGTATAGTTACTGAGCTGGGGTCATCAATAGAGATGGAGCACCACAGACTCTTAAGAGTTCCAGCCATGCTAGAGTGGGAAGATCTATCCACCTTCTGACCGTACGAGGCAGAAGCCTCCAGGTCCTGGAGCCAGACTTTCTCCTGGTTTTCCCTGTGCTGATGGCAAATACTGAACAAGTCTCACATCCTTTACTTCTAAGCCCAGAAATGCAGCTCACTCCCTGACACTCTCTGCTCTCTTCTAGAAGCAGTAAGCCTGACTGCTAGGGAAACCACCCTGAGGGGTATGGGAAGGGGAAGTCTGTTCACTTTTCCTGTCTCCCAAAATAGAAAAGGTGGGGTAACACCCTCCCCAGGCTCTCCGAGCCTACAGAGCTAGCCCAGTCTCCAGGCAAGGCCCAGATGCCCTGGGACTTAGCTCGGGGAGGGAGATATAGGCATGAGGTGCTCATTTGTCCTGGGGGTTGCAGAGCCCTGCCCCTTTTCTGGGTGGCAGTAGGAACACAGAAGCTAAGGTCACCAAAATCCTATGTTTTTAGGGAATTTCCCAGAAACACTTTGAAGTAGACTACCAAACTACCCTTTCTCAATTAAAAATTCGTTAAACTTCTAAAACCCCTCCCATGCACTTCTTATAAATCAGATATTTGTCTAAACAAACAAAAATAGGGGCAAAAGGATATTTTCAAAGGGAACTTACTTTTTACATGATGAAGACATGCACTTGGGGGGTGGGTAGGTGTGAGTTCTCATTTGTGTTTTTAAATCCCAAATTAATGAGCATGATAAACTGTTACTGCGGGCACTGGCTTTACCCTAAGTGGCACTGTCTGAGTCCGTGGTGGGTTCCCTCAACCTTCCCCTAACTCCTCCCACCCTTTCCCTTTCTATTGATTTGGGACAGCCCTTGTCAACAAAGCACTGTAATTTATTTAATCTTAACAATGGAGAGGACATAGATACTGTTATTATCCACACTGTATAGATGCAGGTGAACCCAAGCAGCCTGGCTGCTATACTGCCCAAAACATAGGCTTTGGAGACAAACTAGGTTGAAACCCTGGCTCTGACACTCAGTAACTATGTAGTCTTAAGCTAGTACTTTGACCTCTGTTAATAAGCTATTGATGATGTAACTGTTTATAAACATGCAGCACACTGTCTGATACACAGCAAACACTCAAAAAAAAAAAAAAAAAAAAAAAGACACACACACTTTTCAGCCAAGTGAGGTTGCTCACACCTGTAATCCCAGTTACTAGGGATGCTAAGGCAGGAGGATCGCTTGAGCTCGGGAATTCAAGATCAGCCTGGGCAATATAGTGAGACCCCATCTCTTTAAAAAACAACAATTTCTCACAGTGCTATCATATTTTCTCCAAAAGATTCACTTTTTGCTGAACTGAGATTCACCTTCTGGTTTCTAATATCTTGAGCACTATCTCATCCCTCCCCCAAACATTTGAGTATCAAAAACCCGCAATATAAATTTAAATATCTCTACAAATATATTTTATTGTTCCTTGCTTAATGGACATTTCCCAAAAGTAGGTATACCATAGGTTTAAAAAAAATACAAAAAAAAATAAATAAATAAAACCCTCCATCTTGAACACTATCATGCCTCAAGTTTTTTAAAAAAATATTTAACCCTCATAATTACTTAATGATACAGAGAGATACTAACTTCATCTTGTAGGCAAGAAAACAGGTTCAGAAAAAATTATTCAAAGAAAACTGTAGGCATATTCAAACAGACTCTTACATTACTTAAGTTTTTTGAAACCAAACCAGCAGAGTTATTACCCTTAAGATGCTGCTTCCAGAAATCAGAAGGATTAGAGGTACTGTTGGAGGAGTCCAATAACCATGGTAACAATTTAATGGATGGAGGGGGAAAAAATCCTCCAGAATCTCTAATCTTCAGAATCTTGGAGCTAAGGATGTAGCTGTAAGAGGTTTAATCAGATTAGTAGAATCAAAACTCACAGACAAAGCAGGGAAATAAAGAGAGCTGACCTCCATGAAATATTGCTTTGTAACCTCTTAGTTTTCAACAGTGAATTTACAGAATTGATACAAAATCCTTCACTTAATCCTATAAAAAATAAAGGATGACTTACATATATCTTTTTAGGCTTTATAGTTCAAAATTAAACAAGACACACATTTGCCTTGCTTAGAACTTTAGCTAGTAAGCTATCAGATGATTAACCACTTACCAAAATATTAAAACAGCTATTGAACCCAAGAGAAAAATAGATAAACAAACAGGTAGGAGAGAGTAAGAAATTTAAATTTTTATTTTTGACAAATACTGACATAACATATACTATATGCCAAGCATGGGCTTGAGCCCTTTATAAATAGTAATTCATTTAATCCTCACAAGTGAATCACAGGGCACAGAAAGGTTAAGTAATTTGTCCAAGTTCACACAGCTGATAAACTGTGGAGCTAGGATACAAACCCAGGCAGTATGGTTTCAAATAGCCCATAAACATATAAAAATGTGTTTGAATTCATTCTAAAGAACTGCATAATTAAAAACAGACAAAATTTTTGCCTCTCATGCTGGCAAAGATGAAATAGTTTGATCATAACCTAAGGATTTCAATAAACAAGTATTCTCTTAGATTACTGGTGGAATTGTAAACTTACCACCTTTTCAAGGGACAATTTGACAAAACCTAGAAAAATTATAAATGAACAAACCTGTTACCCAACAGAATTTCTTACAACTACTCTTATGAAAGCACAGGCGGTTATGTACAAGGAGATTCACTCTAGAACTGACTTGTAATAAAAACAAAAAAATATAACTTAAGTGTCCATCAACAGAAGAATGAGATAAATTATAACTACCCAATGCAACACTGAGCCACTTTTTAGAAGGCTATATATCGATATGTGCCAATATGAAAAAAATGTATAAAAATGCAATCATCATAGTAGTTTACAGAATAAGATGTATTATAAAGTCCATGTGGGGTTTCTTAAGGATCAATATATGTATTGATGTGTGTCCATATGCACATACATATATGCACAGAAGCACAGAAAATATCTTGAACGATCATCTAAGAAATTGTTAACATTAATTGCCTTTGGAGAGTGAAAAGAGAAGCAGAGAAGAAATAGGAATAGTGTCGGTTTTAATACCATCACATAGGTTTTGTTTTTATAATTGTGTACACTATTACATTTATGGAGTTTGAATGGCTTTACAAAAGCAAGTGATTTTAGAATAGGATGGAATTAGGACAGTCTCAGGGATACCAAGCAAAACTTTGCTTTAAAATATTGAGACCCCACCTCTACAAAAAATTTAAAAGTTAGCCAGGGGTAGAGCTGCACGCCTGTAGCGCAGCAACTAGGGAGCCTGAGGTGGGAGGATTGCGTAATCCAGAAGTTAGAGGCTACAGAGAGCTATGATCGCACCACTGCACTTTAGTCTGGGTGACAAAGCAAGACCCTGTCTACTCAGTGATTCAGTCTAGATCAAGACCATGTAAGATTCTCATAAATAATCCTTCTAGGAAAAGAAAAAAAAATCTAAAGGAAAAAAGAACAAAATGAACATCCTTGAAGGAAGAAATTATAAAGAAAATTTTCTATCTTCTATCTCAGGGATAGAGATATAGAGATATAACATAGAGATATGTTTTCCTTTATGTTTACTCAGTGTGAGATAATAAAGGAGGGCAGCCGGAGACATAGTATAAACCACTAACGTACAAACATTACACTTTGAGTCCATCTTTGCTTCAACTAGCTATACGACTTTGGGTAGTTGCTCAATGCCTCTTTTTCCAGGTCTTCCTCAAGCAAGAAATTGAACTCAATTTCTAAGGTCCTCCTAGATCTAAAACTTCAAAATGTCATTACTTTATGATAGTTTAATAAAGAATCTCTACACATAATAATCTAAGAACATGCAGCCATGGATAAAAGTTTGCACTTATGAATACAGCCATTTATTAAGGAAATGTTGCTGGAACTATCCCCACCTACTGTTGGGAACTCACCAGGAGTCAGGCTTCCAGCACATCTGGGTAGAGGAGGAACTTTGACATCTCTGGCTGTGCACGGAGACAGAATGTTATCAAGTACTGTGGACAGCTTGATGACTCAATGGACTTGCTTTTATGCTTTTATTGTGGTTTCTTTATAAATTCTTGAATGTAAGCCAATCAGACTAGTGGATCTCTAGCCTCAGCACGAACATGAAATGTTAACAATGCAGAGAAACTTTTACCTATAGAACATAGGCAGTTTCACCATCAGCGACTTCCGTAAAAATTCCCCAAGAAGCTTTCTAGATAAGCCATATAGAAAATTTGCATTACTATACACAACGGCCACATTAGGAAAAGGGAAGAACAAGACTAATAAGCCCCTCACAATCCCAACAGAAAAAAAACAAGTACAAGGGCATGAAAAAGACAATCATTGAAGAAGAAATGTAACAGAGCAGTAAATACTGGAAGAGGTCTGCCAATCTCAAAGAAATGCTAATTAAAAACAATGAAGTGCAAGTTTTAACCTATAAAAGTGGCAAAGATTACTAAAACCCACAAATACCCCCTAGTAATAGGAATTGTGCAAGCAGGCACATTCACATACTGCTTACACAGGTGGCAACCAACATGAGCTTTCTAGAAAACAATTTGGCAAGAGGCACTAACAGCTTATAAAAAGTTCATTTCCTTTCCCTATTAACTCCATGCTTGAAAACATATTCTAAAATAGTTAGTAATTTATACAAAGGTATGTATTTTCCAGAGGGTTTTTTAAATGAAAAAAATATGGAAACAAAGTGGGCCCAAATAAAACCATGGTGCATTGGTACAACAAAATCTTAGGCATTTTTTTATACAAAAAAATGGCATTCTATTTTAAAAAGATAAAGCAAAAAATATAGAATATCTTGGGTTATTTGCTTATAAGTATTATGAGTGTTTTCTATTTTCTTTTTTTTGTGGAGACAGGGTCTTACTACTCTGTCACTTGGGCTAGAGTGTGGTGGTGTGATCACAGCTCACTGCAACCTCGACCTTCCAGGCCCAAGCAATCCTCCCACGTCAGCCTCCTAAGTAGCTGAACTATAGGCATGTTCCACAACACCTGGCCAGCCTTTTTTTTTTTTTTTTTTTTTTTTTTTTAATAGACAAGGTCTCACTATGTTGCTCAGGCTGGTCTTGAACGCCTAGGCTCAAGCAATCCTCCCGCCTCAGCCTCCCAAAGTGTTGGGATTACAGGCATGAACCACTGGGCCCAGCGTATTTTTCGAATTTTGTACACTGAGTATATAAATATTAGGCATGGATTCAAATACTGATATTTATTCTCATTTTTACTTCTCTAGTAGTTTAAAGAAAATCTTAAGTGTAATAAACATTCTAATTGATTGACTTTTTTTCTTCCTTAGTACATAAAATAATGGTGTGTTTCATGACCAGTTCTCCAGGGTATCGTGTTTATAATAACAACATTAAAGTGCTATAGATGATTGTGTTCCCAAAATTCCCATGTTGACGCTGTAACTCCCAATGTGACAGTATTTGGAGATGGGGCCTTTGGGAGACAATTAGGTTGGATGAGGTCAGATTAGATGGTTGGGTTACATGAGCACATGATGAGATTAGCGCTCTTATAAGAAGAGATACCAGAAAACTTGCTATCCCTGTCTCTACCATGTGAAAACACAGGGAGAGGGCAACCCCTAGAAGCACCCAACCATGCTGGCACCCTCATCTCAGACTTTCAAGCCTGCAGCACGGCGAGGGGAAATAAGTTTCTATTGTTAAAGCCACCCAGTCAATGGTGCTTTGTTATGGCAGCTCAAGCAGACTAAGACAACACGAAGATGTACTATCAAAAATCAAAATATTTTTAACATCTGGTACTTGGAAAGAAGCTTTCTAGATAAGTCATACAGAAAATTTGCTTAGTGGGGAGTGAAGAGCAAGCCCTCACAAAGAAACAATGCATTAACATAAATTCCTTAATTTGGTAAGTGAAATAAAAACACAATCATCAGGAAGACAGCTGTGTGCAGGTGGCTCTCTTCCATCCTTAACCTGGAGTCTACCTCCAGGCTCTTAGCCTCTGCTATCAGCCAGTTTCGTGATCTACAAAAACTCCAGACAAGATCTCAAACCACTACAGCCACCTCCATGCATGTCTCACATCAGAGACATCATTCCTGATGACATCCCAGGGCATAAAGATCATCACCATGTACCAAATCTAGCAGTCGAAGGCTCCAAACTCCCTTAAAAATGGGCAACTCCCTGACAAACTTTAAGAGTGTGAAGAATTAAAACCAGCTGCTCAGTTGCTTGTTTTACCTTTACCCACTGCACTGTGGTCACCAGAACATAGGACAAGAACAATGGTATTTTCATGGCTGATGAGTTATAACTAGCCTGCCCCTAAAAGGACAGAGGGGAGTGGGAGAGAGAAGACACACACATCCTGCTTTCTAACTCTGATTCTGGATGTGAATAAGGTTTCTCAATTTGATGCTGATCCAGAGCTAGGGCTACCCAGCTGGTCACCTGATGGCCACCCTTATTAACTGCAAGACAACTGCAGTTGTTGGTGAACACACCATCCCCTTAAGACTCTTATGAGGAATACTCAGTTTGGATCACCAGCCACAAAATAGAAGTCAATCTACTTCAGAATCCTTTGTAGCCCATCTCCCCACTCAGGAACTACACTTGCCAGTAGATTATATGAAATCAAGTTTTTTACATTCCTGTAGGATAGAAATAAAACCTTAGAATTCCCCTTCTAGGAAGTGCAAATAGAAAACACGGAAAAGTAAAGATGAAACTTTTTATGGGAATTAAGTTACATATACATGGAACTTTCTGAAAACTAAGTCTGTACAAAATAAGACCTTTGTGTTTTACAGAGGAGTTTTAATAAAAATTTGTGAAATAAAATTAGATTTGATAATTTAAAAATGAACTCTGAATTGCTCATTTGCCTACTACTGATCTAGCTTCCTGTGGCATTTATACATACACATACAAAAAGCAGCTCAAGTAAAGAAGCAGTGTTTGAGAGTTTTATCACATGCTTTATGATGATTCAGATAGGTGGTGCCTTGCTGGAGATCTTATGCCATAAAAAGGTCTTATTAGTCCAGGGTGACTGACTTCCCTTTCCTCTGGGGTCCAGAGCTTTCTCCAAGTATGTCCCCCACCAGGAAAACAGGCAGTTCAGCATGAAACCAGCTTGGGCCTTACGTGTAAGTGCCTAATGAAAAACAGTAGATATCTGTTCCCTACTTCCCCTAACTCTTTCATCCTTCATATTTCCCTAAAACACATGGAAAAGCTATGAAGAGGTCAGGGGACAAGGGCCCTCCATATATAAAGACCTTCATTCACAAAGGATGTGTTGAGATAACATTTTATAAACTGTACTTAGAAATCTATTCTCGAAACTGCTTGCCAACTCCCAAAATCTCTTTAGCAAGGAGAAAAGCCTTTCAGTTTAACTTCATAAAGAGAAAACCATAAAATGCAAGTACTTCATAGAGGTTAAAAGATAAAATACATTATTTTGAAAGCATAAACCACCATAGGGCAGACAAATGACTCAGAGCTTCCCCAGTTTTGTTACAGGGGAAAGGCTGAAGCTGGGAGAAGAGCCTTTAGTATCCAGAGGAGATGCCAGAATATTTGGGAAAAGGAAGTCATGGAAAGAAGCTTTTAGAACATTACTCTTCATCTGAGATCAGTCCTGTCTTCTCCATGATAGAAAAGGAAGAAGAAGTTTTTTTTTTTTTTTTAATTATTATACTTTAAGTTTTAGGGTACATGTGTACAACATGCAGGTTAGTTACATATGTATACATGTGCCATGTTGGTGTGCTGCACCCATTAACTCGTCATTTAACATTAGGTATACCTCTTATTTATATATTTTTAAGGGTTTTGTTAGTTCTTTAAGGTATCACACAGTTTTCTCAAGAAAAAAGATGTACTGGATATCTAGCAGAGGCCAAATGTCAAGCTAAAGGTATTCTTATTCAACCCTGACAATATAACTATAAGGTAGTTTAATCAAAGTTAAGAAAATCTGTCCAAATTCAAGTTAAATAGGAGGTGATCAAGCTGGGATGTGAGTCTGTGTCCTCTAATTTCAAAGTCCATGCTTTTTCTTGACTTTGTTACACACATGAGCGACAACAAAGAAAATCTGATGAAGGAACCTATCAAACCAGAGGGAACAACCAGCATTCCTGCTCCTATTAAAAATCAGGCTGGGCGCAGTGGCTCACGCCTGTAATCTCAGCACTCTGGGAGGCTGAGGTGGGCAGATCACCTGAGGTTAGGATTTTGAGACCAGCCTGGCCAACATGGCAAAACCCCACCTCTACTAAAAATACAAAAATTAGCTGGGTGTGGTGGCACATGCCTGTAATCCCAGGTACTTGGGAGGCTGGGGCAGGAAAATCGCTTGAAGCTAGGAGACTGAGGTTGCAATGATCCAAGATGGCACCCACTGCACTCCAGCCCAGGCCACAGAGCCCAAGACTTCGTCTCAAAAAACAAAAAAACAAAACAAAACAAAAAAACACAGATGTCCCATTCTATGTTTAAATCATGTTCTAACATTTTGCAGAATTTGTTTAAATGCCCCAGTAAAGAAAAATACAATACCTTTATACTGAATTATTTCTGCTTGTTTTGTTGCTTGGGAAACACTTTTGGAGAATGTTAACAAGAAGATACCAAATATCCACAGCTCAGCAAGAGAGTCACTGCACTAAATTCCTAAACAGTCCACAACCACAGAAAACAGGCAATGGCAGCACAGAATAATCAAAAGCAGCTTCGTATTTTCCACATAAAACAAAGCATCATTTGTATTGAGGCATGTTTAGAAGGTACCACTGAAAGCCAGGCTGCAGCCTGGAATGGCTTAAAATACCAAGTTTAACAATCACATCAATGGCTTTTAAACTTTAGTGGCAAACAGCTCCCTTCTACTTGAAATTCAAAGTGAAGAATTAGATGCAAAGCTAATAGATTAATTCAGTACACACACAGGCTTAGAGACTATCCAATGCCTTAATTAACATCATTACAAGTGTATTTAGCCAACCACCTGGGTTTTAATGAGAGAAAGGTAAAAGTCAAAAAAAAATTTTTTTTTTTTAACAAGTTGCTTCAAACTAAGCCCCCCTACTGGGGAAAAATTAAAAAGCACAAATAATTTAACTAAAAAGAAAAGACTTAATATAAACAGTTATTATTTTGCACATTAAGGAACTATTCCTTAATCAGTCTATATTTTAATTGAGGCAGTACTGCAATTAAAAGTTCACTGAACTTTGCTGTTCTGCCTCAGCTTGAACCTACTTTCTCACCAATACTGAACAACTAGGAGAATTACAGCAGGCAAAACACTACAGACTGAAGACTGGTGGAAGGCAGAAGGGACAGAGGTAGACAGGGACCAGCCTTCTCTAGAGAGGGCAATAGGCCTTGAGCACCTAATGCTTCCAGAGTAAGGACAAAATCTCCAGGGTTTAAAGAAAGAACTGAAACACTACCAACTGTGAGCTTTAATTACATCATAGATGTTAGATCAAATTTGTTTCATTTCTTGGAGACCAGTAGAAAAAAAAATATTAGCTGTGCCATTTATTTGCTAAGTGGTAGTAACAGCTACCATAATGAGGTGTAATTAGATATCTGTGCTTCCTTAGTTTTTGAAGGGGAGGGAATCTGCCCAATGTCTATGACTGAAGAATCCTTCACAATGCATATGGTGGTGGAAGGTAAAGTCCATCTTGTACAAATCTTAGCCAAGAAGTCCAAACACATTCTTCCAGGCTCTCACGCAGCTAGATCTGAGGCATGTGAACCAGGTTCAGCCGTTTACATGCACCTGCCTCACATTTTCAAATTGTCCTTGATTTTCCTTTAAGCACTTTCTCTTCCAGATGGATTTTTGAATCAAGTTTGTAGTGTTTTAAAAAAACACACAGGATTTTTAGAGCCATGAAACTACTCTGTGATACAACAATGGTAGATATGTCATTACACATTTGTTCAAACCCACAGAATATACAATATCAAGAGTGAACCTGATGTAAACTGTGGACTTTGGGTGATAATGTGTCAACGTAGGTTCATCAATTGTAACAAATGCACAACTCTGGTGGAGAATGTTGATAATGGTGAAAGCTATGCATGTGTGGGGGCAAATCTCTGAACCTTCCTCCCAATTTTGGCTGTGAACCTAAAACCACTCAAAAAAAAAAAAGGCTTCTTTAAAAATTGGGATTTCATTAGGGATTAAATGGAATGTCTACATAATTATGGAAGAGCTAGGTGGTTTAAAATAATGAATCAGCTTATTCAGAAAAACAGTATTTCCTTCCACTTATTCAGGTCTTCCTTTAAGTCCTTCAATAAAGTTTTATTTTCTTTAATGTGAGGCTTGCACAGCCAGTCACAGTGGTTCACGCTTGTAATCCCAGCACTTTGGGAGGCCGAGGTGGGTGCATTGTGTAGGCCCAGGAGTTTGAAACCAGCTTGGGCAACATGGCGGAAACCCCATCTCTATTAAAAAAAACCAACAACAAAATCCCACAAAAATTAGCCAGGCATGGTAGCGTGATGGCTACTCAGGAGGCTAAGGTGGGAGGATTACTTGAGCCTGAGAGGTCAAGGATGCAGTGAGCCGAGATCACGCCACTGCACTCCAGCCTGGGTGACTCAGCAAAACCCTGTCTCAAAAAAAAAAAAAAAAAAAAAAGCTTGCAGATTTCTTCTTAGGTTGATAAAGTTTTTGTTCTATTGTAAAATGGGACTTTTTTTCCTATTCATTTTCCAAACAGTGTTGCTGTACAGAAAGATACTAACTTCCAGTGTGGCTCTTATATCTACTGTAAATTCCTACTAGGTCCAGATTTAATATCACAATACTCTTAATCTTAAGAGTCTAGTAATTATTTAATTTTTAAAACTAAGTAACTGTTTAATAGTAGTAATATGAATGTTTTCTGATAGTAAAGGTCACTTAAAATTAAGAAACATGTGGTAAAGGTTGTAGGCCTCTCTGGAGAGCTTCAAAAATAAACACAGCGCCTCGTTTGCTTATTTTAGATCAAGGTCCTAACATAAAGCAGGGAAAGGAAAAAAAATAAGATGCCCTCATCTGGCCTTCTCCCTGTATTGTGGTTTAATACTGATTTTTGCTCCCTTAGGCCAAACTCAAGGTCAAGAAAAATATAGTGCTCATTTGTACTGATGGAACAGCAGGAACAAGGTGAATATGCTCTCTAAAAAAACATGGTAAAGTTTTAAAAATTACATTCTCCAGCATGCCTCTATAGCCTTCTGAAAACACTTTTTGCCCAGCTATAAGCATTTCCTAGGTAAAAATGCATAATCACAAAAAAGAGAAGAATTCTGCTATTTTGAGTTTACTCGATGATTTTCAATAGTTTAAGTTTCACTGTACATAATATTGCAAATATCCGCTGGGTGCAGTGGCTCATATTTGTAATCCTAGCACTTTGCGAGGCTGAGGCGAGTGGATCACTTGAGGTCAGGAGTTCAAGACCAGCCTGGCCAACATGGTGAAACCCCCATGTCTACCAAAAATACAAAAATTAGCTGGGTGTGGTGGCATGTGCCTATACTCCCAACTATTCAGGAGGCTGAGGCAGGAGAATTGCTTGAACCCAGGAGGTGGATGTTGCAGTGAGTGGAGATGGTGCACAACTGCACTCCAGCCTGGGCGACAGAGTTAGGCTTTCTCAAAAGAATAAAAACCAACAAGCATAATATTGCAAATATCCTTATATACATATAGTTTGAATTCAATACCTGCTAAAGTTTTACCTATAGATACAGATGATAACTTCTTTTTAGGGATAAATAAGGGAATAACAACTGTTCAACACTTCTGAAAAATATTTGGTTTCCATTGAAGGATACTAAGTTTATCTCAGTTACCGCATTTTTCCAAATTCTCAAAATAGGTTTAACATAAAAGTGTAGTAAAAGATTGCCTGCAAAAACAACCTATAAAGGACATGAAAAGCTGAACTCAAGTTTTTAGACATGTCTCCTAAATTTCTATGATTATGAGTTCAAGTACATGGGAATGAATTTTCTTATGTCTTTGCAACAAAGATTGGTTTTAATTGGAAACAGTACAGCAAAATTTTTCCATATTGCAGGAGATATTACCTAAGTTTCAGAGCAGTCTTGGTAGATTAGCCAGCTTTAATTTATAGAAAATCTTAGCTATGATTTACTTATATAATGAGGACTGGCATGGACTCAACATATGAGTGGTCAAATTCCAAGTATTTCCCCCAAAAATCCTGTGATATAACTTCATCAGGATTTAAAATTCCATCCACTTTGTTGCTAGCCTAATACAACCAGGTTCTAGTTAAGAGCAAAAAGGCACATACCATGCAGATGTTTTATGGGAAACGTTTCCATTGCTCTTTCAAGTTGGTTTGTATTAGTGAAAAAGCCATAGTGTGGAAATTATTATGAAGAAATGATTCAGAAAAAGCAATAGTTGCTTTTAAAGACCCAAGGGAGAAATAAACCCAAAATCACATGCTCTGAAACTGGAAAAGTTTCAAATGCAAATTATGTTCCTGTCTGGTGTGTCTGAAAGGCATGGGTGCTGAAGATTATTAATATATTGCTATTTCTTCTAAGCATGGCACTGGTCAAAGAGGATGGTAGGCCTGTTTTGAAGAACTGTTACCGACTGGTGAGTTTAGGCTTGGGGACCCTGGTCCTGAGAAAAATAACCCACTGGTTGGCAGTTCCACCCCAACAGACAGCTTAGGATGTAACTTTATGCTGGAAATTACAAAGGCTTCTAAAGAAGCAAATAACAAAGTTCCCATGATTGGTGACAGATGAGCCAAAACTGAGAAAGTTTTTTGTTGTTATTATTTTTAAACAGCTTTCAGAAAACTAACAAGAAAGACATTTTGGCCTTGACCCAGCAGAGGGTGAATGTCCCCCCAGATGGAAATTCTGCGAATGAAATTTCTCCAGAGTAACAATTCTAATTAATTATTCAAAGCCAGGGGTTGATTTTCTAAGGTTAACTATGGTCTTCTGTTTAGGTCATTAAAAACTGGTTTCTCCTTTTCTTTGGTGTCTGCTCACCCAGGCATTGATGAGAAGCTTTAACAGCACCCTTGCAATAAAGGCTCTACTTTTAAGGTGAGTTTGTCATTTTGCAGACTTGGTTTAAGGGATAATTAGCAATAAATTAGCAAAAAATAGAATTTTGTCTAGGTTCTATATAACCAAAAACGTTAGAAATCCACTTATTCTCTTATATAAGTATGGAAACAACAAACATTAATATTATCACAAGGCACTGCAATATCTTTCGAATTAAAGAGTTAACCATAATTTTGTGATGCTTCAGTAATAAGCATACTTCTTAAAACAGAAATTAAAATTGAAACGTTATTTGACATAGTAACTCAGAAAACCAGTCATTCTCAAAGGAGACTGGATTAACATGGGTTTACAGAGTGAAACGTAACATTTCAGGCAAGTCAATTCATGCTAACATATTTTTATTGTGCAATACAGGTAGACAATATATAGTTTTTCTAGCGAGAGAAAAAGGGTGTACCAGTGAGTATTCACCAAAATAATCCTAGAATAGATTAGCACAAGGAATGTAACGCTATTAGAGTCACAGTGAGAATATGCACCAGAACTCTACAAACAAGAATGAAATTCAAGCCAAATTAAGTAGTTCTCATTATAATGAAAATAAGCAGTCTGGCATTAAGTGGGGCTCCACCTGTTAGGAATAAAATTTGATACTCCAAAAGATGAGGACCAGTCAGCCAGCAGTTGGTCAAACATATAAAATGTAATCATGTGGGAAAGGGAATGGGATTTCTAGAAACCAAATTCCTGAACACACCTGCTATCCCTCAATGTCTTTAACTTTGACTCCCTCCAGATCTGAATGACCTATTAAAATTATGAACCTTTAAAGTCTCTGGGAAAGGATTTGGTTATAACCCAAACTCAATTCTCAAAGTCACTTCTCATAAGAAAGCTCAAAATTATGTTTCCTGTCCTTTTTCTAAAAGACAAGGTCTGGGTCTGTTGCCCAGGCTGGAGTACAGTGGCATTATCATAGCTCACTGCAGCCTTGAACTCCTGGGCTCAAGAGATCCTCCTGCCAGAGCCTCCCAAGTAGCTAGGATTTACACATATGTGCCACCATACCCGGATAATTTTTTAAAATTTTTTTGTAGAGGCAAGTATCTCGTTATGTTGCCCAGGCTGGTTTTGGAACTCCTGGCCTCAAGCAATCCTCCTGCCTTGGCCTCTCAAAATGCTGGGATTACAGGTGTGGGCCACCATGTCTGGCCTATTTCATTTCTCATAGCCTCCAGCACACTGTTTGTTCTAACCCAGGTAACCCTCTCTGACCCACTCCCAAATCAACAAATCCATCCGGCTGGGGTGAGGAGCAGCTTGCTGCCTGCTGTCCATGGCTGGGCTCATTCTTGTACACATACCTGCTTCCTTCTTGCCTCCCGTTCCTCCCTCTCGGCTCCTCTTCAGCACAGCCTTTAACATTTTCAACACTTGTTTCTAAAGAGAAAAGGAACAGAGAGAAGAGGAATTAAACGTTGAAAGTTGGAATATAACTTGTGTATTGACAAAAGAGGTAACTTGTGTTCAAACAAACAGACCGCTTAATAGTAAGGTACCTTAAGTCTTACGTTAATTTTCTATGAATAAACTATGATGGGAAACTAAATGCTGAAGACACAAGGAATGTTCTATAACTTTTAATGAAGTGCTCAGAAGTTCACTGTTGTTAGAAAAGCTAAAAAAAAAAAAAAAAAAAAAAAACAACAGTGCATTCTCAGCATTCCACATCTAATTAAGGTTATGAGGCTAAACCTGGGTACAGTACTGCAAGATATTTGGCACAGTTTCCCAATCCCAGTTCATCAAAAGGCGGCACCAGAACATGGAATCAAAAAGATAATGAAAGAAGCTACATGGTTAAAGGCAATGTTTTACAGGTGTTACTAATTATATAATCACAAGGAAAACATTTTGGAAGGTTATGAAATGAGGCATATCTTATAAACATTCGCAAAATAAATACAGTGGGAACACATTTTAACCCTGATCAGAGAACGCAATTAAACAGCACACACTACAGTGGGTTTTTACTATATATAGGAAGTTATAACTTTGGGGTGGGGAAGGGAAGTAAGTAGAACAGGCCTGTGGCACTATGGCCAAATCCTTTAAAGAAAAGGCTGTATCTTTAAGCAGGGTTGTACTGAGCTTGTAAAAACACCACAATGGCCCAGGCCTAAGATGAAACACGAAACCATCTCTACAGCAAGAGACAGACAAAAGGACCATTATTTCATCATGAAGCCAGTCTCCTTTAAGCTCTCTCTCCCCACTAACTCAGATGAGATGGCTGAACAACCACAGATGGTAACCAATCTTAGTGGGTTGTGTTACCCATCACACCTTTATTAATGCACTAAGGGAAGCAGAAGGCAAGCAGGTCTCTCTTGAACAGGCAAGAAAAGGGGTGGGGAGGGGAGGAACCAGGATGGGGAAGGGGAGGGGAGCAGAGAAAGGGAGGCAAGGAGTGAGAAACTCCTATGTAGGAGGGCTCCCATATCTGCCTAGTTAACACAAATGCCTCAAATGGCCTCAGTGTAACACACCACACACCACCTCTCAACCCCCAGAGTAAGCAGAAGTTTTGTGGGACCCATTGAGAAGGGTAAGGAATCCCAATGTGTTGCCATTCATAGAATCACACAACATAAAAAGGCAGGGTGACCTTTCTTATCATTTGGTCCAAGCCTGTATTTGTTTTCCCAAGCCTTTTGTTTTACTGATGAAGAAACAGAGACCCAGGGAGGCTGGCTTGCCAGGGGTCAAGCAGCTAATTAACAGCAGGGCCAGAATCCAAATCTGCAGCAGCCCAGCAGGACCACCTTCCTCCCCTCCACCAGGCCGGTCTCTCCTCACAGATCAATGAAAGCTTTGGGCAACAACCATCAAACAAAACTGAGCGATACTAGAAAGATAGTATCTTAGGCAGAATTTGGAAAAAGCCATACTGAAGGTTATTGGAGTAAAATCATCTTACACACAAGTTTTACATACTGAAGGGGCATGGCTTAGAGCCTAATTCTGCTTTTGAAAATGCTGCTTGAATAAACCCTGGTGAAAAAATTTAGGTTTCACCTAAAGGGCAAACACTAAAGTTGGAAGGCAGCAATAGTTTCCATATGGAACCGATGGAAAACACAAACTTCTCTTAACAAGCACACTTCAGAGAAACAATGAAAAATACTGTAGTATAAAAAAATGGCAGTAAAAGTTAATAATAAATAGATAGGTAAACACAGAAATATTCTTCAACCAACCAACTTTGGGGTTTATAATTTAGCAAAAACTACCTAAAAAATAAGAGAAAAATACTGACAGAGCCATGCCACAAAAGCTCATCCAAGGTCCCTTGCACCAAGCCTTGGTGAACTCTTGCAGAGCCGTGTGTTTACCTGGATCATTGACCAAGCTCAGGCCCCACCACATCCATGAGCTGCTCCTGATTAATCACCCAGGTCATCACCAGTTGGCAGCACACCTACTATGCCACTCAGAATAGGCATCCCATGGGGCAAGGACTAGCTGACACTGACCTTGGTATCTCATCCCAGACACCCTGTTTTCCTATTTTGGGGCACTCAGCTATTTTCAGGATAGACACACCTTCCACATCAGTGGTCTTAAGTGAAAGAGGCTATCAAATATCTGCTATAATATTTCTTCCAGTTCCTGTTTTCCTCCATAAATAGCAACTCGAGGGAAATAGCTTAAATTTTATATTCTTAAAAAAGCTATTCAAACTGCGACCTGGAGCAACTTTAACTGATTATACCCGAGTGCAAAAATAAGGAACCATCCTCCCCTCCCCCAGACTGGAAAGGAAAAAAGTAAGTCTTCCCAGCAAGTTAAATTCTGAAACTAACACAGATGAGAGTGGAGCTATACAAAGTCACCCGGAAGTTTCAATCGTCTCTGGCCTTAAACCCATAACTGGAACTTAACAGTCACCAATGGACATACAGGCTATGCCCACCGAAAGGGGGACGGTCAGAAATAGCATTTATAGGAATAGGCCCTAGGGGTCAATGATGACAGTACACTCCAGAGAAGACTATCCGGTATCTGCACACTTATAAACACATACCCCTACATCCAATTCTGGAAATGGACACATTGGGCTGTTGGAGCTAGGTGCTGTCACACATTGGCATGATACAACTACTTCTTGTCCTGGTTCTGTTCACACTGAGAGGCACCTCGTAATTTGGCTCCTTTCTTAGTCTGCAAATAGTAGGGAGAGAGTGTGCTGGTCCAGTTCACACAACTGTCTGGCTTGCTGACAGACAATTCTGAGAATAAATTAACAAATCGGTACTCCAGCTTTAAACAAAAGCTCTCATGAGCTTTGCTTTATTAAAGGGAGTCACTTTGCCCAGTCCCATCCATTTAAGACACGGAGAATATTGAGTTTCTGAGGACCAAAGGGAAGGCAGTGGTAAATTCCTCAATGGAAATGGCACGGTGAAGCCCACCTGTGTAGGCAGCCAGCAGGTTCTCCTCTTCTGCATCATCACACTTCCTTCCAGTAGCAACTTCAACTACTGTCATTTTCCCCCTAAAAGGGTGAACACTGAGTTGTCATGGACTTGAACCAAATAGAAATGATGCAAACCAGCCTTTCTGACACAGTAATTCAGACTCAGCAGATTAAATGACAAGTCCAACATACTGTATGGTAAGGAAGTACTTATGGACAAGTATCATAGGATAAAACATAAGAAATAGTGTTCTTTTTTACTATATATATGTGTATGTGTGTGGTTTTTGTTTCGTTTTTTGTTTGTTTTGAGAAGGAGTCTCACTTTATTGCCCAGGCTGGAGTGCAGTGGCACAATCTCAGCTCACTGCAACCTCCACTTCCTGGGTACAAGCAATTTTCTTGCCTCAGCCTCCTGAGTAGCTGTGATTACAGGCACCCACCACCACACCCAGCTAATTTTTGTATTTTTAGTGGAGACGGGGTTTCACCATGTTGGCCAGGCTGGTCTCAAACTCCTGACCTCAGGTGATCTGCCTGCCATGGCCTCCCAAAGTGCTGGGATTACAGGTGTGAACCACTGCACCGGCCTAGTTTATATTATAGACCAAAGGCACAGGTATAACTCAAACACTGACCAAACAATCCCTCAAGTTCTGCCCCATAAAACCTTAGCCTCTATGACAGCAAGTAGAACAAAGGTACTGTTGAACTCAAATACTTAAGAATAAGAATTTGAAAATGTAAAGAACGTCAGATGTCATTTCTTTCCATTATATACTTTTGAGAAAGAGAATGTAGGGGAGAAAAGGTATCTTTTCCTCACCCATGGCAAGGTTCATGGCTGACACCCCTATAACAAAAAGATTAACAAGAGAAAGGCATAACAAATTTATTCAACCAAAGTTTTGCATGACACAGGAGCCTTCAGAAATGAGGATCCAGAGACTCAGGAAACTGAATTTTTACGCTTAAGTACAATGAAGAATGGACAGCCACGTAGAAGCATGATTGAACAAAAAGGGAATGAGGACTAATAATTGGGGTGGGGGCCCTTAGCAAGGCCTGCTTGTCCAGATTCTTCTTGTCCTCTGGGTACAGGGCAGGACCTCTCTGGAATGAGGGTTTTATAACTCACTGTCAGGTGAGATAGGTCAGAGAATTCCTTGATGACCATGCTTCAGGGGAGAAAGGCAAGCGGAGGTCAGACGGACCTCCTTTCTTCTGCAGTTTCTCTTATATGCCAAGGTGCCATATTGGGGCGTATCCTGTCCTGAGCCCCAACAAAAGGAAAGACCAGCCTCTATGTTACTACAACTAAAAGTTACTACAACTAAAATTGACTAATAGAAGTAAATTTCCTGTAATGTTCATTGAGGAGAAAAGGTGAATAGGTAACATTACTCCGAGAAGGCCAATGGCCTGAAATCACCTAAATTTCTACTATCATTCAACGCGTAAGTTTTCCAAATGTCACAGATTCTTCTTTTAAGCCCCCCAGAAGTTAAATAGACTATCAAAAGCTTATTTTTACTTCTGGAATTTCTCCTTCAGCACACCAAGTCTTTGGGGACAGGCACAACCTCTCTACATTATGTATTTGAATTCTGCACAGCATGTTGTGTTGGCATATAAAATATAACAAAAAGCACCCTAGACAAAATAGTAAGATGATTCCAAAACAAGACAAAATCTATTTCAGTCTGTAATCACAATGGCAATATCAGAACTATGACCACCTTGTCTGAGATCATAGAAGAGTACTAGCAGTAAAATGTTTCTCTTCTGGAGTGCCATACTGCCTATTTACACAATTTCAAGTGAAATCTGGGAGCTGAGGGCAGGGACTATGTTTATTCTTTAACAGATACAAACAGAAGCCAGAACACAGGCTTTGCACCCACCCTGTTCTCAGTATTTGTTGATAGGCTGCAATGAACAAAGATGTATGATTTCCTCCAAATCAAGCAATTAGCCATACTAAGAACATTCCTATATATTCACACTTGCAAGGAATGCCAGAAAATTCAGTTAAATCCATGTGACATCAGACAATGAGATATTAGGGAGGAAAATGCTGCATTTAGCAATATCTCTTCATATCCACATCTGAATTAACCTTAAAACCTCAGTCCAGTTACCCCAAATACCTAAACACACATGCTCTGTGCACGCTCTAACGAAGGAGCTTCTCCCATCAAACTATCCACCCGGCCTCAAAGCAAAATTCTCTGAAGATGCTGCTTTTGTCAAAAATAATAAAGCCAGAGTAGCAACATTTACAAGTGAAACACTGTAAACTAAGGTACATTTAATTAAGACACTTTTCTTCTTTGCTTCAAAGAAGCATCAAAAACATCCTCAGTGTTAGGAGCTTGAAAAGTTCTTAAAACCTAGTTAGTCTGACTCACCTAACTGTCATGCCTTCTGTACAACACCTTTAGAACTGTTCTTCATATTAGCAACATACAGTTTATCACAAGAAAGTAGTGGTGGTAGCAGGGAGTCTGAAGCAACCTACAAAATAAATAATACAGACTAAAGCAAATAAGAAAAAACAAAGCGTAAGAGACCAAAACACACACACACACACACACACACACACACACACACACACACACACACACACACAAAGACGTCTGCTAGATGGTGCACTGGCTGTTAGCTACAAACTCATGGAAAACCCTGTACACAGAAATTTCCTGAAAGCAAGAGCCATGTCTCACCATTCCTAGGAGATCCTAGGAGGCTGGGAAAAACCAGCCCTTGATGAGTTTTTTACATTCCAGGATTTCTCTCACACTTTCCCCCACTTTAGTAGAGAAATCCTAAGAACTGACAGAGACTTTGCCATATGACTGGGAACAACTAATGGAACTTCTCCAGGATCCAGATGCTTCATTCAGAAAAGTGTGTCAGGGTGCAGGGGATGGCTAGAACAACCCGTAAATAATTGTCATAAGTAAAGAATTGGCCTTTGGTTCTTCTTTTTTTTACATATTTGTTTTTTTTAGAGAGAGTGTCTCACTCTGTTGCCCAGGCTGGAATGCAATGGCACCATGACAGTGAGAGTTCACTGCAGTCTTGTCCTCTCAGGCTCAGGCTATCTTCCCATCTCAGCCTCCAGAGTAGCTGGGACTACAGGCATGCACCACCAAGCCCAGCTGCTTATTTTTTCATAGAGATGGAGGTCTCATTAGGTTGCCCAGGCTGGTCTCTAAACTCCTGGGCTCAAGTGATTCTCTTACTTCGGCCTCCCAAAGCACAAGGATTATAGGCATGAGGTACAGCACCTAGCCTGGTTTTTCTTAATTTGCATAGCTAGAAAATATGACATTAAACTATAATTTATTCTCTAAGACACATAGATCCAGCCATTCATTCTTTATTCAACAACCCATTCTACAAACTGAACCTCTATTCTACTATTCTATTCTTTATAGTTTTGTCCTAAGCAAAAAGACTTCAGATTTAAGTATGAGTTATTAAAAAGCATAGTAAATTTACAGTCACAAGTAATATGAATTTAAAAGAGTTCTGGGCATGAAACTGGAAATCAAATGCTTAAGTTCTGATGCACCAAAATTAAGTGGGAACTATTGTGGTGAAATCACCTTCCACCTATATTTAAAATATTCTGTACATTCATACAGGTTGTTTCAGGAAGAGTTTCTACCAAAACAAACAAACAAACACAACACCTTACCTTAGCCAGTATTTCAAGTTACTAGAAAATTAGTAGTTTGATAAGTACTTGGCAGAAAGAAAATTTCACTTTTGGAGAAGATAAAGAAGTTGCTTCCTTCTAAGTACGAGAGCCATCTTTATATACCTGTAAAGGGATTTGTTCAATCCAAATTCTAACACCATCTCCTCCATAAAGCCTTCTCAGGCCACAATGGTCAAAAGATATGTTTTCTCTAATTCTATATCCTGCCTTGTTCTAATATGATGATAGATCAAAATTATGGTGAAAAATGTTGAACTCCACAAATCCCCCATGGCATCTAGCAATGTACCTTACACAAAACAAACACTAAAAAAAAGTCTTTAAATGAGTGGCAGGGTTATTATGGAAAGGAAATCAAAATCAATGGCAATTCTCTTCCAACAAGGAGTTTGGACAAATAATTTAAGAATTCTGGTACCAAGTACTAATTCCCAACTTTAGGGTCAAAATAATTTGGTGTATACATGAAGAAGTGCACATTTAACATAGTAAGATCTGTTCAAATATCAGGCTTTCAGAAGCACTGGCTGCAGGTAGGTTTTATTTGGGTATTTCAAATAGGCACACAGAAGGGATAAGTGCAAAGACAGTAGCCAAAAATCTGAAATCAATACACTCTCCTTCAAAAAAGGAAGGGCTCAGAAAGGGCAGCATTTCCAGCAATAATCATGATGTCTCCCAGGCCAATGGCTACTGTGCAAGGCAGAGCTCAGTCTTGCAGAGAGCTCCTGCTCACTTACAGGCAGGAGTTCCCTGTCACCTGTGTGCTCCCTAGCTGAGACTTACCTCCCTACCACATCAGCAAAACACGGCTAACTAGAAGACAAAACTCCAATATTGTCACTAGTACTGTATATCATCCAGGTATTTACATAGATGTTTAGATCTATTAGAGAAAGCAAAAAAATTTCATAAGCCCACCCACTTCAAAACACACCATAGAATCGCCTCATCTTAGAAGCCTTCTTCATCTTATTTTAATTGTTTATACACCTGCTTCCTTCACTAGGCTTTGGGCCTCTGAATGGTCACACCCTGCCTTGCTCCCCACTCCAGCAAAGTATTTGTTTTCCAATTTCAACATCAATGAATGGTTGTGGAGAAACATAATTTTAATCTATAATTCTCAAAGGGAATTATTGTACCTAAAAACAGACTGTTATCCTTTAATAACTTTAAGTAAAATTAATACCCTTCTACAGGCTGTGAGCAATGGAGAAACTTGCCCTGGCTCTCTTGGACCAGCAAGTGGCAGAAATTGGGTTACAACCTAATTTTCCAATTAAGGAATGAGTGGTGGGTTAGCAATTGCAGGTTTTCATTCGACATACATTTGTACGTTGCTACCCTGTGCCAAACAACAAGGGACACAAAGGCAAGTACAATCTGATAGAGGAGGAAGACAACATGTGGACAAACATGAGCAGGAAGCTAAAAACAGTCATGCCTCCATTTTGTCTACAAGGTAAAAACAAGGTAAGAGGTGCAGTGAAGGTTCAGGATAGCCCTGTAGATGAGAGGAAGGTAAGAGGTGCAGTGAAGGTTCAGGATAGCCCTGTAGATGAGAGGAAGGCAAGTAAGAGATTAAAAGGACAGCTGGCTGGGCATGGTGGCTCACGCCTGTAATCCCAGCACTTTGGGAGGATCGTTTGAGCCCAGGCCTTTGAGACCAGCCTGGGCAACAGAAGGAGATTCTCAGAAAAACCAAAAACAATAAAACGGACCGCTGAACAGCTCTGATCATCCAAACTAGGCTGCAGACCAGGGCATAACACCCGATTATGAAACTGCTCCTATCCTCGAAGGCTCACAAGTAGCATCATCATATCGTGCAACTCATCTATGGTTCTGGGTTAGTGGAATATTTGCGGGCTGGCACACACCATTTGCCTGCTCCTGTAGTTCACGGATATGTCCTATGAGAAATGGTACACATGCCGGGAAACTCCTATGATTGAAGCCAATGGCTGGATGTAATATTCAAGCTAGACCTGGACTTTCCTAATCCGCCCAACTTCATGGATGGGAAGAACAAGGTCACCCAGAGCAATGCCATCTTGTGCTACACTGCTGTCAAGCACGTGTGTGGTAAGACTGAAAAAATTCAAGCGGACATTTTAGAGAACCAAGCACCCAGTTTCTGCACACAACTGATACAGTGCTGTTACAACTCTGACCACGAAAAACTGAAACCTGGCCAGGCGCAGTGGCTCACGCCTGTAATCCCAGCACTTTGGGAGGCTCTCTTTTCTCGTGGATCACAAGTTCAGGGGATCGAGACCATCCTGGCTAATACGGCGAAACCCCGTCTCTACTAAAAATACAAAAAGTTAGCTGGACGTGGTGGCGGGCGCCTGTAGTCTCAGCTACTCAGGAGGCTGAGGCAGGAGAATCGCTTGAACCCGGGAGGCGGAGGTTGCAGTGAGCCGAGATCATGCCATTGCACTCCAGCCTGGGCGACAGACCAAGACTCCGTCTCAAAAAAAAATAAATAAATAAATAAAATAAATAAAAACCAACCCTGAAACCTCAGTACTTGGAACAGCTACCTGAACAAATGAAACAGTTCTCCATGTTCCTGGGAGAAATTCTCATGGTTTGCAGGCGAAAGCTCACCTTTGTGGATTTTCCCATCTATGACATCCTGGATCAGAACCGCATGTTTGAGCCCAAGTGCCTGGATGAGTTCCCACATCTTAAGGCTTTCATGTGCCGTTGAGGCTTTGGAGAAAATTGCTGCCTAGATGCAGTCTGACTGCTTCTTGAAGATGCCTATCAACAACAAAATGGCCCAGTGGGGCAACAAGCTTTTATGCTGAGCTAGAGGCAGACTTGCACTGCTAGTTTTGTTTCATCCCGTCCCCAGGGGGCCTCCACTCTTTTTTGTTCTTTTAAATAAACAGCGCTTGGGCTAAAATAAATAAATAAATAAATAAATAAATAAGCAAGCTATGCTGTGCAATTCCCTTCTCTGACGCTCAGCCCCAAGAACCATCCAGGGATGGTCCAGAGAATGCAGGATCTGATCAATGATCAGAAGTTCACAGTGCAGGAGCCAGTACAGGAGTGCTCGGAGTGGTGTGCTGTGAAATCAAGGCTGGTCAGGAAGGGAATGAAGCCCTGAGAGGTAGGATAGCCAGAGAGAAAAAGTATGGTGTCTCAAAGAGATCAAAGAACAAACACAGTCAGAATAAATGAATGAAGAAGTTGAAAAGAGTCTGGTTCTTTTTAAAGAATTTTTAAATTTTGGATGTGGAACAATTCCAGACAATGATAAAGCCCACAGGATTAGTAAAGGCAAGTCTGTGATGTGAACCTAGGCCTGACTTGAAAGCTCAGGCACTGAACAGCTGCCTCCAAAGTCCTCAATGAACTGAGGGTAGGGGGAATAGGGAGGTGATCAGGACAGCACAGAATACACGCCTCAAAGAAAGGGAGGCTTTGCATGAGGATGAAAGTGTAGCAGTTATGGATACCAGCATCACCTCAGGGCCCCAGTAGCCATGCAGCTAAAAAGCTCCTGGAGAACCACCTGGGGTTTGAGTATGAACCACGGTCTGATTGTGGTCTCCTCCTCTCACATAACTCTGTAGAAGGCGTGGCTAGGGCCATAGGGACTTTCCTTGTGAAAGGTTTAGGGCAACCGGAAACCCAAGTCCCAATCCTCCTTATGGCAGTTAGCTCCACAACAACCACACTCAGAATTACATTCTCTTTTCCTTTCTCCTTCCTGTTGTTTCCCACTTGTGTCATACAACAGAGCTACAATCCCCAACTTACACTGCCCACCTTCCTGATGTGCAATCGCAACTCCCAGAATACAGGTAGAGGCATTGTGTATACAAAGTGATTCTGGACAAGTTGTTATTTCACCAAGAATACTGTTCCCTTTCCTGCTGGACTGGATAATTTCAGGTCTCTTCCGCCTGTAGGCATTATAATTTTCAAGGGGGAAACTTTGTTGTTCCCAAGACCACTGTAAGCACAGTACATAATAAACAATCACCACAGATGAAAAAGGAACCTCAGAGGAGGCCACTGTATGCGTGATAAGCTTTTACTACGAAAAGAAAAGACATTTTCAAAAAGTGTTAAAAGGTGCTCTCAATCAATGCCAGTTGAATGAAATTTGGTATTATAAACCTAAGGAAATTAAAATTTTTAAATTGCACTGGATCTGGCCTCAAAGTGAAGGGTCAGACAGCCTCAAAGATGCCTGTGAAAGGCAGCTATTCATCACGGAATGATCTCTTGCTTATGTAGCTGACAGATGGATCTCTCACTTAATGCCCAGAATATAAGACATCAAAAACCCTCCTCCACTTGCTGAACAAGGTTATGACCTCCCCAGGCCCTAATTTCATTAGGATTGGAGTTCTCAATACCCACGCAGAGTTTTAAAACGTCACCAGGTGATTCTAATGTGCAGCCAGCAACCCTTATTTACCACTATCCATATGCCTGGCCCTGTTCTCAGCACTTAGCATGCATATACTCATTAAATCCTCACAACCACCAACTGAAGAAGGTACTGTTAATCTCCATTCCACAGAGGCACAGACAAGCTAGTGACTTGCCCAGGGTCACACAGCTCAGTGTGCATCCAGGCAGTCTGGATCCCCAGCCTGACCATGCAGTCAGTCTACTAGGCCTCCTTTCAGTTGAAAAGAAGAGAGACCAGCCCCCAGGGAGTGGTGAGCGTCAAAGGCAAAGCTGCTCAACAGGTGGAAAAGATAAATCGGCTTTGGCCAAACATATACACGGCTCACACACACTTCACTCCTAGAGCAGCATCCCATGCTGCAAATCTATCCTGAAAAAACAAAAACAAAAACACCTGCCTCCACTGAGAGACATCTACAGTACGGTCCCCCGAGTTATCAGTTATTTCAAACTACAGTGCTGTCCATGTGTGACCTGGAGGCACCATGCAACAGAACACATGCCAAAATGAGCAAGCTCTTGAGTTCATTAGCCCACAGGGGGAGAACCCTGGGAGTTGGGCTACAATGCCAAAGTGGAGGATTTGGGGAGACAGACACCTTTTTGTCATACAAACAATGCTGCTCCTATTCCTAACACTTACCCAGAAGTTAGCAACTATGGTATTCACGAAAAACTCGGAAAACTGCCTCATTTCTTGTGAATAAATTGTATAGAGCTTGTTACACGGTGACAGGATGCAGTGAGAAATGGCCTGATGATCTCAATGTCTTTCTCTGGGCAATTTTATACAGTCTAATAAATTTAGTGAGGTTTTAACCTTGGATATCAAGTTCTAAATTAAACCAAGATATGCCTGCAGTGATACTGCAGTGGAGAGCTGAATCAAACTCATACAAGCCACACAGCATCATCTCTTCCCATAGCTAAAGCAATGATATCAGCATATGCATCACTGCGCTCTCCTCTGGAATTTGTAAAGGAAACCATTCTTGGCCATAAACATTTGGTTGCAGTAAGCAGTCTCACAGAAGCCTGTGAGAAAGGGCATATGGGCAAGGACAATGACTATTTTTTCCTCTTTTTTTTTCCTTTAAGCTCTGTTGGACTTGAAGGCTTAATTTTTTAATTAACTCCAACAGCTCCAAAAGGGGAATACCACAGCTCCAGATGATAAAAGTCACAGACAAGTCATGCTAGAAAACAAAGGCCAAATATGTTAAGACTTTAAAAAAAAAAAAAAAGATTCAGGTTTAATGTTAACAAATCTAGTCTCAAATGAGGATGAGAAAGACACAAGGGTGCCATATCCAAGGCATGAATCTGTAACCTTTTAAGTTCCATGGATGGCTCCAGCAATCTGTACCCTCAGAGTGTTTTTGAATGATTTTTAAGTAGAAAGTCTTATTATAATGAAAACTAATTATATTGAAACACAGATAGCAAAATGTTCAAAAAGCAAACCTGATACACTAAAGTATGCTTAACGCATAAATAAGACACAGCAGCAGGTTTTATAACTACTGCAGTTTTTAAAGCAGTGATGGGCATAAATGTATTTTAAACTATTTCCACAATATGATACAAAAATCAGTTAATTTCCACGTGACAAAGTTACATGTCCTGTTGATCTTACATGGTTGGTTGCCCACTTTCATGACTGAAGCAATGGCTATATTTTGGCTAGAGGTTAGTGAAAATACAGTTGAGTTTTTCTCCACCCATCCAAGTTCACAGATCCCTTGTCTTAGTCCATTTTGTACTTTTGTCACAGAATATCATGGAGACGGTAATTTATAAACAATAGAAGTTTGTTTATAAACTTCTATGTGGCTCACAGTTCTAGAAGCTGAGAAGTCCAAGATCGAGGGGCCCACTTCTGGGGAGTGCCTTCTTACTGCATCATCCCATAAAATTCAGAAAATTAAACAGTAACTTACTGATTGGCACACATTAGCAGGAGCGAGTATGTCACATACACGCCACTGCTAGCAATTAAAGGCAAGTCCCATGATTCATCTTCAGAATAGTCTGTAAAAGCCCTATTTATCAAGAATGTCCATCACCACCAAATTACTATCTACAAAAACCAGGCCTGGCATGACAGGAGAAAGACTCCAGACATTTACTGTGACAGACAATGTAGAAAAAACAAAATGCCACATTTCATATTTGAGACAGGTGTTTTTAATACACGCTATTGGTTGTATTGTTTTCTTGGCGCTCTCCTCACTCTTTTTGAAAGTATTTGTGCTGTGGAAACTGCAGTGTTTCAGTTAACTGGATCAGGTTTCCTAGTGAATGTGGTACCCAAGGCTTGGCCTCTCCCGCCCCACTGCCTCATACAGTCACAGGCCATTCCCCATCTGCATGCCCTAAATCAGGGGATGCCCATAGGAAGATAAATATAATTCTGAGTCCAAAATACACGGACTTAAACTGGGCCATTGCCAGTTTCTCATGGATCCTGGGTAACCGAGATGGTTTTTGTTTTCATGGTTAAGAACAGCTGCAAGAGCGCAATACTCTTTCTAGACTAATAAAATAACCTAAGTCTGGCTCAGTATTTCAGCTGTGGCAGCAGCCAAACTTCCCAGAATGGTGCAAGCCTCGTGCAGTTCTGGAAGAGCTGGGGTGGTAGTTCTCAACCAAACTGAAGGCATCCAAACCCAACCCAACAGCAAGCAAACACACACACACACACACACACACACACACACACCACCACTTCAACTAAATTTTGAATTAGTTAATTCCTCTGGGTGGATATGACATGTTATTTGTAGGGGTCCCATAAAACTAATCAAACCTATGAAGTTTAAGCCTTATGCTTGAAGGTATGTTACGTGCCATGTATGAACATCAGATGTTTTTCCTGTAAAACCCAGTGAAAGATTCAATTATAGCTCTTAGTAACTCTGCAGTGAAAGCTTTGATCACTGATTCTGTCATCACTTCTCTTAACACAGACAGTATGAAACATCTCAGACCTAAAGAACAAAAATCACTATTGTGAAGCAGCACAGAAAACACATGCACACACACATACACACAGCTTTCTTTTCTTGGGGAGGAATAGGGAGTTGCAGAAGCTACTTTTTCCACAATGAGAACATTCTTTATACACTCTTGTACATGTAGCCCAGTTACCAAGTTATTTCCTAAATGTAAGTGTGTGGTCCAAATGTCTCCCACTAAGGAAAAACAGCCCAATTAGAACCCAGTGGAAAACAAGACACATGTTTCTTGAATGGCTTTGAATTAGAGACAGTGGATGTAAAATTGTTCTAGATATAATGAAGATGTTGCACAGATGTACTAAGTTTTCATGGTCTCAGCAAAACATCTTCCTGGTACAGCAAAATATGTGAGTCTGCAACAAAGCTGGATATAAAATAATTTTTAAAATATCTGATTCTTGTTTTTATGCAGTAAAACTTCTCAAGCCAACTCTGTTTTGCCTTCTCACAAACCTAATAAAGCCCATATTTCAATGTACTGATAATTCACTGAAAACTATAAAACTGCATTCATCTCCAATTGACATCACTTTTTATAATCCTCATATCATAAATCATTACAAATGGAAGACTTATCGATACAAATGGAAGACCTTTACTTCACAAATCCAGCAACCAACCACAAAAGCAATGGCAGAGGTAGAGAAACTTATTTCACAGACATCCTCCTGTTTAGTCCTCACAACCACCAGGTGGGAACTATAATTATCCTCTTTTGACAGATAAGGAAATTGAGACTTAAAGAATCTCATCAGCCTGCTCCAGGTCACACCTTAATTCTTAACACCTCATTCCACTTCTTCCTTTGGAGGAAAAACATGCACTAAAACCATGCCTTGGCACCCTAAGCCTTGGATTTCCAGATAAAATGACATTCAAGAACAAGTCTCTGTTACACAGCATGGGGCCTAAAGATAAATGGCAAAACTGCAACGCTGTTCTGATAACCTGGTTTAATTTAAAACTATATCACAGGCTGGGTGTGGTGGCTCACACCTGTAATCAACACTTTGGGAGGCCAAGGTAGGAGGATCACTTGAGTCCAGGAGTGTGAGTCTTTGTTTCTACAAAAAAAAATTTTTTTAATTAGCTGGGAGTGGTGGCACATGCCTGTAGTCACAGCACTTTGGGGGGCTGAGGTGGGACAATCATTTGAGCCCAGGTGTTCCAGGCTGCAATGAGCTCTGATCATGCCATTGCACTTGAGCCTAGGTAACAGAGTGAGGCTCTTAAACACAAAAATTATGTCACTATGTATTCCTAAGCATTTTCACTTACTCTTCTGAAAGAGAAACAAATACCGTACTCCCAAGCACCCAATCCCACATCAGTCTATTCTTGGCTCTCTTTTCTCTGTGCTATCATCGTTGGAAAAATGACCAGAATACCCACTTCAACTGCTGCCTCTATGCAGGCAAGTCACAAATCTGTTTCTCCATTCTTTATCTGTGCTACAGTTACACAACTTTATTTCCAACTTGCCGTCATCAGCCCTGGCTCACATACCTCATCATGTCCAAAACTAAACCCATCTTCCTCTCCCTACTTCCAAAACCCACTCACTAGTCTGGGTCCAGGTTCCTGCTGATAAAGCACCATCCTTTTTAGTTCACCAGACTCAAAGCCCCTCCTCCTTCTCATGGCCTCCCTTCCTTGTCTGGTAAACAGCCAAACGGGTCTCTGTCTCACCAGTCCCAGCTCCCCTCCATTCGCTTCCACCATTCTGGGGAGGTCCTCACTATCTCTCTGGGGGACTTCAGGCTGAAATGTGTAACGTTAGGCCAGTTAAGTGCATCAGAGTTACCTGGGGGACTTGTTAAGGGGCAGGCTGCTGGACCCCACCCTGGACGGTTCTTTAGGTCTGGGGTACAGCTCCCCTGCTGATGATGAAGCAGTCTCTCATGGTCCACACTCCCAGGAACCACGGCTATTACACACTCTCCTCCCTCCCTTTCTACAACACTTACATAAATTCTTCTTGAATCTTAACATAAACCAATGTAACCCTTTTAAAATCTGAACATTTAGGTCTCTCATAACTAAGTTTGGATGGTAATGGCTACCACCTGCCAAGGACCTACTGTGCGTCATAGTCTGTCAAGTTCAGTCAAAACAACTGCAAAATACACAGCACTGCCCCCAAATTTACAAGACAATTTTATAAGAAACCAAGACTTTGAAAATTAAACAATTTCTAAATTCCACAATAATAGATTGGGTTTACATATGTATTAAAAGGGCCCTCTCCTTAGACACACTTTAAAAACCAAATATGATGGAAGAGGGAGACCTATGACGAAAAAGGAGCATTTCCTTTTCAGAACAGGGCAAAAGGAGGGACCTATGAGGAAACAAAATATAGAATGGCCAGGTCTCAATTTACAGTTCATTGTGGTACAGCACAAAAGTCCATCCATGCTCCCAAGAGCAATTTAACAGAATAAAGAGGGCCAATTGTGGTGGCTCATGCCTGTAATCCCAGCACTTTGGGAGGCCAAGGTGGAAGAATGGCTTGAGGCCAAGAGTTCAAGACCAGCCTGGGCAACATAGCAAGAGCCCATCTCTACAAAAAACAACTTCAGTAGACTCTGCTTTTGTTCACCCGCCTATACCCAAAAAGGTTCTGTATGATTTTTGCAGATCATATCCTTACCTGTTCTAAACTAGTTTTACTAAGGACTAATAAAATTTAGGTCTATATGTGCTATAAACAAGGTCATTTCTTGCCTTTTCTGCCTGTGCAAGAATGATCAGCAACAACATCAGAAATCCAGGAAAATTTCTATGTTCACATTGTCGTTTATAAAAGAGGGCTCATGTAAGCCAGCAAATGATCAATTCCCACAATTGAACACAACTTTTCAAAAATGCCCTGAATTTGAAAGCACTTTCCTGTACGGCATTCCATTTCTTTCTCATAAAAACCCTCTGAGGGCGAGCAGCATGATCCTACTGTCCTTGTCTCAGGCCACCCAGCTAATAGACAGTTCATGGAAGAGCCGGGGCTGGTATCTAGACGAAGCCACAGACAACATGGACCATCAAGAGTCATGTCTTTACCACTAATTATAAGAAAAAATATACGTTAACAGATTCAAATATGAACAAGACCAGTTACTGCCCCCCAAAGCCAATCTACTTGCCAGATATCTACAACAGTGCTGTGGCATTATAGAAACAACTCAAAACAAGGTGGCATGGTACCAAAGGCAAAGGTGTTGGGGTCAGGTCAGCCAACACCAGCCCATGTGGTATAAACCCCAACTATACTGTGCTTTCCTTGCCCTGTGCCCCTGGGGCCTGGACATAAGCTCTCTCACCCTAGATTCTTCACTTGTAACAGAGATGACATCCCTCAGAATAACTGTGAAAAAAATCAGAAATAAAACATGACAAGTTTGTAGGACTATACCTAGCATGAAATATATATTACAGAAATGGTCACTAATGTGTTGTATTATTATACTTGTTTATATAGGCCCAGTGATAAGTTTTAAACATTTATAATTAAATGTTAGTGGTGTGAAGTCCCAAAATTTGAGACAGGTCTCAATTTAGAAAGTTTATTCTGCCAAGGTTGAGGATGCATGCCCTTCAGACAGCCTCAGGAGGTCCTAATGACATGTGCCCAAAGTGGTCAGAGCACAGCTTGGTTTTATACATTTTAGGGAGACATGAGACATTAATCAATATATGTAAAATGAACATTGGTTAGGTCTGGAAAGGCAGGACAACTGGAAATGGGGAGGGGGCTTCCAGGTCACAGGTAGTTGGGAGACCAACTGTCGCATTCTTTTGAGCTTCTGATTAGCCTTTCCAAAGAAGGCAATGAGATATGCATTTATCTCAGTGAGCAGAGGGACGACTTTGAATAGAATGAGAGGCAGGTTTGCCCTAAGTAGTCCCCAGCTTGAATTTTCCTTTTAGCTTTAGCGATTTGGGGACCCAAGATATTTTTCTTTCACAGTGGAATGACTTAAGTTTGCCTTTTCCTTCTTTATTTAGGAAATTAAGATAAAATGTAATCAGCAATTTTTAAATGGGGCTGAGGGAGGGCTGAAGGATGAATCACAAATTTCTGGCTTGAGTGACAGGGTAGAAAGTAGTGCCAATGACCAAAATGGGAAAAGCAGACAAGCTGGGGTGAGTGGTTTGGAGTGGGGAGCAGGAAGCAGGCAATAACTGGGGGGGAAATGAGTTCAGTTTGGATATCCTGATTTAAAAGTACCTATGAGTCATCCAAGCAGAAATGTCCAAAAGATTGTCTAAGAGGAGGATGAATTCAGAGAGACCTGGGGGTCCACTGAAGTGTGGGTGGTGGCTGAAGCCACAGAATTATTGAGGTCTCCCCCAAAAAGGCTGAGCAGACTAAAAGAAAACCACTAAGGATGAACCAGGAACATAAGGGCAGATACAGCAGGACCTAAGAGGAAATTAAAGAAGTAAAAACAAAGCAGTCGAGTATGGTGCAAAGGGGTGGGGCACCATGGTTCATGCCTGTAATCCCAGCATTTTGGGGAGGCCGAGGCAGGTGGATCGCTAGAACTCAGAAGTTTGAGACCAGCCTGGGTAACATGGTGAAAACCCGTCTCCACAAAAAATACAAAAAAAATTAGCCAGGCCTGGTGCCTCCCGCCTGTACTCCTAGCTATTTGAGGGTCTGAGGTGGGAGGATCGCTTGAGCCCAAGGAGGCAGAGGTTGCAATGAGCCGAGATTGTGCTGCTGCACTCTAGCCTGGGTGACAAAGCCAGACCCTGTCTCAAAAAAAAAAAAAAAAAGAAAAGAAAAGAATGGTGCATAGGAACCCAGAAGAGAAAGCTTTCATGAGGAATGATCAGTAGAATCATTCCTACTGGAAATACTATGGGAAAATACTACGGGAAATTTACTACGGGAAATACTCTGGGAAAAGTCATGTCAAGGACTAACAAGTGACAGCAGAGTTCAATGATCAGAGGCCATTTGCGACGTCGACAAGGGCAGTTTCTATTGAGGCCAAGGAAACCAGGAGATAGGCCACCTGTTGGGTCAGTCCCTCCTAAACTGTAAAATTCTTTAACTTCAAAACTGAAAATCACCATTCTCCCTCACACCCACCAAATTAATAAAATGTCAAATAGCAATGCGTTGCAAGGTTTTCTTTCACAGAAAAGGAATTTGCAAAAGAGAGATGCAGTCTAAAACCACAAAACCATTTAACATGATTTTTGCTATTAAGTTCCTATCTACTTTCTAAAGTTGGTCCCAGGGAAGGAGAAAAATTAGTGAATTCTCTGCCAAACAAAAACTGAAGGGGGAAAAAAACCCCCACAACTTTCTAAATAAATTTCCTTTCTGATAAATCTCTATGGGCAATACACTTAAATTGCTATTTCAATGTTACTTTGAGAAACATGTTACCACAGGAAGAAAGGCTTGGTTTCAATACGCAAATCTATTGTAAAATTCCATTTAAGCAGATTTCCACCTGAATTTCTCAGTAAGCCTAAACTCTGGTTGAATTTAGTAAATTCCTCTTCCATGTCATTTTTCTTGTTCTTTGTCATGTTAGAATCATAGAAAATGCTATCACATGCAATTTTAAGTGAAAATTATAAAATACTTTTACGATATGAATTATGGCACAAGGGAATGTTTGGGTTGGCAGTGTCAACTGGTTAAACAGGTCAGTGGAATTCAAAAAAGTTCCCCTAAACATCGGCTCAGGCTAAGAAAGAGGTTTTTAAGTTTACTCCCCATACAAATATTTTTCAAAAGTTAAATATCTCAAATATTAATGACTATTATAGAATTGTCATTAATATAAAGCAAAAAATTTTGAATATCTGAGGCTTCTGAAATATATTCCTCCAAAAATACTACTCACTCTTTGTATGCATCACTGAATTTAAGCAGGCAATTTCTTCGGATCTTCTGGTAACTAATTTTATGTATCCTTTAAACTCTTCATCATATGTGGCTATCTTAATTTTATTTATTTATGAGACAGTCTCGCTCTGTCACCCAGGCTGTTGTGCAGTGGTGCAATCTCGGCTCACTGCAACCTCCGCCTCCCGAGTTCAAGCAATTCTCGTGCCTCAGCCTCCCAAGTAGCTGGGACTACAGGCATGTGCCACCATGCGCGGCTAATTTTTTTGTATTTTTAGTACAGACAGGGTTTCACCATGTTGCCCAGGCTGGTCTTAAACTCCTGAGCTCAGGCAATCTGCCCACCTCAGCCTCTCAAAGTGCTAGGATTACAGGCGTGAGCCACTGCGCCCGGCCCATATGTGGCTATCTTACTTCATGATATACACTATCACGTCTTACAGAACTTTAAAACAACAACAACAACAACAATATAGCAGGGACTCCTCCTCCCCCCAATTCTAGTTCAGCACTCCTCAAGTGAGTCCCAGTATCCTAATTTTTAAAGCTTCACAGGAATTGTGATATGTACTCTGCTGCCCTGCCCCTGTGGAGAAGCTCTGCCTTTTGGCAGGATCCCCCAAAGCTCTGGAGAGCAACGTGGCCACTGCATTCCTCATGGATAGCAGGGTGTGGCAGGAGAATTGAGTGCAGAAAATGAAATCCTGCTGGCAAGTCACACAAAACAGACGGCAGAGTACATGGGCACATCTCATAGACATTTCAAGAACTCACAGCAATTTGGAAGCTCCTTTAATCTTGACCCCCATCCCCTTGGGGCAGTATTTCCAACACCCATGGAGAAGGGAGCCGGGTCAGTGTCTTCAATGTCCCCAGTCAGCCATTTGGTCCTGGATGTCTTGGGGACTCCTGCTTGCTGCCTCCACTGTGCACAGCTAGGCATAAATAGCCACAGTCTTCCAAGCTGTGCTCACTTAAGATGGGATTGGAGACACCATTCTCAGCCAGTTCTCTTTCTTAAAAGAGGGAGTATCTGAGTCCTACTAGATGCTACGCATTGGAGACAGAATGCAAATAAAAAGATGGCTAGAACAAAGATCATATACATTAGGAGCCTCCAGCCTCACCAAACCTCTTGAAATAGTTTTAAGACACGGTTTCACCCAGGCTGGAGTATAGTGGCGCCATCAGAGCTCACTGCAGCCTCAATCTCCTGGTCTCAAGCGATCCTCCCACCTCAGCCTCCCGAGTAGCTGAGACTACAGGTGCATGCCACCATAACCCAGCCATTTTTGTTTTGTTCTGTTTGGTTTGGTAGAGATGAGGTCTCGCTGCATTGCCCAGGTTGGTCTCAAGTGATCCTCCCACCTCAACCTCCCAAAGTGCTGGGATTACAGGCGAGAGCCATTGTTCCTGGCATTAAAATAGGTATTTCTGTTTCATAACTTACATATAAGACTACAATACAGGGAGATCTCAGCACACGATTAGCAAGTTTCCTCAAGTTCCTAAAGCCACACAACTAGAAAATCCTCCTTGAAACCCAGGGGAAGAAGAGGGATGACAACTCAGAGTAAGTTAACAGGACAGTCTGTAGAACGGGCATGAGGCAGAACCTATGCCAGCTTTAACTGATATGACCCCAAAAAGCCAATCTATGAAGAGCATTTGAGGTAAGGCAGCCTGTAAATGTTCCCTTATTTGTCTTCCAGGAGCTATAAGGAGCCTTGTCATTAAACTTTAAGAAGTTTTTCATGGGGAATGAGGAGTAGGAGAATGAAAATGATACAGAGTAGACAGCCAGTCTGACTTTATTAAAAATGTGAAAATTTTATCAGTTATACTTCTGACAACTGTACTTAAACTGTAAACAAAGATACTAAGCCATTCAATCAACATATATTAAATGTTTTCAATGGAAAAGTACTGTGCTAGATACCATAAAAAAGGGACCCAAAAACTCTAAAATGGGCACAAGTCAATAAAATTAGGAAAGCTTCAAAAGAGTGTACTAAAGCACGCATGTTATTAGTAAGAGTGCTTTAACACAGTAAGATAACGATTTACTTTAAGTTTCTTTGAAGAAATCTGATTTACTTTCAAAGCCCTCAAAATTTTCCAAGAATAGCGTATCTTGAATACCTGGCCTGTCAAAGCATGGATTCCCTATGAGCACGTCCCTGGTCTCAACTCTCCTCACCCCACACGCCACTTGCTTGCAACAGAGAGTGGCTGTCTCCCTCACTCAGCAGTGCCCATAAGTTCCTCCCAACAAGTTGACCATAGAAAGCTGGCAAGAGAAGTGGAAAAAAGAAAACCTGTCAGCACTCTTCCCTATGAGACGAGAGGCACAGAGTTTATAAACACCAGCTCTGACCTCCCTGAAAATCCCAAAGCAGCAGTAATGGAGAAAAAGACATCACATGGACATACTGTCAAGCCCAGTAAAAGCAGAGTGACCAGGGGGTTGGCAAAACCAAGAGAATCCATTCCTTCCTCAGATGCTTACTATCCAAGCTGAGTCAGGACATCAACCAAGAAGCACCTGCTCTTAAGCAAGGTACTAGATGCATCCGGTTTACCACCACTATCTCAGGTTTTCTCTTTATGTGATGCTAACAGGTTTACAGCCCAGTCCACAATGAAATGTTTTAGAGGTTTAAGATAACATGCCAAGAACCTCTCTCAAACACTTAACATGCTGAAGTCCTCCTAAGCACCTCCTTCCCCTATCTCCTGCCTCACCCCTCAGGAGTCCCAGGTTTCTACAAAATTAACCATTCCCAAACACACCACTCAACTTCACACCTTTGCTCTTTCTCTTCCCTCAACCTGAAACCCCCTCTCTCTCTGGAAATTACTCATTCTCCAGGTACAGCTCAAATATCACCTGCATGCCCACGCCACCCCCCACGGAATCTTGCCAGCCCTTTCTGTGTGCTCAGAACACCCGGTTGGCCTCTGAGTTGCTGCACTGGCTTTGTTCTGCCTGAGCTCCCCTCCTACCAGTCTCTCCAGGGCTGGTCTTCCCTGGCATCACCCACCACCCTCCCACTCTCACTCTCATCACAAGCAGAAGCAGATGCTCCATGCACGCTTGCTCATTGAAAGATTCCAACAAGGAGCTCTTGTGACTGACCCAGAGCCTATCTCCCTGGGAAATGTCCTTTTCACTGCTACACATGTCCTGGAGAACGTTCGTTTCAAGGGTGCTCTTCATGTTCAAACACACCACCAACTAGGCTCCTGCCCAAGTCAATCCTGCCAGGCTTCACTGCCAGAAAGAACGGGATCATGTGCAGTCACGTTTGGGCAAAAAAAACCACCTTGGCAGGGCACCAGGGTGCTAATAGGTTTGTGCATGCCGAGGCTGGGTGGAGGCCTCTCCTCCTCCTAAGTCTGTTTAATGAGGAGCTCCAGAAGACCTGCTGCCTTCCCCACCAGGACTTCAAAGATGAGAACGGAGAATAGGAGCTTTTCTCTGGAAGGAAACCAGAAAGTAATACAGGGGATGGGTTCAGCCTTTCCCTGACTTCAGGGTCAGCTGAGATCTCATTTGAGCCAAGCGCAGAGGAGAACCCTACATGAACCAGGTGGTCACCCCCATGTCAAATGCCTAATGTTTCCTCAAAAAAAGTCTCAACTCGAACATGGGGTAGGGTTCCAAGATGGCCGAATAGGAACAGCTCCAGTCTGCAGCCCCCAGTGTGACTGATGTGGAAGACAGGTGATTTCTGCATTTCCAACTGAGGTGCCTGGTTCATCTCATTGGGACTGGGTGGACAGTGGATGCAGCCCACAGAGGGCGAGCCAAAGCAGGGCGGGGCATCACCTCACCCAGGAAGTACAAGGGATCCGGGAATTCCCTTTCCTAGCCAAGGGAAGCCATGACAGACTTTACCTGGAAAATCGGGACACTACCACCCTGATACTGCGCTTTTCCAACTGTCTTAGCAAACGGCACACCAGAGATTATATCCTGCGCCTGGTTCAGCGGGTCCCACTCCCATAGAGCCTTGCTCACTGCTAGCACAGCAGTCTGAGATCGAGCTGCAAGGTGGCAGCCTAGCTGGGGGACGGGCGTCCACCATTGCTGAGGCTTGAGTAGGTAAACAAAGCAGCCGGGAAGCTCGAACTGGGTGGAGCCCACCGCAGCTCAAGGAGGCCTGCCTGCCTCTGTAGACTCCTCCTCTGGGGGCAGGGCACAGCTGAATAAAAGGCAGCAGAAACTTCTGCAGACTTAAACGTCCCTGTCTGACAGCTCTGAAGAGAGCAGTGGTTCTCCCAGTACAGTGTTTGAGTTCTGAGAATGGACAGATTGCCTCCTCAAGTGGGTCCCTGACCCCCATGTAGCCTAACTGGCAGACACCTCCCAGTTAGGGCCAACTGACACCTCATACAGCCGGGTGCTCCTCTGAGATGAAGCTTCCAGAAGAAGGATCAGGCAGCAATATTTGCTGTTCTGCAATATTTACTGTTCTGCAGCCTCTGCTGGTGATACCCAGGCAAACAGGGTCTGTAGCGAACCTCCAGCAAACTCCAACAGACCTGCAGCTAAGGGACCTAACTCTTAGAAGGAAAACTAAAAAACAGAAAGGAATAGCATCAACATCAACAAAAAGGACATCCACACCAAAACCCCATCTGTAGGTCACCATCATCAAAGACCGAAGGCAGATAAACCACAAAGATGATGAGAAACCAGAGCAGAAAAGCTGAAAATTCTAAAAACCAGAACGCCTCTTCTCCTCCAAAGGAACGCAGCTCCTTGCCAGAAATGGAAAAAAGCTGGACGGAGAATGACTTTGATGAGTTGACAGAAGTAGGCTTCAGAAAGTCGGTAATAACAAACTTCTCCAAGCTAAAGGAGGATGTTCAAACCCAATGCAAGGAAGCTAAAAACCTTGCAAAAAGATTAGACGAATGGCTAACTAGAATAACCAGTACAGAGAAGACCTTAAATGACCTGATGGAGCTGAAAATCATGGCACGAGAACTACATGACGCATGCAGAAGCTTCAGTAGCCGATTTGATCAAGTGGAAGAAAAGGTATCAGTGATCAAAGATCAAATGAATAACATGAAGCGAGAAGAGTTTAGAGAAAGAAGAGTAAAAAGAAACGAACGAAGCCTCCAAGAAATATGGGACTATGTGAAAAGACCAAATCTACGTTTGATTGGTATACCTGAAAGTAATGGGGAGAATGTAACCAAGCTGAAAAACACTCTTCAGGATATTATCCAGGAGAACTTCCCCAACCTAGCAAGGCATGCCAACATTCAAATTCAGGAAATACAGAGAACACCACAAAGATACTCCTTGAGAAGACCAATCCCCAGGCTCAAAATAAAGGGAGGGAGGAAGATCTACCAAGCAAATGGAAAGCAAAAAAAAGCAGGGGTTGCAATCCTAGTCTCTGATAAAACAGACTTTAAACCAACAGAGATCAAAAGAGACAAAGAAGGCCATTACATAATGGTAAAGGGATCAATACAACAAGAAGAGCTAACTATCCTAAATATATATGCACCCAATACAGGAGCACCAAGATTCATAAAGCAAGTCCTTAGAGATCTACAAAGAGACTTAGACTCCCACACAATAATAATGGGAGACTTTAACACCCCACTGTCAATATTAGACAGAACAATGAGACAGAAGGTTAACAAGGATATCCAGGACTTGAACTCAGCTCTGCACCAAGCGGACCTAATAGACATCTACAGAACTCTCCACCCCAAATCAACAGAATATACATTCTTCTCAGCACCACATCACACTTATTCCAAAATTGACCACATAGCTGGAAATAAAGCACTCCTCAGCAAATGTAAAAGAACAGAAATCACAACAAACCGTCTCTCAGACCACAGTGCAATCAAATTAGAACTCAGGACTAAGAAACTCACTCAAAACTGCACAACTACATGGAAACTGAACAACCTGCTCCTGAATGAGTACCGGGTAAATAACGAAATGAAGGCAGAAATAAAGACGTTTTTTGAAACCAATGAGAACAAAGACACAACGTACCAGAATCTCTCGGACACATTTAGAGCAGTGTGTAGAGGGAAATTTATAGCACTAACTGCCCACAAGAGAAAGCAGGAAAGATCTAAAATCAACACCCTAACATCACAATTAAAAGAGCTAGAGTAGCAAGAGCAAACACATTCGAAAGCTAGCAGAAGGCAAGAAATAACTAAAATCAGAGCAGAACTGAAGGAGATAGAGACACAAAAAACCCTTCAAAAAAAATAATGAATCCAGGAGCTGTTTTTTGAAAAGATCAACGAAATTGATAGACCACTAGCAAGACTAATAAAGAAGAGAAGAATCAAATAGATGCAATAAAAAATGATAAAGGGGATATCACCAATGATCCCACAGAAATACAAACTACCATCAGAGAATACTATAAACACCTCTATGCAAATAAACTACAAAATCTAGAAGAAATGGGTAAGTTCCTAGACACATACAATCTCCCAAGACTAAACCAGGAAGAAGTTGAGTCCCTGAATAGACCAATAACAGGCTCTGAAATTGAGGCAATAATTAATAGCCTACCAATCAAAAAAAGTCCAGGACCAGACAGATTCACAGCCAAATTCTACCAGAGATACAAAGAGGAGCTGGTACCATTCCTTCTGAAACTATTCCAATCAATAGAAAAAGAGGGAATCCTCCCTAACTCATTTTATGGGGCCAGCATCATCCTAATACCACAGCCTGGCAGAGACACAACAAAAAGAGAATTTTAGACCAATATCCCTGATGAACATTGATGCAAAAATCCTCAATGAAATACTGGCAAACTGAATCCAGCAGCACATCAAAAAGCTTATCCACCAAGATCAAGTGGGCTTCATCCCTGGGATGCAAGACTGGTTCAACATACGCAAATCAATAAATGTAATCCAGCATATAAACAGAACCAAAGACAAAAACCACATGATTATCTCAATAGATGCAGAAAAGGCCTTCAACAAAATTCAACAGCCCTTCATGCTAAAAACTCTCAATAAATTAGGTATTGATGGGATGTATCTCAAAACAATAAGAGCTATTTATGACAAACTCACAGCCAATATCATACTGAATGGGCAAAAACTGGAAGCATTCCCTTTGAAAACTGGCACAAGACAGGGATGCCCTCTCTCACCACTCCTATTCAACACAGTGTTGGAAGTTCTGGCCAGGGCAATCAGACAAGAGAAAGAAATAAAGGGTATTTGATTAGGAAAAGAGGAAGTCAAATTGTCCCTGTTTGCAGATGACATGATTGTATATTTAGAAAACCCCATCATCTCAGCCCAAAATCTCTTTAAGCTGATAGGCAACTTCAGCAAAGTCTCAGGATACAAAATCAATATGCAAAAATCACAAGCATTCCTATACGCCAATAACAGACACAGCCAAATCATGAGTGAACTCCCATTCACAATTGCTACAAAGAGAATAAAATACCTAGGAATACAACTTACAAGGGTTGTGAAGGACTTCTTCAAGGAGAACTACAAACCACTGTTCAACGAAATAAAACAGGACACAAACAAATGGAAGAACATTCCATGCTCATGGATAGGAAGGATCAGTATCGTGAAAATGGCCATACTGCCCAAGGTAATTTATAGATTCAATGCCATCTCCATCAAGCTACCAATGACTTTCTTCACAGAATTGGAAAAAACTCCCTTAAAGTTCATATGGAACTAAAAAAGAGCCCCCACTGCCAAGGCAATCCTAAGCAAAAAGAACAAAGCTGGAGGAATCATGCTACCTGACTTCAAACAATACTATGAGGCTACAGTAACCAAAACAGCATGGTACTGGTACCAAAACAGAGAGATAGACCAAGGGAACAGAACAGAGGCCTCAGAAGTAACATCACACATCTACAACCATCTGATCTTTGACAAACCTGACAAAAACAAGGAACAGGGAAAGGATTCCTTATTTAATAAATGGTGCTGGGAAAACTGGCTAGCTATATGTAGAAAGCTGAAACTGGATCCCTTCCTTACACCTTATACACAAATTAATTCAAGATGGATTAAAGACTTAAATGTTAGACCTAAAACCATAAAAGCCCTAGAAGAAAACCTAGGCAATACCATTCAGGACATAGGCATGGGCAAGGACTTCATGTCTAAAACACCAAAAGCAATGGCAAAAAAAGCCAAAATTGACAAATGGAATCTAATTAAGCTAAAGAGCTTCTGCACAGCAAAAGAAACTACCATCAGAGTGAACTGGCAACCTACAGAATGGGAGAAAATTTTTGCAATCTACCCATCTGACAAAGATCTAATACCCAGAATCTACAAAGAACATAAACAAATTTTCAAGAAAAAATCAAACAACCCCATCAAAAAGTAGGCAAAGGAAATGAACAGACACTTCTCAAAAGAAGACATTTATGCAGCCAACAGACACATGAAAAAATGCTCATCATCACTGGTCATCAGAGAAATGCAAATCAAAACCACAATGAGATACCATCTCACACCAGTTAGAATGGCAATCATTAAAAAGTCAGGAAACAACAGGTGCTGGAGAGGATGTGGAGAAACAGGAACACTTTTACACTGTTGGTGGGACTGTAAACTAGTTCAACCATTGTGGAAGACAGTGTGGCGATTCCTAAAGGATCTAGAACTAGAAATACCATTTGACCCAGCCATCCCATTACTGGGTATATACTCAAAGGATTATAAATCATTCTACTATAAAGACACATGCACCTATATGTTTATTGTGGAACTATTCACAATAGCAAAGACTTGGAACCAACCCAAATGTCCATCAATGATAGACTGGATTAAGAAAATGTGGCACATATACACCATGGAATACTATGCAGCCATAAAAAAGGATGAGTTCATGTCCTTTGTAGGAACATGGATGAAGCTGGAAACCATCATTCTGAGCAAACTATCACAAGGACAGAAAACCAAACACTGCATGTTCTCACTCATAGGTGGGAATTGAACAATGAAAACACTTGGACACAGGGCGGGGAACATCACACACCAGGGCCTGTCATGGGGTGGGAGGATGGGGGAGGGATAGCATTAGGAGAGATACCTAATGTAAATGATGAGTTAATGGGTGCAGCAAATCAACATGGCACACGTATACATATGTAAGAAACCTGCACATTGTGTGCACATACCCTATAACTTAAAGTATAATAATTTTTTTTAAAAAGCCTCAACTCACATTCAGCGACAGCTTGCAAATGCTGCAAGAGCTCCTAAGCACCCTAGGTTTCTCCTGCATGAGCTTGCTGACCTCACTGGCATAGTATCTAAGCATTCACTGCAGGACAGCACCACCTGGTGAACAGTCGTAGCTCAAATACCTGAGGTTTCCCAGGATAGGCTCATAAAAGGGAGAGGGCCCTGGCAGCTAGGAAGGGAATCGTCTCCCAGTTGCTGCGTGTCCTTCAGCCAAGTCTCCTTTCATAAAGCACACCTCAGCAGAAAAGGCAGGTTTCTCATCTGTCCTAACCACAACTGACAGATAAGTATAAAAGAATACCCATCACAGCCCACAGCACGCCCGCTCTCACAGCATGTCCGCTCTCAGACCCTCTGTCCGGAGGAGCCACAGATGCGTGTGCACCCTTAAAATTAAATCTAACAGGTCATGTACACATAGACATGCACTTTCTCTCTGGCCTCTTCCCCACCTACAGCAACCCATTTACAGCAGGGGAAAAGTCCTTTCTGAGTTTAAAGCTACAAAGGCACCACTATAAATTACAGAGTCGCAGAGATCTCAAGGAAGGCAGCTTCCTGAGAGGAGGAAGACTGTCCCTCCAGCCTGTTTTAGTGGTGATGAGATCACAGAGTTTAGATTCTGTATTTGGTCCTACATGGGTTTTAAGGGCCTTCTTTAGTAATTACAGAAAGGAAAAAGGAAGGTCAATGAGACCAGAGAAACTGAGTGGTGTTTGAGAGGTTACTTATAACTACAGCCAGGTCACCCACCAGACTCAGAAAAGAAACTATGCCTTGAGATTTTTGTTGCTGTTGTTCTTCAGAATCAATTTTAGATTAGCAAAAAAATTATGAACTTTTACTGTTTTGGCATTCCTGTGTTCAAAGGCCTTTTTCAATGCACAACCCAGCATTTGGGCCCATGATAGTTTTGAAAAAATAAGCATTACACCATGAAATATTCTCATGTAAAAGATGACAAAATATACTTATTGTGGGAATTTTTATGAAACCTAAAACACAGGAGATTAGAGACTAGCTGAATGAGAATTTCAAATGCCCATCAATAGCTTTTTCTTTTCAGATCTAATTTCCCACTGACTCCTTCAAAAAAAAACTTCATAGAGAATTACTACAGTTTACTCGTGGTCATCACTTTCTTGCAAGGATGAACAGACACACTTCAAAGTTGTTTATCCAATAGAAGTATTCATCAAAAAAAATTTTTTTCTCCCAAGTACCCTTCTAAAGCCTAGCATTGGGCCTCCTCAGACCACAAGACAAAGGCTACTGCATGTGTTCATGGACCAAAGCATGTCTCCATCGATTCCATGTGACGGTCCAAATCCTCCAGCTGTAAAGGGTTCTGCAGCATTGAACACTGCTTTGACTACAATGTGAGGCCCAGAGAGGCTAAACAACGTGACGAAGGCCACTCAGGCAAAGCCAGCGTCGGTGAGTTCGTGAGGACGTTCAAGTCACACTCAACCGCAGCACAGTGAAAACAATACCACAGAAATCCTAAAGCAAATAAAAGAAAGCTCTTCTTCCATTTTGAATGCTGCTGCTTAATAGAAAGCAGGCTTACATAACAGAGGAAGATGGGAGGAGGAGAACTTCGTGGGGATCTGTCCTACATTTGGGGCTCGAGTAGCAAAAGTCATTAAACATACCAATTTCCATCCCAAATATTTCAGCTTCCATTTCCATGAGACAGGTGTCCTGCTAGTACACCTATCAACCACCCTGAGGCAGTTTTCCATCCCACGGCCCATGAGAATCTCCTAGGTAGCTTTAAAAATTCTGAGGCCTAGAAGAAGTGAAACGGGATCTCTGGGAATAGGGCCCACTGGCGCTTTTCAAAGCCAACCAGCTGATTTTAATGTGTAGCCAGGCTTGAGAGTCACTACACCTCACCAACTCCCAGCTGTTTCTTTTGTCCTCCTGATGGGGTCAGGTGGGAAATATTTATGCCTCAAAAACAGGAGAGAGAGGGAAAAGCAAATGGACCAGGGAAGAGAGCTGAAGAAAGCTCTCTTGGAGTGAATAACAATTTGCAGGTGATGATCACTGGGGTGGGTGCAAGGTGTGGCCCAAGGGAGAAGGCAGGAGGAGGGACAGATTAGGCCATTCCCTAAGTGAGCCCTGCATGGCATCTGCCATTGAGTCCGGCTGCTTTGGCAGGTAGAGGCAGGGCCAAGAGGCAGCAATTCAAAGCTCATCTGCAAAGAATATTTCCATTAAGTGTTAACTATATGAGAAGTGATATGATGGTTTTCAGATGTGAGGAATTTACTGACCCACTCTATTTGCCACTGTGATTTCACCTGTTCTTCTAATAGTCCTGATAGGGTTTTTGTTTTTGTTTTTTACTGAGGATCCATATTTTCTTGCTCACCAAGTTTGACAAAGCACAACGCATTCAAGGATAACTACTTAGAGCCACAGTGCCTGAAGAACAGAGCTTTCCTTGGTATAAAACCAGCTGGCGCACATGCAGGTTGAATGTGACCTTGATTTCATGAGCATCATGATGTTTTCAGATGTGACAGAGGCTGGATAAGAAAGAACCTGGGGCGAAGCCTGCGGGAACACTGGCTCCATCTGAGGTGCTAATCCTGTTGTCACTCCCATGTCCCATCATTCTTAGGGATGCCTGCTTGATACCTGCTCTTCTGTAATAGAGGGACAACCACCAGGCTGTTCAGTCTGGATGGCTTCCCCAATTTCTGTCTCTCATGGGAAGGAAATTCATCTGCTTTGCCTTACCCATCCTTTACCAATGTTTCCCAAAATGTATCCCATCTGTACTAGAGCAACCTGGGCTGCTCCTGGGCACTTCCCCTCTCCCGCAGCCCATGGGCAATCACACCTGGAGCCCAAGAGACTGCATTTTCATCAACCACACAACTCAACAGTCTGTGAACCAGTCATACATTTACGATTCTTCCTTTGAAATGAGTTCCTCAGTTGTGCTGCTACATCTGTCCCTAACCTCTGCCACTTCCTAACTGGTGATTCACAAATTCATCCACGGCCACTTACTTGAATCCCACTTGGATCCTACCCTCCCAACACCAAGCCCCTGACTTAAATCACTCTTCTCTGAACTCACACAAAATGCAAAACCACTACTTTTAATCGGGAGTTTCAGGTCTGTTTGTTCTCTCCCCCAACCACAGACTAGGCTTCTTGATGACAGGGTCCATGACATCCCACTGAACCTTTCGCAGGGCTCAGTATATTTAGGCTGTACAAACAGTGGCTGACAGACCGGCCAAGGCTTGCTCAGCCCTGGGTCTTCCTCCATTCAGCTTCTTCTCATTTTCCCTGAGAAAACTTTCATTCTTTCCATAACAAAATTGATTCAGGCAAGAGTAGGAGGAAAAAAGGGGGAGGCCTATCAAAGACAGAAGTCATATGCTGCAACCTCAACTTATCCAGAAAACACCAGGAACCAAGATGCAAATAAGTCTTCAAAGCTGCCAAAATCTGGGGCTCAGTTCATGCACAATGCAGAAGGGAACCTCCTAACCCCCACACCAACCCCCAATACCTCTTCACAGCCTCTCCCTCAGAGCCCTCTCACTGTCTTTCGGATTCAATTCTAACAGGAGAGACTATGTGGTTTCCCAGACCATTGTAAGTTAAGAGAATGGAGGGACAGTGTTAGATCTGGGCACAATGACAGCCCTGAGAAGCTGCGACTGACAGGAGAGAATTTGTAAAATTCAAAACAGTAGATTACAGGCTGTTATATTTTAACAGCCTTTCAATCCCCAAATGCATGCAACGACACAAAAAAAAAGCATTTTAAAGCAGCACAATTCTTGGCTCTGAAAGGTGACCCTGGGCACCAAGAAAAGGTTACTTTGCTCACAGTGTGTCTCTGCCACTGTATCCAGGAGAGATGTCCACATGGCTAACCTCAGTCCACAAGACCCAAATGTCCTCAAAAATAGGAATGGGGACTGTATCCAACTACAATGTGCTGTCTCTGTGTGGTCTCTAACACCAACGGAAACCAGAACAGGCTTTCTCAAAAGCACTGCCATTCTGATCTGGAATCTTCCATCTGAGTACTCTCCCATTCATTATTCTCATCTATCTTTTCTTATGGTATCTGTGAGTAAAGCTCCTCACCAGATTATAAACTTCTTTGAGCAGATGGACTATGCCTTTGTATTGATGACACCCCCTATCTCCTCCTAAGTCACCAATGAAGCCTTCTGAATCTTTGCCAGTTCAATCTGCCCAGATACCCCAGGGCCATATGACCTTAGGGAAGAAGGTATTTGAATGAGAGTGTTTTTAAACAGCCTAAGCGTTTCTGTAGTCTCTAAAGGTATTAAGTTTCCAACTTTCTTAAAGATGATAAAATTGGTTTAAATGTTAGGATTCTGTGATCAATAAGGCAAGCTTCAGTTGACTTTGGAATCTAATCTGTATGACATACAGAGCCAAGGAATAAATTCTGTACTGTTATGCATGCCCATGTGAACCACAGAGGCTAGGGTGAGTTTTCCCTTGCTCTAAAGCAACCTCACCTCACATATCTTTAATCATTCATCTACTCAGAATGGATTATTGGGTGACTTCATATTTCTTTTTTCCAAAGCTCAGCTTTCTGATTTATATATTTATTTCTCGATAAGTAATAGCACTCAAAAGCACCAATTTCCTTCAGGCTTGGTAAAGAGTACTTTCATGAATTTAACTGACAGTTCTGTAATATAGGGTTATAATTTACACTTGGGAAAAACTGAGGAATTTGTTTTGTCTAAATTGAATTTAAAACTACATCCACTTCCAGATTCACATAAGTAATTCTGTTTTCAAGCTCATCATTAAATATGTACCTTACACCCTAAAACCCATTCACTTGCAAGCAGGCTGAAATGACCTACTAGGACACTAAAAACCTCTCTATTTAGCTCTAGGCTGTCAAGACATCCAGGCCTGGCCTGTTGTTTTCAGTGTCCATGGCCCTTCCTTCCCCACAGCTGAAGCCTCTTAACTCGTCCCCACACTCCCCTTGCTGGCTCAACCCAGCGGGAATTTCTAAGATAGAGATTTAAATAGCTCTGGCTAAGTTGCTCTTGCTGCTTAACAGGCAGGCCCTGACCTTGTATCTAGTAACTTGGCTTTCTTGCTCCTGCATTCCACAGGCCTAAATCACCCTCTAGCTCAGTTCTGATAAGGAGCCTGAGACCATCTCTGGATAATCTGCTGCTAACTCCTCAGGGGCCGAGGAGCTGCCTTGCTCTTGGCAATCTTCCAGGGGACTGGAGGTCACTCTGCATCCATATGGCCAGAGAAGGTCTGGGGACATGGGTGCCTGTGTCAGGCTACTCATATACCCTGAGCCACCAGCCCTGAAGACCTCAGCCCTTTCCTCCTGACACCTGGACTCCCTCCCAGCTGCAGTGGCTGGATCTGCTGCCCCCAACTCTGAGATGGGGGTTCCAAGCCCAGTGCCTCAGGACTCATTAGGAAATGACTCATCACAAAAAGCTGAGGGTCCTCTGGCCAGAACACAAGTCACAAGATCTTGATCTTAGCTGTCAAAAAATGTCGAAAACAAAACCCCAACAACAAACTGAGAAAACAGGATCTCTCTTTTCCTGGAGAATTCAACACCCCCATGTTGGCTTTGAGTATGCTGAAGCCACTGAATCCTCTTTTACTAGTTCTAAGGTGAATACTGAGGAAAATCAGAGAAATGGCTACAACTGTGTCTTCTCTGAATAGAGGAGAATCAGAGAGCTTCTTATCAACCACTTCAAAGCTAACATCCATGGTTATTGAAATTACAGCTATGAAATAACTTCTGTCCTAGGAAATCAAGTCATCTTCTAAAAGAAAGATAAACGTGTATGTGCATTTTTATCAATATCCTTTGAAGATCCAGACAAAAACCCTAGCTGGTTAAACTGTACTACACTTTAGAATAACATAAAAAACAGCAACCTTCATTTTCTGGTCAAAGATTATTTTTGTAATACCTATTAATTTCTACAAAATTCTAGCATTTTTTGCTTTCTACCACCATTCCGTAGAAAGACATTCCCCCCTTGGCTTTATATCTTTGCTTTTTGATCTTGTTAACAATCCAAAAAATTCCAACCTGGCAATTTTTTTTTTTCACCCCTGGGAAGGAATAACACACAGTCACTTAAAAACCAAAAGCAGTGTCAACACTTCCTCAATGACACAGCTGCTGTGAGTGACCAGTGAATAAAAGGGTTTTTGTGGGGAAATGTTGACTTGTCTCCAAAATAATTCTCAGTGTTATTGAAGACATGATCAAAAATAGTAAAGAGGCCTGGTACAGTGGCTCACACCTATAATCCCAGCACTTTGGGAGGTCAAAGCAGGAGGAATGCTTGAGAACAGGAGTTCAAGACCAGCCTGGACAAGATGGCAAGACCCCATATCGCTATGTTAAAAATACAGGCATGGTGGCACATACGTGTAGACCTAGCTACTTGGGAGGCTGAGGCAGGAGGATCACTTGAGACTAGGAGTTCAAAACTAGCCTGGGCAACACAGACCTCATCTCTACACGAAATTTTTAAAATTAACTGGGTGTGGTGGCATGCACCTATAGTCTTAGCTACTCAGGAGACTGATGTGGGAGGACTGCTTGAGCCCAGGAGTCCAAGGTTATAGTGAACTATGATTGTGCCACTGCACTCTGGCCTGGTTGACAGAGCAAGACTGTCTCTAAAAAATAATTATAAGGCATTAGTTAAGCAAGAAATACTAAGTACTTATGATAAACCACAGTGAAAATATTCAAACTATATGGACACTTGGTTTCAAAAGAGGGTGCCTAGACAGGAAAGAACCCACTCTGTATGCCATGCATTACATGGAACAATGCACATGTTCAATAATACAAACCTTTACTTAAAAAGTGAGGCATACGATCCAACAATCTCATTTCTGGGTATTTATCCAAAAGAATTGAAGTCAGGATCCCAAAGAGCTATTTGCACTCCCATGTTCATTGCAGCATTATTCACAATAACCAAAGTGTAGAAGCATCCTAAATATTCACTAACAGATGAATGGATAAACAAAATGTGATATATACACACAATGGATTATTCGGCCATAAAAAAAGGAAATCCTGATACATGCTACAACATGAATGAAACTTGAAGACATTACGCAAGAGAAATAAAACAGTCACAGGAGGACTAACAGCACACAATTCCACTCTTACGAGGTATATAAAGTAGTCAAACTCAGCCAGGCACTGTGGCTCATGCCTGTAATCCCAACACTTTGGGAGGCTGACTTGGGAGGACCACTTGAGGCCATGAGTTCAAGACCAGGCTGGGCAACATAGCAAGATCCTCATCTCTACAAAAAAATCTATAAATTAGCTGTATACAGTGGCACATGCCTGTAGTCTCAGCTGCTTGAGAGGATCACTTGAGCACAGGAGTTTGAACTTACAGTGAGCTACAATCAAGCCACTGCACTCTAGACTGGGCAACAGAGTGAGAGACCCTATCTCAACAATAATAATAATAATTAATTAATTAATAATCAAACTCACAGAAGCAGAGCAGAATGGTGAATGCCAGGAGCTTAGGGAGAGAGGAAAATGGAGACTTGTTCAAAGAATATAAAGTTTCAGTCACAGAGGACGAAATACTTCTAGAAATCTGCTGTATAACATTGTGCTTATAAGTTAACCCTGTACACTTAAAATTTTGCTAGGAGTTAGATCTCATGTGTTTTGTTTTGTAACCACAATTTTTTAAAATATGAGGATACAAACTCAAGGATTCAGATTACATTAGCTTCAAAGTTCTTGTCCTTTCTACTGTTTCATTTTGTCTACACACAAGAGAAGTATAAACAGTAAAGATTAGGCCCGACATGATGGCTCACACCTGTAATCCCAGCACTTTGGGAGGCTAAGGCGGGCGAATCACTTGAGGTCAGCAGTTTGAGACCAGCTTGGCCAACATGGTGAAACCCTGTCTCTACTAAAAACACAAAAATTAGCCAAGTCTGGTGGTGTGTGCCTATAATCCTAGCTACTTGGTATGCTAAGGCAGGAGAATCCCTGGAATCTAGGAGGTGGAGGTTGCAGTGAGGTGAGATTGCACCATTGCACTCCAGCCTAGGCAATAAGAGTGAGATTCCGTATCAAGAAAAAAAAAAAATTAGCATATACTATGGTTTGAATGTGTCCCCCAACTTTCATGTGTTGGCAGTGTAATCCCCAAATTCATATGTGGAGTGGAGGTGGGGTCTTTGGGAGGAAATAAGGATGAGATGAGGTCATAGGGATGGGGCTCCCATGATAGTACTGGGGGCTTGAAAAAAGAGGAGGAGAGACTTGAGCTGACATGCACACTCTTGCCCTCTCGCTGTGTGATACCTTCTACCACGTTATGAGGCAGGAAGAAGATCCTCATTTGAAGCTAAGCAGCACCATGCTCCTGGACTTCACAGCCTCCAGAACTGTGAGAAATAATTTTCCCTTTTTTATAAATTATCCAGAAGGTGGCATTCAGTTATAGCAAGAGACGGACTAAGACCAAAAATTGGTACCAAGAATGGGGTCATTGCTATAACAGATAGCTGAAAATGTAAAAGTGGCTTTGAAACTGGGCAATGAGTAGAGGCTGGAAGAGTTTGAGGGAGCAAGCTAGAAAAAGCCTATAATTGCTGTAAGTGGAGCATTAGGGGAGATTCTGATGAGGGTTCAGAAGACAAGAGCTAGGGGAAAGTCTGAATCTCCCTCAAGATTTGCTTGAGTGGTGGTGGCCAAAATGTTCGTAGAAATTTGAACAGTAAAGGCCATTCTGACAAGGTCTCAGATGGAAATGGGGAACAAAGTATTGGAAACTAGAGTAAAGGCCATCCTTGTCACAAAGTAGCAACAAGCTTGGCTAAATTGTGTCCATGTCCTAGGTCTTTGTGAAATGCAGGGCTTGAGGGCAATAAACTAAAATATCTGGCAGAAGAAATATTTAAGCAGCAAAGCATTCAGGATATTGCATGGTTACTTTTGACCACATTCAGTGATATGTGAGAGCAAAGAAATGACTTAAAGACAAAATGTATAATTGAAAACAGAATGGGAAGACTTCAAAACTCTGCAGCCTGGCCACATAAAGAGTGAAAAAGACGCTTCCCTCAGCAGCACGTATACTAAAACTGGACTGATACAGAGAAAATTAGCATGGTCCCTGCACAAGGATAACATGCAAATTCATGAAGCATTCCATGTTTAAAAAAAAAAAAAAAAAAAAAAGAGTGAAAAAGTGTGTTCAGGAGAGGAAACCAAGGCTGTGGCTAGGTGATCATTTGTTAAGGAGATTACTATTGATAGATGAAATTATCAAGAGAACAGGAAAAAGCCCCCTGCCATTTCAGAGATCTTTGAGGCTGTCCCTCCCATCCCTGGCCCAGAGCTCTAGAAGGGCGGAATGGTTTCAGGAGAAGGACCCAGGCACCCTTCATGGGGTTGCTGCCCAGGGCCCCCTGGGGTCTCTGCTTTTTACATCCCAGTGCAGCACTCCTCAGCCACCCCAGCTGTGGCTCAAGTGACCCCAAATGCAGCTCAACCCAGCACTCCAGAAGGTACAAGCAGCAAGGACTAGCAGCATGTACCAGGCTCAGGATACTCTGAGCCACCTTACGACTCTACAGAGAGTTCCTACCAGCAAGAAGGCCCTCCCAGATGCAGCCTCAAGACACCGGACTTCATAGTCTCCAGAACTGTAAGAAATAAATTTTCTTTATAAATTGCTGAGTCTCGGGTAGTCAGTTATAGCAACGGAAAACAGCACATAATTAAAGGCTAGAGTGCAGGGTAGGAGAAATGGAGAGGAACAGGAAGCCAAAGAAGCTGAGGTCATCGAGGAAAGCCTCAAAAAAAAAAGGGCAACATAGGCCCAACCCTGAAGGATCAGCTGAGGCTGCAGGGATTGCTACAAGCATCCGAGTAAGGACACTGAGCTGGTCCACGCCAAGAAGGCATGCTAGGCAACAGCTTTTAAAGGCTGAGGAGGACACGAACTAAACACTAGAAGCTAAAAACTGAAGCAAGGCCAGACACAGTGGCTCACACCTGTAATCCCAGCACTTTGGGAAGCCAAGACAGGAGGACTGCTTGAGGCCAGGTGTTCAAGACTATGCTGGGCAACAACAGCAACACCGTATCTCTACAAAAAATTTAAAAATTAGCCGGGAATCGTGGGTACCCCTATAGTACTAGCCATTGGGAAGCTGAGGCAAGAGGATCGCTTAAGCCCAGGACTGGAGGCTTCAGTGAGCTATGATCATGCCACTGCGCTCCAGCCTGGGTGATAGAGTGAGACCCTGTCTCTACAAAAAATAAAAATTAAAACAGCAAAAAACACTGAAGCAAAATCAAAGGAATTGGTCGGAGTTCCCTAAGCCATTTATAATCTAGCTCTCAGAATTTGAATGTTCACTGAATCCCTGAAAAGGCCTTGCTATATGACAAACAAGCAATCAAGAAAGTTTTAAGGCACAGCCATCCATTGGGGCCAACCTGATTAGTTAAATGATCAGAAATAAGACCAAATAAATTGTATACCATTTCAAAGAAATAAATAAAAATATGGTATTATAGTAAAGCCCCATGTATCCAACATCCCTGAAAAACTTACTGTGCTAAAAAAAATGTATCCCTTAGATACTGAAACCTGTGTTAACAGGAAAAATCTATGTATGGACTAGGTATTGATGAGTATTAGGGAATTATCCTCATTTTGTTTTGTGTTAATGTCATGGGGGGATCTTTATTGAGTTACAGATACATACTATTTACAAAGGGAATTACATAATGTCTGGGATTTGCTCTAAATTGCTGGGGATAAAATATAGGTCAAAGGTTACAAGGTTGCAGTTACGCAGAATGAGTATAAGTCTAGAGATCTAATGTACAATATGAAGGCTATAGTTAATAACATTGTATTGCTTAGTGGGACTTTGTTAAGAGAGTAGGTTTTAGGTACTCTTACCACAAGAAAAGAAAGAAAAGAAAAGAAAAGGAAAAAGAAAGAAGGAAGGAAGGAGAAAAAAAAGAAAGAGAGAGAAAAAGAAAGCAAGAAAGGAAGGTAACTATATGAGATAATGGGAATGTTAATTTTCTTGACCATAGTTATCACTTTAGTCTGTATATGTGTATCAATAAGTACAGTCATAGGTGGCTTAATAATGGGGATAGAGGATGGAAGGTGGGGGATTCAGCATCAGCATGCGAATGTAACAGAGTGTACTTACACAAATCTACAAGCCTGGGCTATATGCTAGAGCCTATTGCTCCTAGGCTACAAACCAGAACAGCATGTTACTGTCCTGAATATTGTAGGCAAATGTAGCACAATGGGAAGTATTTGTGTTATCTAAACATATCTAAACATAGAAAAGGCACAGTAAAAATATAATCTAAATATGATCTAAAATTTTTTTTTTTTTTGAGATGAAGTCTTGTTCTGTCACCCAGGCTGGAGTGCAGTGGCACAGTCTTGGCTCACTACAGCCTCTGCCTCCCAGATTCAAGCGATTCTCCTGCCTCAGCCTCCTGAGTAGCTGGGGTTACAGGCACGTGCCACCATGCCCAGCTAATTTTTATATTTTTAGTACAGACGGAGTTTCACCATGTTGGCCAGGCTGGTGTTGAACTCCTGATCTCAAGTGATCCGCCTGCCTCAGCCTCCCAAAGTGCTGGGATTATAGGCATGAGCCACTGCGCCCATGCCTACAGGATTTTTTAAACAGTGCGGCATAGAGTACCTACTACAAATGGAGTTTGCAGGACTGCAAGTTGCTCTGGGTGGGTCAGTGAGTGAATGTAAAGGCCTGGGACATTACTGTACAATACTGTAGACTTTATGAACACTGTACACTTAGGCTACACTAAATTTAGTTTAAAAATAAGGTAACTGCTCTATAACATTATAATGGCTACCATGTCACTAGGCAATAGGGATTTTCCAGTTCCTATTATAATCTTATGGGACTGCCATTGTATATACATGCCATGTTGTGGCACATGACTATGTACAAAAACATCATGTTGTAGACCTTAAATATATACAATAAAAAATAAAGTGCTCCAACCACAAAAAAGCAATGTAGGGTTACCGAAACACGATCGACAAAGTGTTAATATTTGTGAAGCTGGTTGGTAGATATGCATGATGGTTTGTTATATGCCTCATTACTTGTATATTTTTGACAATTTTTTTTTTTTTTGAGATGGAGTCTCACTCTGTCACCCAGGCTGGAGTGCAGTGGCACGATCTTGGCTCACTGCAACTTCTGCCTCCTGGGTTCAAGTGATTCTCCTGCCTCAGCCTCTCGAGTAGCTGGGACTACAGGCATGTGCCATAATACCCAGTTAATTTTTTGTATTTTTAGTAGAGACGGAGTTTCACCATGTTGGTCAGGCTGGTCTCAAACTCCTGACCTCAGGTGATCCACCCACCTTGGCCTCACAAAGTGCTGGGATTACAGGCATGAGCCACCACACTCGGGCTTATTTTTGACAATTTCTATAATGACTTTTAAAAGCCATGGGTGGCGAGGGGCCATGGCACACGCCTGTAATTCCAGCACTTTGGGAAGCCGAGGTGGGAGGATTGCTTGAGCTCAGGAGTTTGAGAACAGCCTGGGCAGCATGGCGAGATCCTGTCTCTTCCAAAAATACAAAAAAGTACCCAGGCGTGGTTGTATGTGCCTGTGGTCCCAGCTACTCAGGAGGCTGATGGGAAGATCACTTGAGCCGGGAGGGTGGAGGTTGCAGTGAGCCAAGATTGTACCACTGCACTCCAGCCTGGGTGACAGAGCGAGACTCTGCCTCAAAAAAAAAAGAAAGAAAGAAAGAAAAAAGGCCATGGGTTACCCACTTGGTATAAACTTTTCTCTAAATTTGTCAGATTCTGTCTACTTCACATACACAGATCTCTCTCTTTCTAGAATGTGAGAGAATTCTACCTAGAATGTCCTTTTATTCCACCTGGACAACTCCTAGTCACTCCCCAAGACCACACACAAAAAAAGCAATGTAGGGTTACTGAAATAAGACTGACAAAGTGTTGATATTTGTGACTTCCTTTCACTTGGAAGCAGAAGTCTCAATTTTCCCTATGCTCCCACTATATGCCACTCATCCCATTATATAATCCTTAGTATACTATCTTATATTTATATATGAAACCATGTGCTCTCTTAGGCTGTGAACAAGGAAGGGACTCTAATTTGTTTATCATCACACACCCAGCAACTGGTATAGTATGCACCTGATGAATATTTGGGTCATGAACAAGACCTAGCCCAAAGTCATCAAAAACCCAGTTGTTGTCCTGCCAAGAGATCTTAGGAAGGTCTGTCGAGCTACACAGCCTGTGTGCTTCCCAAGCTGATGACCTTACCCAGTCAGGAATGACAGCTTCTCCAGGCCACCTCCACTTCTATTTTTTATGTCATTTTTCAAAAATAGGGTCTTGCTCTATTGCCCAGGCTGGCGTGCCGTGGTGCGATCTCAGCTCACTGCAACCTTCACCTCCTGGGTTCAAGCAATTCTCCTGCCTCAGCCTCCCGAGAACTACAGGCATGAGCCACCATGCCCAGCTAATTTTTGTATTTTTAGTAGAGATGGGGTTTCACCACGTTAGCCAGGCTGGTCTCAAACTCCTGACCTGAAGCAATCCGCCCACCCTGGTTTCCCAAAGTGCTGGGTTTACAGGTGTGAACCACCTGCCTTGCCCCACCTCCACTTCTAATTTCCAGCTTGTCATTTCTTATGAATAGAACCCTGGAACAAACATCCTGAATTCAAGTGGTCTCCAGATCAAAAACAAGAGGTCCTGGGCACACACTTAGGAAAAAGGTGCATACACACTGGTGTGTACCCTATACATGTATTACATATTCTGAACTGCTCAGAGGGCTTCCCTGCTTAACTCCCAAGTTGCAACTGTGAATGGGATAACAAAAGTGCCAGTTGAGAAAGACTGGCATTCTGGCCACTCCTCTGATAAGTAGTGTCACCTCCAGAGTGACATTACTCCATCAGCCTTCAACAGCGTGCAATGATAAAAACATGAATACCACCAAAGGTTGTTGGGAACAAGTAAAGTTATATATACCAGGATTTCAAAGCAACTTCTAAGTAGCAGAGCTCTTTTTTTCCACAGTTCTGAAACACTGAAAAAGACATTGATCTCTCCATTAATTTATCTTGAAAATTTTTCAGCTGTCTTAATTTAAGACAGGCTTTAAGGTTTTTAATTTTTTAAATGAGACTTTACATGTCCCTGAGATTTCTCCATTCCTCCTCAAACTTGGGCTTACGACCTGTATAGCAGACTCTAGTCCTTAATTATATGCCAGTCTATATTATTTATACTTCTCTTGCATGTGGACAGTATAGTAAAGCAGAAAAGACTGAAAGTTTGAGAAAAAAATTTAACCAAAGTTCAGCAATTCATTTAATTTTAATTTCAATTGTATTCTGTTAAATTTAAATTGTTACTATTTTATTTTAAAATGTCTACAGCAAATTTCTGAATGCAAAATTACTTTTTCTTTCTTTCGTTCTTTATTTTTTAAAGAGATAGGGTCTCGTTACATTGCCCAGGGTGGAGTGCAGTGGCTATTCACAGACATGATCCTAACTCACTACCACCTCAAATCCCTGGGCTCAAGCTCTACTGCTACTCCTGCCTCAGCCTCCTGAGTAGCTAGGACTACAGGCGCATGCCACCTTGCCCAGCTACTTCCGTATTTTTAACAAGTTCTACCAGAAGCTTAGATTACTTTGGTTATCTTTTTAAAAGAAAAGCCTAAATGATTTTCAGCTGAATGAGAGAAGGATACAAACCCTGCCCTCCCCACTAGAAACTGATCTTAAAACCACTGATGTCTACCTACCAAATTAAGAGGACAAAAGTCAAGGAGATGAATGTGATTATTACTATATCATTATGTGTAAACTACCCATTAAAAAAAAAGTTTAAAATTCTCCTTACATTCTCATTTACTGTATTATCTATAAGATGATCAGATCATTTGGTTTAGGGTTCTGTTCTAATGAAGTACGGTCTTTTCTTGGCCACAGGTAACTTCTAACTCCAGGCATCTCACAGAGACAAAAAGACAATCCAAATCCACACCAGTACTAGCAAACCACTTCGAATACCCTGGTAATGACTGGTAGCTCAGAAGATGTATATGAGTGACACATTATATTACACTTTAACCCTACCTTTCCACAGATGATGGAAAGATAAAAGTAGAAGCACCACGGTATCTAAAAAGACACAACTGGATCTGAGCCCAGGAAAAAAAAAAAGAGACTGACTGCCCCGCACCACAGGTGTGTCCAAGAAGGTTGTCTATATAACTCAACAGATGTGTGTGTTCAGAGGGTTCTGGCTGTACCACACAACAGATGTATGACCTTGGACTCTTAAATTCTCTTAAAGTCTCTTAAATTCATTGCCCCTGAGCAGCTTCATAGGCAAAGCCAGTACATTGTACTAGATATGTTCAAGCCTTTCTGAATCTAAATTCAGTTCAAATTCACAAATTCTTAGTTGACTTCACACTAAAAAAATAAGGCATGTAAAACTCTTCACACAGTGGCTACCATGCAGTAAGTATGTCATAAATGTTGTGGCTGTTATTGAAAAAAAGAAGTTTAGGTTTGTATGTGTTACACACAGCATATATTTAAATTTCTTTGGTGGGACTTTTTCTGAAGGAAAAAAAGATCACTTTAAAGTCCTATTCTAAGGCCAGGTGCAGTGGCTCACACCTATAATCACACCTGTAATCCCAGCACTTCGGGAGGCCGAGGCAGGCGGATTACTTGAGGCCAGGAGTTCAAGACCAGCCTGGCCAACATGGCAAAACCCTGTCTCTACGAAAAATACAAAAATTGGCTGGGTGTGGTGGCACATGCCTGTAATTCCACCTACTCAGGAGGCTGAGGCAGGAGACTTGAACCCGGGAGGCAGAGGTTGCAGTGAGCTGAGATCGTGCCACTGCACTCCAGCCTAGCCAATAGAATGAGACACCATCTCAAAAATAAAAATAAAAAATAAAGTCCTATTCTAGTCAGAATTGTTAATTCAAAGGAATCCGTAATGAAACAATAAATTATGAAGTTCTACACGAAAAGATACAATCCTCTCAAAATCGACTAGTTTTATTTTGTGTTAAATTAGATTTTCTGTGAACTCTTGGCAGCGCTCGGGAAGAAGTCATGAGTGCTTTCAAGATTTTGCTCAGCACACATTTACTGACCATTGCTATATGAAAGCTGCAGCTGCACCCCTGAAATCCCAACACTTCGGGAGGCTGAAGCCAGGAGTTTGGGACCAGCCTGGCCAACATGTCGAAACCCCATCTCTATCAAAAAATATAAAACTCAGCCAGGCATGGTGGCACGCACCTGTAGTCCCAGCTACTTTGTGAGCAGAGATCATGCCACTGCACTCCAGCCTGGGTGACACAGCAAGACTCTGTCTCCAAAAAAAAAAAAAAACAAAAAAAACAGAAAGAAAGAAAGCTGCAGTTGGGGAAGCAAAGATCATCATGACCCTGCCTCCAGGTCCAAACAAGTGGATGACTGCCCAGAAGTACCAACTGCTGAGGGGTCTGGATAAGAAAAAGATTGTCCTGAAACCTCCAGAGCAAAGGTCTGAAGGTAGTGGGCCACAGATATTGTGTGGGCCACAGATATTGTGTGGCCCACATGCTTTGTTTTTGTCTTTAACTGAATTAGGTTGCCAACACTTAGAAAGCAGGAGGTTACACATAAATAAGGATTTCTAGTTTCTCTTGAAAATTTGCAAGTGCCAGCAGTATTGTGCCTGTATTCCCACTCAGCAACTACCTGTGCAGAATCTCTATACCCATCACTCCTAACACGGGCTGAAGATCGCTGGCTGCTTCCTTCAGCTCACTGCATGGCTGCTGGGCTGCAGTTTCCCTCCCCCAGCCCACTGCACCTGTGCACCTAAGGCGCTCGAAGGAGCTTGGGCTCTGGAGCAGACTGCTGAGCTGCAATCCCGGCTCTGCTGCACACCAGCCATGTCTGTATCTTACACAAGGAATTCATCTCTCTGGGCCTCAGTTTCCCATCTGCAAAACTAGGGTATTATTAATAGTATCTACCTCACAGAGCTAGGATGAGTGTCAATGTGTTATTATCTGCAAAGTGCTCAGAGCTGTGCCCGATACAGGAAATAAATGCTCTATAAATATTAGATGTTACTACCTTCAGGCCCCAGAAGGCATAATAAGAGTTTCAAATTTCTGTCCTTGAGTTTTATTCTTTCTTTTATTTTTTGTCCTCAGGTTTTAATATTCTGAAGTCATCTACTAAATTACTTTATGATCAAAAAGAAAGTGGCACATAGTAGAAGCTATATAGATACAACTTAAGAATTACTAGAGCCATCAGACACAAAGGGACGAATATGCGATTCTACTGTATGCAATACCTAGGATACACAAATTCAGAAAGACAAAGTAGAATAGAGGTTAGAGGGGCTGAGGGAAGGAGAAATGGAAAGTTATTGTTTAATGGGTACAGAATTTCTCTTTGGGATGATAAAAAAGTTCTGGAGATGGATAGTGGTAATGGCTACACAACAATGTGAATGTACTTAATGCCACTGAACCGTACACTTACATTTTGGACTAAAATGTAAATTCTATGTTACATATATTTTACTACAGTTTTTTAAAAAAAGAATTACTGTAGCCTGCATAATTTTGTCTGCTACTGTTTGCTAGAATTATACTATTAATAATCCCAAAGACCCCCAATGCACTATAAGTTCATGTTCTCAAAGGCCACATATGGCACATCCCATAATGGTTGGGAAGCACGGTATTAACTATTTTAACAGCTATGCAGCAGAACAGTGGGCTTCCTTTTTGATCTGGAGGCCTTGTGGGAATGCATCTGTAGCAAATACAGTATGAGGCCAGTGGGATAGGCTTTTAATACCTGTCTACAGCAGTTGGGCTGTGCTTCCTTCATAATAAAATGCTCCAAACAGACTCCTCGTTCTCTCTTTTCTCTCAGCCAGTATTAAAAATGGAAGGCTTCCTGCCAAGCTCTATGTAACTGGCTGCCTTTGAACTGCAGGATGCTGCACAACACTAACAAGAGGTTTGGTTCACACCTATTCTATAACAGTATTCAAAACGCACACATACACTAAGAGTTCCACCAGGCTATAAATCAACACACACAGGAGAACATCCCAATCAGGGTACTATTTTTATATTTCTACATGCTGCCACTTTCTAAGGCATCTTTCTTTCTTTCTTTTTTATTTATTTTACTTTAAGTTCTGGGATACATGTGCAGAATGTGCAGGTTTGTTACATAGGTATACGTGTGCCATGGTGGTTTGCTGCACCTATTAACCCGTCATCTAGGTTTAAAGTCCCGCATGCATTAGGTATTTTTCCTAATGCTCTCCTTCCCCTTTCTTTCATATATATATATATTTTTGTTGTTGGTGGTGGTGTTGTTGTTACCCAGACTGCTCATCTGCAAGGCATCTCTCTTTCATTAAAAAAAAAATATGTGAAATATAAGCAATTTTAAAGTTACTTTGAAAACTGCAATTAACCTGAGACACACACACAAAACAGGTATATCCAGTCTGCATTCACAGTCTTCCAAACTCAGAACCACTGCAAATACTTATTTCCTAACATTTACAGGGCCATCCCCTGTGAGTTTACAATCTTGAGTCAGGCAGAAGACACCTAGCTCCAAGGAGAAACTCCACTGCACTTGGGAATTTCTTCAATAAACTGATGCCTTTTTGGCACAAATGTTGTTTGGCATAAAAGGTTCCTTAAAATACTATTGGTAATTCAAAGTGAGAGAATATAATATCTTTTATCTTATAAATATTACATTCTGAGTACCAACCCAAACTCAAGAACAACCTGGCAGCTTGATTTCCACCGTTGCCTAACATTTAAGGTCCCAACTCCCCAGGTGGCTGTATGTCCCATATAATAAACCCTCAAACACTGATCATTTTCCCCTGTTAGGGCACCAAAGAAGTGTTCCAAAAAGACTAAAAGGGAAAAGATCATAGGCAAGGTATGCAGTTTATGCCTCTTTAAAAACAATGTGTACATCAAATAGCAATTACTTTTATACTCCTAGGATTAAACAGGGCTGAGATAAATTTTTTAAAAATCACTGAAAAACAGCCTCAAGCAAAACTGTCACCATCTAAGAAAAATATTTCAATCCATAAACCAGCAATGGAAGGAAATAGAAGAAGAGGAGTAGATATTTCTTTGAATAGAAAATTTGGCCAAGCTGGGCTGGGTGCAGTGGCTCACACCTGTAATCCCAGCACTTTGGGAGGCCAAGGCGGGCAGATCACGAGGTCAGAAGATCGAGACCATTCTGGCTAACACATTGAAACCCTGTCTCTACTAAAAATACAAAAAAATTAGCCAGGCATGGTGTCAGGCGCCTGTAGTCCCAGCTACTCGGGAGGCTGAGGCATGAGAATGGCATGAACCCAGGAGGCAGAGCTTGCAGTGAGCCGAGATCACACCACTGCACTCCACCCTGGGCGACAGAGCGAGACTCCATCTCAAAAAAAAAAAAAAAAAACTGACTAAGCTGCATATAAACTAAAAAACAAATATTTATTAAACAGGGCAGAGGAAGGTACTGAATTAGGAGACAGAAAAAGACTGTGACCCCAGATCTTTGCTGTTAAGGTTGAATTGTGCATCCCCAAAATTCATGTCAAAGTCTAATATGGTTTGGCTCTGTGTCCCCACCCAAATCTCACCTTGAATTGTACTCCCATAATTCCCACGTGTTGTGGGAGAGACTCAGTGGGAGATAATTGAATCATGGGGGTGGTTCCCCCATACTGTTCTTGTGGTAGTGAATAAGTCTCATGAGATCTGATTGTTTTATTAGGGGTTTCTGCTTTTGCATCTTCCTCATTCTCTCTTTGCCTGCTGCAATCCACATAAGATGGGACTTGTTCCTCCTTGCCTTCTGCCATGATTGTGAGAGTTCCTCAGTCACATGGAAAAGTCCAATTAAACCTCTTTCTTTTGTAAACTGCTCAGTCTCGGGTATGTCTTTATCAGCAGTGTGAAAATGGACTAATACAGTAAATTGGTACCAGGAGTGGGGTGCTACTGAAAAGGTACCCAAAAATGTGGAAGTGGCTTTGAAACTGGGTAACATGCAGAGGTTGGAACAGTTTGAAGGGCTCAGAAGAAGACAGAAAAATGTGGGAAAGTTTGGAACTCCTTAGAGACTTGTTGAATGGCTTTGACCAAAATACACTGATAATGATATGGACAATGAAATCCAGGCTGACGTGGACTCAGATGGAGATGAAGAACTCATCAGGAACTGGAGCAAAAGTGACTCCTGTTATGTTTTAGCAAAGAGACTGGCGGCATTTTGCCCCTGCCCTAGAGATTTGTGGAACTCTGAACTTGAGAGAGATGATTTAGGGTATCTGACAGAAGAAATTTCTAAGCAGCAAAGCATTCAAAAGGTTACCTGGGTGCTATTAAAGGCATCCAGTTTTATAAGGGAAGCAGAGCATCTAAGTTCAGAAAATTTGCAGCCTGACAATGCAATAGAAAAGAAAATTCTATTTTCTGAGGAGAAATCCAAGCCAGCTGTAGAAATTTGCGTAAGTAATGAAGAGCCAATGTTAATCCCCAAGACAATGGGGAAAATGTCTCCAGTGCATATCAGAGGTCTTCATGGCAGCCCCTCCCATCACAGGCCCAGAGGCCTAGGAGGAAAAAGTGGTTTTGTAGGCTGGGCCGAGGGTTTTCATGCTGTGGGCAGCCTAGGGACTTGTTGCCTTGCGTCCAAGCCACTCCAGCCATGAATGAAAGGGGCCAATGTAGAACTTGGGCTGTGGCTTCAGAGGGTATAAGCCCCAAGCCTTGGCAGCTTCCACATGGTGTTAAGCCTGCCAGTGTACAGAAGTCAAGAACTGAGGTGTGAGAATCTCTGCCTAGATTTCAGAAGATGCATGGGAATGCCTGGATGCCCAGGAAGAAGTTTGCTGTAGGGGTAGGGCCCTCATGGAGAACCTCTGCTACGGCAGTGTGGAACGGAAATGTGGGGTCAGAGCCTCCACACAGAGTCCCTAATGGGGCACCACCTAGTAGAGCTGTGAGAAGAGGGCCATCATCCTCCAGACCCCAGAATTGTAGATCCACTAACAGCTTGCACTGTGTGCGTGGAAAAGCCACAGACACTCATGCCAGCTTGTGAATGCAGCCGGGAAGGAGGCTGTACCCTGCAAAGCCATAGGGGTGGAGCTGCCCAAGACCACGGAAACCCAACTCTTACATCAGTATGACCTGGATGTGAGACATGGAGACAAAGAAGATCAGTTTGGAGCTTTAAGATTTGGATTTCAGTCTTGCATGGGCCCTGTAGCCCCTTTGTTTTGGCCAATTTCTCCCACTTGGAATGGTTGTATTTACCCAATGTCAGTATCCCCATTGTATCTAAGAAATAACTAGCTTGCTTTTGATTTTATAGGCTCATAGATGGAAGGGACTTGCCTTGTCTCAGATAAGACTTTGGACTATGGACTTCTGAGTTAATGCTGAAATGAGTTAAGACTGTGGGGGACTATTGGGAAGGCAATGATTAGTTTTTAAATGTGAGGACATGAGCTTTGGAGGGGCTGGTGGTGGAACGATATGGTTTGGCTCTGTGTCCCCACCCAAATCTCATCTAGAATTGTACTCCCATAATTCCCACATGTTGTGAGAGGGACCCAGTGGGAGATAACTGAATCATGGGGGCGGTTTCCCCCATACTGTTCTCGTGGTACTGAGTAAGTCTCACAGAATCTGATCATTTTATTAGGGGTTTCCACTTTTGTGTCTTCCTCATTCTCTGCCATTCACATAAGACGTGACTTGCTTCTCCTTGCCTTCCACCATGATTGTGAGGCTTCCCCAGCCATGTGGAACTGTAAGCCCAATTAAACCTCTTTCTTTTGTAAATTGCCCAGTCTCAGGTATGTCTTTATCAGCAGTGTGAAAATGGACTAACACAAAGTTTTAACACCCAATACCTCAGAATGTGACCTTATTTAGAGATAGATTCTTTATACAGAGGTAATCAAGTTAAAATGAAGTCATTAGGGTGGGCCCTAATCCAATTTAACTGGTGTCTTTTTAAAAAGGAGAAATTTGGACATAGGCACAGACGGAAGATGGCATGAAGAGATACAGGGAGAAGATGGCCCTCTACAAGTCAAGGAGCGAGGCCCAGGACAGATCCCTCCTGGAGCCTAGGAAAGAACCAGCTCTGCCAACAGCTTGATCTGGGACTTCCAGCCTCTGTATAACTCTGAGACAATACATTTCTGTTATTCAAGCCATCTACTTTCTGGTACTTGGTTATAGCCACCCTAGCAACTAATACAGCTGCTTACCAATTATGTGACCTCAGACAACACAACCCAGTCCTCAGGTGCCTCTCCTATCAGGAGGACACAAGACAACATTCTGCAAATCTCCTGCAAATCTACAACTGGGGATACAGACCGTCAGTACTGTGTCAGGCGCACTGGGGTTACGGGAGAAATCTAAAACTCTCTTTACCCTCTCCTGCAAAGATCCTACCCCCTAGCCAGCATGGGGAACACATAATGCATTGTGAAATTATCACATTGCTATAAATCAGGTATAAGCATGTATAAAACAAAAATATCAAACTCTGTGCTTATCAGTCAACAACAACAACAAAAGCACAGCCAATTTTTAAGACAGGACTCATTCCCAGGACAGATGGCAGGCCTATTATAAATACTCTCATGTTCTGTGAAGTTTGAGTACATCAGGATGTGTGATCCTCTGTGTCTCACCCTCTTGAGACACAATTTGACTGCAGGAATATGACGTAACTGTCCTGGTTAGTGCACCAAACATAATACAATATGCCTTCAATATGTCAGCCTGTTTCATCCTCCCTAAATACATAATTGATTTTCAACATTTTATGCTCCAATTATTGCCCAAAAGCAGATTGGGACAAGTTCATATTTCAAATGCTCCTTGCTTAAAAGTACAAAAAGAATGACCAGAACAATTAATGAATTGTCTTCAATTTTTCTTGGAAGAGAGTCATTTGCTTATGACCTTCTCCAACTTCTCCGTCACACACATACATCCCCCTAATATATCAAAAAGGATACAGAATTTATATATCCTGGCTAAAAAACAGAGCTACATAAATACCATGCAAAACTACCAAGAAGAAGAGAAGAATTTTTCTTTATTTGGAACACTGAAAAAGTAGCCTCCTACATCCCCCCACAGAAACAGAATTAGGACCAATGTCAAACAAAAATTAAAAGCTCAAACTTCCCTTTTTTAAAAAAGTAGAGCTTTATATTTAGGTCATTTTATTTTTAACCACAGCCTCCTAAATGACCTGAATATCCCAACATCCACTCTAAGTGACAAGTTTTGTAATTCCTCTGAATAATTTAGTTGGGCAAATTTGTTTTACTCCTTGTTAAATAAAAATGTTACTTCAGAAATTGACAAGTCAGTTGCCCACCGAAATTTTCAGTCTCAGTATCTTCCATTCCTATTAGGAAAAAACTGTGTGAGGGAAAGCACAACTTTAAAACTCTTGTGTGGCAGAGACTTCAACTGCCACAATAGAGAGGGGCAGTTTCTGTGTACATGAAGTCTTCCATCTATCCATCATCTCAGAAAAAAAAATAGAGTGCCAAGGTATTTTAAGGTTCCAGAGGCACGTGTTTGAATTCGGGTTCTGAAAGACATTGCTATCGGCACAATCATGTACAGTGACTTTCTTAGAGCAAGGAGTGAATAATACATGCCAGAATATTTTACTTTGACTTCTACTAAAATAGAAACAGCAACAGCACTGGCCTCAGCAACAAGGTTAGGGTTTTTTGTTGTTGTTTGTTTTTAATCTAATTTCACTTTTACAAAAGCTGGTATCTCAAGTAAAAGAAAATAATTTATTCTGAATGATGCTGGCTTTAGGAAACACAAAGCATTTATGATTGGGGTCCAGGGGTGGGATGGGTCTGCCTGGTTCCTGTTTCCTTCTATGAGGACAGCACCCCTCTAGCTTACCATCTGGGCTCCTCTTCTGGCCTGTCACTAGCCCCCTTCCTAGAAGCTCTAGTAACTTTCCTAACCCAGGAAGTTTAGGAATAGAGACTGGGGATGGGTCCCAACCCTTCCCTCCTCCTTCTTCTTGGGGACCGAGCTGCTCTCTGGAAGCACAGGTTTAAGTCTGGTCAGCCTTCTGGCCCCACATGGGAAGCCTTGATGGCCCAACACTGCCAGGAAGCAGGAGGGCAGGCTGTCTCTACTGTGGAATTCAGGAGTGGGATGTACACTGTTGGCACATATAAAAATCATTTTTTAAAAAATTTAAGTCAAAGTCTCTGATATTAGTTCTATCATCTTAAAAAGGTGCAATTTGACCAGGCATGGTGGTGTGCACCTGTGGTCCCAGTTACTCAGGAGGCTAAGGAGGGAAGATGGCTTGAGGCCAGGACCTTGAGAATGCAGTGAGCTATGATCCTGCTATTGTACTCCAGCCTGGGCAACAGAGTGAGACCTTATCTTGGCAAAAAATAAAATAAAATAAAATAAAATAAAATTTAAGGTGTAATTTGAATTCCATATGTTTTCTTTCTCCTTGTCTCTCAGAACTGGTTCAGAATTCAGACAGGGAAAATTGATGTACCATTTATTGCTCGCCCCCATCAGATCCTAAGAATCCAAACACTGAGTGTTTCCTCTTTGAGGAGTAGATTTGAGATCTTACTATCTTTAAAAAAGGTTGTTTTTTTTTTTTTTTTTTACTTCCAAGTAATCTGTGAGAAAACAGGAAGAAAGAGAAAAACCAGAACAATTCTAATACCCAAAACAATGACTTTTTTCATTTCATTTAAACCTTACAATGACTCACTGATATCATTATTACAGCCATTGCTCAATGTATTCCACCTCAAGCACTAACTAGTATTACTTAAATGAACTTGTCCATGTTACTCACTCTGATCTGTAAAATGGGGATAGTGATATCCTAAACTCATAGGTGTGATTTATAGAGTGAATGAATAATGCAGGATTAAAGCAACTATTGTATGTAAAGCCCCAGAACACTCATGGGGGTAGCATTAAATAACATCACCTTCCATCCTCAGCTCTTCACAACGGACTCATTCAACCCCAGCTTGGGCGACAAAGCAAGACCCTGTCTCAAAACAAAAACCAAAAGAAAGAAAAAAACCAAAATGGACAGATTTAGAAGCAGAACGGTCTTTAGGAAATTATTCCAATAAACCTTTCCTTCATTTTTAGATAAGAAATTAAGATCCAGTGTGAATGAGTGATCTGCCTAAGGTCATTCAGAGAAAAAAATTTTAAAGACTTTCATAAAAAAAAAAAAAAAAGCCTTTCATTCATTTCTATAAGTACATAGTTCTGAATGTAGTCTCCCGTCCACATCCTTGAAATAGGATTTGGCAGATTAGAATCTGTAAACTAGAGCCACGTGTCAGTATTAAATCTTTCTTTACTGTACAAACAATGTGAGGCAGACCCCCAGGGTTTGCAGGCATGCCTGCCACAGCCAGGCCCTCCCCCGACGCGCCCACGGCCTCCACTTCAAGAGTGAGAGGGGCATGTTTGCATTCTCCTAATGAGTAATGCATCTAGAATCAGCACAACTTTTCCCTGATTCACTCTTTTAGTGAGGCTACTTTTCTCAAGGACTCCTAGCAACCCCAAATTCTTATTTTATCAGTTTCTTATTTTATTCCTGTCACTTCTAAGTATTTGCCAACTATCAGTTTCTCAGTTTTCCCCCATCTAAGCCACAAATGCAACTAATTAGTTATGAAAGTGACTAAGTCTTTTTTATGTAAAACTAAGGATAAGAATCTTACTACTAATGTTCTCTGAATGATAGCATAACTATCATTTAAGAAAACTCCAGGGCTGAATACTGCCAGACTAGCTCCCTACATAGCTCATCTTTCAAGGAAGTTACTGAGGAATGAAAGGCACCTACCAGTGGTCCATATTTGCTATTTCCTCTGGTTCTTTAATATCTGCCCACCTATTTCCAGATCTTTTCTCTCTTGTTGTGAAATCTTTCTGCTGGAAATACTCCAATAACACTTCAATATTTTACTTGTTAATTCATAGAATGCCATCATTGCTGAAATGTTGCCAATTTCTACCTTCTTTCCAGTACTAGGTACACAGATTTTTTTTTAATTTGTAAATTATTGCTAACTTTTTGAGAGCGTACAGTGGGATATGTTGATACATGTATACAATGTATAGTGATCAAATCAGGATAATTAACATGTATCACCTCAAACATTTATCATTTCTTTGTGTTGGGGACATTCAAAATCCACTCTTCTAGCTATCTGAAAATATACAATGAATTCCGGTTAATTATCGTCACCTGAGATTGCTATAGGACACTAGGACTTATTCTCCTTATCTAGCTGTGATTTTGTATCTGTTAACCAACCTCTAGCTAGCTCCACCCCTCCTCCAAAACTTCCCAGCCTCTAGTAACCACTATTCTACTCTCTACTTCCATGAGATCAACGTTTTTAGTTTTCACATATGAGTGAGACCATGCGGTATTTATCTTTCTGTGCCTGGCTTATTTCACTTGACATAGTGTCCTCCAACCTCATCCATGTTACCTCAGATGATAGAATGTCTTTTTAATGGCTAAATAATATTCCATTGTATATTACATTCTATTCATCTGCTGATGGACGCTTAAGTTGATTCCATATCTTGACTACTGTGAACAGGGCTGCAATAAACATGGGAATGCAGATATGTCTTCAACATACTGATTTCCTCTCCTTGGGATACATACTCAGTAGTGGGGTTGGCAGACCATATAGTAGCTGTGTTTTTAGCTTTTTTGAGGCACCTTCACCTGTTTTCAATTATTTTTATTTTTTTATGGGCTCACATCTAATCAAAGTACATAGTTTTAAACACTCTCAAGTGAAAATGAAGCTTTGGGCAATCTGTCATTTATTTTCCAACCTGCTCTTAGTTATTCAAGAAAGGATAGTTTTAATTCTAAATGTCTGAAATTGCTGCCTTTTTTCAGTAGTTAAGCCCAGTCCCCAAGATCAATAGGAAACTAAGAATGATCAGCTTACCCCAACCATCATCCCAAATAAATTTAAATTCATATTCATTACCATTTATTGGTCTAGGTGGTTACTGATGTTGCAAGGCCAATGAATTCTGCCCTGGGAGTCCTACTACAGGACTCTCCCCAGTTGAGCAGAGGGTAGTTTAATAGATCAACCAAATACTTTGTCTCTAAGATGTATTCAATTAAAGAATTTATCCCTGAATATTTGTACTAAGACATACTAAAACCAAAAGCCAAAACATCATATTAGTTAACAGGAAATTATTTGATATATGCAGTAAAAGAGAATTGAAAGCATTATTTCCAAATCAATCACACCACATACATTCAGACAACTATGAGTCTAGCATAACAAGAAAAACTCCTCTCATGGTCTCGCACTTTGCTTTACATTTGTTTTTCCAATAAGATTCGACGTTTTGGGTATGCACACCAAAAGGCAACAGGAAGTGAACGTTGAATCATTATGGTTAACCTGAGCATGTTGGAAACCAAGGAAAGGCTGAATGTTATTTTATGCAGCCCATGAATAGCAGCAAACCTACGCCTGCAAAATAGGCAGCAAAGTTTGGGCAGAACTGTCACCAACAATTTCCAAATAATCAACAGCCTGTTGATGGCTTACACCAAAAGCCCATATTTCCCTCAATAGGGCACAGCTATGATACTTGATTTTACGCTACAGGACTCATCAATTTGCAAGTAATGACCTGGACTACCAAGCTGTATCAGATTCAGTTCAAAGTAATAACTGCATAGTTTGCAACAGCAATTGTATAACAGATATTGATCACAGCATAAGCTGAAATTCCAGTAACAATAGTTGCTACTTTCTCTTGAAATAAAAATTTTCTCAAAAATAAAACCACTCAAAAAATTTGAATTTGATCCACAGGGGCAAATTTTTCAATTGATCCAGTTTAACTTGATAATCTCTCTTCAAGTGATATTTTAGGTCCAGAAACACATAAAGGATTGACAATCTTAGAAAATGTTAATTTCTGAAGAAACTAAGATTAATGTACCAGCAAATATTCCACAATAATGAGGGCGAGCACCCCACTTTAGGCTCCGCACCTGCCCTGTCACAGTTTTCGGCCACCTCCACCCTGGTCTGTTTGGGGGCCTTTGAGCCAAGTCACCTCCTCACTACTCAGCTATCTACCCACAGCTCTTGTCCACATTAAGTCCAGGGATTTCATCTCATCTCCACTTCTTCACTTCTGAAAGATTAACTTGGCCTCCTTACCATTCCATTCAGGAATACAGTTACGCATCACTTATCAATGAGGATACGTTCTGAGAAACGTGTCAGGAGATTTTGCTGTGTGAACATCACAGAGTGTACTTACACAAACCTAGATGGGACAGCCTACTATATACCTAGGCTCTGTGGTACAGACTATTGCTCCTAGAATACAAACCCATACAGCATGCTACTGTAGTGAATACTGTAGGCAATTGTAAAACAATAGTAAGTACTTATACATCTAAACATAGAAAGGGGACAGTAAAAACACAGTATATGGCCAGGTGCAGTAGCTCATGCCTGTAATCCCAGCACTTTGGGAGGCCAAGGCGGGTGGATCACCTGAGGTCGGGAGTTCAAGACCAGCCTGACCGACATGGAAAAACCCTGTCTCTATTAAAGATACAAAATTAGTTGGATGTGGTGGCGCAAGCCTGTAATCCCAGCTACTAGGGAGGCTGAGGCAGAAGAATCGCTTGAACCAGGGAGGCGGTGGTTGCGGTGAGCCGAGATCGCACCATTGCAATGCAGCCTGGGCAACAAGAGCAAAACTCTGTCTCAAAAAAAAAAAAAACAAAACAAAAAAACAGTATTAAAGATAAAAAACAGTACAACTGTACAGGGCAGCTCCAATATAAACTTATGGGACCACCATTGTATATGTGGTTTATCGTTGACCTAAACGTTATATGGTACACGACTGTCATTGAAATACCTCTCAAATTTAAAAGCAATTTTCCATACCTGTGTAAGAACTATATTTTTCCCCTATTCCAGAGTGCACAGCATTATCAGTTATGAAGAAATGACTTGAAAATTCTAATGGGACACTTTAATCCTTAGGAGTTTGATTTGTGATACCTCACCAATATTTTTAGACAGATGGCCAGGGATAGCTTTCTGGTTTACTCCCCAAACATCCTACATTCAATCTGTCTAACAATATACCTTTCTGTCAATATCTCATCTACATATAACTCCAAAGAAATAATAAACTCTCCTTCAAAAAATGCTGTGGGTCTCCTCTTCTAGGTTACTCTTTCTAAACCAGATGTCTTAAAAGAGAGTAAAAGATGATCTCTAGGGGTATAGAAAGAAAATACTGAAATTTGTAGTCATGTTTACTTGTCTCATTATTTGTTTTTGTATATTTTATAATGGAAATAGCTTTAGTAAACAATGTGTAATTATAAATTTACAAATGTTACAGGTATGAGCAAAAAGTATTTTACTTAAAGGATTGTAAAGTGAAAAATGTTTAAAGACTACTGTACCAAACAATAACGCTTTCTCCTAATATACTTTTCTTGGTCCTGTGCGGACAATTCCTACTAAAAGTTTGTATTCTAGTTGTTTGGTTTATAAAATATTTTGTATTAATGTAGTATTCAGATTGTAATGTGACATTCTTTTTGTTTGTTTGTTTGTTTTTTTTGAGACTAGGTCTCACTCTGTCACCTAGGCCGGAGTGCAGCAGCACCATCTCGGCTCACTGCAACCTCCGCCTCCCAGTTTCAAGCGATCTTCTGCCTCAGCCTTCCGAGTAGCTGGGACTACAGGTGTGCACCACCACTCCTGGCTAATTTTTGTATTTTTAGTAGAGACGGGGGTTTTGCCATGTTAGCCAGGGCCGGTCTCAAACTCCTGGACTCAAGCAATCCATGGGCCTCGGCCTCCCAAAGTGTTGGGATTACAGGTGTAAGTCACTGCGCCTGGCAATAACATTCTAATTACTAAAAATCAGACCTCATTTGGCCTTCCTGTTGTATCTTGAATTACATTTTCTTATTCAGGTCTAGTCTTAAATACATCTCCATAGTTTAAAAAAAATTTTTTTGGCCTTTACTTTAAAATTAAAACCAAGTAAGCCATCAAATATCCTAAAAAATAAATGACATTCAAGGCAAATTTTCTTTTTTTTTTCTTTTTCAATTTTGTTTTTGTAGTGGTCTCAGAATAGACCAGGCAAATTTTCAAACATGTATAGCATTTACATGGTACAGACTGTTCTAAGTTCTTTCTCATTTAATCCTCATAACAAAATTATAAAATTATAACATAAAATTATATTTATTTTTAATAAAATGAATTATAAAAACTAGCATTAATAGATACAGAAATTTTACTTTTTTTTTGAGACAAGGTCTTACTCCTTCATCCAGGTTGGAGTGCAGTGGTGTGATCTCAGCTCACTGCAATCTCTGCCTCCTGGGCTCTGGTGATCCTCCCACCTCAGCCTCAGTAGCTTGCACTATAGGCGCAAGCCACCATGTCCAGCTAATTTTTGTATTTTTTGTAGAGATGGGGTTTCACCATGCTGCCCAGGCTGGTCTCAAACTCCAGAGGTCAAGCAATCACCTGCCTCAGCCTCCCAAAGTGCAGGGATTATAGGCATAAGCCACCACACCCGGCCTTTAGTCTTATTCAAGCCTCCTCTAAAACCATGGTCAATATTGTTGGGAACAGGCCCCCAAATCTGGCCATAAACTGGCCCCAAAACTGACCATAAACAAAATCTCTGCAGCACTGTAATGTGTGTGATGGCCATGACACCCATGCTGAAGGTTGTGGGTTTACCGGATGAGGGCAAGGAACAACTGGCCCACCCAGGGTGGAAAACCACTTAAAGCCATTCCTGAACCACAAACAATAGCATGAGTGATCTGCGCCTTAAGGACATGTTCCTGCTGCAGATAACTAGCCAGACCCATCCCTTTGTTTTGGCCCATCCCTTTATTTCTCGTAAGAAATGCGTTTAATCTATAATCTATAGAAACAATGCTTATCACTGGCTTGCTGTCAATAAATATGTGGGTAAATCACTGTTCAGGGCTCTCAGCTCTGAAGGCTGTGAGACCCCTGATTTCCCACTCCACACCTTATATTTGTGTGTGTGTGTGTGTGTGTGTGTGTGTGTGTGTCTTTAATTCCTCTAGCGCCGCTGGGTTAGGGTCTCCACAATCGAGCTGGTCTCAGCAAATGTTGTTAATGAAGAGCTTCTGAAGGGAAAACATTATTTTCTGTGACTTCCACTTTATGCCTCTACCAGTTGTTAAGGAATCCAACCCATTAACTGTGTAGCCTCTGGCAGGCAATTTAACCTCTCTGTGCTTTAGAATGCCAATCTGCATGAAGTTCATTTATTAGAGTGCCTAGTAAAAGCCAGGCACTGTTTCTGGCTGAGGGATATGGCAGTGAATAAAAGACACAATCCTGTTCCTAAGCATCCTGTTAGGTAATTCCAAGAAAGCACAGAAGGTAACTAGTCATTACAAGGTTAGCCATTACTATTTCCCAAAACAAAGGGCTACTTCGCTACTTCTCTTAACATTACCTTAGTCCTATTTTCATTTTAAGGCAAATTCTACCTAGCTCCTGTTTCTTAGCTGGTGAAAAGGGGCAGAAAAGGAGACAGTAAAACGATCAATCTGAATTTGGCACCAGTGAGCACATATACCCGCTACCTTTCCTTGAAATAAACTATGAAAAGCTCCACAGATCCAGTCAGCTACAGGGGTTAAAAACCTATCACAGCCAGGAACAAAGTTCTGCAAACGACTTTTGATGGATAGCATCCTGCAGCACCCTGGATCCTCCCAGCACTTTCCAGCGATGCTGATGCAGGTCTATTTACACCTGGAGGTTACAGCTGACATGTCTGATAGCTGCAAGATTCAGCTGCAGTGCAACTTAATCCCTCATGATGTCGCTTCCAGGCTGCCCTTATAGGACCTGCCATGAGTCATCTTTTTATTTATTCAAAATTATTATATAATCACAGAACCATGCTCTCCATGGTCACCTCTATTACACAGAAAGCACTGCTCAGGCAGCCTGCTTTTACCACAGATTGTAGAACCAACAGCAAGACACTAAAAGAATCCTGCTGAATCTAAAGTAAACACATGAAGGTAACAGAAACCCTCGAGAGCGCATTTCCCTCCTCAGCAGCTCACAAACACCTCACTAAACCCAAATATCGGAGACAAACCCACATCTTCACCCAGAGGATCACAAATACCATTGGCCACGCCTTAGAAGTTACAGGTTACAACCTCAAAATCTCTGTGAAGGAGTCAGATAAAATCTATTTCCTCATGTATGTATTTCATACCATTCTGCTAAAAACAAAGAAAATCTGTGGCAAAATATTTGCAGTTTGCTGATCATCTACAAAGCCAGGTAACTGGTCATGATTTACCCTCACCCTTGGCATTTGGTCTGTCAGCATTGGAAAGATATTCAGTCCTCCTCACTGCCACCCCCTCCCTGTGTTCATGCACCTAAATTCACGATCAGCTTGCTGACTTCAGGCTCAATAGGCAGCCTGGGTCCCCTCGGGCAGGCCAGCAGGAAGAAAGGGCATTCAGGAGGAAGATGAGAAGAGGCACCCAGGCTGAACTCATGTCCACACTGTCCATACCGCCAGCCCCTCCGGCCACAGGTCCCAGTCTGGGAAGAATCCTCTGCTGACAAGACTGTCTTTGGATCACACAGGCACACCCCACGCTGGGCTCTCCCACTTCTCCATAACCTCCAGCCCCTTTCTGAGAACAAGTTGGTGTCACTTGGACTTTTTGCCAGTTCCATGACAGCACATGCCCAGTCTGGACACTGGAGGATGGTCCTGTCCATCCGATTTCTCATTCCTTTGGTCTAGCTGCTCCTCTATCCCCAACCCTCCTCTTTTCACCCAGCATTTCCCTATCCCAGGTCCTCCCTCCATCAACAACCCCCTCTCCCTTCCCCCACAGCCTCTGGAACCTTCTGTCCACTGTTCAATTCGCTAACAATTACAAGCAAGGGCTTTGGAGTGTGAGGATCTGGTTGAGCCCAGCCCCTACCATTTCTGGGTGTATGACCTTGGGCAAGTTGCCTAATCCCTTTAAACCTGAGATTCCTCATCTGTACAGCAGAGTTTACCTCATCTCTGAAAGTGAGGATTAAATGAAAATACACATAAAGCACTTAACAAAATCCCCAGCACACATTCAAATATTTAATAAGTGACAATTTTGTACCAGGAAAAGGTTTCATAAACGGTAGTGATTATTACTCCCTCCCTCCACCACGTTTTTATTTTTCATTGTGATAAAATATACGTAAAATTTACCGTTTTAACCATTTTTAAGTATATAGTTCAGTAGCACTAAGCACATCCTTCTGCAACCATCAGCACCATCCACCTATACAAGTTTTTTGTCTTCCCCAACTGAAACTCTGTACCCATTAAACACTAACTCCCCTATCTCTGCTTTTGACAGGGCTTCTCTCCCCTGGAGGCGCTGTCTCACCAGTGGCTCTGGGCAGGTGGAAAGACTGGACGTTCTACAGGCCATCTCTCTTCTAACTTCATGTAAAGATTCATCCCTCTTTGAGTCACTGCTCACAGTCATACCACACTCTACCCCAATCCTCAGCCATCACCTACCTATTTTTGATAACTTTGCATGCACCAGGAAAAGGGGGCAGGGGGCCTTAGTTCACAATTTTCTCTTCCACTCTTTCTCCTGAGAGACGTTCCTGCCCAGTAGTCAGCTCCTAAAGGAACAAGAGCAGAGGAGACAACCTGGGTTAGAAGCTCCACTCCACCATTTATTAACTCCATGACCTGAGCAATTACTTCACCTCTCTGGGCCTCAGCTGCCTCACCTGTAAATGGCAATAAATAAGAGTACCTATTTGTGGGGCTGGGTTGAATGAACAGTCCAAAGCACTTAGGGCAGTGTCCAGCGCAGGGTCAGTGATGGCAGATGTTCTCATTACGCCTGCACTTAGGCTCTGATCCCTGGCTCTTGACTCTGGCCAGCCATTCCCAGGGTCACACCTCAGTCAGAAGCCGTATTTCCATACTCTTGCTTCATGACCACAGCCTCCTATCCTTCCGGCTCACACACCTCCTCCCTCCTGAGGTCCTTGCTCTCGGATGTCCCTTGAGTATGTCCCCTTCTTCATTCCCACAGTGTGGACTCCGCCACCAATCACCCCCTTGCCAGCACCCTCAATTTTCTGCAACCCTCTTCTTTAGCCAAACCCAAAGGAACTAATAACACAACTCAGCTTGTCCTCACCTACACCCTGGGCCTGAAAGACCACAGAAATCGCATCACTGTGCAGAAAGACGCCATTGCATTTGAATTCTCTGACCCAAAAGACCCTGAATATTCTAAAAGGCCCTCCTCCCACTCCCTGCAACCACTGTTTCAAACTTCTGTCAGTCTCCTCCATCCTACTCTAGCAAATGCCCTTTCTTCCCATTTTACTCAGGTAACAGAAGCCAGCAGGCTTGATGTGCTAACACCCCAACTTCCTGCCCCGGTGCCTCGCCTACCCACTTACCCACATGCACCTGCCTTGGCTTTTCCTCTTCACTCCTGTTCCAAGCCAACCTTCTTCACAGCTCCCTGCCGCACCCCACGCTCCATCCACTTACCCACACACACCACCCGGTTCACCTTTCATCCTTGGCTAGGGTGGTCCCCCCTACCCCAACCCATTTCCCACCTCACCTGGCTACCCCCTTGAGACGCAGCTCAAGAATCACCTCCTGCTGGGCATGGAGGCCCATGCCTGTAATCCTAGCGATTTCGGAGGCTGAGGGAGGATCGCTTGAGCCCAGGAGTTAGAGACCAGCCTGGGCAACACAGTGAGATTCCATCTCAAGAAAGGAAAATTACCTCCTCCTTGAACCCCCTGCCCCAGCTTCTCTAATACTCCACTCATACCTATGTAAACTTTACTTTGCTATTTTTTTGATTGTCTGTCTCCCTGAGAATAGAGGCTATATCATCCATTGCGAATCAAAGTGCCAATAAGTGTTGAATAAATAAAAGGATGAGTACAGTGGACCCACTTTCTGTTCTGAAATGTTTCACCAATTAAGACTCATCATCAGCCACTTATGATGTCGGACATTTTCTCCCTCGATCTAGACTGAGAAGCATCCCCTTCCCTTGCCCTTCCAGAACAAAAATCCCTTTGATGAAAGAAAAAACCAGAAACAAAACCACTACTTCCTCCTCAACAAAAACAGAACGCCCAAAATAGCAAGGCAGTTTATGAAAAACATCCAGCTGACACTGGCTTAGGTAGGGATAAATGCAGTTGTCCCAGCTTAAGAGGAGAAAGGGAAGTTTACCTTGGATGGCTATTTGAGGGAGGCAATAGTACTCACATGCTAACCAAGAAAGTTGATCAAAATAATAAACCTCCCTTGCTATTTGTAAAGCAAGGGAGGAAAAGGAAATGGGTAACTCCATGGAAATTTCCTTCCTTTGTCTAGTTTTGCTTCTGGTATATGGCTACCACACTAATTTCTCGATACCAATTTAGGACAATTTAATTTATAGGAAGTCATTTTGAAGGGCCCCAGGGAGCTGCAGATGGTACCTCGGGGGCCCATCTGTTTAAGGATGAAAGCTTAGTGCACACCATTACATCACTCTGACCTCCTCGGAAACTTTCTATCTGACAAAATCTAGATGTTTGCTCTGTCAACAAGATATTTGTGCTTGTCTCCAGCCTCAGGCTTTGGTTCCTGATTAGTTTTAAAATCATTATGCACCCCAACTGAATAGGGCCACTGTTAGCAGCTGTAAGGTCTTCTTCTGGGCAAATCCCCAAGTCTGTGGCCTTCAGGGAGTGATTTCTGTCCTTTCTGCATAATTGCACTCTCCTGATTGATGAGCTGATCAGTGTTCCTACCCCTTCCTGAGCTAAACCCTCTCTTCCCGCTCTATTTATTTTCCCAAGAGATCAGAGGGGAGGGGGGAACGGCATGGTGAGGCAGGCCTTTGGCTCTCTCCAAATAAATGCTCAGGCACTCAATATTATTACAACTTTAGTAGCTCAGTTCTGTCCCAGAGCTGAGCAGACTCACCATCCCTTCTCGCCATCCTTAAAGCCACCCTTGTGCCAGGAAACAGCTGCTATTTTCTGGATCTTCACAGATCCCATGATGCCCCAGCACCCACAAGTATAGATCTACGTCAGTCCAGTGGGCCACCCAATCACACACATCTGTGCTCACCTCAGAGCATGCCTACATCACCTACATCCTCTCCAATTTCCCACACACCTCGAGGCTCAACAGGGCACAATCACATAGCGTCAACTGTGCTGTGGCTGTTAGGTGCTGCACAACAACCTTGGCAGAGAATGTAGAAATTACATTTTAAACAAATTTTTGTTGGGGGTAGGGGCTAGGGGATCGCATGTACTGATGTTTGCAATTTACTTTGAAATACTTTTTGAAATAAGATGGTGTGATGGGTAGATATGTAATAAAGCCCAGATTGCATGATCTTAATTATAGAATCTAGGTGGGGGGTATGTCAGTATTCACTGTACATTTCTTTTAACTTTTTTCTTTTTTTTTTTTTTTTTTTTTGAGATAGGGCCTCACTCTGTCCCCCAGGCTGGAGTGCAGTGCAGTGGCACAATCACGACTCACTGGAACCTCGATGTGCCCACCTCAGCTTCCCAAGTAGCTGGAATTACAGGCGCACACCACCACACCCAGCTAAGTTTTAAATTTTATTTTTTGTAGAGATGGGTCTCGCTATGTTGCCCAGGTTGGTCTCAAACTCCTGGCCTCAAGCAATTCTCCGAAAGTGAAACTTTTCTTCATGTTTGAACATGGTTTATTGCTGGTTGTGTTAAACTTTGATTACTTGGTCAAGGTAGTGCTGGCAGGTTTCTCCACTGTAAATTTACTTTTTCCCCACCTTTCCATACTGTCTCTTAGAAGTGAGTCACTAAATTCAGTCCACACTCAAGGTGTAGGGAGGACTAAGGCCTAGCTAGTGAAGGGGGAGGTATCTGAAAACATTACTCGAAATTCTTCTATAAGGAAGATGTCTCTTCTCCCAGTATACAGTTATGTGCAGGTATATTTATTTTATATCTTGGACTATAATGCAGTACATCATATTATTTTGTTGCTCAAATTAGTCCAGCTTTGACTATTAGGAGCTCTTTGAGGTTGGCTGGTATGGCCTTCAGACATACCCACATCCTTTGTTTCATGAGCACTTCCTTATTTTCTGACAAGGCAAGATGCCCCAGACCTATAATTATCCATTTCTTCAAGGAGTCCTGGTTACTGTGATTAGAGAATGGAATTTAGGAACCAAGATCTGGGTGTACTTTTTGCTACTGGGGTGTTATTGCTTCTAAGCTCTTTCAGTGAACAGATCTAGGAAATACATGTGTGTCCTAATCCATGAATACACACAAAAATATAATTATTTCTGTATCTATGTCAAGCTAAACCTAAGTTCACATTGAGGTTTCTGACTTTAATACAGTCCCACAAGGTTCGTTCTAGCTTTCCTTCCTTGCATACCTTTGACTTTCCTCTCCAGCTGTGGGAAACTTGGCTCTCTCCATCCACCACCCCTTCACTATTTGTTTAACCCTTGTACATACGTAAAGCAGTGTTGGAACTGTCAACCTGTGTCCCATGAGAAACTTTACCCACTAGAGTACAGCGTTTATGCAGTTCTTTTTGTAGTTTTTATAGATTATGTCAAAACACCATTTTCCAAAGCTACCCAGGTTCACGTCTTTCTGTCCCCACTCTCTTCAGTGACCATGTCATGCAACTGTAAAGCAGGTAGATTCTTTTCCCACAGTCTGTAAAGCAGGTAGATTTTTTTTTTGCCACAGTCTGCATCTCAGTGCCCCACTCCCACCACCCCACACATGGAGAGGTATGAACAGCTACTGGTTGATGTTTTATAAATTTGCATACATTAAAGCTCTTTCATGCCCATTTTATCTAAATAATTAAAGTCTATTTACTTAAGTAGCTGACATCCTTTCCTATTGGTATACACATTGTTCTATCCTTAGTACTATAATACTTATGTCTACGTGTATCCCTGACACCTAGCTCAGTTCTGGATCATGGTGTAAATTACTCAGATACTAATAAGATGAACATATTCCACAAATTTATTGAAAGAAACTACGTTTAGTAATTCAACACAGTTAATTGCTGGAAGTCATTCAATAAAACTAGAACAATGTTCACTGCAGTGTTATTTAAAATTCAGTAATAAGTAAATAGTTGAAAAAATTATGTTACACCTATAGGCTGGAAAATGAATTACATGCAATCACTAGAAATCATTTCTAGAAGAATGCATATTGATATAACACACACTGTGTGTGTACAAAAATATCAAGTTATACAACAAAAAGTATGGCATTTATTTAAAATATGTCTGTGAAAAGAAAAACACTTAAGGAAGGCATATATCAAGTTCGTTTTTGTTTTGAGACAGGCTGTCACTGTCACCCAGGCTGGAGTACAGTGGTGAGATCTCGGCTCACTGCAGCCTCAACCTCCTAGGCTCAAGTGATCCTTCCACCTCAGCCTCACGAGTAGCTGGGACTACAGGCACATGCCACCACACCCAGCTATCAAATAATTTTAGTATTTTTTGCAGACTTGGGGGGTCTTACTATGTTGCCCAGGCTGGTCTCAAACTCCTGGGCTCAAACAGTCCTCCCACCTTGGCCTCCCAAAGTGCTGGCATTTTAGATGTGGGTCACCACATCCAGCCATCAAGTTATTTTTAAATTACTTTTTTCATTTATTTCTAAAAGTAACAGACAGAAGACTGCTGTGTGGAAAACCTTACAGAGAATTCTTCCAAGACAGAGTGTTGGATTTGACAAAGAAGAAACAGAATCAGTTGCTGTGAACCAGGCAGAGTGCACCCACGGCTGAGCCAGGCCAGAGATGCACAGGGCATGGCAGGCTGGCTGGTGGATGCCCTCGGGTCGGCTGTAATCCGAGATGAGCATCAAAAAGGCCAAGGCAGTAGGTAAGGCAGTGGGTGTCAGTGCTAATATGTTTAATACAGACAGTAGGGTGGAATTGAGAGCTGTCTGGGGAAGCATCCTGAGAAATGTAGGGTTTAAAGAACAGGAAAGATTTAAATAGAGGCAGGGAGGAGGAAGGGAGGCAAAATGAATGGAGACAGGTATAAGACTGCCCCTCTGCCTGGAAGGTTTCCCATTATCCCATTCTGTAAAAACCCAGGGGAGATCTTAAGCAATGACAGCCATGGGGAGCCTCATGGAAACTCAGTTTGAAGTTTCCAAGAGTCCCACCCTCGGGCAATGTGCTACAGGGAGGGGAAGGATTGCCTAATGGGATCTGGTTAGCCTCTAGCACCAGATAACGCTCAAGTGGCTGATAACAGGAGCCTAGCTCAGGGTTTTCAAAGATTAACGTTTTCACATTGGAATTTACACTCCACTGGTATAAAAAGTGCATTTTACCAGAGAATAACACAAACACATGGTAACCATCCATTACACAGAAAGTTCAATGGCAATAGAATAACCAATTCTCAGTTTCTAGCAATTTTCAATACACAAAACTGAGCCCCGCCCCCAGCCAGCCACCTTCAAGACTAGATCACATATGTAAATACAGAAAGAGCTACAGGACAACCTTATGCAAACACAGGGAATCCCCATCTCACTGTAACAGGTGGGGGAGAATTAGTATTTGCTGAACACTTAACTAGACAAGGCATAGGTATCTTACACCCATTATCTCCTTTAATCCTCAAAACAAACAAGGCAAAGATCAGCCCCATAAATGGCTAGTTTGGAAATGGCAAAAATTTAAATTTATACTCAGCGCTGTCCAGCTCAAAGCCTTCCATGTTTCCACTTTGGATGATGTTTCAACAAACTCAAAACAGGCTTAAATACACCTTTAAGCTGGTGTATTTAAACCAGCTGGTGTATCACTGGTTTAAAAGGAAGAAATCAGATCAGTTCTTTCTCCAAACAGTAGTTATTTTGTGAGATAATTCATACATGATGTCAAGATTGCAACTTTAAAACCTAAAGCATATTCTCAAATCTGAATGCGGTAAAGTTAACCATTTATGATTTGGCAAAATAGTATTACAATAACCACAAATAAATCAACTTGATTACAAAGTTTTAAAAAGTTACAAATCAAAAATAACTTTTTGCAACATGAAGATCTCAAATTGAGACACGAACATCTAGATTTGATTCTTTTCATTCTCAATGACAACTAATCTACTTTGTACTCTTAAAATATATCACCCTAGGCAGGTGTGGTGGCTCACATCTGTAATCCCAGCACTTGGGGAAGCCAACGGAGAAGGATGGCTTGAGCCTAAGCGCTGTAGACCAGCCTAGGCAAGTAGACACCCCATATCTACAAAAAATAAATAAAAGATTAGCAGGGTGTGGTAGCACTCGCCTGTAGTCCTAGCTACTCAGGAGGCTGAGGCAGGAAAATTGCTTGATCCCAGGAGCTGGAGGCTGCAGTGAGCTATGCACCACTGCACTACAGCCTGGGCAACAGCGCAAGACCTTGTCTCTAAAAAATATAAAGAAAAAATAGTAAAATAAATAGATCACTCTATTCCTATATATCCCTTCTCTGCTCCTACGCACCACCTCTCACCCCCAAAAGAGATTCTTGCTTCTATAGTTAATCGCAAAACAATTCTATGATTCAGAAACCACGAAATACAAAAGATTAGGATCCGTTGATAGTTATAATCTCCATTACCCTGAGATAGAAATCCCCCCTGGAAAGTGAAAATCAGATATGTATAGTGCACTAGAGATACTAGTGCCCTAGTGCATGGTCCAAACAATGAGAAAGGTTTTTCATATTAAAATGATTTAAATTTTTAAGTACTCTTTAAACGACCAGAGTGATAGTGTCAAATACACACTGTAGGTATTTGCCAAACCTCAGAACATACATTCATACAGAAGGCATTCAAATGCTATTTGTTATGGAATAAAGGCAATTCAGGACAAAAGGTAATGTCTTCTCTTCAGACAAACCAGGAGATGACTTTAGAAATTAACTTTTTAAAAATTCAACAAGAAAATTTAAGTGTTGAAAGTTCGAGGGAGAGAAAGTTCAAGGGAGAGAATTCAGGACAAAAGGTAATATCTTCTCTTGAGACAAACTAGAAGATGGCTTTAGAAATTAACTTTTAAAAAATTTAACAAAAAAATTTAAGGGTTGAAAGTTCAAGGGAGAGAAAGCCGAAGCCCATGTTTTATTTCTTAAGAACAGAGGATTTCCCATTCCCACTGCTTCACTTGACTAGCCTTAAAAAAAATAAAAAATAAAGGCGGGCACAGTGTTTCACGCCAGATCACTTGAGCACACGAGTTCAAAACCAGCCTGGGCAACATGGCGAAACCCTGTCTCTACAAAAAATACAAAAATTAGCCAGGTGTGGTGGCATGCATCTATAATCTCAACAACTCAGGAGGCTGAGGTGGAAGGATCACTTGAGCCTAGGAGGCTCAAGTAAGCTGATCGCGCCATTGCACTCCTGCCTGACAGAATGAGATCCCACCTCCAAAACAAACAAACAAAACAGAAAAAAAAACAAAACAAAACAAAAAAAAAACACTGCCAAGTGCTTTGCTGGGGTTAGGAGAACTGAACCGAAGTTTGAGTTCACCCACTTCCACATAGCCGCTGTGTGACTGTTTAATCTGACTCCTTTCCTTGGCTGAAAACTGCTCATATTTACCTACACCTTAAAACGCTATTATAAAGCCCAGAAGGTACACCTGTTCCTTCAGACATACTTGCTAAATATTTTCTCTCTGCCCGGATTCTAATGACAAAGAGGTCATCCCAGCCCCAAGAGTCTAGGAAGAGATGAGCATGAAGGCAGGAAACTAACGCGGCTGTGATGGAGAACACACGAGTAAAGGTGCAAGTGAAGCACAGTGAAGTAATCACAATGTTCCACAAAACAGCAACTATTTAAAAAGCTAAGGAAGAGAACCACACAACACCTGGGGAAATGCATGAAATACATTACACAGGCCGGGAGCGGTGGCTCATGCCTGTAATCCCAGCAATTTGGGAAGCCGAGGCGGGCGGGTCACGAGGTCAGGAGATCGAGACCATCCTGGCTAACACGGTGAAACCCCGTCTCTACTAAAAATACAAAAAAAAAAAAAATTAGCTTGGCGTGGTGGTGGGCACCTGTAGTCCCAGCTACTCAGGAGGCTGAGGCAGGAGAATGGCATGAACCCGGGAGGCAGAACTTGTAGTGAGCCAAGATTGCGCCACTACACTCCAGCCTGGGCGACAGGGCAAGACTCCGTCTCAAAAAAAAAAAAAAAAAAAAAGAAATATATTACACAGAAAAGCCTATAAGTACATGTATACCTTAGCTACAGCTATATATTTTTAAGGCATAGGCAAAGAACAGAAGGGAAGGAAGGAAGAGAATAAAATCATGGCTGCTGCACTTAAACACTTTTTTTTTTTTTTTTTGAGACAGGGTATCAGTCTGTTGCCCAGGATGGAGTGCAGTGGTGTGATCACAGCTCACTGCAGCCTCTACCTCCCTGGGCTCAAGCGATCCACCCACCTCAGCCTCCGGAGTAGATGAGATTACAGGTGCATGCCACCATGCCCATCTAATTTTTGTATTTTTTCTAGAGATGAGGTCTCACCTGTGTTGCCCAGGCTGGTCTCAAACTCCTGGGTTCAAGTGATCTGCCTGTCTCAGCCTCCCAAAGTGCTGGGATTACAGACATAAGCCACCACACCCAGCCTAAACGTGTATTACTCTTTTCTCTCGCTTTCCAAACTTTACATAACATCACTTAACATTTATAATTCTTAAAATATTTTAATTGATGTGAGAGCACAGATGGAAGAGTGATTAATTTTGACTGAAATAATGTATGCGAAAGGTGAAAACTCTAAAAACTCCCATGAATGAATGCTGTTATTGTCAGAGCATGAAATAATCTAGCATTATGCATAATACTATGACACTGTAGTAGCACAGGTTATTTTTATGTTCTGCCACTTGGTTTCCAGCTCACCTGAAAATGTATAGTGTTAGTCATTTCTTTACAATATTTTCTTTCTTTACTTACTTATTTTTTGAGACAGAGTCTCGCTCTGTCGCCCGGGCTGGAGTGCAGTGGCGCGATATCGGCTCACTGCAAGCTCCGCCTCCCGAGTTCACGCCATTCTCCCGCCTCAGCCTGCCGAGTAGCTGGGACTACAGGTGCCCGCCACCACGCCTGGCTAATTTTTTTGTATTTTTAGTAGAGATGGGGTTTCATCATGTTAGCCAGGATGGTCTCAATCTCCTGACCTCGTGATCCACCCACCTCGGCCTCCCAAAGTGCTGGGATTACAGATGTGAGCCACTCTGCCCAGCCTCTTATATATACTTCTAAAGATACTCTATGCATATATATTTTTTGTTAAATAATATTCTTGGAAAATTTTCCTTAGGAACACACATAAACCTACCTCATTCTTTTATTTTTATTTATTTATTTATTTTTTTGAGACAGAGTCTCCCTCTGTCGCCCAGGCTGGAGTGCAGTGGCGCAATTCGGCTCACGGCAAGCTCCACCTCCCAGGTTCACGCCATTCTCTTGCCTCAGCCTCTGGGACTACAGGCGCCTGCCACCACGCCCGGCTAATTTTTTTTTTTGTATTTTTAGTAGAGATGGGGTTTCACCGTGTTAGCCAGGATGGTCTTGATCTCCTGACCTCGTGATCCGCCCGCCTCGGCCTCCCAAAGTGCTGGGATTACAGGCGTGAGCCACCGCGCCCAGCCCACCTCATTCTTTTAACATCTGCATACCACCCTATCGTATGGATGTACCAAAATTTACTTAATCAGACCGTGCACTGTAAAAATGCATGAATATGCTATTAACACTATTTATATATTATTTTTCCTCGTATTTTTATTTTCTTTCCTAGCAAATTCTACATCTTCCTATCAAAACAGGAAATTTAAATGTAAGTATTATTAATCAGTAACAGTGTATTTTAACCCCTAAACTACCTCTGATCTCTAGCCCTGCCGTTTTTTCTACTTTTTTTTTTTTTTTTTTTTTTTTTTTGACACAGGATCTGGCTCTGTCACCCAGGTTGGAGTGCAGTGGCGCAATCTCGGCTCACCACAACCTCCACCTCCTGGGCTCAAGCAATCCTCCCAGGCTCAAGCAATCCTCCCACCTCAGCCTCCTCACTATCTGGGACTACAGCTGCCCGCCACCACGCCCATATAATTTTTGTATTTTTTGTAGAGACGAGGGTTTGCCATGTTGCCCAGGCTGTTCTCAAACTCCTAAGCTCAAGCAATCCGCCCACCCTGGCCTCCCAAAGAGCTGGGATTACAGGTGTGAGCCACAGCACTCAGCTCATAACCCTAAATTCTTCAGCAAGGTACACAAGGCCCACCAGCAAGTTCACACTCACCAGGCTCTCTAGGCTCATTTCCTAGGAATTCCTACTTGACACTATTCCATCCAGCCAACCGCTGACCGCATGTAGTCCTCCTAAATACTCCATCCATTGCTCATGCTGTTGCTTTGGCTACAACCCATCCCACCTTGCTTGCTTAAGTCAATTCTTACTCAATCCCTCAAGACAGGGCTTAGGCATAACCTCCTCCCAGAAGGCTCTCCCAACCCTCCAGGCAGAGGAAATGCTCCTGTGCTCTGTTCCAGCCTCAACCTGGGTCTTGGCACTTAACCTCCTCAGGATGAATTCATGTGTCAGCCTAGCCCATTAGATTTTAAGTTCCTCCAGGATAGAAACCACATCTTATTCATCAAACTGCCTACAGTTTAATACAATTTAGTTCCTGTTGAATCAAACAAGAAGGGAACTTCTGAACATCTATTATGTGCTAGGAGCTACTCTAAAAGTACTGTACAAACATTATTTCTCACTTTGTAAAATGATCCCCATTTTGGCTGGGCGCGGTGGCTCACGCCTGTAATCCCAGCATTTTGGGAGGCCGAGGCGGGCAGATCACGAGGTCAGGAGTTCAAGACCAGCCTGGCCAACATAGTGAAACCCCAGCTCTACTAAAAATACAAAAAATTAGCCAGGCGTGGTGGCGGGGGCCTGTAATCCAGCTACTCAGGAGGCTGAGGCAGGAGAATCGCTTGAACCCGGGAGGTGGAGGTTGCAGTGAACCGAGATTGTATCACTGCACACCAGCCCCTGTGACAGTGTGAGAATCCGTCTCCAAAAAAAAAAAAAAAAAAAAAATCCCCATTTTACAGATGAAGAAACTAAGGCCGCGAAGAAATTTATCCAAGGGCATTGAGGAGGGCTGAAATTTGAAACCAAGTCGACTTTACTCCAGAATCACTAATCTTTCCATTATGCTGTTCTGATGCATGTTTTGATGCTGAAAGCTAAGTCAAACATGCAGTCCTAAGGGACTTGACATCTTCATAATTATTATGGATATTCTAACAGCACTATAGTCTCCCAAAAAGTCAGTCAAAAGCAATCTAAAATGTAGAACCAAACTGGCCGAAAACAAAAAAGATTCTTTTTTTTTTTTTTTTTTTTTGAGACTGAGTCTTGCTCTGTTGCCTAAGCTGGAATGCAGTGGCACAATCATAGCTCAGTGCAGCCTCGATCTTGCAGGCTCAAGTGATTCTCCCGCCTCAGCCTTCCAAGTGGCTGGGACTATAGGCATGAGCCACCACGTTCAGCTGACTTTTTTTTTTTTTTAACTTTTAGTAGAGATGAGGTCTCACTACGTTGCCAGGCTGCTCTCAAACTCCTGAGCTCAAGCAATCCTCCCACCTCAGCCTCCCACAGTGCTGGGACTACAGGCATGAGCCACTGTGCCTGGCCTGAATTGCTAAACTTAAAGGCCTGTTCCCAAATCATGGTGGAGCCAGGTGAGATCCCAAAGTACTGAAATTATAGGCATGAGCCACCTTGCCCAGCACCCCCCAAAAAACTATTATAAACAAGCAAATTCTGCCAACAGCATCCACAAATCTGCATTTAGCATCCTCAGGGGGTATCTTTGAGGGGCCATTCAAAATGAACTAGACATGCAGTCTCAGCAGCTGCAATAGTGAGGCTTATTTCCCCCAGTGTGCTCTCCCTGTGAACACTGTCAGTTATGGTCCACATTTCTCTCCCTACCCCGCAACTCCACAGTCCCCATACCACTCACTAAAACTGACCTTTGGACCAGGGCCCCTAAAGGATCTACAAAATGACCAATTTTGGTCAGATATAGTCACCCCAGGAAATGCCTAGGAAGCTGATAGTGAGAGTGGGCAAGGAGTGGATGAGGAGGGCAGCACCGCAGGAGGTGGCAGGGGTCCAGTCGACCTGCCATGAGACCTGGTGCAGCATGGGTCCAGTCAGCCTGCCATGAGACCTGGGGGTAGGTACAGAGCCTCACCTGCAAAAACCCCATGAGGTAGGAAGAAAGAATGCCTGCTCTCTCTTAAGGCCTTCAAGAGGGCTGAATTAGACTAGCACTTAGCACAGAGCCTGGCATAGAGTGGCTCAATTGGCTCCTGTTAAGTGACTGAGGAAACCAACCAGTGACCAAGCCAACTTTCTCCTGTGTCCTCCCCAACACGATGGGGACTAAGGAAAAGAAGCTGGGAGCTGGGAAGCCGTGTCATTGCAACAGGAAGTAGTAACAGCATTTAGCAAAGGTGGAGGGGAAAACAAAGGAAGATGCTCCTCTCTCCCACACGTTGGAAAAATGAACTAATCAGCAGCAAGCAGTTAATGAGTCCAAACCTTGCTCACTGGGAGAGACAAGCAAAAATTATCCCAAGGGTAACAAGATACCAACAAAAAAGACACACAAGCTGAAAACAAAACGAAAACACTTTTTCTTTTTTTTTTTTGAGACAGGGTCTCACCTGTCACCCAGGCTGGAGTACGGTGGCCCGATCTCGGCTCACTGCAACCTCCACCTCCCAGGGTTCAAGCAAGTCTCTCGGCCTCAGCCTCCTGAGTAGCTGGGATTACAAGCGCCCACCACCATGCCCGGCTAATTTTCGTAATTGTTAGTAGAGACGAGGGTTTCACCATGTTGGCCAGGCTGGTCTTGAACTCCTGACCTCAGGTGATCTGCCCACCTCAGCCTCCCAAAGTGCTGGGATTACACTTGTGAGCCACCACGCCCGGCCACTTTTTCTTGATAACCATCAACCACAACCACACAAAAATCCCCTCCAACTCTGGAGGAAAATTAGAGTAAGGTAGGTAATGTAAAGAAATGCACACGGTCAACCCTAAATACACTCTCTAGCTGAATAAGTAGGCACTTAATGTGTGCTGAAGGAACCAGGCAGGTGCCCAGCCTTCACCTTCCCGCCCAAGATTCAGAGTGGCACTAGCTCAAGTCCAGGTGTTCTGACTTTATCCACTCCATTCCCAAAACTACCTTCCCACATTCCAAATTCACAGAAAACAGCTCAGGGAGGCTGTGTAACATGTCCAGGGTCATAGTGGGGCAAAGGGACTAAACTGGGACCTTATCCCAGTCTGTCTGGTTCAAAGCTTCTACTCCTGAGAAAAAGACATGCATGACAGAGGGGAAGGGGAACCTAGGCTGGTTAGGACTAATTATAAGCAAATGGTCTAATGAATGAGTGATCGGGTTTACAACCCAGATTTCAAAGAATTGAGTCCTTTTCAGTGACTTTTTTTTTTTTTTTTGAGACAGGGTCTCACTCTGTTGTACAGGCTGGAGTGCAGTGGCGTGATCATAGCTCACTGTAGCCTTGACCTCCTGGGCTCAAGCAATCCTCCTACCCCAGCCTCCCAAGTAGCTGGAACTACAGGTGTGCGCCACCACAGCCGGCTAATTTTTGTATTTTTTGTAGAGATGGGGTTTTGCCATGTTGCCCAGGCTGGTCTTGAACTCCTGAGCTCAAGTGATCCACCCACCTCAGCCTCCCAAACTGCTGGGATCACAGGCATGAGCCACCGTACCCAGCCTTCAGTGAGTATTTTTTTTTATTTTTGGAGATGGAGTCTTGCTCTGTCACCCAGGCTGGAGTGCAGTGGCGCAATCTCGGCTCACTGCAACCTTCAACTCTTGGGTTCAAGCGATTCTCCTGCCTCAGCCTCCTGAGTAACTAGTATCAGAGGCACCCACGATGACACCTGGCTATTTTTTGTTTTTTTTTTTGTTTTGTTTTGTTTTTTAGTAGAGACAGGGTTTCCACAGGTTGGCAAACCAAGAACCTCAGGCTATCACTCCTCACTCTCCACGTCCTAGGTTCCCTCCTCCAGCCTCTTTTTAATACATGAGAAAAGTACTCAGAATCAAGCTTCACTAGAAATCTCTTGCCAAAGGTCCACCTAAAACAAAAGAACAAACCTAACTTTGAGGACTTGTTACTTTTGAGCGTTAATCCAAAAAACTAAAAAGCATCCTTGGCAGAATTAAATATGAATGTACACAGGTTTCTAAAAACAAGCAATTTTCTCAGATGTTGCTTTTTACCAGAGATCAACATCCTATTCTTTGAGGAGTTATCAAAAGCTCCCTCAAGGAAGTGAAATTACAAGACAGCCTAGGCCATTGGGAAAGCCAAACATTTCTCAAATGTGAGAACCTATCTCTCAACCCAGGAGCTTGACATGAGTGCAGATCCCCAAAACCCACCACAGGCCTACTGAAGCACCTCCTGGGGGCAGGGCCTGGAAATCTGCATTCCAAATTAAGTGCCCCAGATGATGCTTAGGCATTACCCATGCCCTCCTACAAATTCTAAGTCCATGCCCTCCTACAAATTCTAAGTCCATGCCTACCTGGAGGTATATCATTAGCTTAAAAGAGTTTCCACAGGAATGCCAAATTTCTAACCACCGACTGGGCATTTCCAACTGGGTATCCCAGATGGCCCCCAAACTCTGCCCCTCCCCTCCTGAGAGAGTGCTGTTATAGTATTGTTCATCATCCATACCTTGTTGCCACACCTGGAAACTCTCTACCTTTAGTAAGCTGCTAAGTATTCCCTTTCTAACCTGGAAGAAGTTTCCATTTCATCCCAGTCCAAAAATCATACACCATGTGCACTCCTTCTTCATGTTCTCATTCCGTCTTGTTAAGTGAAATTGATAGGGAGCCACTGATTTGGGCTGAGCTCCTGCACTAGGATCCAACAGACCAACCCAAATGGAGTCATTCATGCAAAAGTTCCACGTCACCAAACCAAAACCTAAGCTGTTCACTTGTAAGATCTGACCCTCCAAACAAACAGGAGAGAAATGATAGTCAAATCTCCAAACAGGCCAGTTTTCAAAAACGCACGAGATTCATGACAACCAACCAAAGGGGGCCCAGTCAGCTGGGTGCAGTCGCTCATGCTTATAATCGCAGCACTTTGGGAGGCCAAGGCAGGCAGATCGCAAGGTCAGGAGTTCGAGATCAGCCTGGCCACGTGGTGAAACCCGGTCTCTACTAAAAATACAAAAATTAGCCAGGCGTGGTGGCACATGCCTGTAATCCCAGCTACTTGGGAGGCTGAGGCAGGAGAATTGCTTGAACCCGGGAGGTGGAGGCTGCAGTGAGCCGAGATCACGCCACTGCACTCCAGCCTGGGCGACAAAGCGAGACTCTGTCTTGGAAGAAAAGGGAAAAAAAGGGGGGCCAGTCAACCAGGGCTGGCAAAAATAAGGAAATCCCCTCTGCTTTAACCCACACAAGGAAAGTAACCTGAAGTAATAACCTGAGGTTAACCAGTCCACCTTTGGCACTATGCAATCTCTGTGCTCCTGCTCAAGCTGCCTTACAAAACCCACTGTTCAGCCATGCCCTGCAGAGTGCCTGCCTATTTTGTAGTCTGGGTGCTGCCTAGTTCATGGACCCCTAAAAAACAACAATTAGGTCTTTGAAGCTTCATTTGTTGAAATTTTGTTCTTTGACATCTTGTTCTAAAAACCATGGTGGCACAGGACAGTAAACCCAAGTTCAATCCTGGCTGAACTAGGTTACTTTGAGCCTGCTTCCTTTTCTGCAAAATGAGGATGACAACAGCACCCTATGAAAAGTTTTTCTGTGAAGATTACATGAGCTAATGCACCTTCACCTTAAGTGCACACTCAAAGGTATTCAACTGGCATTAGTTCTCTTCCTCCCACTAACTCAGGCCTCAAACATCATCTCTCACCTGACCTACTTCAAAAGCCTCCTAACAGAGAGCTCTGCAGCCCATCTGTCCCCACGCCAGTGTCTCCTCCATACCACCGCTGCCAAAGCTTTTCTCCAACACACAGATCTGATTACATCATCTCCCTGCTGAAAAACCTTTGACAGCTATCACTTGCTTACAGGATCAAGTCCACGCTTCTTAGCCTGGCATGCAAAACCTTTGCAATCTGGCTCTCTTCTCCCTGCCACTGTACCCAAATGCCAAGAACCGTCTGTTCTAGTAACAAAACCCCAAACACAACTTGTGTTTTCATGCTTCCCAGCCTCTGCTTCTTGTGCTCCTTTTCTCTAGAAAGCCTCTCACCCTCTTTCCCGCCTGGCAAAGTCACCTTCACCTCCTCCCCCTCCTCCCTGAAGCTTTCCCCAGCCACTGTCAACTCCTCCTCCTCCCCCTACTCCTCCTCCTCCTACACTCCCTAACACCTTGCAGTGGTACTGTGTGTGCACTTGTCTCCTCAGATTGAGACACAGCACTGGGCCTCAAACCCTGAAGGGCACAATGACCAGCTCTCAAGAAACGTTTTTTGGAAAAATTAATACAAGACCTCCACCACCCGCCGACAAATGAAAATAGTTTCTAATTTGTCAAATAGTTACCACCTTCATGGTAACTTTTTATCTTTAAAAAACTCATAAGGAAATTCTATTTGTTGAGTTGGCTAACACTACTCTTATGAAGGAAGCAAGAAAGCCCTGTGAAGAAGGTAAAGTCTCTTTACATTTTCCACTGGCTTAGGTCTCAATCACTGTCCTAGAAATGGCATCTCTTTTTCCAGATGGAAGGGGGAACTAACACCCTTTGATTCCTCCTGGCTTAACTTTCGGTACGTAGAGTTGGGACAGTTAAAAGGGTCCTTTTTGTTGAAGCAAAACATTTCAGAAAGCAAGAGATTAAACAAAACTTTGTAATGGTAGAGGAAAAGTGTAAAAAGCTCAAGTACCACTTGACTTGAAGTCTGTAGGGAATCAAGTTCATTCTGAGAGAACAGGCACTATCTGGGAAGGAGCAGTGTGAGTCCTTGCCTGGCTGAGATCTTTTCTTGTCCAAGCCAGATTCAAAGCCAAATGTCCCAAGACTTGGAAACAGGTGATGATAGAAGACAACACTTTTTGGTTTACCCATAAATGGCAAGAATGCAAGGCCCATAGATATCCAGGCATTCTCCAAACTGTTCCTTCACTTCTGTTCAAAACTTAGGATATATTAATTCCACCTTCACGTGCATCTTTAATAGGCACAAAGGCAATAAGGAGAATCCCCATTTCTCCACTGTGAGGATCTTGAATGAAGCACTGACCACCCTCTTCTCTAGAAAAGCCTGCTCTCCTGTCGGTAATATTTATTTCATAAATGAATATGCATGTATGACTTCAGCACAGTACAATAGACTTACTCCACCTAAATAAAGTGTATTGTTCTAAACCATACTCAAGCAAAACATTACAAAAGTCTGAGGAGCTTTACATGTTTTCAGTCTCGGTAAAAAAATTGATTTTTTAAATACTGATTTTCATAAAAACCAGAGTTTGTTTTTATGAATAGCAATATTTTTGTGCCAATAATAAAATACCACTTTTTTGTTGTTTGTTTGGTTTTTTTTGGAGACGGAGTCTTGCTCTGTCTCCCAGGCTGGAGTGCAGTGGCGCAATCTCGGCTCATTGCAAGCTCCACCTTCCGGGTTCACGCCATTCTCCTGCCTCAGCCTCCTGAGTAGCTGGGACTACAGGCATCCGCCACCACACCTGGCTAATTTTTTGTATTTTTAGTAGAGACGGGGTTTCACTGTGTTAGCCAAGGTGGTCTTGATCTCCTGACCTCGTGATCCAACCCACCTCAGCCTCCCAAAGTGCTGGGATTACAGGCGTGAGCCACCGCGCCTGGCTAAAATACCACTTTTGACTCTTACTCCTTCTCCTCTATAAATCACCATCTAAAACTGTCCTACTTGTTAGCTCAAAACATTTCATATAGGCATATAGTTGTTTTAATATAAGCAACCAATTCCCATACAGATTATCTTGAAATCAAGAACTTATCTGGACTTCTGTAACAAGTACCTTAAAATTTACAATTTTTAAAACACTCAGAACAATTAAAAACTTCAGTTTAACAACTGATCCAGAATGCTGAATAAAATATGGTAAGGACTGGATGTGGTGGTTCAGCCTGTAATCCCCACACTTTGGAAGGTCAAGGCAGGAAGACTGCTTGAGCCCAGGCATTCGAGACCAGCCTGGACGACATAGCAGATCCTATCTCTACAGAAAAAAAAAATAAAAAAATAAAAAAATTAGGTAGGCATGATGGTGCACACCTGTGGTCCCAGCTCTTGGAGAGGCTAAGGCAGGAGCATCATTTGAGCCCAGGAGGTTGAAGCTGCAGTGGGCCAAGATTGTGCCACTGCACTTCAGCCTGGGCAACAGAGCAAAACCCTGTCTCAAAAACTAAATAAACAAATAAAATAAAACAGAATAAAATAAAATACGGTAAGAGGAGGAGAAGGTGGAAGATGATCTGGTTTTGGTAGCCCTGATCCATGCATAGTGCTAAGCCTTTCATACATGGCTTCGCCTTTGGCCTTGGCATAAACTCTATGAAACAGGAATTATTGTCCCCATTCTACAGACATAGAAACAGGTCAAGTAAATTGCCAGAGCCAAACACAAAACCAAAGTCTATCTGGTTTCAAAGATCATCCTTTTTACCATATCCTATATGTTTGTGTTTTTTTAAAGAGGGGAGAAAAAAGGAGTGTATATGTATATTTTTAATGGACTAACTATAGTTACAAAGTGCCTACTCTGTCCAAGTCACCTTATTATTCACAACAGGCAAATTTTAATGCAGAAAACAGTGTCCCTGCTAGTTAAAGGATTAAATATAAGAATGTGCTGGGAGCTGCTTATGACAGCTACCATTCATCATGCAAAGCTTCTTTATATATACTAAGCTATTCTTCATTAAGATTCACAAAATCCTTTAACTTTTCCCAGACATACAACTAGCACTTGGAAGGTTATCAAGGGAAAAAAAATGTAAATAGCAAATTAAGTTAGCAAAGTTAGCTATGATAGGAACTTTTATTTACATGTCTGGGTTTCTAAGACAATATACATAGAAAATTATCACCCTGAGGGTGTCCTTGAATTTATGGCTGTATTTTAGATTAGCATAAGCATTTATCAGAAAAATATTCTGTTAAAAATTTATCAAGCAGAGGTAGAAAGAATGCACATTCCTAAATGTGCTTAAAAAATAAGTGTCTATAGAGTATTATTTTACCATCACAACTCAGATACTTGTCATTCTGAATAAAATTCAACCACCAAAAACGTTTAACACCCAGGCCACTTTACCCAAGAGACCCATGGTTTATAGTCTCAAGATATACTGAAAACATATCCATTTAACCGCGCCAACTATTCAGAATACCTTTTCAAACACACCTGGAATCAATTCAACTTGCATCCCTTTGATATACTAATAAAACTAATTTTTAAACTCTAAGCTGTTACTTCTTTATATATATATATATATTTTAAAGCTCCATATTAATTGCTAAACTTTTTAAAGATAGGGTCTCACTCTGTCGCCCAGGCTGGAGTGCAGTGGTTCAATCATAGCTTGCAGCAGCTTTAATCATTTCCCAGGCTCAAGCAATCCTCCCGCCTCAGGCTCCCTAGTGGCAAGGACTACATACAGGCTTGAATCACCATACCCAGATGATTTTTTTTTCACTTTCAATAGAGATAAGGTCTCACCGTGATGCCCAGGGTCCCGAACTCCTGAGTTCAAGCAATCCTCCTGCCTCCACCTCCACCTCCCAAAGTTCCAGGATTACAGGCGTGTCTGACTCACCATGCTGCTCTGAATTGCTAAACTTAAATGTCTGTTCTCAAATCATAGAGGGGGTCGGGAGTGCAGAGGGGAATCTTAGTCTAGGACCTATTTTTGCCAAAAATATTTTACTTGACTCTAATCTTGCTTTTAGACCTAGCCTCCAGTTTATAGGAAATACAGGAAACAATGGGACAAGGTAAACACCGCCACAGGAAACAAATTCAGAATATGGAACAACCCAGAAAAGTCAGGAATGGGAGGGAGGGAGGTAATGAGATATTATTTTTCTACATTTAAAAAGACAAAAGAGACAAACAACAATAACAGCCCACAGTGCAATATGTGAACCTTGATTGAATCTTGGTTTCCAAAAAACAAAAATGGTGACAAATACTATTTAAGGGAGTTTTTTTTTGTTTTTGTTTTTTTTTTTTTTTTTGAGATGGAGTCTCGCTTTGTTGCCCAGGCTGGAGTGCAGTGGCGCGACCTCGGCTCACTGCAAGCTCCGCCTTCCGGGTTCACGCCATTCTCCTGCCTCAGCCTCCCGAGTAGCTGGAACTACAGGCGCCCGCCACCATGCCCGGCTAATTTTTTGTATTTTTAGTAGAGACGGGGTTTCACCATGTTAGCCAGGATGGTCTCAATCTCCTGACCTCGTGATCTGCCCACTTCGGCCTCCCAAAGTGCTGAGACTACAGGTGTGAGCCACCACGCCCAGCCCAAATTAGATAATATTTTTAAATTATTGTTAATTGTATTAAATGTGATAATGGGGTGGTGATTTTTTTAAGTCCTAAGTTAGAAATGCATCGCAAAGTTAGGCAAAATTACATGATGTCTGAGATTTGATTTTTAAGTATTTCAACAAATTAGATAACCCAACAAACATTGTTCTCTGGCCAAAAGATGTTCTGGAAAAAAAAAAAGTTTCTACAATTCAATGTGTTTGGAAAACACTGACTACTCTATTTCCCTTCCAGGATATTTATAATGAACACTAGATCTAAGGGTGCTCAAAAGTCCTGTAGTTAAAAACAAAAATACCTGGTTTACTTTGGTTAACCCAGATTTTCCCACTTATTTGACCACAAGACTTTTTTCCCTGTGTAATACCTGTTAACTTCCTAAGACTCAGTTTCCCCCAGAATCCATTTTGGGAATTCTTGCTTTACTTAAATAAATCCTAAGAAAAATAAGGTCCTCTTAAGTTACATGGATGATTCAACAACCCCCGAATAAGAATTTCACAATTGCATCTATTTGCAATTTAGGAGCCACTCACTGTTTTGATGTCTTTTGCATCTATAAATATGTTTACTCTTTAACATGTTTTGATTCATAAGTCAGACTCTTTCTACAATATGAAATCCCACTGCAAAAGTTCTTTGAAATGGAAATAACTTTAATTTATTCAAACCCATTGCCTTGGAAATCTACAATGAAACAAATTTCAAATTGTCAAACCATACCTACTTTTTACTTTCAAAACTACCTCAAGATATTTCAAAGCTTTCCCTAACCCTTTCCAAAGACTCATGAAAATAAATTACTGGATTTACAGTAGCCAGGAACAACAACAACAAAAAACCTTGAAATCAAAGCTCTTTTGAGTCTTTCAGTTGGTACTTAGGGTTTCCAGGACCAGAAATCAAAGCCCCACAGATTCCCATCTTTATGAAAACGGTAAGTTGTTTTTTTTGTTTTTTTGTTTTTTTTTGAGATAAGGACTTGCTCTGTTGCCAAGGCTAGGGTGCAGTGCTGTAATCACAGCTAACTGCAGCCTCAACCTCCCAGGCTCAAGCGACCCTCCCACCTCAGTCTCCCAAGTAGCTGAGACCACAGGCACGGTACCACCATGCCTGGCTAATTTTTTTAAAAAAATTTTTGTAGAGACAGAGACTTCCTATGTTGCCCAGGCTGGTCTGAAATTCCTTGGCTCAAGAGATCCTCCTACCTCAGCCTCCCAAAGTACTAGAATTATAGGCATGAGCAACCACACTCGGCTAAGTGGTCCTATGCTTATAAACAGATCCTTTGGAAAAACTGAACTGGATCCCAAAAGAGATTCACCTTAATCATGAATTCTACTTACTCCACAGGTGAAAGTTTCACAGCAAGATTTTAAGTAATATCTGCAGTTCATCTGAAAAAAATTATATCATATTCCATTTAAGAACCCCAACACTTAAAAACTCATTGGAAATGCCCTTAAAAATGGCCAACAAAGAAATCTGAGCTAGAAGTCTCTGATGCAAGAAAACAACCAAATTTGATGTTCCCTTGCCTCTAAGGAGGCAATTTATAATGTTCAAAACACTTTATATACATTCTGTCATTTGACCCTCAAAACCCTGGAGACATGTCTGTCTTCCATCAGAGGAGCATATATCTAACATAGCTCAACTTGAAAGCCTACAACTTGTGAACTCTCAACTATCTTTGCATAGAGGGAATACTGACATAGATAACTCTATTCAGCTAAGCACTACAGAGCCCATCACCTCCCATTTCCCAACGGGGATGCTCAGGCCAGACCATACCCTGGGGAGTTATCTCCCATGATTTTGCTTTGTGGTAGTTGCAGACAGCTCACTATCTTGCAGGCATTTAGATCTTCATACATCTCATCCACCAGGCCTTTCCTGTTACTCCACAAGACTCTCCCTTGAACTCACTGCATCTGCTAGGATTGTCTTTAATGTTTTTGCACTATCATCCTATGGAACCTCCCATTTCACTTGTGTCAGTGTTCCCATGTGAAAGAACATGCCACTGTAAATAACATGCATGAGGGCACACAAACCAGCCAGGAAATAAAAGTTTTCCAGGTCTGAATCCTGGGTCCTGCTGTCTTGGTTCTGTGAGTTCCCTGCCCTCAATCTCCTTTCATGTACATGGAGCTCCCTGCCTTCCTAAGGCTGCCAGAAGGCTGGAGGAGAGACCCATCCCAGAGTAACAAGTCCAGAGTGATGTTTAACAACTGTGGATTCTCTGTCTCCCTTTCTCCCAAAGGAGACACAGATTGTTTTGTTTTTAAATGAGAAAGGTAAGACAGGAGCCCCTACCATCAAGAAGCCTACAACCCATCTGCAAAGCCAACAAGCGAACAACTTAATAATAAAAAGCAAACAGAGAAAGACATTATAATGAATGTACAATGTACTAGGGAGACTAAAAGGAAAGAAAAACTGAAATGTGGAAGCGGGGGTAAATCAGAAAAAATGTTCATAAGAAAGCAATATTTATTTAAGCTAGCCCTTGAAAGTCAAAATTTCAGTGGTGGTGGTAGGGTGAGGGAAGCGGCAAAATTGAAACAAAGTATCAGGGATGGGCAGGAGTTCAGTGGTATTAGCAGAGACAAGGAGAGAACAGCTGGGCCTGCAAAGAAGTTAGGGTCCAGATCACAGAGATTCTTGAAAGCTAGGAATAAAACAGGGACAGCTACTACTCTTATCTGTCCTTATATCAGGTATGATGCTTTCAGCTGCAAGTAACAAAAAATACCTAACTCTAAGTGACTTAAATTGTGGTCTCAAAGCTTTTTTGATCACGCAGGACTATCAGTAAAAAAAAAAAAAAAAAAAAAAAAAAATTAGCCAGGTGCAGTGGCTCATGCCTGTAATCCCAGCACTTCGGGAGGCCGAGGCGGGCACATCACTTGAGCTCAGGAGTTTGAGACCAGCCTGGCCAACATGGTGAAACCCCGTGTCTACGAAAAATACAAAAATTAGCCAGGTGTGGTGGTGCACACCTGTAATCCCAGCTATTCAGGAGGCTGAGGCAGGACAATCACTCGAACCCAGGAGGCAGAGGCTACGGTGAGCTGAGACAGCACCACTGCACTCCAACCTGGGTGACAGAGAAAGTTTCCATCTCAAAAACAAATTTTTTTTTTAATTAAGCCAGGTGTGATGGTGCACACCTGTAGTCCCAGATACTTGGGAGTCTGAGGTGACAGGATCACTTGAGCCCAGGAGTTGGAGGCTGCAGTGAACCATCATCACACCACTGTACTCCAGCTTGGGCAACAGAGCAAGACTCACCTCTAAAAAAATAAAAAGTAAAAAATTTTAAAAAGGTATTGAAGCTCAGGAATTTCAGGGGAAAAAATTTATAACATATCTACTAACATATTATAAATTGTATTAATTTATGTGTAATTAAAACTAGTTATGAATGGTATAAATATACACTCACGAATGTAGCATATACATTATACAACATTTAAAACTTTTAAAGGATGGGAGTCAAACAGTATTTTTAAGTTCATTTTTATTAATAATACAAATCCAAACATAATTTTGTTGTTGTTGTTGTTTTTCAAGACGGAGTCTCATTCTGCCGCCCAGGCTAGAGTTCAGTGGCACAATCTGAACTCTATTCCAAGTGGAGGTTGGCTCACGGCAACCTCTACCTCCCAGGTTCAAGTGATTCTCCTGCCTCAGCCTCTCAAGTAGCTGAGATTACAGGTGTACACTACCACACCTGGCTAATTTTTGTATTTTTAGTAGAGACAGGGTTTCACCATGTTGGCCAGGCTGGTCTTAAACTCCTGACCTCAGGTGATCTGCCCGCCTCGGCCTCCCGAAGTGCTGGGATTACAGGCATGAGTCACTGCGCTCAGCCCATACATAATTTTTGAGCCACCTTCTTGTCAAATTTGTTTTAAAAGTCATGTTCTAAACTCATAAGAACATTTTCTTGTTCCTTTATACTTATATCATTATCATTACACTTTCTTTGCAAGAATCTTTTTAAACCACTAGCCCATTTTGTGGGGGTCAGTTTAGTTAAAACCAGAAAATCTAGCCATGAATGTATTTAGATGGATAGAGTTCACCAAAGGCAAGAATAAGAATGAAGGTACCACTGTCAATTCCACCAGGTTGTAAAAGGCCCAGTCTTCCCTCAGGCAACCTCATATAATGTAAGTTGATAAGAGACTATCAGATATACCAACCAGTGTCAACTCATACATTAAATATTTTAAAAGCTTAATTTTTTCTAACATTCTTGAATATTTTCTTCCCTCCCATATTGGATGATCTAGCACACTCCACTTTGGGGACCACTGATCTTAAACAATAATGAGGCTGGGCACAGTGGCTCACACCTGTAATCCCAGCACTTTGGGAGGGCAAGGTGGGAGGATTGCTTGAGCCCAGGAGTTCGGGACCAGCCTGGGCAACATGGGGAAACCCCATCTCTACAAAAAATACAAAAATTAGCCGGGTGTGGTGGTGCACACCTGTAGTCCCAGCTATTTGGGAGGCTGAGGTGGGAGGATCACTTGAGCCCAGGAGGCAGAGGCTACAGTGAGCCATGATCATGCCACTGCAGTCCAGCCTGGGTGACAGAGTGAGACCCTAGCTTAAAAAAAAAAAAAAAAAGATAAGAAAGAAAAAATAACGAAAATGTTTTTTCTCACAGAAGTTCTGAGTCACAGTGGTTCTAGGGCTGGCTAATCAGCAGCTAAAATAAGTCATTGTGGGCTGGGGATGGTATGGTGGTTCACTCTGTAATCCAGCACTTTGGGAAACTGAGGTGGAAGGATTGCTTGAGGCCAGGAGTTCGAGACGAGCCTGGGCAACATGGTGAGACCCTGTCTCTACCCGCCCGCCTCCTACACCCCTGACACCGACAAAAAGAAAAAAAAGTAATTGTGGTCTTAGGCACCTTTACTCTGCACTCGGTGCTACTTCTTCTCTTGTGCTGACAACCTTATGCTTCAAATATGCCAGGACCTAACAGGCGTCACATACATATTCATTAATGAGTCACTGGCAAAAGGTATGGCATTACTAAAACTGATGGCTTAATCAAAATTCACTCCCTGGGGCAGGGGACACATCCACCTTACCCTTAAGTACATGGCCAGTGGAAAACAAATCAAAAGCAGGATTATAGTAGTAGGCACAGTCACCCCCTCCACACCCACCCTCCATATCTCAGGTTCCATGGCCACAGATTCAACAAACCTAGGTTAGAAAATATTCAAAAAATATTCTAGTAACTGACCACTGGAAAAAAGATAACAATACAATAAATACAATAAAATACAATAAATACAATAAAAATATAAATTTTAAAACAATACAGAATAACAACTATTTATCTAGCATTTACATTGTATTAGGTATTATAAATAATCTAGAGATGATTTAAAGTATGAAGGAGGACTGGGGGGTTGGCTCATGCCTATAATCCCAGCACTCTGAGAGGCCAAGGCAGGAGGATCACTTAAACCAAGAGTTTGAGACCAGCCTGGTCTGGTCTCATAGTAAGACCCTATCTCTACAAAAAAAAATACAAAAATTAGCTGGGTGTGGTGGTGTGCACCTGTACTCCCAGCTACTCAGGAGGCTGAGGTGGAAGGATTGCTTGAGTCCAGGAGGTTGAGGCTGCAGTGAGCCATGATCGCACCAGTGCAGTCCAGCCTGGGCAACAAATGGAAACCCTTTCTCAAAATAAAACACAAAGGAGGCCAGGCAAGGTGGCTCACGCCTGTAATCCCAGCACTTTGGGAGGCTGAGGCAGGTGGATCACCTGAGGTCAGGAGTTCAAGACCAGCCTGGCCAACATGGTGAAACCCCGTCTTTACTAAAAACACAAAAATTAGCCAGGCGTGGTGGCACATGCCTGTAATCCCAGCTACTCGGGAGGCTGAGGCAGGAGAATCACTTGAACCCGGGAGGCAAAGGTTGCAGTAGCCGAGATTATACCACTGCGCTCCAGCCTGGGTGACAGAGTGAGACTCTGTCTCAAAACTAATAATAAAATTAAAATATATATATATGAGGGTATGCGTAAGCTAATAATAAAATTAAAAAATATATATATGAGGGTATGCATAAGCTATATGCAAATAATACATGATTTTTAATAAGGGACTTAAGCATTTGAGGATTTTAGTATCCGTGGGAATCCTGGAACCAATCTTCCATAGATATCAAGGATGGTTATAATGTTGTAAACTATTGCAGCAATGGCCCTCAATGAATCATGTAACCACCACGGCACCAGTGAGCCTAGGCACAGGGAACCTGGCCCCCATTTCTGAATCCCAAGCAAATAAACAGTTGTTGTTAAGCCACAAGAAGCAAGGAGGACCAGAACACAGAATGCTGTTGTATGGTGACCATCCCTGCCATAGTATTCTACGTATGTAGGACAACACGGGAAGAAAGAACCAAACTGTTTCATCCACAGACTTTTTAAATTCAAACATGTAGTTCAGAGTCAGCCGGCACTCAATAAACATTAATAATTAATGTTACTTATCCCAAGTAATTTAGAACAAAGCATGGCAGAGAGAGAGGAGTGTAATGGGTTACATGGGAATAATGACCAACTCTTACGTTTTTAGCAGTAATTCAATACCCCCTCATGCCTGTGTACATAGCAATTCAGAGTCGCACAGAATGTGGACAAGTCCACTGCCCTCAAGACTACAGGGGTGTACATCACAACAACATTAAGAATGTTCATATCCTTTGGTATGTTGTTATGATCAGCAATACCACTTGTGGAAATGTACACTGCCTTGGCTAGCTTTTGTTGATCCAGCTCCCTCCCTCTTCCACTAACAATAACCCTCTTCTTTGTGGGATATTTTGTCTCCCCACAGCCCCATTTTATGGGTCTAACTGTAACTCTCCTTTGGCTGGCATCAAGCCCATTCGGGTTCCCTCCAGGGCTTTCCCAAATTGGAACTAACATCAAAAAGGCCAATTCTGGATGTGAGGCTTGAGAGCTATAATACCAGCAGCCGTATACGTATGATCTTTTTCATATTTCTTCAAAAGCTCATGCAACAGAGGATCCCATTTTTGCATGAGTATACATGCATGAAAAGGTCACAGCTGAGTGCTTCTTAGAGACTTCCCTACTCTCCACCCCCATCTCCTACCCAAAGAGGTAATAAGCACTGTTCATGACTGGCAGGTAACCCTAGGTGTGCTGATAACCCTAGGTGTGCTGAGGTGGGGCAGGAAAGAGGTTGAGTCACTGTGGCTCTGGGTGGGCTATGTGGACTGAACATGATGGGTTCGCATCTGTCTACCTCTACAACTGGAAGGTCTTCCCTAATAAATTCCCTCATGTTAGCGAAAAAATCTGTGCTAAAATCCAGGAACTATGTCATCCCTCTGCAACACTTTTGTCCTTGACATTCTGTCGATGGAACTCTTCTTTCTAGAACATTCTCCTTGATCACACCCACCTGCAGGGGACCCTAAAGACAACACCAACCCTAGAAGGGCAAGTTCCATCAGCAACACAGCTAAACCAAACCAGGAGAACCCCTTTCACTCTCCACAAGATAATGTCCTCTGAAAGCCTTCTTCATCAAAGTCCTCTATCATTCCAAATCCATGCTCCTGATAATATTATTAAAAACCAAGAATCATTCTTCTTCTTTCCTGCTCTTGTGCCCTCCTGGTACAAAGTGTCCCAACTTCTCTAGCAAATACCGCTTCATAATGTTCTCTTCTCTCACTCATGGAAATGGCGGCAATTTCAGATGTACTACACCTCCTTCCCAGCCAATGAGCACTGATACATTTTCTTATTGAGGTTTAAACCCCATTGCTTAATACTTTGAAAAGACATTCCTCTGAGAATAAGTTTAAAAAGCTGAAGATGGACAAGCTGCTCAGACATAAAAGAGCCTACAGCTTAACACATAATTTCATTTTAGAAGCTGTTAAAGAAAATCAATACCAGCCTCCAGATGAGTGTCAAGCTGCAGTGAGTGCTGCTAACTAGGCAAGCAGGACAAAGCACAAACATTTAGAGACACAGCAAAAATGGGTCACCTGCAACCTACTACCACTTTACCATCAACCCAACAGCATAAGGGAAGGATGTATTTAGCATGGAAAGTGCTGCAAAATTAGACTTATCCAGCCATCAGTAGGAACAGTCCAAGAATGATGACACCAAAAAAAGGAATACTCACCCAGGCTTTGCAATTAGGCAGAGAGATACCAAGATCAAAGGCAAATGATATGTTCATTTTTTATTTTTAAAAAGAGGTACAGATTTGAGAAGTGATTTCCTTAAGAATGCTGTCTGGGTTACTAGTCCGGATTATAAATCACATTATACCCTGAAGCCTACTTAATAAAAAAGAAGTTGAAAATAAACAAATGATTAGTTTGAAGCATGTGACTTTCTGAAACTCTCTTGAGGAGAAAGTTTTATTACCATTATTGGTGAACTGTTTTTAATCCCTGACATCAAAGCATAGATGTTAACCCTGGGGTTCTGAAATCAAAATAACTCATATATAACCCTAAAAATGTATTGTGAGAAATTGCCACATATTAACTTTAGTCTGTTTGGCAGGTTTGAATAAACAGAAGAGAAGAGACTAGGGAGAATCAGAAGACTTTGGTTCAAGTTCAACTCAACTATTTATAGATGATACAGGTCTAATTTAACTTTCTAGGCCTTGGTTTACTCAAATAAAGGGTTAGGGATAAAATATGTAAATCAAGCCCTTATAAACCCCATAGCAGTGTTCTAACATTACAGCACTGGCTCCAGAATTCCTACATTTCTCAAACTTTTGGAGAGTCACAGAACTTTAGGGATGCAAGGTAATCCCATTTTAGGGATGAAAAAAATGAGAAAACCAAGACCCAGAAAGGCTTAAGAGTTCTCTGTACAGTGAACACTTTCATAACCTGGGGAGAAAGGGGGCAGGGAGAGGTTCTGGTTTTCCCACCACTGAAATATGCATTTAAGAGACAGTTGAAAACCAAACTATTTTAAACACTAAAACAAATCCCCCCCACAAATATATAAACACTCTTCTTTATTTTGCTTCTGTAAATGTATTCCTGTAACACAAACTATTTATCATAAAGATAAAAATAAAGCCATTTCTTTTTCTATGAGACTCTCAACCCTACTCTCAACCCAACTGAGACAAAATCTTTACAATTAGGTTAGAAATGTCTAATGGAAACATCGACATAAAGTTAACCTCCAGCTATGCTGGCAGAAGTCATTATAATATGGATTATAGTTCCACTGGCTCAGGGATGCTGGTTTTAATGTTCTCAGAGAAATAAAGAATTAATCAGCAACTCAGAAGAAAACGTCGCCTAAAAATGGACGATTTAATCCAGACACCTCCATTGTCTCTAAAATTATGCCCTCAATCACCCAGTGTCAAAAACCTACTATGGCACCAAATAAATTGTGTGTGGTTAAAGAGACAAAATGTTCTTTTTTCTACAGGCTGTTATGGGAAGCAGAAAAAGGCTGACTATGAATCAGTTATATCTTAGATCAAGGATGGATATAAATTATAATAATTTGGGCATTCTGGTGGTTAAACCAAGAAAGCAGGAAAACCACTGCTTCCAAGTTCCAGCAACACTTCGAACCAAAAGGCTTGGTGCCAAAAAGTTAAGTTTGGGGCACCACAAGTGCAAGACAGGGTCATAAAAACTCACCTTAAATTTATTTGTGGACTTTTCCTGCTTCCACTAAAATCGATGACACTATTTCCCATCTCTTATTGTCAAATCACAACAGTCCGGAAGCCTGAACCAAGTTCACTTGGCAGGTAACAGGAACAACCCTAGGAGGAAGTCCTGAAGGATATCAGATACCATACTTCCTTTACTGCCACATACTTTTCATTTCAGAACCACCAGGATATATTTATGATGCTTTTTGACTAACACTCACCAAGCATTCTGGCTGACACAAACTGCAGAAACTGGCATACTCTAGGGAAGGTCCCTTGTGAGGTCTTTAAGTAGCTTAGATGAGTAAAACACTCAGACTACTTCTATAATGAACACCTCTCAGCCGCTCATAAATTCTTTCATTCCCAGCAATCAAGAAGCAGCTGTTAAAATCCTGGAATCTTCCTAGTAGCAGATCTGAAATACCTCCAGGCTGACCCAGGAAGCTTCACAACTGCTTTCCTCTCCTTCCCCTCCCCTGCCTCAGGAGTGCCAGCCTGGCAGGAATAAAGATGACCAAGGAAGGAAAAAAGACGGTAGCGGATCTGGTGAAAGCAGAGACGCAGACTCCCTTCATTTCCACTACAGAGAAATACCAGCCCTCTGTGCCAACTAACCAGGTTTCTCCTTTCCTCTCCCACCCCCACCCCTCCAAACACGCTTAACTTCTGCAGTCTGGTGTGTCTGGCATTTCCAGAGCGAGCGATCTCAGAAATCTTGAGCCCTTTCCTCAAATATTCTAAACCAGGAACTTCTTTTCCGCGCCAGCCAGAGTTTGCGGTCCAACCCACGTTAAGACTCAGCTTCCATTTACCTTGTTAACCTGTACGGACGACGCTGCTTCTGGGGTCAAGTTCAAGATGAAGGTTCCCTCCTCACCTCCCAAGTTAACTCCAGCAGGGAACAACGCCACTGAGAACGGTCCCAACACTGGAGGCACGGGGATCTGGAGCTGGCAGGAGAGGGCTGGGAGAAGGCCGTCGCCGAGCCTGGCGTCTTCCGCCCCTTGGCCGCAGCGCCCCGTTTCTACCTGGCCAACGCCACATTTCCTCCCGGAGCTTTACACAATAAGTCCAGTAAGTTTTGAGAACACCGGTCCAGGGACCTTTCTGTCTGCAAACACACCACACAATGCCTAGAGTTTCCTTCCCAGCCAGGCGTTCCGGAAAGCCGCCGCGCCAAAGCCGGGAGCCCCGCACACCCACAGCGCTGCGCGCCCGCACCCCAAAGTCCTCCAGGAAGCCAGTGCCCTGATATCGTCCCCCGAAAATGACCACCCTGCATCCAAGAACAAGGGGGCTCACAATCTTGACAATTACCGTTCTCAGCGCCCCACCCCTAAAGAAAAACCCCCAACGTCTAATCCTAACTCACCCCCACCCCCAATAAAGGAGTGTGGATATGCTAATCGCAGTGTTCTTGGAAGCAAAGCAATAGGCTTTCAGCCCAGACTGGGGCAATACGATGCCCCCGGCTTAAGTTCTCTCGGCAACTTCGCGACCCGCGCACCCCAACACTCCGGGGGGCGCCCAGGACCCCGCGGTGCCAGGCGCGCCTCCCCCCCGCCTCCCCCGCGCCAGGTACCAGGCGTAGCCCAGGCCCTTGCCAAGCCCGAAGGCTACAGAGAAGGCGGGAAAGGGGGCGAGCGGGCGCGCCGGACGGGGGTGGTCCCAAAACTCGAGCGTGCCCCAAGCGTTCCCGGTTCCCACCACCCCGGTTCCACCCGAGGCCGGCTCTGTCTGGCGCGGGGGAACCGCGCAAGGAAGGTGCGGACTCCCCAAAGCCGCCGAGACCAAGGCCCGGGGCGCCCAACATGTCTGTGCCTATTCCCGGAAAGCTCCCGGGTGTGCCCGGCGGAGGAGGGGGCGCTCCAGAAACTTTCCCACACGCCTTTCCCTTCTCCCATCACCCTCTCCTCCCCGGGTCCCTCTCGACCTCTCCGCACACTGGCAGCTGGCCATGCCCGGGGCGCTCGCAGGCCCGCGGCGGAGCCCGGGCTGCGGGAGTTACCTGCCGGGAAAGTTTCCAGCTCCTCAGCCGGTTCCCCACACCCAGGGCCGGGCCTCGGAGCGAGGCCAGCTCGGCGCTCCGCGGCTGCCTCTCCTCCGGCTCCCGAGGCGGCCGCCCCTCCAGCAGCTGCCACAGCAAAGCCTCCGCTCCGGCCCGTCTCCCCGCCTTGCTCTGCCCACACCGGGGCCTCATTGGCAGCGCGAATCCCCGCCCTTGCGCGTGTTCCCGAAGGCACCTTCCTCTCGCCCGCCCGCCCCGGCCGCGCCTCCTGCGCCCCTCCCCGCCCCGAACTGCGGCGGATCCAGGGACCGGCTGGAGCGCGGAGCGCGAACTTTCCGCGGGGCTCGGGCGCGAGGTCCCCTTGTCCCGCCTCTCGGCGCCAGGTCCGGGCCTGAGGCACCCTACCGTCCCTCTGGGCACCGGGTCCCCCGGGGCTGCGCCTAGGCCCCTCCGGGACCAAAATGAAATGGGCCATAGTCTTTTTTACAGCCTCTTCAAAATCAATAAAGCGACCCGGCCTTCCCTCCTCGCTGCTTTTTTACCACAGCCGAGGAGGACATATGGGAGCAATTAACCGAGCTGGAGTTTCCGTGGACGCTATAGGGTGGCTTGTGCGGCTTTCTTGGATTTGCTCTGCCTCACTTAACTACACACAAACACAAACACACTTTCTGGGGCCAGAATGAGCTAAATGAGCTGGAAGGTCTAAGAAGGCATCTCGCTGGCTGCGTCTTTTTATTTCCCAAAAGGAATGGGGGACGTTCTGGGGCCGGTGATTTCCCGGGCGTCCCTGGGGCCGCGGGTTTGGAGCCTCCTGCGACCGCTCCGGGCTGGCCCGTGCTGTCTGCGCTACATTCACAGAGGGCCAGCGTCGTGCTTCTGTCGGAAGGAGGTGGGAGGGACGGAGGGGAGAGAACACACAAAGATGCTATTATTTTGTCGGTTGGTGGCAGTAAATTAAACTCCTGAGTTCCCAAAATGTTTTGTTATTCTCCAGCAGAGCAAAAACCAGGATAGGGACTAGGGATTCGGGTGTCCTGGGTTCTCCAAGATCCTCCCAGGAATCCCAGGCAGCCAAATTTTCCTAAGGGACTGTGCCCACTTAATACCCGAAGCTCTCTAAGACAGCCTTCGTTGATCTAGTTGACCAAGGAAGGATCAACTAGAACTGCCGCTGCCTTGTGTGGCCAGCGGGAATTGTGCACGGGTCACCCCATTGGTGTGTCTGGAGCAGAGAATAGAGAAGTTGCTATAAACCGATTTATTGGTAACCCCTAACCTTGCGGTGGCAAACCCGCCTTAAAATACGATTGTGTTTTAAACAAGTTTCCTCATAAAAACTTCAACCTCACGCAGAGCTTCCCTATATAAAGACACCAGCAGGAGGGGTGTCCATATTTAAAGTTCTTATGAAAAGGGACAGGAAGCAAAATGCCACACAATCTCTTTTCATAAATTAAAAAGACTGAAATGGACTGGATTTTTCACCCGTAGTTTCAAAGGCCTGATTACTGCTGTGTTGATATTTGAGCAGTAAACACATCAGCGGCCTTGAAGTATTCCCGAAACAAGGCAGGATCGAATATTTAAAATAAAAATACAAACTTAAACCAGAAAACTATTGACTTCTTTCTCCATCTGAAATGTTTCATTGCTGAAAAATATGGTAATGTCTTATTTATCTTGGAACGAAATCTTTCAACAGACAAAAAAGCCAGACAGCAACCTTAATGATAAAAGAATGATGCAAACAAAAGACAAAAACTCCAAGCAGTCTAACTAATCTGAAATATTAAAATATAAGAGAAACAATCCTAAGAAAATAGACTGGTAAGATTTCCTGCTCCAGACTTCTTTATAATGGGAGAAAGGTATAATGGATGAAATTTATCATTTCTACCACATTTTTCTGGTTTGGCTCTTCTCAGCTGTATTTCCAAATTTTTGATGAAATTGCTTAGTTAAATAGGGCTTTGAAGGCAGTGCAATTTTTTTCCCTCTACTCTCAAAGCTCCTTAAGTAGCAAGTAGAAAATCACATAAATATGTTCATTACTGGCATCATCTTTAAATTATTTTTAGTTGAAAAAGTTTTGTCTTTATAGTTTCAGAAGTCACAGACACTAAAGAAGTAACTTCATCACTGCCTAGTTAGGAGTATTTAACATTCTAAACAGGCATACAGCTAGCAATCTGAAATGTGCACACAGAAAGGCCCTGTCTCCCCTTCTTCCTGTAGTGTTTATATAATCCAAACTACATATGTTATTATGCACAATCTGATCTCCAGCTTTAAACAGCTGACATTACATACACTATGTTGTACTAAGAACATCAAAGAAGCTCTTTTAAGCTGTGGGTGAAAATAGTACATTTTATAAAAGACAAGGCCAAAAAGAGTAAAAAAAAAAAAATGAAAATTCATGGGTGAGGCAAACAGGGGGCTTCCATTAAGATCCGTTTTGTAAGAAAAAAAGGTGAACATTTTCTAAACATCTTAATAAGTGAAGTATTAGCTGAGCACATATTAAAAAATTAATTTTAATTTTTTTAAATCTGCTTTTCCCTTAAAAAATAAAAGCGTTTTTAGTTAGTTATTAGTTGATGGTTTGTTTGAATTTTTAGGAAAAGGAAAGCAAGAATCATCTCTTGATTTTCTGAGGATATCTCTGCTTATCCCATCTACTTTAAGAAGCTCATTCATTACATTTCTGTTGATACCAGTTAGGAGAAAAAAAGAGAAATATAGATCACGTGAATAGTCTATGCTGCACACATTCCGTAAACAGACATACAAAATACTGGATTCCATTTTTAAATTTTCTGTCAGTTTGCCAGCAATGTAGCTTTTCTCAGCAGAGTGAAAGAAAACAGCAAATAATAAACTGGTCATTTTACTATACAATTTACTGCCCAGGGGAATAGGCTGAGGAAAGCGTGAGAAAAGAATGTGCCTTGTGAGTGTTAGCATGCTTTTTTTTCTTGCTTGGATTCGTAAGTACTTCTATTTTAAATCAAGTCTAAGTTGGGATCATAGCCAGTGTTTATTATGGTATGTGTAGTATAGAATACATAGTGAGAAGTGAAATGTTTAAAACACTGTAGTTAATTACATCCAAAAACTGTAACAGGGCTAAAAAAATTTTTAAGTCAATTTTTAAGGCAAAATTTAAGGAAATCTAGACTCAAAATAATTCAGCACACAAACACTTCTCCTTCTTTGGGGCATCTTTTAATGTTTACAAAATCCATTCTCCTTTGGTCCATTCATTCTTCCTCTCCCTTTTAACATTTTGGGGAAGAAAATAATTTTTAAAGACATTGAGAATAATAAAATAAATTGGGTGTAGTTAGAAATCAGGTGGGAAAAGCAATGAAATTGCATAACCCTACACAGTCCCAGCGTGTATAATGATCCATGGCCACACACGGATGCCAACACCATGGTCAGCTGCAAGCTAATGGCAGACATTCATCCAGGAATATAGAAAGCCGCAGCTGTGCACAGTTAGCCAGACAGTTAAAGTAAAGGAGTCATGGGACATATAAACCCCTCCACAGGTCTAACACATGGCCTGCCAACATTATAGAAACTCATCCAATATGGGTGAGGCAGTGAATTGTTTAAACCTATATGTAATCCACTGAGAGAAGAAACAGAGAGATAGAGTCAGAGGTTCACATTTCCTTATAAGAATATGAGAATAAATAAAGTCCTGGGAGAACCTGCTTTAAGACGGCATGCCATCTGAGTAGTATTTTAAATATAAATTTAGATTTAGATTTAGAAATCTACATTTATAAATTTAGATTCAGATTTTAAATATAGATTTTCATTAATCTTCAGATAGTGAAATACCCTATGGGGAAACAGGAAATTCCCTTGTTCAGGAAAGGTAAGGTAAGGCAATCAGATAGTAACCCCTCTGAGAAATGTCATTGAGTATGGCTAAGACAGTTTAAAAAGAAATGCATTCTTAACTTTGAGTATAACAGATGCATTTTAATGTTCTCCACCTTCCCTCTTTTCAGCAAGTTGTACTAGAAAAGGCACTGGAAATGGAGTCATAATATCTAAATGCCAATTCTCACTGGTACTTACTGTTTGTGATGACTGGCAATTTGTTTAGTATTTTTGAGCCCCAGGTTCCTAATCTATGAAAAAAGGAGAATGATATAGAATCCCAGCCTCACAGATGTGTTGGGAAGATTAAATTTTAAAAAGGATGAAAACAATTAATTAGAAAATGCTCTACCAAAGTTAGTTTTTATTTAGTAGATAGTAAGATGTTTTCCTCTCCCTGTTACCTGGGGCCACTTTGGCTTGAATAACAACCTAAAGGTTTGATCAGAGCAGTCCAGAATGCCTATATTTGTGCTCTTAAGGAAGAGTGACTTAAAGATGATTTAGTAGTAGGTAATAACTCCAATCAAGCTCTCAGAGACTTATCTGAGGGTAAATTGGCAGGTCTTGTCGCAGTCAGGAGTCATTTACAGAGATATATTTTCTCCTGTGTTACTGTAGAGGAAAAAGTGTAGTGTATGTCTAACACAGGCACAACTCTATGCAAATCAACATGTGGAAATTCTTACATAATATATTAATGTAAAGGAAATAATGTCTTTAAAAAAATTCTTGCTGAGATTCTTTGCAACTGCCAGTACAATCTTACTTATATTATTAATTAGTGACAATCTTTTCAATTCTGTGAAATAACACTGATAAATACCAATGGGATTATGAACTTGAACCCCTGAAATACTTTTGTAAGACCAAGCACTAATCAAAACTACTTTGTAGTTGCATATTTATTTGAAGAAATGCAAATCAGAAAATAGCACCTACTAAAAGATTTGGTTTAAAGGGGATGAGATGTGGGAGATGGGGGGACAAAAATATGGAAAACCCAGCCAAAATAGAAATTTTGGTTTTGTTTAAAAATCAGTTTGCTGTTTGTCTCTGGATGATCAGACAACTTAATCCAGAAAGAGATGAGGAATGTTGATATTGTGGATGATGAAGAAAATCAACTTGATAAAATTGAAGAGGTTTGTCCACTAAAGGGCCACATATAAGAGACAGCAGTAACTTCCAAGCCAAAGGGTGCATAAAACAGGATTCATGCATTTAGAAGTTTTTAATACAACAATTAGAAGTCCTATCTACCTTAACTATTAAAGATCTGAACATTTTTTATTTGGAGCAGAAACTGATTAAATATAAACTTTTGCTCCTCTGTCTTTCTTGTGTGTGTCATGTCTAAATGTCTCAGTGGTTTTAGCAGCAGTCATGTCTGCCTAAGAGAAAATAGGGCACTATGTAATTATCAGGAGAAATTAAACTACCAGGCTTCGTTAGAGAAGTCACCCCTTACCTAGAGCGTTTGCTCTAAAAACCAGCTACTTAGTAAAGATTGATTTGACTACTTAGTGAGCTGTAGCTAAAGCCCTGTTACCTTTCAGTGATTTCAAAGCTCTTCTTAAACCTCCTTTTGCTTTCACAGCTAATCTATTGCCTCTCACTCTTCAAGGTTTTCAGTGCCTTTGAAAAGACCACCTGAAGGGAAAGAGACTACTGATACGATTACAATAGAAACAGGTTAAAACAAGATATCAGGAACCCAAAATAAGACAGCAGTCACTGGGGGTTAAAATTAGATGCTGTCTTCTTTGACTGTCTTTTTTCCTTTTTTCTCTTTTTTCTTGGGCTCAGGAATAAATCCATTCATCTTTTTTCTAATTTGCCATGCCCCTGTTCTACCCCCAGGAGTCAACCAGCATGTTAGAGGCCTCAATCTTATTGGACAAAGAACAGGTTCCCACGATCGGTTTAAAAAAAACAAAAACCTACTATTTACCTGGGAAGCTGTATTTAACTTATTAAAAATCAGGTGACATGCAGAGAAATTAGATCACTTATACATTGCTAGTGGTAATATAAAATGATACAGCCTTTCTGAGAAATGGTTTGAAAGTCTTGGGGGGGGTTTGTTTGTTTGTTTGTTTATAGACAGAGTCTTGCTCTGTCACCCAGGCTGAGGCTCAGTGAGCTCCGGGGCTCAAGCAATACTCCCACATCAGCCTTCCAAGTAGCTGGACTACCCAGCTACCACGCCCAGCTAATTTTTATTGATTTTTAATTTTTAGTAGAGACAGAGGCTCACTATGTTGCCTGGGCTGGTCTTGACATCCTGGCCTCAAGCAATCCTGCTGCCTCAGCCTCCCCAAGTGCTGGGATTATAGGCATGAGTCACCTTGCTAGCCTGGGAGTTTCTTAAAACAACAACAACAACAAACTAAACATGAAATTACCATATGACCCAGCAATTGCACCCCTGGGCATTTATCCCAGGGAAATGAAGACTTGTGTTCACATGAAAAGCTATACACAAAATGTTTATACTAGCTTTATTCATGACAGCTAAAAACTTGAAACAATCCAGATGCCCTTCAGCAGATGAATGGTCAAACTGGGATACAGCCATACCATGGAATACTACTCAGCAATGAAAAGGAATGAGCTATTATATACATAACTTGCATGAATCCCAGGAAATTATGCTGAACAACAACAACAACAAAAATTCCAAAAGGCTACGTATGATCCATTTAAATAACCTTTTTTAAATTATTTTTATTTTTTTATTTTATATTTAATTTTTTTTTTTTTTGAGATGGAGTCTTGCTCTGTCACCCAGGCTGGAGTGCAGTGGCGCGATTTCGGCTCACTGCAAGCTCCGCCTCCCGAGTTCACGCCATTCTCCTGCCTCAGCCTTCGGAGTAGCTGGGACTACAGTCACCCGCCACAACGCCCGGCTAATTTTTTGTATTTTTAGTAGAGACGGGGTTTCACCGTGTTAGCCAGGATGGTCTTGATCTCCTGACCTCGTGATCTGCCCGCTTTGGCCTCCCAAAGTGCTGGGATTACAGCGGTGAGCCACTGCGCCCAGCATTTTTTTTTTTTTTTTTTTTTTTAGACAGGGTCTAGCTCTATTGCTCAGGCTGGAGCCGTCATGGCTCATTGCAACCTCCCACCTCCAGCTCAAGCGATCCGCCCACGTCAGCCTCCTAAAGTGTTGGGATTACAAGCATGAGCCACCACGCCTGGCCTAAATAACCTTCTTGAAATAATAATATTATGGAAGTGTCAAATAGATTATGGTTGCCAGGAGTCAGGGACTGTGCGCTGGAGGAGGAAGGAGGCGTGGCTGTAAAAGGGCAACAGGAAGGATCTGTGTAGTGATGGAAATGTTTTTTCTTGACTGTATGACTGTCAATGTCCTTGTGATAGTATACTATAATACTTTTGCAAGATGTTACCATTTGGGATAAACTGGATGAAAGGTACGAGAGATTTCCATATTATTTCTTACAACTGCATGTGTATTGATAATAATCTTAAATTAAAAGTTTAATTAAAAAATCAAATGGCAAAAAAATACTCAAGAAGCTGAAAACCAAAATAATAGAAATATTTGACTTGAAAAAAAATATTGGGCCGGGTGCGGTGGCTCAAGCCTGTAATCCCAGCACTTTGGGAGGCCGAGGCGGGCGGATCACGAGGTCAGGAGATCGAGACCATCCTGGCTAACGCGGCGAAACCCCGTCTCTACTAAAAATATAAAAAAATTAGCTGGGTGTGGTGGCGGGTGCCTGTAGTCCCAGCTACTCGCGAGGCTGAGGCAGGAGAATGGTGTGAACCCGGGAGGCGGAGCTGGCAGTGAGCCGAGATTGCGCCACTGCACTCCAGCCTGGGCGACAGAGCGAGACTCCGTCTCAAAAAAAGAAAAAGAAAAAAATGTCATGTGTATCATCACTTAGTATGACAAATATATCAAAAGCAAGATTGTCTCCAGATGTTGATTAAAATGTAACATCCAAAGGCCCTTGAGAAGAATGGTCTGTATAATAAATAATGCTGATAACCAAATGGCAGAGTGGCTTATAAGAGAATCACAATGAGTGGGACAGCTTTTTCACTAGAATGTGAGCTCCATGAGGACAAGCAACATGTTGCATGACTGAATGAATATATATTGTGCATTTTTCCCCAGTTATCTGTTGCTGTGTAATGAACCATCCCAAATTCAGGGACTTCATACAATAATGATCATTTATTTTGCTTACAAATCTAGGGTTTGACTGAGCTCTGCTAAGCAGTTCTCACACAATGTCCCTCATGAAGCTGCAGTTAGAATATGCCTGGGGTGGGATCTGGAGCCTGGGCTGGAAAGATTTAAACAGCTAGGCGCTGGAGGAGCTGGGGCTCCTTAAGCACCTATATGTCTTCATGTGATTTCTCCAAATGGCAGTCTCAGCACAGCCAAATCTCTAATGTGGCAGCTGGAAGGCTCCCAGAGTGAGTTCCCAAGTACAGCAGCAAAGGCTGAATGGCCTTTTCTAGCCTAGACTCAGAAGTCGCATAGCATCCTTTAATCCTCTTGCTGAGAGTTGCCGTGTACTATTAAGACCCTGTGCTTTATTATTATTATTATTTTATGTATTGATTTTTGAGACAGGGTCTCACTCTATTGCCCAGGCTGGAGTGCAGTGGAATGATCTCGACTCACTGCAACCTCCACCACCCAGGTTCAAGCGATTCTCCCACCTCAGCCTCCCAAATAGCTGGGACTACAGGCACATGTCACCACACCCGGTTAATTTTTGTATTTTTTGGTATAGAGATGGGGTTTCACCATGTTGGCCAGGCTGGTCTCGAACTCCTGACCTCAAGTGATACACTCGCCTGGGCTTCCAAAAGTGTTGGGATTACAGGCGTCAGCCACCACGCCTGGCCTATTTTTTTGTTTGTTTTAAGTTTTCTGGCTCCTAGGGCAAGGCGCGGTGGCTCACGCCTGTAATCCCAGCACTTTGGGAGGCCGAGGTGGGCAGATCACGAGGTCAGGAGCTCGAGACCATCCTGGCTAACACGGTGAAATCCCGTCTCTACTAAAAATACAAAATAAGAAATTAGCCAGGCATGGTGGCAGGCGCCTGTAGTCCCTTGCAGTGAGCCAAGATCGCGCCACTGCACTCCAGCCTGGGCGACAGAGTGAGACTCCGTCTCAAAAAAAAAAAAAAAAAAAAAAAAATTCTGGCTCCTTGAACTGAAGACCTTTTGCTTTAGAGACAGATACGCTTACATTCACAGCCCAGTTCTTCCTTTCCTGACTATGAGTCCTTGACAAAATGATTTAATCTCTTTGCCACCCAAGGTGAAACCCTTATCTTAATAATTGGCACCAAGACTTCCCCTCTAGAAGGTAACTGTCTTTACTGGGAAAACATTTATTGGAGTAGAAGGTGAGACCGTATAATCCTCAGTATAGTTTAAGTGGCGAGGCATCAGAGACAAGGGCCAAACTGCTTTAAAGTGTGACAAGGAGAGAACTTTGTGTTTGCTTCTGAGGAAAGGCAGTAAGAAGAAACTGCAGACAGTAGAAGGTAGCAGGCTATGTGTATGAAGGAACTTTCCCTCCCACAAGAAGATCCCTGCAGTGGGGTGGCTAAAGGACATTTTAAGAATAAGTGCTCGTTATTAAATTTAAAGTCGTTGGTGGTAATGTGCTGCTTCTGTGTCTCCTTCCACGCCATTCTCCCTCAGCCACTGACATACTTTCAATAATAATGATTTTAACCACTTTGCAATGTAACAGCATATTATAGATAATAAATGGCAACAAGTATTACAATTATTGATCAAAAGATCAAATTTACATATCTTAATAAAAACGACTAATTAAATATTGCATGATATACCAGTTAAGGGTACGATCAGAGAAAGAAAACTCAGCTTAAATGGGCTTAACCAACAGAGGGGTTATTGGCTCACTTAAGTGGCAAGATCACAGATAAAGTAAGCTTCAAAATTTGGGTGATCCAGCAACTCAAGATCATCAAGGATTCATTTTCTTAACATTCTCTGCTTAGCTATGTGCAATGTTAGCTTCATCCTTCATTCTAATGCCAATTCCCCTTGTGAATGTAATGTGGCTGGGAACTGCAACTGGGCTATGTGCTTCCAGATTTACATCCAGTAGGAGAAAACACACATTTCTGTCCCAACATTCTAAGCAAGAGTCCTGAAATTCACCTTGATTGTATCATTTGAGTTCCAATGTCCACTTTGAAATCAATGACAGTGGTTGGTGGTGACGAGGGGGAACCATGCTGATTGGCCTGTCAATCATGGCCTATCCCTGTCAATGGTGGAAAAGGTAGTTAGTTTTCCTTGAAGCATGTAGGCTACACCAGGAAAAGGCAAGTTCCCAAATAAATACCCTGTTAGGTAGAAGCAAACCAACTAATATCCACCACAACTGGCAAATACAGATTACAGACAAAATTCTTCAAATTGTGAACTATTGGGGGGAAATTAATTAAGGGGCTCTTTGGTGGTTTAAAAAAACAAATTACAGGGTTTTTTAGCCATATATTTTTAAAAACTTTTAATTAAAAAGTAAACCTTAATGCCAAAAATGCAAGGGAGGGCAGAAAGATCACACACAAGGCTGTCACTTCACACTTGGAGGGTTGCACAGCAGCCAGGCAGAGGAGCTCCTCACTTCCCAGACGGTGGAGGGGCCGTAGCCACAATTTTTTAAAAAGTTGGAGCCAGACGCGGTGGCTCACGCCTGTAATCCCAACACTTTGGGAGGCCAAGGCGGCAGATCACTTGAGCCCAGGAGTTCGAGACCATCCTGGGTAGCGCGGTGAAACCTTGTTTCTCCTAAAAATACAAAAATTAGCCAGACATGGTGACGCCATAGTCCCAGCTTCTCGGGAGGCTGAGGTGGGAGGATCACTTGAGCCCAGGAGGTTGAGGCTGCAGTGAGCTGTGACTACACCACTGCACTGCAGCCTGGGTGACAGAGTGAGACCCTGTCTCAAAAAACAAAAACAAAACAAAAAGGTTGGGAATAGCTGATATACAAGGAAGTAAAAGAATGGGAAGAAAACAGGATAATTGATGGATTGAAAATTTAAAAAGAAAGATTGAGAGAAAAAAAGAGATAGGCAAAGATAAATTAATTTTAAGAGTCTTGTCTCAATAAGAAGCTGATAAAGTTTTTTTCTCTGAACATGAATGTCATAGAGACCTAATTATAAGGTTTATTAGAGCCATCAGCAAAATGAAACAGGATAGAACAGAACAGAACAAGAACAACTTGTAATAAATCTCACCTAAAAAAAGGTAGGGACAAATACTAAATAAGAGATGGCTACAAGTAGAGAAGGATCTGAAACCCAATTATTTAATGGCAATATTTGTGTGACCTTTTCCCCCATTAATGTATAGGACTTTGAATACTACAAATGAAACAAAGAAAAAATAGTTTTTAACAATACTGAAATTGTTTAATATTTGTCTTCATTTCATGTGGCTGCCGCAACAAACTGCCACAAACCGAGTAGCTTAAAACAGCAGAAATTTATTTCCTCACAGTTCCGGAGGCCAAAAGTCCAAAATCAAGGTGTTGGCAATGCTCCATCCTCCCTCCAGAGGCTCTGGGGGTGAATCCTTCCTTGCCTCTTTCAGCTTCTAGTGGCTCCAGGCATTTCTTGTCTTATGGCTGCATAACTCTAGTTTCTGCCCTCATCTTCATATGGTCTGTGTCTTCTCTTCTTCTGTATGTCTCAAATCTCTCTCTTTCTCTCTCTAGCTCTATCTCTGCCTCTTGGTCTTTCTCTCTCTCTCTCTCTTTAAGAGATGAGGTGTTGCTAGATTGCCCAAGCTGGAGTGCAGTGGCTATTCCCAGAGATGATTACGATGCAGTGCAGTCTTGAACTCCTGGGCTCAAGTGATCCTTGAGTAGCTGGGACTTCAGACGTGTGCCACCATGCCCAGTTTCTGCCTTTCTCTTATCCAATCCAACACCTGTCATTGGATTTTGGGCCCCTATCCAGATAACCAGGAAGAGCTAATCCTAAAACCCTTAACTATTACTTCCACGGAGACCCTTTTTCCAAATAAGGTAACATTCACAAGTTCCAGGTATTTAGACATGGACCTATGTTTTAGGAACCACCATTCAACCACTACAATATTTATTAAAACAGAAAAATAATCTAACAAAAATTGAATAAAGACCCTAAGACTAGATTTAAATTTACAAATAAATTATATTTGTTAATGAAATGTTTACATTTAAAAAAAAAAAAAAAACCTATTTCCATTACCAATTTTTAAAATGCAAAATAGGACTTTGGGTGCCATTATACTCACATTAACATAATAAAATATGTATTAGAATTAGAAGACCCAGTTTCTAAACCAGGATCTAGTCAGGAAATTAGCAACCAAGCTAGTTATTTCAAAGAGAGGGTATTTAATACAGGAAACTATATTGTTGGGAGAACTGAAAGATCAAAAGGGAAAGGTAGGTAACCCTGAGATTAATAAAGATAGAAAGAAAGAAACTGGCAGAATAAGAAGGAGGAGGTAGCACTACCACAGCACAAGACTGCATGTCTTATTGTGTCATTGGGAATGCCAAATAGGATTCTGGGAACACCAGAGAGAGGACGTCCAGAAATGAAGTCACTTCTAGAAATACTGCCAGAAGCAGAAAGGAAGAAAACTATGGCTTCTTCCTCCCTTACACTTTCTAATTTTCTGCTGGCCTCTTCTATTGACAGAACCTAACAAGAAGCCAGCTAGAAATGAAGCCTGGGAAATGTGCTTTGCAGGCTTCTAGCCCCAGCATTGTGAAGCAGAGTAGAGTGGGGTTGGTGTGGAGCTATGAGACAACAGGTAAATAATTGGCACATCAAGTGATGTGGAAAAGCAGGTGTATTTCTACATTGCTGATGATACTGTAAGTCAGAGAACAATTAGAGATAAGTAACTCTTTATACACATTGACTAAATAAGGCCACTGTGGGGAACATCATCCTGAGAAATAACCTAAGTGCAAAAAAGAATTTGTACAAAAATGTTTGAAGTAGCATCATTTATAACAGCAAAACCATGAAAACAGCCCGTATACCCAGCAATAAGGGGATGATTAAGCAAGCAATGACTGATCAATGTATCAGAATACTCTAAAGCTTAGAAAAAAACGCAAAACATGTTTCAAGGCAATATGAACATGTTCATATGAAGTAAGGTTAAGTGAAAAAAGTAGAATGCAGAATTATATGTCTACTACACTAATTACATCTGTGTAAAAATGTACTGATGTATACTAACAAAGATCAGGGGAGACTTGGAGTGATATAACTGGTTTGGAGCTTAATGTTACTTAGGCTTCTTCTGTAAAGTTGGCTAAGTTCTTAATTAAAAGAGAGGCTGGCCGGGCACGGTTGCTCACGCCTGTAATCCCAGCACTTTGGGAAGCCAAAGCGAGTGGATCACCTGAAGTTGGGAGTTCGAGACCAGCCTGACCAACATGGAGAAACCCCGTCTCTACTAAAAATACAAAATTAGCCGGGCGTGGTGGCGCATGCCTGTAATCCCAGCTACTCAGGAGGCTGAGGCAGGAGAATCGGTTGAACCCGGGAGGCAGAGTTTGTGGTGAGCTGAGATCATGCCACTGCACTCCAGCCTGGGCAACAAGAGAGAAACTCTGTCTCAAAAAATAAAAAAAAATAAAAAAAGAGGAAGGCTGGGTGCAGTGGTTCATGCCTATAATCCCAGCACTTTGGGAGGCAGATAGGGAAAGATTGCTTGAGGCTAGGAGTTTGAGACCAGCCTGGGCAACATAATGAGACCCTGTCTCTACAAAAAAAAATTTTAAATTAGCCAGCCTTGGTGGCACACACCTGTCATCCTAGCTACTTGGGAGGCTGAGGCGGGAGGATTGCTTGAGCTTAGGACTAAGTTTGAGGTTACAGTGAGCTATGATCATGCCACTGCACTCCAGCCTGGGCAACAGAGCAAGAACCTGTCTCCTTAAAAAAAAGAGAGACAGAGAAAAGTAAATGAGTCTTTAATTTTATTTTTAGATTCCAAAACAACTGAGAATTTTGTGTTTCATATTAAGCTACTTTAAGGAAAAAACCAGCACACACACACACAGTACAACCTGGCTAACCGTTCCCACCATGGCACTTTTTACAACTCTGGCATTAATCACTGCCATGGCCTGAGGCCAGCATCCAATTGGTCTAGAGATTTTATTTTACAACCTGAGAACACTGGCTGGCTCCCAGTGCCTCTGCTCTCCTGCCCTGAGCGGAGCCTTTCTTCTTGTTGCTACACTTCATATTTTCTACTACAGGCCAGAAGCTGTTAAAGTTAAGTAAAACAATGAATAAAGATAACAGAGTGAGTCCAAAAAAAAAAAAAAAGCCCAGCATTTTAATAATTATTTAAGTTTTTGTCAATATTTATTGCTTCAAAAGATTTTGTTTTCTCCTTGAACCTGAAGTACTTTATAGCATGTCTGAAACACACACCCTAAGCTAAGAGGGCAGAAAGGCCACACCTTTGCCTCACCCCTCCCCCAATCCCTGTTGCTGCCCAGAAGCACTGATGTGCCAAGTTTTTTGGACCCATGAACCCTGCCTCACTAGTAAGCTAATACAGATGCTTGTCACAGCTGCCTTAGGACTATCTGGAGTCTGAGAGTATGTGGTTACAGCAGGAAAGACATGACATCATAACTGCCTCCCACAGGGACCTGCTGGCAGATTGCCCAAGAGACCTTGGCCGTGCCCAGAACCAATCTCTAAACTTGACAGACTTTCCACTTTTGCCTTTTGTGATTATTTGAAAATCATCTTCCAAAGACTGCCTAGCTTCAGATCCCAGTTTTGCTACCCATCATCTGGGTGACCCTAGGTCAGTTAGTTAAGCCCTCTGTGCCTCAGTTTCCTAATGTAAAACATGAGAGGAAAACCAGGAAATAATAGTAAGTACTTCATAGTTTTGTTGCAAAGATATCAGATAATGCACTTGAGGCTCAATGGAAGATATGACTCGTTCTCTACCCAAGATCCTTTCTATTCTTCTTTTTTTGTTAACAGAAATATGATTTTGTTTGGGGTGGCAGTGAGCCCAGCTAAAATACTCCCACAGACTCCCTTACAGCTACGGTGATCATATGATTCTACAGGGAGAGGTTTCCAGGAAAGCAGCAGATTCTGATGAAAAAAGGACAGACCCAGCTGGCGTGTATATTTTGCTCTTTGCCCTTCCTTTTTCATTCTGTCTGGAATGAGGATACCTGCAAGAAAGGCAGCCACCTTGCAACGAAGAGGACAAGAGCCACATGCTAAGGATGGTAGAGCAGAAAGCTAGAAGGAACCTGGGCCCCTGATGATGTCCTGAAGCAGCTGTGCCAGTAGCGAGCCATCTATCTCCAGACTTCTTGTTACACGAGAAGAATGAACTCCATTTGGCTAAGCCACCATGGTAGTTTCTCTTATATGCAGCTGAATGCAATCCTGATCTAAACTCATACCGCCTGCCAATAACACCTTAAGAACGGTTACCTTAGGCCAGGCACAGTGGCTCACGCCTGTAATCCCAGCACTTTGGGAGGCCAAGGCGGGCGGACCACCTGAGGTTGGGAGTTCGAGGCCAGCCTGACCAAAATAGAGAAACCCCGTCTCTATTAAAATACAAAATTAGCCGGGCGTGGTGACGCATGCCTGTAATCCCAGATACTCGGGAGACTGAGGCAGGAGAATCCGCTTGAACCCGGGAGGCAGAGGTTGTGGAGAGCCGAGATCGTGCCATTGCACTCCAGCCTGGGCAACAAGAGCAAAACTGCCTCTCAAAAAAAAAAAAAAAGAACGGTTACCTTTTATTTTTCTATGAAGTACCATAAGTCAGCTATCTCTGTGCTGAACACTGAGAGAAGTTCACAATTATTGTCATGAAATTTAGCTATGGCAAATATTACATAAAATTATCAATTATCAACTAGAGTTGGTAAACATTCTTAGTAATCAGAGACATTGGTAGTAATAACATTTGTTGAAATAGAATTTGACATTCTAGGATAGTGTTTTATTGCTGCTAGGTTATACTCAACTAGCTCTTTATTTTATTAATAAATCTAGTAAAGTCATGGGAGGTGGGGGAATAGAACATTTACATATTTTAAGTGATAAAGGCCTGCTCAGTGGCTCACATTTGTAGTCCTAGCTACGTGGGAGGCTGAGGACCACTTGAGCCCAGGACCTAAGGTTGCAGTGAGCTATGACTGCATCACTGCACTCCAGCCTGGGTGACAGAGTGAGACCATGTCTCACTCCATGTGGAAGCGTGGATCCATCCCCAACATGAGAAAAGTTCCTTCTAGCTTCAGTCTGGACAAGTGACTTCCCCATATGACCAGGGTGAGATCAGAGAACCAATCAGACATCCCTCAAGCCACCAATTAAATGATGTTCCTTTTTTCTCAGTTTGAACTGTTGGTTGTTTAAGTAGAGGAAAGCAGCAGGAGCAGCAGGAAAGGTTGAATTATGCTGCAAGAACACCTCCACCAAAATCCCAGTGGCTGAAAATAACAAAACTTGTTTCTTATTCATTCCACTCATCCTTCCTGGGTTAGCTGGGACACACTCCTCATTATAGCTGTGGAACTCAAGCTCAGAGAGCAACCATCATCTTGAACATTGCCAGCATCATGTCGAAAGGAAAATGGGCCTTGCTTTGGCAGTTTCAAGTATATGTCACTTTTTGCTCACAACTTACTATCTGGAACCAGTCCCATGGCCTCAGGTAACCAAAAGCGAGCCATGAAGTGCACTTCTACCATGTGCCAGAAAGGGTAGCACCAGAAAATGTTGGCGAACTTTGATAATGCCTATCAAAGAAATAGCATCACTGAGTGCATATTATGTGCTAGCTGTGTGTGATGTCACTTATGTTATCTAATTCTTACAATACATTTGGATATTGTTTAACTCCAGTTTTCAGGTGAGAAATTGGAGGCTTAGACAGGCCAAGTTATTTGTCCAAGACACCCATCTAATGTGTGGATTTGATTTTAGTTTCACCAGATTCCAAAACCTATGCTTTTTCCCTGGCCTCCTAGTATAACACATTGAGCTGCTTACAACCTCACAATTTTGGGAGTTGGGAGAAGTGGAGAAAAACAGAGTAGAGGAAACGGTTTATGTAAGAAATAATTCTCTCGACAAAGCTGAAGTATGGTAACCAATGGGGCCATACTTCCTTGGCCTCATTAGTATAATGAGGTGACCAACTGAACTAACTTACCTAAGGACTTAAAACTGATCACCACAAGCCCCGAAACAAAAATGACTAAAATAAGATTGTGGACAAGGAGATACTCGGTATGCTGAGTGAATTGGACAGACAATACCATCAAATCGAGAGGCAGCATTATGCTATCAAGTGGTAACTTGATAGCTTGATACCTAACAAGTGTTAACTTCAGAATGTTTCCTATTACCCCAGATGATAACCAATTGCTTTAAGGGGCTCTCTTCACTACTGAATAATTCTCACCTTTAATACCTAAAGAGTGTTTATGATTTTCAGAAGTTCATTAACAGCATTTTTTATATATATAATATTGCTCTGACTATAATAATGCTGACAGGGATTCACATTTCCAAGTAAAGTATGCACTCAAACACAGCAGAGACACTGATTCTCTCTAGAGGTCTCAGAGCATGGTTGTGTACCATTGACCTGCTTCTAGAAGAGATGTAATTTTTAGCAAGAAAAGGATGATCCTTTAAGCTTTTAAAATAGTTTTTGCACTGTAATTTATTTATCCTACATAGCTAATGGTAAGGCCTTAAGTATTCAACCAGAGTTGATATTAATATAATATAGCTAGATTTTTATTTCTCTAAGCACATTCTTAAAAAATTATAAACCTAAATATAATTTTATCTTTTATAAAATGCTTGTGATATAATTTTTTTTGTTTTCATTTTTGTTTTTGTTTTGAGATGAAGTCTCACTCTTGTCACCCAGGCTGGAGTACAATGGCACGATCTCGGCTGACTGCAAACTCTGCCTCCCAGGTTCAAGTGATTCTCCTGCCTCAGCCTCCCGAGTAGCTGGGATTACAGGCGCCCACCATCACGCCCAGCTAATTTTTGTATTTTTAGTAGAGACAAGGTTTCACCATGTTGGCCAGACCAGTCTCGAACTCCTGATCTCAGGCGATCCACCCGCCTCAGCCTCTCAAAGTGCTGGGATTACAGGCATGAGCCACTACGCCTGGCCTTGTGATATAATGTTACATGGAAAAGCAGTCTGTAAACATTTACAGTTCCATTGGTTCCAGTACATACTACCTTCAACACACTAATCTGGATGTGTGTAGATGGGCCAATTTCCCATCTCACCCCTATTAGGTCTGTTTTAGCAGTATTTGTCAGTGCATTATAGATTATGGATGAATTTTCCCCTTTGTTCCTCAATTTTTTTTTTTGAGACAGAGTCTTACTCTATTGCTCAGCCTGGAATGCAGTGGCACCACCTTAGCTCAATATAGCCTCCACTTCCTGGGTTCAAGTGATTCTCCTGCCTCAGACTCCCGAATAGCTGGGACTGCAGGCATGTGCCACCATGCCCAGCTAATTTTTGTATTTTTAGTAGAGACGGGGTTTCACTGTGTTGGCCAGGCTGGTCTCAAACTCCTGACCTCAAGTGATCCACCTGCCTTGGCTTCCCAAAGTGCTGGGATTACAGGCATGAGCCACTGCACCCGGCCTCAATTTTTTTTGTATAATACTTTTATGACAAAATATTTTCTAAACTCGAAAACAGCATTTACAATATGAATTCAAATACTTCTGGTTACATACTTTTGTGTTCCTGTAGTTTTTTTTTTAATGGAAATCACTGTGAGATAGAGTATCAAAGACTCAAATAGTATTCTTAAAATAATCAGTTAAGCATGGAAGTCAAAACTTAATTTTAAGAGGAATGTCTTAGAGTTGAGGGTCAACCCCTTCATATAACAGCCAAAATTTGAATCACCTGAATAAATAAAGAGAGGAGAAGGAAAGGGCAATTTGAACTCTGCAACCTCTCATATTTAAAAGAAGAAACAGAAGAGGTAATTCCAATCGACCCTTTGTGTTTTTATGGGTTTTGCATCTCTGGGAAGGTTAAGATGACAACCCATTCTAAACACACGTCCGTTTACATTAGCAGCCTTTTCTATGGGTGACTTAAGTGCATATTTGAAACATTCCAACAGAGAAACAAAAAAGACATCAAAGGGCCAAATAAATCCACACAAGCATGGGAATTTCAGAGGCGTTTATTTGGACTTTATCTCACCTTGTTTGCTCACTATAATCCAAATGAGACCATAAAACAGTCAGTACCCAAAAGCCCTGCTTTTCATAGTCAAAACAGGGTTAGATCTTGACCCTCTTTTGGGAAAGTTATAGTGGATGCTCTCTGTTAGCAAAGGGGACTAGGGGAGGATGTTGGGGTGAATTGTTTTACTAACACATTTGAAGTGTGTCAAATAGGTGTCAAGTTCCTGCCTGAACACTAATTAAATCTGGATGCTAAAAATGAACAAGAACAGGTTGACAGCAGTTTTTATACTACTTGGGTGGTAGCTGCAATGACCATGACTGGAATGGCCCTGAACCCCCCACATTGGGTTGATGATGTAATTTAAGGAAAACAATTAGTTTAACTTTTCAGACAGTCTAGGTCTAGGTTCCTTTGTCTTAGCCTGATATTCTCTTTTTAATGATTTTGCCCCTTCTTCTCTTACACTCCTTCCTCCCTTGATGGTGTCATTACACATGGAAAATTGCAGATGTTTAGTTTATATAACAGGCAAGACTAATGTTCACTTTAAACCAAATCTGGTACATGGATAAAATCCATATAACAGCACATACAACACTCACACAAAGAACTCTGGGGCCCTTAACTTCAGTAAGAGCTAAAGAATGTTTTTAAGTGGAGAGGAAGAAATGATGGGAATATTTGCTACAGGATGCAGACATCAGTCCCCTGGTACCATTAGCTCAACAGGAATTAAATGTAACTATGAGCAGGGGAAGTCATTAAGCCAATGGTCTTTTTCTAGGAAGTCCTTACTCTGCAACCTGGCTAGACTGATTTGTTGGGTTTAGCCAAGTAGTGCAGACATAAAATAATTGGGAAGAGAAGAAATAATGTGAGCAAAAGAGAATACTGAAGTTCTAATGGGTGCAACACCGAGGAAGACTATGGAGGTGATAAGAAAGAAGCAGATATTGAATACTTACTTAACTTATTTCACTGATATCTTAACCAGTGACATCACGATAATCAATACTGCAAGTTGAACTACTGGTTCTTTAAGGAAAAAAATCAGAAAGGGGTTCTTTGTCCTCTGTTAACACAAACATAAATGTTTGTGCAACGAGAGAAATGTCTGTGGTCTCTTCCTCAGCACATTAGGGATGACTGGGAAATATTCCAAATTAGAACAACATAATAACGATCAATGACTGGCAATGTTTTATGTTTTATATCACCAGGAGCAGATATTTAATATATTCTTTGCCTGTTTCCTTATATATGCAGTCACCACTACTAGTCACTGAAAGAGTTTGTTACATATTTTTCAAAATATGTATTATTATTTATAGATCCAGCAAATATACTATTTTTCCTTAAAGGCTGCCTGCCTCTCCTTTTTTTTTTTTTGGCCAGGTCTTACTCTGTCACACAAGCTGAAGTGCACAGTGGTAAGGTCATGGTTCAGTGCAGCCTGAACCTCCAGGCTCGAGCGATCCTCCTACTTCAGCCTCCTGGGTAGCCGGGATTACACGTGTGCACTGCTACCACATCCAGCTAATTTTTTATTTTTACAGAGACAGGGTCTTGCTATGTTCCCCGGTTGGTCTTGAACTCCTGGATGCAAGCGATCCTTCCTGCTTTGGCCTCCCAAAGTCCTGGGATAACAGATGTGAACCACCATGGCTGCCCCCTGCCCCGCCTTTTTTAAAAGTTAAATTACAAACACTGATTGTAAAAATGTAAACAATGAATATGAATATAACAATCTAGGCTCGGTGCGGTGGCTCACGCCTGTAATCCCAGCACTTCGGGAGGCCAAGGCCGGTGGATCATGAGGTCAGGAGTTTGAGACCTGCCTGGCCATCATAGTGACTTTACGAAAAATACAAAAATTAGCCGGGCATGGTGGTGCGCGCCTATAGTCCCAGCGACTCAGGGAGGCTGAGCAGGAGAATCGCTTGTACCTGGGAGGTGGAGGTTACAGTGAGCCAAGATCGTGCCACTGCACTCCAGCCTGGGCAACAGAGCAAGACTCCATCTCAAAAAAAAAAAAAATCTAAAAAGTAAAATGTTCTCCCTTACCTTTCTCATGTTTATACTTATTTTGGTTATCTATTGCCATGTAAGAAATTATCCCTGAAACTTAATGGCTCACGTAGTTTCTCTGGATCAGGAATGCGGGGTAGCTTAGCTGAGTGGTTCTTGGTCCAGCGTCTCTCACAGGTTGCAGCCATGATGCTTGCAAGGGCTGTAGTCATCTGAAGGCTTGGCTGGGGCAGCAAGACCCACTGCCAAAGTAAGCCTGGTGAGTGATGCTGGTTGTGGGCAGGAGGCCTCACTTCTTCACCACATGGGCCATCACACAGCACTGTGTGGATGTGTGGATGTCTTCATAACATGGAAGCTAGCTTTCCCCAGGGTGAGCAATGCAAAAGATAGAGCAAGAAAGAGGCCAAATGACTTTTATGGTTGAATCTAATAAATCTCACACACACACACACACACACACACCACTCAGTCCAGTTCATATTTAGGGAAGTGAAATCAAGCCCCACCTTTTGGAGAGAGAAGTAGGAACATATTTGTGGACATATTTTAAAATCACCATAATGGGGCTGGGCACGGTGGCTCACACCTGTAATCCCAGCACTTTGGGGGGCCAAGGTGAGTGGACCACTTGAGGCCAGGAGTTTGAGACCAGCTTGGGCAACATAGTGAGACCCCCATCTCTTAAAAAAAGCCCAAAAAACCTGCCATAGTGCTGCTATTTCTTAAAGGTAACCACTAATAATATTTTGGTATGTAACTTTCTAGACCTTTTCCTATGTACATACAAATATATATGATATACATATGAATATATATATTACATATAGATGTAATACATGTATGTCTTATAAATATTTATAATTATTTTACAAAACTCTTAGAAAATGAATGAGAAAGTCCAGTACCATTCTGCTACCTACTCCTTTGTGTGTCACCTGTTTTTAGTTTATTGAAGTTTTCAGGATTTGTTCCTTTTTCCTAATGTTCTGGGATTATATGAGGGTATGTCATGGCTTTATTGTTGTTGTTGATTTGTTTGATTTGTTACACTGAGCACTCAGTGGGACTTATCTTCTGAAGATTTACGTCAATTGGTGGTAGAAATTTTTCTTCTATTATTTCTTTGATAATTTCCTCTACTCCATTTTTTCCTATTCCTTCTTTTTAAAAAAATCTCTCCTGTTGATCAGATGATAGTCTTCTGGATTCATTCTCTAACTTTCTTATTTTCCATCTGCTACTTTTCTTTCCTTTCTTTCTTTCCTCTCTCTCTCTCTTTCTTTCTTTTTTTCTTTCTTTCTGAGATGGAGTTTCGCTCTTCTTGCCCAGGCTGGAGTGCAGTGCACAGTCTCAGCTCACCGCAACTTCTGCCTCCCAGGTTCGAGCGATACTCCTGCCTTAGCCTCCCGAGTAGCTGGGATTACAGGCATCCACCATCACACCTGGTTAACTTTTCTGTATTTTTAGTAGAGATGGGGTTTTGCCATGTGGCCAGGCTGGTCTCGAACTCCTAACCTCAGGTGATCTACCTGCCTCGGCCTCTCAAAGTGCTGGGATTATGGGCATGAGCCACCACGCCCAGCCTTCTCTCTGTTACTTTTCATCAGTACTTTGGGAAAAAAAGGCTTTACTCTTATAATCAGATGAGGTATGATAGTCATCGCCTCTAGGTTCAGTCTTGCTTTTTTTTTTTTTTTTTTTTTTTTTTGAGGCAGGGTCTTTCTCTGACACCCAGGTGAGAATGCAGTGTGCACTAACATGATCACAGCTCATTCCAGCCTCGACCTCCTGGGCACAAGCGATCCTCCCACCTCATTTTTTTATTTTTATTTTTTTTGTAGAGATAAGGTTTCACTATGTTGCCCAGGGTGGTCTTGAACTCCTGGGCTCAGGTGATCCTCCCACCTTGGCCTCTCAAAGTGCTGGGATTACAGGCATGAGCCACTGTACCTGATGGCTCAGTCTTTCTTGATCACTGTCCTTATAGTCTGGCCATGGGATGAAACTTTTTTTAAAAAGTCAGAGGAGGCTGGTCTAAGCCCACTCAGCAGCAGGAGTGCTGTTCTCCCACCATTATGATAACTTGTCCCCTGAAATCTCTGCTTCAGTGCTCCTGCCAATGCCATTTTAAAAGCTTGCCTTCTATTTGTACACAGTACATATGTTTTCTATTTATAGCTACCTTACTCTTACTCATACTCCATGTTTATGGATGATTCCTGTTGCCTTATAGTATGCGTGCACAACTGCTATGGCTTGAATGTGAGGGACACATTCAAGCCATAGCAGTACATTCTATCTCAAGAAACCACTTTAAGAATCTTAAAGTGTTCATGTGTTGAAAACTTAAATCCCAATGCAATGGTGTTGAGAGGTAACCTTTAAGAGGTAATTAGGTCATGAGGGCTCTGCCCTCATGAATGGATTAATGTTGTTATTGCAGGAGTGGGTTGGTTATCTTGGGAGTTATCTTGGGAGTTGGTTACTGACAAAAGATAAATTTGGCTTCCTTCCTTTTTGGCTTTCTCATGCTCTCTGGATGACACAGCAAGAAGGACCTCACCAGATGCAGAGTCCTCAACTTTGAACTTCCCAGCCTCCAGAATTGTATGAAACAAATTTCTATTCTTTTTTTTTTTTTTTTTTTTTGAGACAGGAGTTGTCACTCTGTCTCCCAGGCTGGAGTGCAGTGGCGCAATCTCAGCTCACTGCAACCTCTGTCTCCTGGGTTCAAACAGTCCTCATGCCTCAGCCCAGCTGGAATTACAGATGTGTGCCATCACGCCCAGCTAATTTTTGTGTTTTTTGTAGAGATAGGGTTTTGCCATGTTGGCTGGGCTGGTCTCAAACTCCTGGCCTCAGATGATCCACCTGCCTCGGCCTCCCAAAGTGCTGGGATTACAGGCATGAGGCACTGTGCCAAGCCTAAATTTCTATTCTTTGTTAATAACACAGTCTGTGGTATTCTGTTATAGCAAGACAAGACAGACAAAGACAATGATTTTCTCATCTTTGGTAGCTTTCAGCTTTTCCTACTAATGACAACATCCTCCCTGTATTTCCCACAAAATGTTTTCTAGATAATCTAATTATGTACCTAATCACCATCATTCCTGTTTGGGCAGAGCTTTTGCTCTAGGTAACCTCTTATACCTCAGCTTTGTAGCTTGGCTGCCCTTGAGTCAGTTACCACCTCTGGCAAAATCAGCTGTGGAACAGGGAAGGGACCAGGAGATACCATCAAAGCAAATCCTGTCTGAGGACCATTCAGGGCTACCTACCTAACTGCCAAGTAGCTGTGGGCTGGGTGTGGCAAGGTGTGGCCAGCCCTTAACGATCACTTTAGGCAGGACACTTAACCTTAGGAACTTCAATGGCCTCTTGGAAAAGTGGAAATAACTAAAGGTCTCTCATCTATTTCATTGGATTGTTATGAACGTGACTCTATTTTTTGTTTTTATTATTTTATTTATATATTTATGTATTTTTTTTTATTTTTTTAAGAGATAGGGTCTCATTCTGTTGCCCAGGCTGGAATGCAGTAGCATGATTGTAGCTAGCTGCATCCTTAAACTCCTGGCCTCAAGCAATGCTCCCACCTTAGCCTCCCAACTAGTTGGGACAACAGGTGTGTGCCACCATGGCTGGCTAATTTTTTTTTGTAGTGATGAGGTCTTGCTATGTTACCCAGCCTAGTGTTGAACTTCTGGGATCAAGTGATCCTCTCACCTTGGCCTCCCAAAATGTTGGGATTACAGGCATGAGCCACCATGCCCAGCCTGTTGTGAGAATGAAATAAAATATTATAAACTATAAAACACGGTCCAGGCATGGTGGCTCAAGCCTGTAATCCCAGCACTTTTGGAGGCCAAGGTGGGCAGATCACCTGAGGTCAGGAGTTCGAGACCAGCTGGCCAATATAATGAAACCTCATCTCTACGAACAATACAAAAATTAACCGGGCATGGTGGTGTGCACCTGTAATCCCAGCTACTCAGGAGGCTGAGGCAGGAGAATTGCTTGAACCCAGGAGGCGGAGGTTGCAGTGAGCCGAGATCGTGCCATTGCACTGCAGCCTGGGCGACAGAGTGAGACTGTCTCAAAAAAAAAAAAAATTATAAAACACTGCATAATGTATGTGAAACAAGTAGTAAAGTTCCTGGAATATAATAGGTGCTCCATCAACAGTAGTGTAACAAGATGCTGCTAGGTGTCCAGTACCAAAATGAGCTATTAGCCAGGTGCAGTGGTATATACCTGTAGTCCTACCTACTGGGAGTCAGAGGTGGAAGGGTTGCTTGGTCCCAGGAATTTAAGTCCAGCCTGGGTAACATAGCAAGATCCTATCTCTGGAAAAAAAAAGAAAAAGAAAAAAAAAAAAGCATCTCAAAACAGTAGACTTTAGTGCAGTCATCCTTGGAGATATTACAGATTTGGTTCCAGACTACTGCAATACAGTAAATATCACAATAAAGCAAGTCACACAAATTTTTTGGTTTTCCAATGCACATAAAAGTTATGTTTACACTATACTATAGTTTAAGTGTGCAATAGCATTATGTCTAAAAGAATCAATACCAGCCGGGCACGGTGGCTCACGCCTGTAATCCCAGCACTTTGGGAGGCAAAGGTGGGTGGATCACGAGGTCAGGAGATTGAGACCATCCTGGCTAACATGGTGAAACCCCGTCTCTACTAAAATACAAAAAAATTAGCTGGCGGCACAGTGGTGGGAGCCTGTAGTCCCAGCTACTCGGGATGCTGAGGCAGGAGAATGGTGTGAACCTGGGAGTCGGAGTTTGCAGTGAGCCGAGATCGCGCCACTGCACTCCAGCCTGGGCGATAGAGTGAGCCTCCATCTCAAAAAAAAAAAAAAAAAAAAAAAAAAAAAAGGAATCAATACCATACCATTATTTAAAAATACCATAATTTAAAAATACTTTATTGCTAAAAACCATAAACCATCATGAGACTTTAGTGACTTGTAATCTTTTTGCTGATGGAGGGTTTTGCCACGATAGTGATGCCTGTTGACTGATTAAAATGGTGGTTGCTGAAGGTTGAAGTGACTGTGAAAAAAAAAAAAATTTTTTTTGAGACAGGGTCTTACTGCACACCACTGAAGTGCAGGGGTGTGATCTCAGCTCACCGCAGCCTTGACCTCCTGGGCTCAAGTGATTCTCCCACCTCAGCCTCCCAGGTAGCTGGAACTACAGGCACATGGCACCATGCCTGGCTAATTTCTTGCACTTTTTGTAGAGAGGGGGTTTCACTATGTTGCCTAGGCTGGGCTGTGGAAATTTTAAAAAATAAGACAACAATGGGCTTGGCATAGTGTCTCACGTCTGTAATTCCAGCACTTTGGGAAGTCGAGCCCAGAGGACTGCTTGAGCCCATGAGTTCAAGACTAGCCTGGGCAACATAGTGAGACTCTGTCTCAAGGAAAAAAAGACAACAATGATGTTTGTTGTACTGATGGAGTCTTTCCTTCATGACAGATTTCTCTATAGCATGTGATGCTGTTTGATAGCATTTTACCATAGAAGACCTTTCAAAATTGGGGTCAATCTGCTCATACCAGGCTGCTGCTTTACTGGGTTTATATAATATTCTAGATTCTTTGCTGTCATTTCAACAATGTTCATAGCATCTTCATCAAGAGTAGATTCTATCTCAGGAAACCACTTTAAGAAGCAACTCTTAATCTGTTCATGTTTTATCATGAGATTGCAGCAATTCAGTCACATCTTCAGGCTCTACTTCTAATTCTAGTTCTTGCTATTTCCATCACATCTGCAGTTACTTACTTCTGTGAATCTTGAACCCCTTAAAGTGATCCATGAGGGTTGGAATCAACTTCTTCCAAATTCCTGTTAATGGTGATATTTTGACCTCCTCCCATGAACCACAAATGTTCTTAACGGGGAATCCTTTCCAGAAGGTTTCCAATTTTTTCCCCCAGATATATCAGAGGAATCACTATCTATGGCAGCTATAGCCTCACAAAATATATTTCCTAAATGATAAAACATGAAAGGTAAAGTGACTCTTTGATCCATGGAATACAGAATGGATGTTGTGTTAGTGCACATGTAAACAATATTAATCTCCTTGTACATTTCCCTTAGAGCTCTTGGGTGACAAGCTGAATTGTCAATAAGCAGTAATATTTTGAAAGAAATCCTTTCTTGTAAGCAGTAGGTCTCAATACAAGGCTTAAAACATTTGTGACACCCCACCGGATACAGTGGCTCACACGTAATCCCAGCACTTTGGGAGGCCAAGGCAGGTGGATCACCTGAGGTCAGGAGTTTGAGACCAGCCTGGTCGATATGGTGAAATCCTGCCTCTACTAAAAATAGCAAAATTAGCTGGGCCTGGTGGCACATGCCTGTAATTCCAGCTACTTGGGACGCTGAGGCAGGAGAATCACTTGAACCTGGGAGGCAGAGGTTGCAGTGAGCCGAGATCGTGCCATTGCACTCCAGTCTGGGTGACAAGAGCAAAACTGTGTCTAAAAAAAAAAAAAAAAAAAATGTGGTAATCATGCTATAAATAGATGTGCTGTCACCAAGGCTTTGTATTTCCATTTATAGAGCACAGGCAGAATATGTGAAGCATAATTCTTAAGGGCCCTAGGATTTTCAGAATGGTAAACAAGCATTTGCTTTGACTTAAAGTCACCAGCTGCATTGGCCCCCCCAAAAGAGGTCAGCATGTCCTTTGAAGCTTTGAACCCAAGCATTGACTTCTTTTCTCTAGCTATGAAAGATCTAGAGGGCACCTTCTTCCAATATAAGCCTGTTTCATCTACACTGAGAATGTGTTACTTAGTGTAGGCACCCTCATCGATGATCTTGCTAGATCTTCTGGATAACTTGCTGCAGCTTCTATATCAGCACTTGCTGTTTCATGTTGCATTTTAATATTATGGAGATGGCTTTCTTTAAACCTTATGAGCCAACTTCTGCTAGCTTCAAATTTTTCTTCTGCAGCTTTTTCACCATTCTCAGCCTTCATAAAATTGAAGTGAGTTAGGGCCTTGCTCCGGATTAGGCTTTGACTCAAGAGAATATTGTGACTGGTTTGATCTGTCCGGATCACTAAAACTAGCTCCATCTCAGCAATGTTTGTTTTGCTTTCTTATCATCCATGTGCTTAATGAAGTAGCACTTTTCATTTCCTTCAAGAACTTTTCCTTTCTATACATAACTTGGCTAACTGTTTGGCACAAGAGGTCTAGTTTTTGGCCTATCTTGGCTTTTTTTTTTTTTTCTTGAGATGCAATCTCGCTCTTTCACCAGGCTGGAGTGCAGTGGTGCAATCTTGGTTCACTGCAACTTCCGCCTCCCGGGTTCAAGCGATTCTCCTGCCTCAGCCTCCCGAGTAGCTGGGACTACAGGTATGTGCTACCAAGCCCAGCTAATTTTTGTATTTTTAGTAGAGACAGGGTTTCACCATGTTGGCCAGGATGGTCTCGATCTCTTGACCTCGTGATCTGCCCACCTCAGCCTCCCAAAGTGCTGGGATTCTGTCTTGGCTTTTGACATGCCTTCCACACTAAGCTTAATTGTCTCTAGCTTTTAATTTAAGGTGAGAGACGTGTGACTCTTTCTTTCACTTGAACACTTAGAGGTCAGTGTAGAGTTATTAATTGGCCTAATTTCAATATTTTTGTGTCTCAGAGAATGGGGAGGCCCAACAAGAGGGAGAAAGATAGGAGATTGATTGTTGAAGAAGTCAGAACACACACATTTTATGGATTAAGTTAATCATCCTCTATGGATGCGGTTTATGGTGCACCAAAACAATTACATGGTAACATCAAAGATCGCTGATCACAGATCACCAAAACAGATATAATAATAATGAAAAAGTGTGAAATATTGTGAGAATTACCAAAATGTAACACATAGACATGAGTGAGCACATGCTGTTGGAAAAATGGCGCCAGTAGGATTGCTTGATGCCAGGGTTGCTGCAAATCTTCAATTTGTAAAAAACGCAGTATGTGTGAAGTCCAGTAAAGTGAAATGTGGTAAAATGAGGTATGCCTGTATTGCTTATTTGGAGACTTTATAAAAATGGAAGCGTATAGTATAAATATACAGTTGGCCTTCCGTATCTGCTGGTTCTGCATCCACTAATACAGCCAACCATAGATCAAAAACATATTTAAAAACCCAATATGACAATAATAATACAAATTAAAAAATATGGTATAGCATAGCATTTACATTGTATTAGGTATTATAAGTAATGTAGAGAGACTTTAAATTATACAGGAGGATGTGTGTAGGTTATATGCAAACACTACACCAGTTTATAGAACAGGCTTGAGCATCTGCGGATTTTCGTATCTGCGAGGGCCTGAAACCAATCTCCCATGGATACTGAGGGATGACTCCACACCAGTTTACCTGTCTATGCCACTGGTGATGGATATTTGGTTTGTTGCCAGTCTGGGGATATTATTAGCAAGCTGCTATGAACATTCTTGTACATGACTCCTGGCATGAGTGTATACACATTTCTTTAGGGTAAATATATGGCTAGGAGTAGAAATATTGGGTGATAAAGCTGGGCATGATGACATGTGCCTGTATTCCCAGCTCTTCAGGAAGCTTGCTGGAGCCAGGAGTTTGACAGCAGCCTGGGCACCATAGGAGACCCATCTCAAAAGAAGAAAAAAAACTGGAAACGTTGGGTGACAGAGTACGTAAATCCTCACCTTGACTACAGAATATTTTCCAAGTGGGTTCTCCATGTACATCCTCACCAGCAATTTAGAAGAGTCCTCCCTGTTCCACATCCAAAAAAGGATTCTTCATTTTGAGATAATATCCTTCTGCATGAAAAATACTTTTATAAAAAATAAAAAATAATGACGGTTAACAGATTGCTCTTTTTACATGCCAAAATAAAGATCTACTAGTTCCATTTAGGAACTTCTAAGCTTTTCCCCTGAAATTCTATTGGATCATGACATCTCAAATGCTGTAAACCATTGTTGCACAGAACACATACAATGTAGATTGTCCTTTTTTTTTTTCTTGAGACAGAGTCTCACTCTTGTTGCCCATGCTGGAGTGCAGTGGTGCCATCTCGGCTCACTGCAACCTCCACCTCCTGGCTTCAAGCAATTTTCCTGCCTCAGCCTCCTGAGTAGCTGGGATTATAGGCACGTGCCACCACAGCTGGCTAATTTTTGTATTTTTAGTAGAGATGGGGTTTCATGTTGGTCAGGCTGGTCTCGAACTCCTGATCTCATGAACCACCCACCTCGGCCTCCCAAAGTGCTGGGATTATAGGCATGAGCCACTGTGCCTGGCTCTTTTTGTTTTTTAACATCAAAAACCACTTAATGTATATAGTAGTCAGCCTCCAAGATGGTCCCCAGTGCACCTCCTTTCTTGGTATTCATGCCTTTGTGCAGACTATTCCCACATATTAGGTAAGGGCTGGTTTTGCAAACAATAGAAGTGTCAGTGAATGAGTTCCCAAAACTAGGTCATAAAAGACATTGCTGCTTCAACATTGGTCTTTTGGATCAATCACTCTGTGGGGAGTCAGCCACCATGTGAGGATGCTCAAGCAGCGAGATGAGTAGGCCCATATGGAAGAGAACCAATTTACCAACACCAACTTGTGAATGAAGTGAATGAGCCCCTTGAACACAGAGCCTTCAGCCTCAGTCAAGCCTCCAGATGATTTCAGTCCCCCAGTCCTTGAGTTTTCCAGCTAAGATCACAGAAATCATAAAGCAGAAACAAGCCATGCCCTTCTGCCCTGTCTGAATTCCTGATTCACAGAAACCATGAGATAATATATGATTATTTTTGACTTGAGCCACCAAGTTTGGGGATAATTTGTTACACAGCAAGATATAACTGATACAACTCACATGACCATCTAGGAAGGTCAAAAATTGGCCCAGAATTTGGATTTTTGAACGACTTCATGCAGCAATATAAAGATCTAGTACTTCTATTTAGGCCTTAATTTTTTTTCTGAGTCCAATTATGCCTCTAGATTTAATTACAAGTTTAGAAGAACTAGAAGTGACATGGAGACATGTTAAACAAACATACTGCAGAGAATATAGGAAATTCTAAAGCACAAATTACTCATTTTCTTCAATCAATAAATTGAAAAAACAAGATGAGGAGGGGAACCTGTAAATTAAAAGAGACGTAAGAATAGGTTGTATTCTTCCCAATAACAGACGCTGTCTCCTATAGGGAACATTTCACTTCCCGTCTCTCTGCTGACATCAGCTTTGACCATGTGGTTTGCTTTGACCAGTGAAATGTGAGCAAATGTGATGGTTGATTGCTACTTCTGAGCAGAAACTTTAAAAGACATTGTGTGTTTCAGCCATTCCTCATTTCCATCTGCCAGGAACTGGGCATATCCCAAACACAGACTGTTTCTTTAGCTTGTAGCCAGGAGTGAAGAGGATGCAGGGCTGACTCACAGTGGAAACTCACGTGAGCAGGAAATAAATCTGGGTTGTTGTAAGCCACTCCAATTTTGAAGTTGTCCGCTAAACATAACAGCATAACATAATGTACTCTGACTCATATAAGTAATGTTTCAAATACAATATGTAAACCTTGTTAGGATCTTGACTTATGGGACAATTGAAGAAATTTGAGTATGTACTAGATATTTTTGATGATAATTAAGAAATTGCTATTAATTTTTTAGGTGTGTGAATGGTATTGCAGTTAGGTTGAAAAGAACAAAAAGTGGCCGCTCATGCCTGCAATCCCAATACTTTGGGAGGCTGAGGCAGGAGGATTGTTTGAGTCCAGGAGTTCAAGTACAGCCTGGACAACATAGTGAGACCCCATCTCTATTTAAAAAATAGAGAACAAAAAGAATTCCTACATTTTGGATACATGTTTCAGAGGAAAGGGAGAGTAGGTGAGGGAATGTTTGAAACAAGGTTGGCCATGAGTGGACAACTGTTGAGCCGTGTGGTAGATACATGTCAGTTTATCATACTATTCTCCCTACTTTTGTGGATGTTCAGAAATTTCCATAATAAAAACTTTTTTTTTTTTTAGACAGAGTCTTGCTCTGTCGCCTAGGCTTGAGTACAGTGGCGCTATCTCGGCTCACTGCAACCTCTGCCTCCCGAGTTCAAGTGATTCTCCTGCCTCAGCCTCCTGAGTAGCTGGGATTACAGGCATCTGCCACCACGCCCGACTAATTTTTGTATTTTTAGTAGAGATGGGGTTTCGCCATGTTGGCCAGGCTGGTCTTGAACTCCTGACCTCAAATGATCCACCCACCTTGGCCTCCCAAAGTGCTGGGATTACAGGTGTGAGCCACCGTGTGCAGCCCATAATAAAAAGTTTAAAAGAAAGGGTTTGTTGACATGATTCCCAGAGTTGTCCCTTGACTCCCAAAGGGGTTCAGAAAATATGGGAGCTGGAAGGATTGAGCTGACTACTTAGGTTTATGAGTGTGAGTACACAAAAGAGATGTTTGGGTCAGGCCTCAGGAATAAGATACTGAGACTGATTATTTTCAGTGAGAAAGATGTTTCCTTGGGAGCATTACATCAGGTCAGAGCAGTATCAGGAAAAGTTTGAGAGCACTGGAGAGCTGTAGGGAGCTGAGGTGTCAGCCTCCACCTCAACTGAGAAATAGGAGAGGTGTGGCGTAAGTAGACGCAGTCTCTGCCTATTGGCTAAAAACAAATGTAGTATCTGTTCCTATCAGTTAAAGCATCGAATGTGGTCTCTATGTTTAGGGAATTAAATTAATATTTGGAATTGGGAGACGGTTTGGGAGCTTGCTCTATCCTCTCCATGCCTCAGCATGTAATTGCAATGCTTTCAGGAGTGGTGCATTCCTTTTGAGTTAATGACAGATTGTTTTCTTTTGTTCCCCCTAGTGTTCTACAAAGTGCTCTAATTCACTGTTAATGAGGCTCCAGACTGCATTTCCACCATTTGTGCTGCAAAAAATAGAGTTTCCCATAAGTGAAGTTGACAAAGCAGTGGGCTTGAGCTATCTTGCCAGTACCACATCCAAGAGAGTGTTGGACAAGAAGATCACTTGAGTGAGGGGCAGCCTGGGGTGAGGGGGAGAACAGGCTGAGCTAGAAATCCCAGGTCAAGGGACTGTGTGCCAGGACATGTGTCCCCAGGGAGCAACAACATGGGCAGCTACAGAGGGGGAAGAAGTTCTCTTGGAGTTACAGAGGCAGCAGCAACCTCGATGAGAGCACCCAGTGCCCACCCCCTCCACCCCTTATCTAGAGGAGTCAAGTAAAATGACCGTGACTCTCATTCTGTCTTCCAAACCTAGGGAGGTCCTCTCTGAGAAAGGAGGAGAAGATGGGTATGCAAGAGCAGATATAGCTCCCATCCTTGCCCTTGCTGGACTGGCAGGTACTGGGACAGTGGGGCAGGAGAACAGAGAACCTGGAATTCCCTGCTTTTGACATTTTGCTTTTGTGATTGAATTTTCAAAATGAATGAGATGCCATGTGCGGTGGCTCACGCCTGTAATCCTAGCACTTTGGGAGGCCAAGGTGGGTGGAAGACCTCAGCTCAGGGGTTTGAGACCAGCCTGGGCAACATGGTGAAACCCTGTCACTATTAAAATACAAAAAATTAGCTAGGTGTTGTGGTGCATGCCTGTAATCCCAGCTACTTGGGAGGCTGAGGCATGAGAATTGCTTGAACAGGGAGGCAGAGGTTGCAGTGAGTCGAGATAGTGCCACTGCACACCAGCCTGGGGGACAGAGTAAGACTGTCTCAAAAAAAAAATAATAATAATAATGAAACAGAGCATATAGAAATGGGACTGGGAAGTTATGGAATTGAATGGAGACATCATTAAGACATTAAGGAAGCCTAATGCCCAGAGTAAAGCAGGGATTCCACAAGAAGCTGAGAGCAGTCAAATAGTTTCATGCTTACACCCCAATGAGTTGTTGCTCCTCAATTATTATAGGGTTTCTTCACTTCCCCAACAATACAACAAAAAACAAAAACAAAACCTTTGGTTAAGATCCACTTCAAACTAGACAAAGCCTTTCTTTGGCAATTGCCCTCTGAATCTTTCTTCCCTTCTGCCTTCTCTCCCTCATCCTGCAATAAATCCATGCCCTCCTGCTACCCTCCTTGCAATTAACAAGAGCCAAACTTATGTACCATCAAGGACACTAAAAATAAGTATCTATATTTTCTTCTAATATTTTGCCTACTGCGCCCTACTTTCAGTTAAATTTCAAAAGCAAACGAGTGAGATGTGTCCTAAATAAACATGCCTATGAACTCTGCTATAGTGTTGGCTGCATAGTTTTTGTACCATAACCAAATACTTGTTTTCTATAGAGAGCAAAAATTTAAAAGATTTCCTGTGTTGATATGTTGATATTGAAATTATAAAATTCCACTTGCTTCATCAAAAATCTGTTTCTTTGAGGACTGTTTCCCACTGATAATTCTGGTATTAAAGAGCTCTAGTTAGTGCTACCTCTGATGTGCCCAAGTCACATGTAGAATCACTTCCAATCTGCCCACACATCTGAAAACACATTTTTCAGCAATTATAATATCAAGAGCTGTGAAGCTTCCTTGCAAACAGAGCATTGTATCAGCCCATGTTATTTTAATCATTCATTTTTAATGAGGCACCTATGAATATCTTTAAAAATCAGAGTCAAAGGCAGGCTGTCACCTAAAAAAGAAGTCAAGTTGTGGTTTGAGGGTTTTACCAACATTAGACAATTATTGTAATAATTTAAATACTTCAGCTTAAACAGCAAGATATATGTTTGTGCTTTCAAAGTGAGTTCTAATATTCACCCTAGCAGTTGCTAATTAACATTTGAAGTAGTCTAATGGGGAATAACACTCCAGGGGGTGGTTTGTTAGCATTTAAGGGCCCTAATCAGCACCTTAGACTTGGAATCTATAGCTACTACAGCTCCTTCAACTATTCCTTTCTGAATCTACACTAGTAAATTTATTGTTTAGCATAAGAGATTTTAGAAATAAATTCTTAGGCTGGGCGTGGTGGCTCATGCCTGTAATCCCAGCACTTTGGGAGGCCGAGGCAGGAGGATCACTTGAGGCCAGGTGTTTGAGACCAGCCTGGGCAACGTAGTAGAACCCCATCTCTACAAAAAATAGAAAAAGTTAGTCCAGTGTGGTAGAGTGTCCCTGTGGTCCCAGCTACTCAGTTTTGGGTGAGCCCAGAATGGTACTCCAGGCTTAGGTGTTTGTTTAGTATTGTGCCTGCCACTGAAGGCAGTGCCCAGTCGTTTGATCCACTGGATTCTGCTCTGGGGCATTGTGGCGTCTAGTTCAAGTGAATACTTCATGGAAGACTATGGCCAGAGAGTCTGGAGCTCACCGAGCTTATGAGGCTGATTTGCCTGACTCAGGCTTGTTTGCTGATAGGCCCAAGACTCACTTTCATGGACCTCATCACCCAGTGACCCTGTGCAGGGGCAGAAGATCCAAGCTCCCATGACTCAAAGGGGTGAAGGCCCCAGCAAGGCCCTAACAACAGTGTACCACCAAATTAATTTGAACAAGTTAACAACATTTAACTATCCACAAGTAGTTACCATGAGATGTATTTAATAATAATTTTTAAAAGAGGGCCAAATAGGAAAAAAAAAAATCTACATATGATGGTCAAAATTCAAGGAAGATTTATAGAAAAACATGTGGCTTTGTCTATATAATAATAATAATAGAATTATATGGAGCTTACTATGTGCCAGTAACTATTCTAAGCCATACCTTAGTAGAGACATACTATTATCTTAGTATTATTATTATTTTGGAGACGGAGTTTTCCGTGTTGCCCAGGCTGGCCTCAAACTCCAGGGCTCAAGTGATCCTTCTGTCTCAGCTTCTTGTATTCAGAAACCAAGGGACTACAGGTGTGCACCACCGTGCCCAGCTCATCATATTATTATTCCCATCTTACTGATGAGGAAACTGAGGCACAAAATGTGACTTGTCCTAGGTTCTACAGGCAGTCTGACTCTGGAATCCAGGCTTGTACCCACTTTAGATACCGTAGTTTCCTTTCTGAAGAATAACAGTTGGTATGTGACTAGAAGCCACAATAGGAATTTATAGGGTTAAAGAAAACTGGACTTGCTATAAAAGCCCAGGGGAAAACTAAGGAATTCTGAGGTTTTCCTTGACTTCAGAAAAGGCTCTTACCAACAAGAGATTTTTTTTCTGTCAAGCATCATTTCAGCAGTAGATTTCTGTGATGAATTAAAAATAAAGATCTGTCACTTGGTTGATGATGTGTATAACAGTTTTCCTAGACGCAACAAAACTGTGGAATTTTAGAAGGCTTTGAAGAGAAAGGCAGGCAACTTGCCTCTCTCTTTTCCGTATTTGACTTCCTTTCTTTTTACATTTCCCTATAATGTCTTATACCAGAACAACCATTCACACATGAAGTTACTGATCTAAGTCACAGCAAAACATTCATGTTTTTCTATGTTCCTTTCAGCCTCTCAGTGAGGGCAAAAGTTGGGATAATCTGATTACTAGCATGGTTATTTGGTGGACTCTTCACTGGCAGTTGTAAACCTGATCTTGCATCTTTCCTTTGCAAGTTCCTCTCTGGCCATTGCTCTTAGAGGGGACATAAACCACCAGCCACAACCATCATTCTGTGGATTTTTTTTAAACCCATTTACTCACCTTAATTCCTGCAACAGAATTTTATCCACATATTAAATAAGCGAGTGTTTGGAGGTCCACTCAGGGCCCCTTCCCATTTTCCTGTCACTAAGGCAACGTGGTACTCATCAGCAGCAGCCCTGTCTCCTCAACTAGCTCCGTGTACACTCAGGATCCTGGTGAATGACTCATTCAACCACATTACACAGAGCTATAGAAAATTGACCCTGAGCATAGCAGACTAACAATGGTTTTGGGGGCTGTCAGATTCCAAAACTTTTAGAGGTTCTAAGATATTTAGGGTTCTTGTAACTGTTACTTAGAAAGTTGTCAAGCATTTTTTTAAAAAATCCCCAGTGTTTGCACATACCAGATTGTTTTTATGTAAAAGTATAATAGTTAAATAATGTATTCATCAAATTTGAATTGAGTATTAGGAATTAATCCCAATGCAAGAAATTTAAGAGGAAAAAGATATAGACCCTGCCGATCTGTTGGGCTGTTTTGGTTGCAGGTGGTAGTAACTCAACTTAAAATAGCTTAAAAAAAAAAAAGAAAATGTATTGACTCATGTAACTGAAAAGTCTGGGTGTAAATTTCAGGCATGACTGGATCAAGAGGACTCAAATGATCTCATTAGGACTTCTTTTTCTGTTTTCATCTCTGCTCATCTTTGCCTCTGTTTGTATGCTGGCCTCATTTTCTCTTACCAAAGATAGCTTCCTCCACTATAACCTGAATGAATGGCTATAAGAAGCTCCAGCTTAGATCATTTTTGGAGGTCAAAGAAGTACAGGAATAGAGATCATCTCTCAATAAGAATCCACTTATCAAAAATCAAGAAAGATATTGATGGGCTCTACTTGATCACATGCCCATCTGGCTGACCAATCTGGTTAGGGAAATGAAGTCCTCAGATTGGCCACACTTTGATTACCTGCTTCTCCTTCGGATGAGGAGGGTTTACTAGCAGTTGTACAACATGAAATACGTTTTCCACACAGGGATAGGAGCAAACGATGGACAAAAAGAACAGATATTTGCTGTGGTAGTCAGCCTCCAAGATGGCCCCAAATGATCTCCACCTCTTCATACAGTCATGTGTCACTTAACAACGGGGAAACATTCTGATAAATGTGTCCATAGATGATTTTCTCATTGTGTGAATGTCATAGAATATACTTACACAAAGCTAGATGGTATAGCTCACTACACACCAAGGCTATATGGTATAACCTATCGCTCCTAGGCTACAAATCTGTACAGCATGTTACTGTATTGTAGGCAATTGTAACATAATGGTGAATGTTTATGTATCTAAACATATCAAAACATAGAAAAGGTAAAGTAAAACTACAGTATTTTGATCTTATGGGATTACCATCTTATTTGTGGCCTGTTGCTAACAGAAATATATATATATTTTTAATTATTATTATACTTTAAGTTTTAGGGTACATGTGCACAATGTGCAGGTTAGTTACATATGTATACATGTGCCATGCTGGTGTGCTGCACCCATTAACTCGCCATTTAGCATTAGGTATATCTCCTAATGCTATCCCTCCCCCCCTCCCCCCACCCCACAACAGTCCCCGGAGTGTGATGTTTGCCTTCCTGTGTCCATGTGTTCTCATTGTTCAATTCCCATCTATGAGTGAGAACATGCGGTGTTTGGTTTTTTGTCCTTGTGATAGTTTACTGAGAATGATGATTTCCAATTTCATCCATGTCCCTACAAAGGACATGAACTCATCATTTTTTATGGCTACATAGTATTCCATGGTGTATATGTGCCACATTTTCTTAATCCAGTCTATCATTGTTGGACATTTGGGTTGGTTCCAAGTCTTTGCTATTGTGAATAGTGCCGCAATAAACATACGCGTGCATGTGTCTTTATAGCAGCATGATTTATAGTCCTTTGGGTATACACCCAGTAATGGGATGGCTGGGTCAAATGGTATTTCTAGTTCTAGATCCCTGAGGAATCGCCACACTGACTTCCACAATGGTTGAACTAGTTTACAGTCCCACCAACAGTGTAAAAGTGTTCCTATTTCTCCACATCCTCTCCAGCACCTGTTGTTTCCTGACTTTTTAATGATTGCCATTCTAACTGGTGTGAGATGGTATCTCATAGCAAGACTAATAAAGAAAAAAAGAGAGAAGAATCAAATAGATGCAATAAAAAATGATAAAGGGGATATCACCAATGATCCCACAGAAATACAAACTACCATCAGAGAATACTACAAACTACCATCAGAGAATACTACAAACAACTCTACACAAATAAACTAGAAAATCTAGAAGAAAGGGATAAATTCCTCGACACATACACTCTCCCAAGACTAAACCAGGAAGAAGTTGAATCTCTGAATAGACCAATAACAGGATCTGAAATTGTGGCAATAATCAATAGCTTACCAACTAAAAGGAGTCCAGGACCAGATGGATTCACAGCCGAATTCTACCAGAGGTACAAGGAGGAACTGGTACCATTCCTTCTGAAACTATTCCAATCAATAGAAAAAGAGGGAATCCTCCCTAACTCATTTTATGAGGCTAGCATCATCCTGATACCAAAGCCGGTCAGAGACACAACAAAAAAAGAGAATTTTAGACCAATATCCTTGATGAACATTGATGCAAAAATCCTCAATAAAATACTGGCAAACCGAATCCAGCAGCACATCAAAAAGCTTATCCACCATGATCAAGTGGGCTTCATCCCTGGGATGCAAGACTGGTTCAATATATGCAAATCAATAAATGTAATCCAGCATATAAACAGAACCAAAGACAAAAACCACATGATTATCTCAATAGATGCAGAAAAGTCCTTTGACAAAATTCAACAACCCTTCATGCTAAAAACTCTCAATAAGTTAGGTATTGATGGGACGTATCTCAAAATAATAACAGCTATCTATGACAAACCCACAGCCAATATTATACTGAATGGGCAAAAACTGGAAGCATTCCCTTTGAAAACTGGCACAAGACAGGGATGCCCTCTCTCACCACTCCTGTTCAACATAGTGTTGGAAGTTCTGGCCAGGGCAATTAGGCAGGAGAAGGAAATAAAGGGTATTCAATTAGGAAAAGAGGAAATCAAATTGTCCCTGTTTGCAGGTGACATAATTGTATATCTAGAAAACCCTATTGTCTCAGCCCAAAATCTCCTTAAGCTGATAAACAACTTCAGCAAAGTCTCAGGATGCAAAATCAATATGCAAAAATCACAAGCATTCCTATACGCCAATAACAGACACAGCCAAATCATGAGTGAACTCCCATTCACAATTGCTTCAAAGAGAATAAAATACTTAGGAATCCAACTTACAAGGGACGTGAAGGACCTCTTCAAGGAGAACTATAAACCACTGTTCAATGAAATAAAAGAGGATACAAACAAATGGAAAAACATTCCATGCTCATGGGTAGGAAGAATCAAAATCATGAAAATGGCCATACTGCCCAAGGTAATTTATAGATTCAATGCCATCCCCATCAAGCTACCAATGACTTTCTTCACAGAATTGGAAAAAACTACTTTAAAGTTCATATGGAACCAAAAAACAGCCCTCATCGCCAAGTCAATCCTAAGCCAAAAGAACAAAGCTGGAGGCATCACGCTACCTGACTTCAAACTATACTACAAGGCTACAGTAACCAAAACAGCATGGTACTGGTACCAAAACAGAGATATAGATCAATGGAACAGAACAGAGCCCTCAGAAATAACGCCACATATCTACAACTATCTGATCTTTGACAAACCTGACAAAAACAAGCAATGGGGAAAGGATTCCCTATTTAATAAATGGTGCTGGGAAAACTGGCTAGCCATATGTAGAAAGCTGAAACTGGATCCCTTCCTTACACCTTATACAAAAATTAATTCAAGATGGATTAAAGACTTAAACGTTAGACCTAAAACCATAAAAACCCTAGAAGAAAACCTAGGCATTACCATTCAGGACATAGGCATGGGCAAGGACTTCATGTCTAAAACACCAAAAGCAATGGCAACAAAAGCCAAAATTGACAAATGGGATCTAATTAAACTAAAGAGCTTCTGCACAGCAAAAGAAACTACCATCAGAGTGAACAGGCAACCTACAAAACGGGAGAAAATTTTCGCAACCTACTCATCTGACAAAGGGCTAATATCCAGAATCTACAATGAACTCAAACAAATTGACAAGAAAAAAACAAACAACCCCATCAAAAAGTGGGCGAAGATATGAACAGACACTTCTCAAAAGAAGACATTTATGCAGCCAAAAGACACATGAAAAAATGCTCATCATCACTGGCCATCAGAGAAATGCTAACAGAAATATTGTTATGCAGTACATGATCATATTTGCACATTCTTGCATAATCTTCTCCTACATGGAATCACGGCTGGCCTGCATGACCAACAGAATATGCAGAAGTGGTGGTGTGTGACCTTCACGGCTAGGTCATAAAACACATTGACGCTTTCATTGTGCTCTGTCTTATATTACTGGCTCTGAAAGAAGTCAGCCACCATGTTGTGAGGACACCCAAGCAGCCCTGTGAAGCGATCCATGTGAAGAGTGTATTAGTCCATTTGACTTGCTATAAAGGAGTACCCAAGACTGGATAATTTATGAGGAAAAGAGGTTTATTTTGGCTCATAGTTCTGCAGACTGTACAGGAAGTGTGGTGTTAGCATTTGCTTCTGGAGAGGGCCTCAGGAAACTTACAATCATGGCAAAAGGCCTAGGAGCCAGTGTGTCACATGGCGAGAGAGGGTCCAAGAGAGAAGGAGGTGCTAGGCTCCTTTTTAAACAAGCAGATCTCACATGAGCTCATTACTGTGGGGAGGGCACCAAGTCATTCATGAAGGATCCACACCTGGGAGCCTCCCACCAGGCTCCACCTCCAGCATTGGGAATCACATTTCAACATGAGATTTAGAGGCCACAATCATCCACACTGTATCAAAAAGGAACTGAGAACTTCTGCTAACCTCTTGTACCAACTTGCTAGAAATTTGAGTGAACCATCTTGAAAGTGGATTTTCCAGCCCTGGGCAAACCTTCAGGTGACTGCAACCTTGGCCTACACGTTGGCTGCAACTTCATAAGAGACTTAGGCCCTAAAACACCCAACTAAGCTGCTTCTGAGTTCTTGAACCGCAGCAGCTGTGAGTTAATAAATGTTTATTGTTGTTTAAGCCAGCAGGTTTTGGGGGGTAATTTGTTACTCAGGAATAGATAATGAATATAGTCACTACATTTGCTTTCAAGTAGCTCATGGCCCAGTCTGCACACATAGACATTTAAATGACTAATTCTAATTTGTGGGTGGGGTAGGAAGATAGAGGGGGGTAGAAGAGAGCCTCTGTGAAGGTTTTATAGAGGAGACCACCTCTGAGCTGGACTTTAAGGACGAGTAGGAGGAGGAAGGGAAATCTAGACCAAAGGAACGTCATATACTGAAGCTTGAAAGTGAATCACATTCAGGTAAATGCAAATGGAAGAGTGTGGTTGTAGTTAAGGCACCAGTCTATCAGAATCACATAGAGGGCTTAAAAAGTACAGATACTCAGACCCTATCCCTCAGAAATCTGATGATTAGGAAACACTGGTTAGGATTTCCTAGTTTTCTGGGTTTTGGTTGGTTAATTAGCTGGTTACTGGTAAGGGTGTGTCTGCAGCAGGTTTCTCAGTAGGGTCTCTGGACCACATGCTACAGAAAGCAGGAAATGCAGGCTCTCTGGAAATCCAGGGGCCCATGACTCACCTGTTCATACACATTTACACTCTGTAAGCCCCTGGAGACTTGGACACCATCAAATTTTGTGGGTCAGTGAAATCAATGCTTAGAGAGAAATTTATAGCATTGAATGCATATATTAGAAAAGGAGAAAGATCTAAAATCAATAATCTAAGCTTCCACCTTAGGAAACTAGTAAAAGAACAGCAAATTAAATTTTAAGTAAGCAGAAAAATAAATCATAAAAACTAGAGCAAAAACGAATGAATTAAAAATAAGAAGTCAATAGTGAAAATCAACAGAACCAAAAGCAATGGATAAGCTTCTACCCAAGCTAACTAAGAAAAAAAGAGAGAAGATATAAATTACTAACATCAAAAGTGAAAGGGGGACATCACTACAGATCCCATAGACATTAAAAAGACAATAAAAAATATTGTGAACAACTGTATGCCCACAAAATTGATAATCTAGATGAAACAGACCAATTCCCTGAAATATACAATCTGCCAAAATGCACACAAGAGGAAATAGGCCATCTGAATAGGTCTATATCTATTAAAGAAATTGAATCAATAATTAATAACCTTTCAAAACCAGGACTTGATGGGTTCACTGGTAGATTCTACTAAACATTTAAGGAAGAAATTATACCAGTTATTCACAATCTGTTCCAGAAAATAAATGCAGAGGGAATAGTTTCTAACTCATTCTATGAGGTGGCATCACCCTAATACCAAAACCAGACAAATATGTTACAATAAAAGAAATCTACAGACCAATACTTCTCATAAACATACATGCAAAAATCCTCAACAAAATATTAGCAAGTCAAATTCAATGTATAAAAGGAATTATACACTATGACCAAGTGGGATTTATCCCAGGTATGTAAAGTTTGTTCAACATTTGAAAATAAATTAATATTGCCTATTACATCAATGGTTAAAGAAGAAAAGGATCACATGATCTTATCAATAGATGTGGAGAAGCATTTGGCAAAAACCCAACACCCATTTATAATAAAAACTCTCAGCATACTAAGAATAGAGAGGAACATTCTCAACTTAATAAATAACATCTACAAAAAACCTGAAACTAATATATTTAATGGTGAGAAACTTGATGCTTTCCCACTAAGATCAGGAACAAGACAAGGATGTCCCTTCTAACCACTGCTTTTTAATGGAAGTCCTAGCTAATTCAGTGAGACAAGAAAAGGCAGTAAAAGAAATATAGATTAGAAAAGAGTAAATAAGGCTGGGCATGGTGGCTCATGCCTGTAATCCCAGCACTTTGGGAGGCCAAGGTGGGCGGATCACCTGAGGTCAGGAGTTCAAGACCAGCCTGACCAACATAGAGAAACCCCATGTCTACTAAAAATACAAAATTAGCTGGGTGTGGGGGTGCATGCCTGTAATGCCAGCTACTCGGGAGGCTGAGACAGGAGAATCACTTGAAACCAGGAGGTGGAGGTTTCGGTGAGCCAAGATCACACCATTGCACTCCAGCCTGGGCAACAAGAGCAAAACTCCATCTCAAAAAAAAAAAAAAAAAAAAAAAAGAAAAGAAAAGAATAAATAAAACTGTCTTTGTTTGCAGATGACATAATTGTCTGTGTAGAAAATCCAGAAGAATTGACAACAATAACAACAAAACCTCCTGGAACTAGTAAGCAATTATAGCAAGGTTACAGGATACATTATATGAGGTTAATATGCAAAAGCTAACCACTTTCCTATATATCAAAATAATACTGTGGAACTAAAATATATTACCATTTACATTAGCACCCCCCAAAATGAAATATTTAGGTATAAATCTAATAAAATATGTGCAAGATCTATGTAAGAAAAACTATAAAATTCTACTGAAAGATATCAAAGAATAAGTAAATAGAATAACTAAATAAATGGAGCGATATTCCATGATCATCTTAGTCTTAACTTAGTAAGATTATTCATGATCATGAAATTAAGAATTAAGATGGATTAAATATTTTCAGGATGTCAGTTCTTCTCAGCTTTATAAATTCAATACAATTCCAATAAAAATCACAGCAAGTTATTTCGTGGATATTGACAAATTAATTCTAAAGTTTACATAGAGAGGCAAAAAAAAAAACAAAACAAAACAAAAAACAAAACCAGAATAGCAAACATAATATTAAAAGAGAAGAACAGGCTGGGTGCGGTGGTTCATGCCTGTAATCTCAACACTTTGGGAGACCGAGGTGGGTGAATAACCTGAGGTCAGGAGTTTAAAACCAGCCTGGTCAACAGAGTGAAACCTCGTCTCTACTGAAAATACAAAAATTAGCCGGGCGTGGTGGCACATGCCTGTAATCCCAGCCACTTAGGAGGCTGAGGCAGGAGAATTCCTTGAATCTGGGAGACAGAGGTTGCAGTGAGGTGAGAGCATGCCACTGCACTATAGCCTGTGTAACAATAGTGAAACTCCATCTCAAAAAAAAAAAAAAGAACAAAGTCGTCAGAGAACTGACATTCCCTAGCTTCAAGACTTACTATAAAGCTACAGTAATTAAGATAGTGTAGTACTGATGAAAGAATAGACAAAGAGATCAATGGAACAGAACAGAAAGCCCAGAAATAGATCCACATAAAAATAGTCAGCTGATCTTTGACAAAAGAGCAAAGACAACATAATGGAGCAAAGATAATCTTTTCTTTTTTTTGAGACGGAGTCTCGCTCTGTCACCCAGGCTGGAGTGCAGCGAAGCAATCTCGGCTCACTGCAAGCTCCGCTTCCCGCATTCACGCTATTCTCCTGCCCCAGCCTCCCGAGTAGCTGGGACTACAGGTGCCCGCCACCATGCCCGACTAATTTTTTTTGTAATTTTTTTAGTAGAGATGGGGTTTCACCATGTTAACCAGGATGGTCTCGATCTCCTGACCTTGTGATCCACCCGCCTTGGCCTCCCAAAGTGCTGGGATTACAGGCATGAACCACTGCGCCCGGCCTCAAAGATAATCTTTTCAACAAATGGTACTAGAATGACTGGACATCCACAAGCAAAAATAAAATAAAATAAAATAATAATAATCTAGACACACACCTTACACCTTCACAAAAATTAACTCAAAATGGATCATGGATGTAGATATAAAGTTCAAAACTATAAAACTCCTAGACGATAACTTAGGAAGAAAGCTAGATGACCTTGAATATAGTGGTGACTTTTTAGGTAAAACACCAAAGGCACAATCCACAGAAGAAATAATTTTTAAGCTGGACTTCATTAAAATGAAAAACTTTTTTTTTTTTTTTGCTCCGCAAAAGAAAATGTCAAGAGAAAAGAAAAGACAAACCACAGATTTGGAGAAAATATTTGCAAAGGACACATCTGATAAGGGACTATTATCCAAAATATACAAAGAATTCTTAAAACTAAACCAGAAGAAAATGAATAACTTGATTAAAAAATGGACAAAAGATCTGTTATGGTTAGAGTGCAGTTTGTCCCCACCAAAACTCATGTTGAGGCTTAGACCTCAATGGGATGGTGTTGGGAGATGGTGGATTTAAGAGGTAATTAGGTTTTTTAAGATAGATTAATGTCTTTCTTGAGAGACTGTGTTAGTTCTCCCAGGAATGGATTAGTTCCTTGCAGAGCTGGTTGTTATAGGGAGGTTGCCTCTTGTATTTTGCCCTTTGTCACATTAGCCTAGCTCCCCTTTCATTTCTCTGCCATGTTTCGATGCAGCATGAAGCTTCACCAGAAGCCACCAGATGTGACCACCCAATTCTGAACTTCCCAGCCTGCAGACCAGTGAGCTAAATAAACCTCTTTTCTTTATAAATTACCCAGTCTTAAGTATTCTGTTATAGCAACACAAAACAAAATAAGACAAGATCTGAACAGACATATCACCAAAGAACATATACAGATGGTAAGTAAGCATGTGAAAAGATGTTCAACATATGTCATTAGAAAATTGCAAATTAAAACACCAGTGAGATACCGCTATACACCTATTAGAATAGCCAAAATTCAGAACACTGATATTGCCAGATGCTGGTGCTGATGTGGAACAACAAGAATTCTCATTCATTGCTGGTAGGATTTCAAAATGGTACAGCCACTTTGGAAGACAGTTTGGCAGTTTTTTAAACAATTAAAATATTTGATACTTGTCTAGATAAATTGAAAACTTATATCTACAGAAAAACCCAGGCCAGGTGTGGTGGCTTACACCTGTAATTCCAACACTTTTGAAGGCAGAGGTGGGGGGATTGCTTGAGCTCAGGAAATTCAAGACCTGCCTGGGGAACACTGTGAGAACCTTTCTCTACAAAAAATAAAAAATTTAGCTGGGCATGGTGGCATGTGCCTGTAGCCCCCAGCTACTCAGGAGGCTGAGGTGGGAAGGTAACTTGAGCTTGCGGAGTTCGAGGCTGCAATGTGCTAATGTAGGTTCATGAATTGTAACAAATGCATCACTCTTGTGGGGGATGTTCATAGTTGGGGAGGTTGTGCTTGTGTGGGAACAAGGGGTATATGAAAACTCTCTATTCTTCCTGCTTAACTTTGCTGTGAAATTAAAACTGCTCTAAAAAATAAAGTTTATTAATTTAAAAAAAAAGAATGGAAATTCCAGTTTAACATCCATATCCTTAAGCCTACATTTGAGAAGGTATTTTCTTGCCTTTACTAATTACAAGTTGAAACGAAGGAAGAGAGCACCCTCCTCTCTTTTGGGGTGCACCTACAATGTAGGGACTGTCTGAGGAGTAGTAGTCATTTCATTTCTATTGATAAGCTCTCTGGGGAGCAGTCAGATGATAAGTGGAGAATGGCATATGGAAGGCTTCTGATGCAAATGACCTTTCACGTTCCTGGGCTACCATATAGCTACAGGGAGCTCTGCACTTGGCAGAGCAGGATCACAGAAAAGAAATGCAAAGAAGGGAGGAGGGAGGAAGGGGCATAATAGTTTAGTCTAACTGTAACCAAACTTTATAAAAATTAAATTCTAGAAAAGAGAGAGATTATCAGACAATTACTTGCTTTATAGAAATATTTCAATATTTTATAAAAACATTTAAAATATTTTTAGTAGGTAATACACCCGAATATATGGAATAATAAAAGCCAATAGCACACACTATGTTTATTGTTCTGCTTTCCATGTAATTGACTCATTTAATCCTCATTATAATCTTCATTTTACCACTGAGACAATTTAGGGTCACAAACACACAACCACTAAAGGGCAGCAGAGCTGTTTCCAAAGTCATGCTCTTAACTTGACCACTCCCTCAATAAGAAACAAAAAGAATGTTCTCCCCTGAAGACACCATTTCCTGGAGATTCTTCCAGAAGATTGATAATTCAAGGAAACTTCTTCTGCAGATTCATTCAAGTGTGTTTTTCAATAAGCAGTTTGGAGAATGGATTCAAATGCTCCTTTCCATTCACACAGCTAGTTCTGAGCCACAAACTCTGAAGTCTCCCAGTCGCCTGCAGAGAGGCACTGCCTGTTACATTGCCACCTGTTAAGTCCACAGACCCACAAACAAGGGGCTTCTGATTTACTAAGCTTCTCCCTGCTGCTCCACAGAGCAGTTAATCTTCTGCCCCCGGGCAGAGTTTGACAGCTCCCAAGGGTCCCATGAAGTACTCTTTTCAAAGCGAAATTCTCAATCACATAAATTTGAAACAGACTTGGTCTGGATCCAGGTACAGATTCCCCACTCCCCCATAGCCGCAGGCAGTAGTTGGCTACACTTCACTTCCTGGGTTTTTTGAGTCCTCTGGTGCAGACTAGTGTTTTCCTTCAATAAAACAGTGATTTAAAAACCTTCATTCTTCCTGTTTTGAGACTGTGCCAGGGCATAACATTCTGTCTTCACCAAGGAGTACACAAAAATCAGCTGGGGCTCTGTGGCCACCCCCATGGTAGATAATCAGATAAACACTCCATTAGACCTGTCCATCTACTTGTGGAAGAATCTTTTACCTTTATCCAATTAGAACTATTTTTCATTCCTCCTATTTTTCCTCACTTGAAGTTTTATTTTGATTGTTCCTAAGTATTCATTTTCCCTCAGACATTCAGATTACTCCTTATTTTAGATTAGTGCCCACAGGCTCTCCTCACCCCTACTAGGGTGCCTTAATGGTTTTATGATGATGATAATGACAAGGAAAGAGTTTCCTCCTCTTTCTGTAAACCCTAACTAAAAAGAAAAATATGCAAAGAATGTTTTCTACTTGTGAGGCAGTGGTGATAGCAGTAGGAGGCAGGCAAATCCTAGGCTGACAGGGATGAGTCCCTGGTGAAACCCCACCTTCAAATCAAAGACAATTTAAAGCCTGAAAACCAAGCTACAAATCTTGGATAAATCCATGGACTGGATTGAGAACCTCTCTTCCTGTTTGGTGCACTTTCCTCTGATTGATCCCTACTCTTCACCTATTTTTCGTATACCTACCCTTCCCTAATTGATTTTGTGCACTGTCATGCCCATCTCTGAGTGGTGCCTTTTTTAGGCTGTTTTGCATACTCACAAACCAATCAGCACACACTACCCAATTCAGAGTGCATAAAAGCCTCGGACTCAGCTGCACTTTGGAATTACGTGACTTTGGGTAGGGGACTGCCCCTTTTGGGTCCCTTCTCCACAGAGAACTGTTCTGTGCTCAATAAAACTCTCCACCCGACTCACTCTTCAGTTGTCAGCATAACCCAGCAAGGTTATAATTCTTCTTGAGTGTAGGACAAGAACTTGGGACCTGCCTAACGCAGGTCCCAAGTAACCCTGTAACACTGTAGCCCTCTGCACTCTGCCAGTGCCAGGTGGCTGCCCCATGTGATGGGAAGCAGTGGTGGGGCCAGGCCAGCCCAGAGGGCATGGGCCGGAGCAGGGCAGAGGGACTGAAAGAGCTGTTAATGTGCCCCCATCCACCCCAAGCTACAGATGGTGGGAATGACATCCCTTGGGGCTCTGTGTTTTTTTGGCATCTCCAAGTTTTCAAGTACCAATGCATCCCCCTTGTCTGGTCACTGGAACCCACTGAGGGAGTCACTTGTGACACACCTGGTTCAGACGAAAACCCGGTGCAGAGCCTGTGGGCTGCTCCAAGCAGCCCACCCACCATAGCAGCAGCCCACCCTCTGCAGCAGCTGACACACCTGACTGTGCGCTGTGGCCAGGCCCTGTGCTTGCTTGCTTGCTCATGCACCCCCTCTCGCTGCAGGCTGAGTACGCAGTTGCAGTAGTCATGGGATCCTGGCCAGGGCACAAGCCAAGCACAGCCTGCAGGGCCGAGTAGGCAGGGTACCTCCAGCGGCAAGTCTGGAGCCGAATGAGGCCCTGGGCAAGGGTGTCACCAGCTGCAGAGGTCTCCGGCTGGCAAACTGGCACCAAAATATCCTGCGTCATTTCTACAGGGAACATTTATGAGGGAAGAAGGTGTATAGTAAATTTCTAACAGCCCTACAGTTTTTAGTAACAATTTCATTTGAAGTCCATTGCTGGTGTTCTCACTTCTAAGTTGGAGCTAAGCATTGGGTACACATTGGGTTTCCATAAAGATGGGAACAATAGACACGGGGGACTACAATAGGGGAAGGAGAGGGAGTGGGGCAAGGACTGGAAAACTACCTATTGGGTACTATGCTTACTGCCTGGGTGATAGGACCATTGGTACCCGAAACCTCAGTGCTACGCAATATACCCAAGTAACAAACCTGCACATGTATACCCCATGAATCAAAATAAAAGTTGAAATTATATATACATATAAGTTGTAAATATTTATAATGTATAGTACATAAAATATATAATCATATATATACAATAAGTCCATTGCTGGCATCTCATCCTTCTGTGCTCATTTTATCACTGACTGTATTGACATGGAAATCCTTAATGCTGTTTTGGTCGTTTTTCCAGGCACATAGTAGGTCTGTACCTCATTGTTCCTTTAGAAGTGAGACCATGTGATTTGCTTTGGCCAGTGGAATATGAGAAGTGATACGTATCATATCTAGGTGAAAATTTCAAATCCTATGATTCCTCAGGTCTGCTTCCCAGTGCTGCAGTGGTCGTAGGAGTAAATGTTGAGATGGAGACTCCATGGTCTTCATCCTGGAGTAACAGTGACTAGAAGAGCTCCCTTGCAATCTGCAATGGACAGTGAAAAATTACTTTTGTTGTGTTAAGCTGCTGAGGTTTGGGAGATGTTTGTTACTATCTAGCCCTTCCTGACTGATAAAATTCCAGAACAATCACAAATAAATATTGAAGAGCATCGTTGGATGTTTGTCTCAGCCCGTGAGTACAAAAATTAAAGTCTGCCTTTACATCTGATTGAGCAATCTCAGATGAAATGCCAATTCAATTTATTCACTTAGCAAGTATCTACTGAGGAGCTTCTGTGTACGAAGCACTACACGAAGGGTAAAAAAAATCTGTATTTGGCTGGGTGCAGTCAGGATCACGCCTGTAATCTCAGCACTTTGGGAGGCCAACGTGGGCAGATCACTTGAAGTCAGGAGTTCGAGACCAGCCTGGGCAACATGGTGAAACCCCGTCTCTACTAAAAATACAAAAATTAGCTGGGTGTGGTGGTGGGCACCTGTAATGCCAGCTACTTGGGAGTCTGAGGCAGGAGAATTGCTTGAACCTGGGAGGCAAAGGTTGCAATAAGCCGAGATCGCACCACTGCACTCCAGCCTGGGTGACAGAGCAAGACTCCATCTCAAAAAAACAACAACAAAAAATAACAAAACAAAACAAACCCAAAACTGTATTTGATTGGTAGGACTATTTTGACTATTTTACTATTTTTTAAATAAAACACCGAAATTCCAGATAGTTTAAAACAGCCAAAATGACTAGGTGTCTAAGATTCTGTACAGAGTGCTTTATTCCCAATTTTACATTGTCTCCGAGCATTTTTCAATTATAAAATTGTTAAAGGGGGCTGGGCACGGTGGTTCATGCCTATAATCCCATCATTTTGGGAGGCTGAGGTGGGCAGATCACCTGAGGTCAGGAGTTCGAGACGAGCCTGACCAATATGGTGAATTGCTTGAACCTGGGAGGCAGAGGCTACAGTGAGCCAAGATCGTGCCAGTGGAGTGCACCACTGCATTCCAGCCTGAGTGACAGAGCAAGAATCCGTCTCAAAAAAGAAAAACAAAATTGTTAAAGGATAGTTTTCAAAAAGAGGTAAAATCATGGTTCTCATGCAGCTATACAATAAACACGTGTCAAAGATTTTACTCAATTCATTATTTAATGAATAAACTGTAGACATATTACAACTGATTCAAAGAAGAAGTCAAAAGCACCACAATTTTATATGGAGTAAGGGAATGTTAAAATGAATTTACAAAGGGAAACAAAACTGGCTTTTTTCACTAGAGTGGGGAGTTTGTGGGCTTGGGAGGAGTAAAATGAAACCACTACACCACAATTCCACTGCAGATTTTATTTGCGTGACAATAGATAAGAATTATTTTGGATTGCTATCAATTACCTACAAATAACAGTCATAAAATAACTCAAAGTCAACAATTAGATAAACAGTGTGTTCTAGACATGCAGTTTTTCACTGGAGATACCTAGTAATCTCTTTGCTTATTCTAAATTTATTCACAGAGTGAATCCTCTAAACAAAAAATAGAAACAAATAAGACCATTTGCTCAGTGCTTTCTTAGTGCTGGGCAATGTGCTAAGGACTTTACATACATTATCATTGGATGGATGGCATTATTACTATTTTACAGATAAGAAAACAGATTGACTTGCCTAATATTCCAATATTTAAATACCAGTCTGACTGATTCCAAAGCTTTTAATGTCTTAAAAATAAGATAATGACAAAATTTTCTAAAAATTTAACATACAGTAAACTTGACATTTTTATTCCATGAACTTTAATGCATGTGTAGATTTTTCTAACCACAATCACAATCTGGATACAGAACTATTCCATCACCCAACAACTCTCCTTGTGTGGCTCCTTTGTCGTGTTACGGAGCCAGGCCCGTTTTGCCTGCCACACAGTATGCCAACCACTGAGACAATAAGCTTTGCAGCAAAGAACGGATTTAGTCACATGGCATCTAAGTGAGAAGATGAGAGAACAGGTCTCAAATTCATCTCCCCAAAGATGGGGTTTAGAGATATTTATGCGATAGGGGAGCAGGGTGGTCTGAGGTACAAGGAGAGGTGACTGGGGGTAAGGAAAATTGAGGTAATTAGTATTCTGTGCAAGCATAGCTAAGCTTCATGACTCTTTGTGAGACACATGTTCCAAAAATGGTAGCTTTAGCATGATCAGTGGGTGAAGCTCATGGCCTCTGACATCAAAAGATCACCCATCAGACATTCGCTCAGGCCCAAAGGGTCAGTGTGGTCTTACCCAGTTTGGACTGGATGAGAGCTGTCTTTAAGTTCCTGAAAAACAACTTAGGCAGCTGTTTTACCGTTGTGACCTGTATGTCAGAGATGTTAACTATAGGAAGGCTGATGGGAGTTTATTTTTAAAAAAAAACAGCTAAAAGCAAGCAAAGCAGGTTAAAGTTTGACAAGCCTAGATAGGTTTCCCTCAGCTTCAGTAGTCATGCATTCTCCCATCCCTGGCAAATGTTGCTATATTTTGGTGTTTTCAAGAATATCAAACACATGAAATCACACAGCATATAAATTATAACAAAAACTTATTACTCAGAAATAATTATAGATTCACAGAAAGTTGCAGAAATAATACAGAGAGATTCTGGTACTCTTCACCAGTTACCCCCAATGATGACATGTGACATAACTATAATACATAACAAAACCAGGATTCAAATACCTCATTCAGATTTCTTCAGTTTTATATGCACTCATTTGTGGGGGTGTGTGTGGTTCTATACAATTGTTATTTTTATTTTTTTATTTTTTGAGACAGGGTCTCACTCTGTTGCCTGGGCTGGAGTGCAGTGGCAGGATTACGGCTCACGGAAGCCTCAACCCCTGGGGCTTAAGTGATCCTCCTACCTCAGCCTCCTGAGTACCCGGGAACACAAGCATACGCCACCATACCCAGCTAATATTTATTTATTTATTTATTGAGAGACAGGGTCTCCCTATGTTGCCCAGGCTGTTCTCGAACTGCTGGGCTCAAGTGATCTTTCTGTCTCTACCTCCTAAAGTGCTGGGATTACAGGCATGAACCACCATGCCCAGCCAGTTCTATACAATTTTATCACGTGTGAATTCATGTAATCACCACCACAATCAAGATACAGGCTGTTCTATCACTGCAAAAATCCTTGTGCTACCCTTTTATAGTCACATCTTGTGAAGCTAAATTTTTTGGAAGCCTTTCTTTACGTGTTTTACCACCCCCCTACAAAAAAAAAAAAACTAATGTAATTAAACAGAATCAAACCATTACTTTTTTGGTACTGTAATATTTATTTTATTTTTTTCCCGAGATGATTATATGTAGAAAGTTCAATAAAAGAAAAATTATTATTTAATTTTGGCTACATTATTATTTAATTTCATGTTTATTACTGAGGATAATTTTGTCACACATAAAGGGGTGTGTTAAAAAATGATCTATCCCAGGTGTCAGATGAGCTATGTAGACAACTATTTGGAAACCAGATGCTTGGACTTCACCAGACATCAAAGAGTGAACAGTAGCCCACTGCTTAAGATGAGTTCAAACTCTCTTACAGCTGTTGAGCCGAATGGCAGAACTTTAATCGTTTTTCCTCTTCAGTGCTTTTTAAAAACACACATTTTATAATAAAAGTATGGCATGCTAAACCTCTAAAAATGTAATGTTTTGGTAATAAATAGATGAACTGTGGAAATGGGATAAATGACGTTTATTTGTAAATTAAGAAAGCTTTTTTAGGGGAAAAGTACTTTCCAAAACTATAAAATCACAGTGCTTCCTCTGGACTCTTCTTTTGCCAACCAGTCGGATTTATTATTTTAATCTAAGAATAGCTGTAGACATGTTGTCTCCAATTTTTGTCTATTTGCTTATAAATTAAGATAAACTTTATTCTTAAAGCAGATTGCTGTTTTGGAATTACCAGAATATTGTTTAATCATATTGATTTGTGGAGAACTCTGACTTCTTATCGACCCCATCCACATTCTCGTTTGTACATTGTTTCTGTCTTCGGTTAACATTTATTGTAAGCGTGAGGATAGTAGTTTCCGGCCTTTGCTCAAGTTATTCCTCTTGCATTCTCTAGTCAACTTAGCCTCTACTCATGATGGAATTTTTCTCCTAAAGCCTGGATAAAGATATTCCATTCAGCTCCTGTGGCACATCTTACAGATTCCCATACTGGGAATGATGAAGAAACTAATTACTAATGGGCAGCGGCAAGTAGGGGACATTTTTCCCTCTAAAGTTTACCTTTTTATTGTCTCTTTTTATGTGCAGCCTCTTTTTAAATATATATATAATTGGAATTATAAGCCAAGGTGTCTACAGCTATTCCTAAATAGTTGAACAATTTTCAGAGCAGATATAAAAAATTCACTACCATAATTGGATAAATGTGTTGTCTGTGGTTTTAGTGAGTGGCTTTGTCCTGAGGTCCACATGCATTGCTATTAATGAGCAAAGAAGGACACTGATGTACCCCTTCAGATTGGCTCTCTACCCTTGCCCACCTAGGGTTGCCAGATTTAGCAAATAAAAACACCAGATTAAGAGTGAGGTCACCCACTGCCTCCTGCTCCTTTCCTTGCTGAATGAGGACCATGCAGGTGGCCTCTTTTACAGCTAGAGTTACTCTCTGTGCCCAGTAACTGCTTTGTTCTCTTGACTCTCAGGTCTTGGGGTGATAATGTCTCTCCCTGTTGCTACTCCCAAGGTGCTTCACCATTCTTTTCTGGTTTCCTTTAACTTTGCCACACCACAGAAAATGGTCCCATTATTACTTTTTCCTCAGTACCCCATTTGAAAGTGTCACCTATTTCCTGTCAGGACTCTGACACAAAGTGGTTCTGACTGGTGAAGAGCACATCACATTTTGTAAAAATATGAATTGCAGATTAAACCATAGAGGCATTGACTTACATAACTCTATGGTGATGGGCTGATGTAATTTCAAAGGTGCTTTAGCTTAATTTATAACACATCTTCAACTGGAGGTGAATCCTAATAGCTCTGGTTTTGGAGGCCTTGGAAATGGTTCTATCCATTCACTATTAGACATAACTCTACAATGAAGATTTCCATGCATATAACATGGTCTGTTTCACTTTCGTCTTTGCACGTATACAATTGTTTGATATTTCTAAAATTCAAGTCACTTAATTTACTGACCTTTCAAAAAGATATATGTGTGTATATGAAAGTGTATGTATGTGTAGGTGTGCGTGTGTGTGTAAAATTTAAAAAAAAGATTAAATAATTAAATCAGTATGATAAATTCATACTACTTAATACTGTATAGGTATTAAAAAGAATGAGAACACATGGGCACAGACAGGGGAACGACACACACTCGGGCCTGTTGGGGGGTCAAGAGGAGGGAGAGCATTAAGATGAATAGCTAATGCATGCTGAGCTTAATACCTAGGTGACTGGTTGATAGGTGCAGCAAACCACCATGGCACACGTTTACCTATGTAACAAACCTGCACACATCCTGCAAATGTACCCTGGAACTTAAGATAAAATAAAATAAAATAAAATTGGCTGGCGGGGTGGCTCACGCCTGTAATCCCAGCACTTTGGGAGGCCGAGGCAGTAGGATCACCTGAAGTCAAGAGTTCAAGACCAGCCTAGCCAACATAGTGAAACCCTGTCTCTACTAAAAATACAAAAACTAGCTGGGCATGGTGGTGCTTGCCTGTAATCCCAGCTACTTGGGGGGCCGAGGCAGGAGAATCATTTGAACTCGGGAGGCAGAGGTTGCAGTGAGCCAAGATTATCATTGCACTCCAGCCTGGGCAACAGAGTGAGACTCCGTCTAAAAAATAAATAAATAAATACAATAAAAATAAAAAGAATGAGATAGTCCTATGTGTGTCAATATGGAAATCACTCCAAGACAATGCGTCACTTAACAAAACGAAGGCCAGAAGAACAGAACATAGAATCAGATGATTTGTGTATGTATCATCATCAAGAGTGAACTGGGGAGAGTTCCAGATCATTGACAGTGATTCCCCTTGGGGGAATGGAGGGAAAGGGTGTGAAACATGCTCTCACATTTTGCTCTCTATGCTTATGTATTGTAAGGGATTCTTACGTATCTTTTACAACACATTTTGCGTTCATCTATGCTTTCTCCTAAAACCTCACCAAAATGACAGTGAAGAGACAACAAAGGACAGGCAGAACTGAGAGATGACAACAGTGGCTTAGAGACACCAACAAAATTTCGGAAAGTTAAGGGCAGAGGATAAGTGATAACTGGATTCACAGAATAACAAAAACTGAAGGTTATAGTTCTGCAGAGGTGGTTGCCAATGAGAATCAAACTGACTCATGGCCCAGAACTCCCGAGAAACTCAGAAGTTAGGGACGCCATTTGCCTTCGAAGGAAGGATAAGGAGGGGGATGAAAAGAGGAAAATTAATTGAGAGTTTTTATTAGAAGGAATTCCATTCCTTGAACTTCGACCCCACTCCCAGAAGTCCAGTAATTACACTCTCCCAACACCAGCGGGAAATGGGTTTGTTTCCTGAAAAAATTAGTTAGAGACCCTGAATTCAGGGACGGCAGAAACAACTGAGGGCACATGGTGATCAAGTGAGACCTTGAGGCACTGGACAGGAAACAGCTGGACTGAGTGAAAGGCTACATAAACTGTGGTGACACCTCAGGCCTTCTCCCCTTCTCAGCCACAAGAATGCTGGCAGGAAGGCCCAGACCCCTCAGTCAGGAGTCTGGATAATTCTGTTTTGGAAAAGTTCTCCCCAGTAGACCTAGTCACCTTTAAGATCATCCAACAAACCATCAAGGTCCCACTTGATCACCCTACAATGAAACCCACCAGTTGATAAGCCCCATTCATGTACTCAGAGCTTCCAATCTAGTGCCTCACTTTAAAATATGAATTGGCAGATTTTTTAGGAAAAGCTCTGACATGCAAAAATAGAAACAAAAACAAAAAGAAAAAAAGAAACTCAGAAGAATCAAAGACAGTGCAAAGAGCAGGAGAAAACTTCAAACAAACTATTAATAACCTCAGAAAGATAAGTGATGATATTGCATCCATAAAATAATAGAATGCTAAGACAATAGAATAACCAAGGAACAAGAAAGAGTTTTAGAAATTAAAAATATTTTCAGTAAAAAATGCAATAGAGGGGTTGAAAGGCAAAGTTGAAGAATTCCTCAAAAATAGAACAAAAAAGCTGGAAAAAAGAAAGAAGAAAGATAGGAAAATTAGGGTAGTTCAAGAGGGCCAACTTCTAAGTAACAAGGATTTCAGAGAGAAGGCAAAAAAGTGAGGCAGACATTGTCAAAAATACTGTGTTAGTCTGAGTTCTCCAGAGAAAGAGAACCAATAGGAATATGTACATGTTATAAGGCATTGGTTCATGCAAATAGAGAAGCTGAGAAGCCCCAAGATCTGCAGTCAATAAGCTGGTGACCAAGGAGAGCTAATGGTAGAGTTCCAGTCTGAATCCAAAGGCCTGAGAAGCCAGACAGATGACAGCGTAAGTTCCAATCTGAGTCCCAGTCTGAAGGCAGAACAAAACCTATGTCCCAGCTCCTAGACAGTCAAAGAGAAAGAGTGAATTTTTTTTTTTTTTTTTTGAGACAGGGTCTCACTTTGTCACCCAGGCTGGAGTGCAGTGGCATGATCTCTGCACACGGCATCCTTGACCTCTGAGGTTCAAGCGACCTTCCTGCCTCAGTCCCCCAAGTAGCTGAGACTACAGGCATCCTGGCTAATTTTTGTATTTTTTGTAGAGACAGTTTCACCATTTTCTTAGGCTGGTCTTGAACTCCTGAATTCAAGTGATCCACCTGCCTTGGCCTCCCAAAGTGCTAGGATTACATATGTGAGCCACTGCACCTGGCTGAAAGAGTGAATTCCTTCTGTCTTTTTTGTTCTAGTGAAGCTTGAAATGGATTAGATGAAGGCCACTCACATTGGGGAGGGCAATCTACTTTACCCAGCCTACCAATTCAAATGTTAATCTCATCCAGAAACACCCTTACAGACAAAGCCACAATAATGTTTAACCAAATATTTGGGCACCCCATGGCCCAGTCAAGTTGACAAATAAAATTAACCATCACTTATATGAAATAGAAACATGTTCCAGAATGAAGGATGTGAGTCCCTGGTGAAGGGCCGCAGTGAGAATGAGAAATAAAAATGACCGATACCAGGGCACATCACTATAAAATTTCCACTGGGGATAAAAAGAATTCAAAAGCATCCAGAGAGAAAAACAGAGGTTACCAGGGAATAGAATGGCACAGGACTCTCAACAACAATGCGGGGAGCTAAGAGATAATATTGCAATGCCTTCAAATTTCTGAGAAAAAGCCAGGCCCGGTGGCTCACAGCTGTAATTCCAGCACTTTGTGAGGCCAAGGTTGGTGGATCACTTGACACCAGGAGTTCAAGACCAGCCTGGCCAACATGGTAAAACCCAGTCTCTACTAAAAATACAAAATTTATCTGGGTGTGCTGGTGCATGCCTGTAATCCCAGCTACTCAGGTGGGTGAGGCATGAGAATAGCTTGAACCCAGGCAGCAGAAGTTGTGGTGAGCCAAAATTGCACCACTGCCCTCCAGCCTGAGTTAGAGTGAGACTCTGTCTCAAAAAAAAAAGCTCTGAGAAAAAAATCTTTCCAATCCAATTCTTTGCCAGCCAAACTACCAAATATGAGCATAGCAAAAAAGTTGTTTTCAGACAGGTAAAATCTCAAAAACTTTGCTTGCATCTTTTTTTCCTCCCCCTACCAAGCTTCGGGCATGTGTGTCACTAAAAGAGGGGAATAAATTAAGAAAGAGGAAGCTCTGAGTTTGGAAAAAGGAATTACAACAAAAGAAAGAGGCAAATTAAATTTCTATAGTGATGGTGAAGAGATATCCTAGGATGACAAAATGTTGCAATTCTAGAGATCAGTCACTACAAACAGCAACAGAAGGATAGAAGAATCTAGGAGAGATGTCTCCATCAAAAAGAAGAAACAAAAAACCAAAACCTGCTAGAATACTTGAGGTGCTTGACCATGTTGTCTGAAAGAGAATTGGGGAAGCATAAGAAAATGTATATATATTTTTGAAAGTCCACTCACACATACAAAAAAAACAAAACAAGATGAATAAGTAAGCAGTATTTAACTCCAGGAAAAACAAAAAAAAATTTGTCTAGAAAAGAAAATGTAAAAATGATATTGCTTATTTATGAGCAATATTTGCAGAACTGGTTCTGGTACCAGAACCCTGGTACTGGTTCTCAGGAAAGATGTCTGACCAGGACCACTGAAACAGCTTCAAGACTGTTCCTGCTTTTGCTGCTTCAGTCCTTTTGCCACACAACAACCAGAGTGACTTTCCAACCCAGTAGTTTGACCAGGTTCCCCTCCTTTTTATTATTATAATTAATTTTTTTTTTGGGGGGGACAAGGTCCCACTATTTTGCCCAGGCTGAACCTTAACACATGAGGCTCAAGCAATCCTCCTGCCTCAGCTTCCTGAGTAGCTGAGACTACACCACTGAGCTCAGCATACTATAATTTTTTATTTTTTGGAACAGAGACTTGCTCTGTCACCCAGACTAGAGTGCAGTGACACGATCTTGGCTCACTGCAACCTCTGCTTCCTGGGTTCAAGCAATTCTTCTGCCTCAGCCTCCTGAGTAGCTGGGACTACAGGCATGTGCCACACACCGGGTAATTTTTGTATTTTTGGTAGAGACAGGGTTTCACCATGTTGGCCAGGCTGGTCTTGAACTCCTGACCTCAGGTGATCCGCTGTCCTCGGCCTCCCATAGTGCTAGGATTACAGGTGTGATCCACCGCACCCAGCCCATATTATAATTTTTTGAAAGTCAGTTTGTTGAGGTAAAATTTACATACAGTAAAATTCACCCTTTGAAGGAGTACAATGCTATAATATTTAACAAATGGCACATCATTGTGTGTGAGTCCCTTTGTAGGCAAACATTTCTCTACCCACATGGGTCTATTTTTGTCTCTATAGTATTACCCTATTCACAGCATCACATAAATGGAATCGTACACTATGTAGTCTGGTTTCTTTCACTTAGAAGAATGCATTTGAAATTTATCATGTTGTTGCATGTATCAGTAGTTCATTCCTCTTTATTGCTAAGTAGTATTCCAGCAACAAACTGTTTATCTACCCAAATCATCAGTTTTTGGCAACCATGACTAAAGCTGCTATAAGCACACAAGTTTACTTGTTTGTTGGGGGTGGAGTTGACATATGTCTTTCTTTCTCTTGGCTAACTACATAGGCATGGGATTGCTGGGTGATACGGTAAATGGATGTTAAACTTTATGAGAAACTCTTTCTGTTACCAAAGTGGCTGTACCATTTGCATTCCCACCAGCAATGCAAATTCCAGTTGCCCTTCATCCTCTCGAGCACTTGGTACTATCAGGTTTTTAAATTTGAGCCATTCTAATTTTAATTTGCAATTTCCCAGTGAGTAATGATGTTGAGAATCTTTTCATGTGCTTATTTGTTGTTCATATCTTTTCTTTGGCGAAGTGTGTAATTTTATTTTTTTTGGAGACAGGTTCTTGCTCTGTTGCCCAGGCTTGAGTGCAGTGGTGCCATCCTGGCTCACCAGCCTCAACCTCTAGGGCTCAAGAGATCCTCCCACCTCAGCCTCTCGACTATCTAGGACTACAGGCATGGGCCACAAGCCCAGTTCAGATGACTGTTTCTTAAACCATGGAACCATGGCCTTTCTGAACTTGTATGTAAACTTCCTCTGTTTATTTCAACTCCACTTAAGGGGCTTGTGCAAATTCTATTTATAAATATTACAAAAACTGGGATGTGTGTGGTGTGGAGTGTGTGTAGGGGGAGGGGTGGGTATGGAAGCCTCCAAATCGGGAACTCTTCATAATTCAGGATCTACCTACCAAGAAAGGAACACAAAGAGGGCTATAAGAAGCTGCGGAGCCCTGCAAAGCCCTCTGCTTTTTGTGATGTTCTTAACCTCTCTCCAAACCTTCCTGTTTCTGTTTTCCTTCTATTTGTTTTATAGCGGATATCTCATGCGTATATCTGTGCCTTTTATTTCTCATCTTTATCTAACTAAAGAGAGATTTTTCTGATCTATGTTTCAGTCTCACCAGCAATTTATGGAGTTTGCTCTTCATAAGTTTTTCTTTTGATCATTGTTCACCCTCAGTTAATTTGCTCAAGTGAAGAGCAAAATCTCAGGAGGAGATTAGCAAGGAGAAGGATAGCATTTAGTTCTATCTAATGAAGTGTTTCTGAATTTGATCATTCACTTCTCACTCAAGGGGAAATTTAGGGTGTAGTAGTAACCTCTTTGATATTTAACAATCTCATTATTTCTCAGTTATTTATGTCTTAAAGGGCTACACTGACTTTAAGTACTGATTATTCCTTTAAACTCTATTTATATACTAAAAACAGAAGTTGGAGGTAAAAAAAACAACCACTAATCAGACTGCCTTCTGGTCAGTTCTAAATGTAACTTGCCATCTTACCTTTAGCATTAAAGACACCTTTTCATTTTGGCTTTTATAATGTACACACGGGTATTGCAGTATCCTGTGAGTTGCTTGGTTTTATTTTTAGGAAGAGGTGACTGCAAAAGTGAAGCCAGGGGGCTCTGCTCAGGCACATGCCACTGGTTCACCTCTCCTGCACAAGTTATTTTCAGAACTGCTGCAAATAGAGACTGTCATATTTTTCTTTCCACATTGTTTATTTAAAGAGACATGGGAACCATCACGAAGAAGATTCATAGGCCCCAAATGTCAAGCCTGCATGTCTGCTTTGTTTTAGTTAATGAAGTTGTGATTTTGGAGTCACCTCTTCCCCCAGTCCTCACCTCTGCCCTGGGAAAATGGCAGGCCCTGAAATTTATAGGAATTCTGACCTAAGGGGCCAGGAAGTGCATGGGACTGGAGAATGTGGGTAGCAAGGAGTCTGGCCTGTGATGGAGAGCTTTTCCTAGAAGAGAAAATATTACCTGCAGCTCTGGTTTCCACTGCACTGTTTTTAAACACTTAAAGATTTGTTACTCCTCTTGAAATGGCCCCAGGCATGTAGAAGGCACCAGACTTCATTTAAGTCACTTCCCTTCCCTTAACCTGCCATTTTAACTAGAAAAAAAAATCTTGAAGTGATTAGAGAATTTCCAGTTAAGAATTGTAGATAAGCTGCACACTTAGTCCAAAGTTTTCAGAAAAAATGATCACTTTTAGGTTGATATTTATTGTAAAAAATTTTATTTCAAAAGATCAATTTTTGCCAGTTCTGTGAAACTAACAGGGACAAGGCTGAAGGCTGAAAGAAGCTTTAGAGTTAGTCATGAAAGCTCTGGATTAAAAACCATTTTTAAAACGGTCTCATTGAGAAATTTTTCAAATAAGAGTCACCCTTGAATGAATGAATATATGCTGTATCAAATTATCCAGAGACAAAGAAGAGCAGCCATTCTAGCAGAACAAATGCAGCCTGCTTTGTTTGGGGGACAAATCATTCTTGCAACCAGTTTGGAAACGTCACTTTTAAGTCAATGAGAGTTGTGTTCAAATAAGAGGGGGCTGCAAGACCCTATTATATTCACTGGGATGTGATGTTTTGCCTCTGAATGGTTTCTACAGTGCATGAAAATTCCTTTTTCTTTTAGATGCGGGGGGAGGTCTTTTTAATGTCTTAAACTGTTTTCAGGTTTCACAAAATGCTTCAGTTTTTACATTTAAAGGGCAGACACGATGATCACACTGGAACACCAGTCATCCAGCTACAGAAGTTCTGACTTATTGAACAAGTCTTTTGAACTCTTGACTTGGTGAAAACAGATGACTGGGAAAACAGACTCATTGGCTCACATGGTGGAACCTGTATTCTGGAAGTGATCCAGGGCTTGCAGTAGTCCAACCAGCCATTTGCTCTGTCTTTTGGCGATATGACACACTGGGGCTCTGCCTATAATGGGATTTATTTGAGCAGCAATGGTGTCCAGTGGAATAGGAAGTTCTGAGGTCTGAGGTGAGATTGAGGAAAACTGATGGGGAAATCAATCCATCGCCAAGAATTGACTAGATTGGCTGGCAGCTGTAGGATTTGTAGGTCAAGCAAAAGCAGCTCGACCCTCTTGGTTCACTATGACAAAGTGTAAATTCCCCAGGGCTGTCAATAAGCTCATGAAATCAATTTGTTTTGTTGCCAGTATTAATTTTTTTATTACTAAAAGAGACTAAATGCTAAGCAACAGTTCAACACCATCAAACTCTTCTTGGCAGGTATAGCAAAACACATAAAATGATTGATGATGTTTTTATATCATTTTGAAGTCGGTATGATTTTTTAAAAGTAAATTTATTTTTTTATTTTAGAGATAGAGTCTCATTCCGTTACCCAGGCTGGAGTGCAATGGTGCTATCATGGCTCACTGCAGCCTCGACCTCCTGGGCTCAAGCAATCCTCCTGTGTCAGCCTCCCAAATAGCTGGAACTATAGGCATAAGCCACCATGTCCAGCTAAATTTATTTTATTTTGAGTACAGATGAGGCCTTACTATATTGCCTAGGCTAGGATAAGCTTCTTCATGGAGATAGGAGGATGTAATTTGGACGGTCAGTGCCAAACCATCCTTGCTCAACAACAAGTAAGGCCCTGGCAGCAGAGACCAACTTAGGGAGAATACAGATGCTAGCTTTAATCTGTGGAAGTCTATCCAGAAATAAACAAGGGATGACACCTTGTGCACAATCACAGCAGAAACTCAAAGATTTTGAATGATCCAAATGAAAGATTTACTTCCAACAAGAAAGCAAGTTTTAAAGGGGCACAAATTGTTTGCTTTGTCTGTAAAGGAAGAAGAAATTCTCCACTTAACTGCATATCCAGTTTGGTTTTCAGGTAGAGGTAAAGCTTTAAAACTGTGGTGAGCAGTATGTGGCCAGGAGCCTCGCCAGCTTTGGGAAGAACCAGAAAATGCAATTACGTGTTGGCATTTTTCTCTCTCTCTCTCCTCTTTTTTTGAGATCGAGTCTTACTCTGTCGCCCAGTCTGGAGTGCAGTGGTGTGATCTCAGCTCATTGCAACCTCTGCCTCCCAGGTTCAAGCGATTCTCCTGCCTCAGCCTCCCAAGTAGCTGGGATTATAGACATGCGCCACCACACCCTGCTAATTTTTGTATTTTTAGTAGAGATAGGGTTTCGCTAAGTTCGCCAGGCTGGTCTCAAACTCCTGACCTCAAGTAATCCAACTGCCCTGGCCCCACAAAGTGCTGGGATTATAGGCATGAGCCACCCCTTAGGGCTGCTATTTCTCAAACGTGCCTTAAGGTAAACAATGAATGACACAATACCAGTGCCAAGTCTTTATTACAAGTCTAACAATAATATCATTAGTAATTATAAAAAGAATATTAAAATAGTACTAACAAAAACATATATTACATTTTACCAAGTGTCAAGCATTGCGCTAATTGCTTATGTACATTTACTCTTCAACCATGGGACTAATATTGTTAGCTCCACTTTACAGATGAGAAAACTGAGGCCAAGAAAAGTAAATCTGCCCAAATTTGGAGCATGCTCACTATGTGCTATGCAGTCACTGTTCTAACTGAATAGATACTGTTATTACCATTATTTTACAGATACGGTAACAGAGGTTAAACACGTTCCCAAGGTCACACGACTCTTAAGAGGGGAGGTGAGATTCAAACCTAGTCACTGCAATCCTAGACTCTAAGCACTTCATGTCTAAGTTTGTCTAACCGGTTAAATATATATATTTCTCATGGAATTTGGTAACAGTATTTTTTTTGTTTTGAGACGGAGTCTCGCTCTGTCGCCAAGGCTGGAGTGCAGTGGTGCGATCTCGGCTCACTGCAAGCTCCGCCTCCCGGGTTCACACCATTGTCCTGCCTCAGCCTCCTGAGTAGCTGGGACTACAGGCGCCCGCCACCATGCCTAGCTAATTTTTTTTTGTATTTTTAGTAGAGACGGGGTTTCGCCGTGTTAGCCAGGATGGTCTCGATCTCCTGATCTCGTGATCCAAGCGCCTCGGCGTCCCAAAGTGCTGGGATTACACGCGTGAGCCACCGCGCCCGGCCGGTAACGGTATTTTTATTTTGAGTTTTTATAAAGTGGGGCTTAAATTGTTTTGCCTACACTGGTCATTCTAACCAAATGGCTGTTTATCACTGCAGCATTTAGTCTCAGGAATGTGCTGCCGCCAACTGGATGCTTGGGCTTTTTCTCTGGTCTATACTACCCTCTAGTGGTTGACAGAAAAATTCGATGATAGGCTATTTAATGACAGAGAGAAATAAGAGGACTCCTTTTAAGCATAAAGGTAAGACATGAACCTGCATGTAATAGTATTTGTAGTTTTTGTATCTTTTGATTGAGAAAAATACATAAAGACTAAAAGCTTCTATGAATTTAGTACCTCATTTATGTGAACATGTATTTTTATTTTTATTAATCTCAATAGTATACACATACATAGGAAACAAGGTGATATATATCTTTGTGTGTGTATATATACACATACATGTATGTATATATACATATGTGCTGTATACATGTGTTATACAATATATATGTTTTATGCATATATATGTATGTATATAACACCCACCTTATTTGTTTAGCTATAGACAATGCCTGCAGTGCATTGATGGATTCGGAAGCCCCCAAATTAGACTTCCCTCAAACTTCTTTGGCTAGATTTTCAACAAATACCCACTCCTAAACCATTACAGGCAAGGAGAAATTAACTCAAAATTTTAGATTAATTAGTATATTCTCCTGAATTGGGCATAGTCCCCTGGCCTGAGAGGTGGAGCTGTAAAGATAATTGGGATTGTCTTTTTTTTTTTTTTGAGACAGAGTCTCACTGTGTCACCCAGGCTGGAGTGCAGTGGCGCAATCTTGGCTCACTGCAACCTCTGCTTCCTGGGTTCAAGCGAGTTTTGTGCCTCAGCCTCCTGAGCAGCTGGGATTACAGGCTGGTGCTGTCACCATCACAGCCAGCTAATTTTTGTATTTCAGTTTCACCATGTTGGCCAGGCCAGGCTGGTCTCAAACTCCTGACCTCAAGTGATCTGCCCACCTCAGCCTCCCAAAGTGCTGGGATTACAGGCACGAGCCACCGTGCCAGCCGGGATTGTCTTGACAAGGAAGAAGTCCTGCTGCAGGGGTGACTACAGTCTTACCTGAGTCTCCCTCCTGGGCAACCTCAGGAGGTGCAGGCCTGGGGGCAGGCCCATGGGAGCATAGTCCCTGTGCAGGCACTAAGGTGGGCATTACCTGAAGGAAACTGAAAAACAATAGTAAAACTAACTAAAAGGTGGCCTGCGCATTATTATCACCATCAGACAGTGATTCTAAACAGCAATGATAAACAAATTCTCCCTGAACATTTTTCATTTAAGTTCTAAACAAGGACTTTGCTTTCTTTCCAGTTTTAACTATGTATGCTTCCAATTAGCATGTTTTCATTATATATCCTTTCACAAACATTCTGTTCTACGTCATGGAAGTCAATTTGGAGAATTTCCAGTTACACAGTTGGCCTATGACATATGCAGCTACAAGCATTTGTTTCAGGAGTAAGTTCACAATAAATTGTAACTATCAGACCTCAGATTGGGCACAGTTCTACCATGTATTTCTGAGTCTAAACTGTAGATTTGAAATGATCAGTGATAATACAGTGATTGTAAAGACATAGGAACAGAGCTTGGGTGACTTTAATTCTGTCATTCTATGTGACTTCACAAACATATTAACAAACAGCCAGAATCAACCTAGAACAGTGTACAGTGAAATTGTTTACTCCAGATGGGTACATAGACTTCAAGAAGACCATTAACTCTGCAAAAACAAAATATAAGGAAATGGACATTTCAAAGAAAAATGTCAGGAGAAACAACAAAAGATGCAGGTCTTACACGGCCAGAAGAAATCAAAAAGAGAATTTTGAATGCCTGAATTATTTTCAGCAAGAACTGGACATTCATTCTAAAATAAAGGATCAAATACGATGAACATTTACTATCAGTCAGCCACTTTCTCTGATTTTTGCAAAAGAATAACTTGAGAAGTTTTAACTAAATGCAGAAGAAATTTATCATGAATTTCCTGGTGAGGATGCTTGAGGGGATTTTTTTTTTTTTTTCACTGCAGAGATGTTTGAAAACTGCTATAATTCATCCTCAAGAAATTACATGGACTGTATTACAATCTCAGATTGACTTTGACATGGAATTTTTATGAATCAATCTCACCTTGATGCTTAAGTTTTTTCTTAACTATTTGTGTTTGTATTGACTCATTTGAAAGCAACTTTTCAAAATTAATATTATTTGTTTAATATGAGTGAAGAAGTTTGATTTTCACAGTTCTTGACAAATTTGTAGAAGGCTTGAAAATAGAAACCATAATCCTATTCATTAGTGCAACAGACCGAATGTACATACGTGTTTGCCTTCCTTTTTTTTTTATTTTTGAGACAGAGTCTTGCTTTGTTGCCCAGGCTGGAGGCAGTGGTGTAGTCACTGCTCACTGAAGCCTTGACCTCCTGGGCTCAAGTGATCCTTTCACCTCAGCCTCCTGAGTAGCTGGGACTACAGATGCATACCACCACACCCAGCTATTTTTTTTTTTTTAAGAGATGGGGTCTCACTATGTTGCCCAGGTTGTTCTCCAACTCCTGGGCTCAAGTGATTCTTCCATCTCGACCTCCTAAAGTGATGGGATTACCTCTGTGAGCCACAATGCCTGGCTTGCCTTTTTTTTTTTTTTTCTATGAATGTGTTTTAAAGGTATCAATCCATTACATGTTTCCCTTTTTGTCCTGTATACTTTATTTTTTATTAAAAATTTTAAAAATTGACTCGATTATATTGTTGGCTGCTGTGGAGGTTACGATCTTGATGAAATCTTAATAGCAAGGAAGCCAGAGGTGGGGATATTTATGAGGTTTCTGGGGTCTTGTTTAAGGTGGGTCTTTTGATGTCAGGCTTGACTGAGATGGGACAAAGTTCATAACAGTTTAGTATTGGTGAATACAGAGAAGATAGGCTTTTGAAATGAGTCTTCAAACAGTAAACAATCATTTGATAATTTCAGTTGAGCTTGCTATTGCTTTGAGAAGATGCTATTTAGCTGTGTTATGTGCTGAATGTTTATGTCCCCCCAAATTCATATGTTAGAGTCCTAGTCCTCAATGTCATGGTACAGTTGACCCTTGAACAATGCAAGAGTTAGGTGCACTGATCCCCCACAAAGTAAAAAAAAATCTGTGTGTAATTTTCGATTCCCTGAAAACTTAACTACTAATAGCCTACTGTTAACCAGAAGCTTTACCAATAACATAGTCAATTAACACATACTTTGTGTGTTATGTGTATCATATCCTGTATTCTTACAATAAAGTAACCTAGAGAAAATAAAATATTATTAAGAAAATCATAAGGGTCCAGGTGTAGTGGGTCATGCCTGTAATCCCAACACTTTGGGAGATTGAGATGGGAGGATCACTTGAGCTCAGGAGTTCAAGATCAGCCTGGGCAACATAGTGAGGCTTTGTCTCTATAAAACATTAAAAAAAAAAAAAGAAGAAGAAAATCATAACGAAGAGAAAAATATTTACCATTCATTAAATGGAAGTGGGGCCAGGTGCGGTGGCTCACACCTGTAATCCCAGCACTTTGGGAGGCTGAGGTGGGCAAATCACGAGGTCAGGAGTTGGAGGCCAGCCTGACCAATGTGGTGAAACCCCGTCTGTACTAAAAATACAAAAATTAGCCAGGTGTGGTGGCATGCACCTGTAATCCCAGCTACTCGGGAGGCTAAGGCAGAAGAATGGCTTGAACCCAGGAGGCAGAGATTGCAGTGAGCCGAGATGGCACCACTGCACTCCAGCCTGGGCGATAGAGTGAGACTGTGTTTCTAAATAAATAAATAAATAAATAAATGGAAGTGGATCACCGTAAAGGTCTTATTCTTGTGGTCTTCACATTAAGTAAGCTCAGGGGAAGGAAAAAGGGGGTGGTTGGTCTTGCTGTTTCAGGTAGAGGTGGAGGAAAATCTGTGTATATATGGACCTGCCCAGTTCAAACCTATGTTGTTCAAGGGTCAAGTGTATCTGGAGGTGGGGCCCTTGGATGTAATTAGGTTTAGATGAGGTGATGTGGGTGGAGCCCCCATCATGGATAGTGTCGTTATCAGAAGAGTACTACACACCAGCGCTTTCTCTCCACGTACACGCACTGAAGAAAGGCCATGTGAAGACACAATGAGAAGGCAGCAGAGAACCAAATCTACTAGCACCTTGATCTTGAACTGCTCATCATCCAGAGCTGTGGGAAGAAGAAAATCTGTTGTTTAAGACACCCAGTCTATGGTATTTTGTTATAGCAGCTGGAACAGACTAAGACATCCCCCGGAGAGCAAATTGATAGCCTATTTAGAGAAATTCCTATTTCAGGAAATTCAGTTTATCTTCTTGATCAAGAATATTCTGGATGAGTAGTGATGTTAATGCAGACAGTAAGCTGTATGACTGTAGACAGTTTTAGTTCTCGATATAGACAAAGTTCAATAAAAGAAAATGATCACTGTCTGCATTTCTTTTTAGACTATCATTATTATTCACTTCATTTCATGATTCTTTCTTTTTTTTTTCTTTTTTTGAGACAGAGTTTTGCTCTTGTTGCCCAGGCTGGAATGCAATGGCGCTATCTCGGCTCAGTGCAACTTCCACCTTCCGGGTTCAAGTGATTCTCATGCCTCAGCTTCCCACATAGCTGGGATTACAGGCACCTTCCACCATGCCTGGCTAATTTTTATATTTTTAGTAGAGATGGGTTTTGCCATGTTGGTCAGGCTGCTCTCAAACTCCTGACTTCAGGTGATCCACCCACCTCCGCCTCCCAAAGTGCTGGGATTACAGGCGTCAGCCACTGTGCCCGGCCCATTTCATAATTATTTCTAAAAATAATTTTGTTGTACAGAGGAGGGTTCTTAAAATCTATCTGATTGTCAATTATGCTAGGAAGGCCAGCTAGAAGAATCATATAAAAAGAGCCTATGGCAGTCTGGGGTGGGAGCAGCAGGCCCAAGTGGCCCTGGCCTCATACCCTCAAAAGAAAATAAAGTTATAGGAGCCATCCCTGATACTCTGAAAGGGCCAAAGGAATTATTCATCATGAAATATTTTTGATGTGTTAAAAATGTTTATTTGTACACCCACATTCATACCAACATTATTCACAGTAGCCAAAAGGTAGAAGCAACTCAAGTGTTCATCAGCAGATGAATGGATAAACAAAATATGGTCTATACACACAATGGAATATTATTCAGCCTTAAAAAGGAAGGAAATTCTGACACATAATGCAACATGTGAACATAATGAACCTTGAGGTCATTGCTGAGTGAAGTAAGCCAGTCACAAAAAGACAAATACTGTACGATTTCACTTATCTGAGCTACCTACAGGAATCATATTCATAGAGACAGAAAGTAGAATGGTGGTTGTCAGGGACTGGGTAGAAGGGAGAGTGGGGTGTTATGACTTAATGTGTGTAGAGTTTCAGTTTGGACAGATGAAAAGGGTTCTAAAGATCAGTTGCACAACAATGTAAATGTATTTAACGTTTCTAGACTATATACTTAAAAATGGCTAAAAGGAGGCCGAGTGCAGTGGCTCACGCCTGTAATCCCAGCACTTTGGGAGGCCAGGACAGTGGATCACCTGAGGTCAGGAGTTCGAGACCAGCCTGACCAACATGGTGAAACCCTGTCTCTACCAAAAATACAAAATTAGCTGGGCGTGGCCGTGCATGCCTGTAATCCCCATTACTCAGGAGGCTGAGGCAGGAGAATCATTTGATCCTGGGAGGCGGAGTTTGCAGTGAGCCAAGATTGCGACATTGTACTCCAGCCTGGGCAACAAGAGCAAAATTTAGTCTCAAAAAAAAAAAAAAAAAAAAAAGAAGAAAGAAAAAAGAAAAAAAAGAAAAGCCTAAAAGGGTAAATTTTATGTGAGATTTTTTTTTTTACCACAATATTAAAAATATTGATTTGTAACATGGAAACATTGATGTCTACCACAATTTGCATAATGCTATTTTGGCATCGTTTTCTTTCTTCGTTTCTTTTCTTTTTTTTTTTTTTTTTGAGATGGAGTCTTGCTCTGTTGCCCAGGCTGGAGTGCAGTGGCACGATCTCAGCTCACTGCAACCTCCACCTCCCGGGTTCAAGCACTTCTCCTGCCTCAGCCTTCCAAGTAGCTGGGACTATAGGCGCATGCTGCAACACTCGGCTAATATTTTGTATTTTGTATTTGTCTCGAACTCTTGACCTCAAGTGATCCACCCGCCTTGGCCTCCGAAAGTGCTGGGATTACAGGCGTGAGCCACTTTGCCCGGCCTGGCATAGTTTCCTTTTGAAAAAAAGTTAGCACTGGAGCTAACCTCCTAAGTACCTTTGTGCAGGTGAGAAAATGCAACTTTTCCTCAGATACTTTGCTGCCATCTGCAAAAAAACGTATCCTAATGCATGTGCAAGTCTACAATGACTTCAGTGTGAAGGGAGCCCCCTAGAGTTGTGCAGTATACTACCTGCACAGTTGTTCAGAGTCCCCAACAAAACACAAGTGCCCAGGCCTCTCTATCTCTGCAAATAGTCTGGGGTGAGTGGTGGTGGGAAAAAAATAAATATAAAATATAAAAAAATATAAAAATATAAAAAATATAAAAAATATAAAATAAAAAATAAAATAAAAAAGTTTTTTTAATATGGAAAGTTTGGATTATACTGGTTGTAGCTGTTGAAAATGCTGTTCCATCAATGTTAATAAGCCAAGAACAAAGGCTCACAAGGTGCCCAGCTGACAACTCAGGAGGTAGCTTTGAACCAGAAGTGGTGGGAGTGATGGGTCAGGAAAGAAAGAAGCCACTGCCAGGGTCGGCCTTCTTCATGGATAAACAGATTTATATTGTGCGAACACTGAAGAGGCCCTGTGCACATTTCTATTCTCTAGTTTTGGGGATGCCTAAAATTCCAACGACTTTCTTCATGACTTATAGCTTGTCAGAACTACAGAGCCTTTGACGTCACCTGGTTCTAATCTCCAATTTCTCAGACGAGACACTGCAGTCTAGAGATGTCAAATGACTCAGCCACAGGCACACACTAGTTGGTATTTTGCTTTGCTCTCTACCTGAGCATCTGGCAGGGAGGAGGGTCCTCCAAGAGAGGAGAGAATATCAAAACGGGCAGGGACGTGGTTCTAGAGACAGGGGTGCTCCACTTCACAGTCATTATAATTTCCCTTTTCCCATAATCCCTAAGCCACAGGTGGGGTGAATGGGGAGGGAAAGGCAGAGGCTCAAGAACATTGATAACCCTCAGAAGCATATTAAAGCTTAAGAAGAATCTATAAGTAGTGTGTATTTGACTTTTCATTCATTTATTCACTAAATACATTGAGCATCAACTTAAGACAAGGATTATGTACTTGAGGATCTTGTGAACTGGTTGGGGAGAGAGACATGTAAACAGATAAATTATAGTAAGACCTGTAATATGCTGATTTAGATGTATGAACCTAGTGCTGAGGGGAACCTGAGGAGGGAACAACTCTTTTTCCACAGAGGCCTTGGGGAAAGCTTTCCAGAGGAAGCAATATTGGAGTGGATTTTGAAGGGTGAATAGGAGTTTAGCAGGTGGGAAGGGTGTGAGGGAAGGTTCTAAGAATTCCGGGTGGAAATAATAGCCTGTGCTCTGGGGTAGGGTCTAGAGAGTGTGATCCCTTTAGGAATGGCAGGAGCACCCTGTGTTTTAGTAGCACATGGGAGGTGACCTGGGACAAGGTACTGAGTTGGCATTTTATCCTGTAGCCAAGCAAGTCAACAAAGGCTGTGAAGCAGAGCGTGACAGGATTCCTTGTGGAAGGAGAGAAGGACTCTGGCTTCCAAGGAGGATGAACAGCAGTGAGAGAGAACAGAGGTGGGGAGACTGGGCAGGGGCTGTGAACACTCAGGCTGTGCTCCATCAGTGAACGAACTTGCCAGGACAAGCCGGGCAGGGGGGTGGAGAATGGCTCAGCCCCAACCCCCTGCAGCCATCTGTTCCTCCACACGCACACTGTGCCTCCTCCCACTCCTGAGCTGACAGAACTTCTGCCACTGACATTTGAAACAGTGGGGGAGTTGAAAGAGGGAGGCCTGTGGCAAATGCCCCCAACTCCATCCCTCCTTGGTCATCAGACCAAGGCTTGCTTGGTCTGAATGTGGGATATGATGTATGTGGTTACACGTGTGGCACCTTCCTCTAGCAGTCAGGAGGTGAACAAGGAATGTCACTTTATTCCTTCCAATGGAAACAAACTGCCTCTAATTCTGAGCATAGCAGGAGAAACTGAGCATCTGGGTGTAAAGCAGAGAAGACTGCTAGTGGGAGAGAAAAGGGCTTTAGTCTGGTAGTGGCTGGTACCAGGAGAACTACATTAGAGCAAGCCTAAGGTTGTCACCAACTTCAGTAGGAACAGGCAGAGGGTTTGTGGCCAGGGAGTCGGCTCAACTCCAGAGGCTGAGCTGACATATTGGACCCTCAGCCTTTGGGCTAATGTAGCCTTAGCCTGAACCAGCTGAGGACATTTTCTAGCTGAGGTTTGAGGAGAGTTCCTTGTTTGGTAGCCCCCAGCTCAGCACAATGCCAGGTTCAGTAAATGATTCCTAAATGGAATCAAACTCAAGTGAGGAACCTACTCAGAGTCTTCACTTGTAACTGTACACACCTGTATATAGCCCCATGGCTTGTAGCAACATGTTTTTAAAAAGCTGCACATTGGCCACACACAGTGGCTCAAGCCTGCGATCCCAGCACTTTGGGAGCCTGAGGTGGGCGGATCACTTAAGCCTAGGAGTTGGAGACCAGCCTGGGCAACATGGTGAAACCCCATCTCTACAAAAAATGCAAAAATTAGCCAAGCATGGTAGTGTGTGTCTGTAGTCCTAGCTACTCAGAAGGCTGAGGTGGGAGGGTCACTTGAGCCCAGGAAGTTGAGGCTGCAGTGAGCTGTGATGGTGTCACTGCACTGCAGCCTGGGTGACAGCGAGACTCTGTCTTAACAACAACAACAACAACAACAAATCTGCACACTATTATCTGGACAGGTGAATATTGAGAGAAGGAGGCACAAAAAGCATGTGGGGGGCAGGAACCACGAACAGAGGCAGGGAGCAGAGAGAGAATGGTGTTGAGCAGGGGCTTGGAGGCCCCTTGTGTAAACGAGGAAGAGATGTTTAACCTTTAGTTGCCTGACAGAGAAAATGGAATGTTCCAGGGAGCAGTGGTGGTGACAGTGGTAGAGGACACTTGAGGGGCTTGCACACCTGAAGAGAAGTTTCTCAATATTTTAAATAACCACTATGGCCATACTGGTGCACGTGGTTACTGAGGGCAAAAGGTGAGGGGGCAGGAAAAGACCTGGGCAAGTGCCACAGCAGGACTCACCAAGACAGCTTCATGGCAGACAGACTGCTGCAGTGTCCAGGGTGGAGAAATTGGGAAATAATAATAATAGTAATACTTTCCAGGTTCTCCACACTTAGGTAAGTCATTTAATCCTCCCCACAATTCCATGAAGTAGATACATTAATTTTCCTTATTTTACAGAGGAGGAAAATTGAAGAGTGCTCCGGATCATAAAGTAATTGAAGAAAAACAAGGGGTAAAACATAAGCCCCCTACTGTCTCGTAGAAATTTAAAAACCATAGCCACCCTATCACAACCTGCTCTCTACCCAAGGTCTCCCATGACTGCGATGCACACCGAAACCTTGTTTGTAACTGATGGATTTGAAGGTGGGAGATTCAAATAGAGTAAGTGAGAAATAGCTTTAACATTTTACAAGCAAATCAATAAAAGCTGAAAACACAGTTGCCTCTCCCTGTATTAACCAGTGCTGGGAACAGGCAAAAATATGTCAGTTGCTTGCTCCAGGAAACTAATAGCCCTGGAAGACAGGAGTATGAACCAACCAGCAGCTTGCCCATCAAGACATCCCTCAGGACCCTTGTCTCACGGAGCCACCACACAAAGCTATTATGTCATATTATGTCATAAACTCTACCTCATTCCGACCAGTTCCGACCAGTTTCAGGCAAGACCTGCCTGAAAATCCTCAACGCTGGTCCTGAAAACCCAAAAACATCTCTCTGTACTTTCCTGTGATGAGACATTATGAAGACTGTCAAGGTGATGTTCTCCCTTAGCTTTGTTTGATCAACAGGTTTTTCTGGGTTTCTTTGACGAGTTAAGAGTTGACGTTAAGCATGTATTTGACAAGACAGCCCTGGTAACATCGCGACCTTATCAGGACAAGGTATTAAAGCAGTATTATGGGTGTAAAACACACACTTTTGGATCCTTCCTGCTACAGTGATGTGTGCCCCAAAACCAGGGTGGGAGACTCAGACACTGGGGAGCTGAGGGGCACTGTTTCCCCGTGATTGAACACGGTCATCACAATGACTCAGGAACCTTCAAGTGCTCAACCACCCTCACAGCCCCTGGAGTTCCTGCCTTCCACCCAAATTGCCATGAAGTGTGTCATGAGACCCTGCCACCCTGGCCGTACAGACTGGACCAGAAATGGAGTTCTAACAAAGGCACCTCTAGATGTTATAAGCAAGGACAGCGGAGGCTTTTGAGATGGCAGGATATGAGAGATCAGACCAATAGTCAGGGAATGTTAATTAACTCACCAAATCTTATTCTCTCTGGGGGTGAGAGAGAAGCATAGGAAAAATTACAATGGGAACCAAGAGAAGTAATGAGAGAGGCAGCAGGAGAAATAATTGGAGAGTCGAGAGAGAATCTGAGTCTTGAGAACAGAGTCACTAGATGAGGGAACGGCAGATGCTCAGTTCTGATGGGACCACAAAATATTGGAGTCACAGAGCTACTGATGTATCCTGAACAGCTGCGGGTCCTGTTCCTGTTCTCCATGAGGCCCATGGCTTTGCTGGTGATTTGTTGTAATCATGATAAAATAATAAGTAACATAAGTTATTTTATAGCAATGTATAATTTATTTATTTATTTATTTTTTTGAGACGGAGTTTTGCTTGTTGCCCAGGCTGGAGTGCAATGGCGCGATCTCAGCTCACCACAACCTCCACCCGCCGGGTTCAAGCAATTCTCCTGCCTCAGCCTCCTGAGTAGCTGGGATTACAGGCCTGCACCACCATGCCCAGCTAATTTTGTATTTTTAGTAGAGGTGGGGTTTCTCCATGTTGGTCAGGCTGGTCTCGACCTCTGGACCTCAGGTGATCTGCCCACCTCGGCCTCCCAAAGTGCTGGGATTACAGGCATGAGCCACCACGCCCAGCCGTCAATGTATCATTTAACACAACAATATGCACAGATCTTAAATGTTCAGTTCTATGAATTTTGGAAATTATATACACCCATATAACCACCAACGAAAACAGGATAGAACATTTTCCTGATCCCAGAAAGTTCTCTCGTGCCTCTTTCCAATCAATCCTTCTTGTTACCAAAAGCACCAAAGGTTAACGTGGCCTTTCTTGTGCTTCATCTGGAATGTCCTTTTTGTGTCCAGTTTCTTTCACTCAACATAATGGTTTGGAGAGTCATCATGTTGCAAGTATGGATAGTTGTTTTCTTATTATGGCTAAGTAGTATTCCATTGTAGGAACATGCTGCTATTCGTTCATCTTTTCTCTGTTGAAGGGCATTTGGGTTGTGTCTACTTTGGGGCTACTAAAAATAAGGCTGCTACAAACATTCATGGACAAGTGTTCTTGAGGTTATAGCTTTTAATTTTCTTGGATAAATACAAGGAGTGTAATTTCTGGTTTATAGGCTTAATGTGTGTTTAAACTGATGGAAGTGCCAGGCTGGTTTTCAAAGCAATTGCACCTCTTTATACTCCTGGCAGCCAGGTCTGAGAGTTCCAGTTGCTCTGCTTCATTGCTGATGTTTAGTATTATCAGTCTTTCTTGATTTTAGTCATCCTATTGAGTGTGAAATGATGTCTCACTGTTGCTTTATATGCATTTCCCGGATGAATAATAATGTTGAGCACCTTTTCATATGCCTTTAACCATCTGTGTATCTTCTTTTCTGAAGAGTCTGTCCAAGTTTTGTGCCCATGTTTTAAATGAGGTGGTTGTTTTTATTGTTGACTTGTGACAATTCTTTATGTATTGAGGATATAGATGCCCTCCGACTTTTTTTTTTTTAGACAGGGTCTTGTTCTGTTCATTCAGGCTAGAGTGCAAGGGTGAAATTATAGCTCACTGCCGCCTCAACCTCCTGTGCTCAAGTGATCCTCCTGCCTCAGCCTCCGCAGTAGCTGGGACTACAGTCACAAGCCACTGTGTCTGGCTAGTTTTTTTTTTTTTTCCAGTAGAGATGAGGTGAGGTCTTGCTATGTTGTCTGTTCTGGTCTTAAACTCCTGGGCTCAATCTTCCTGACTTGGACTCCCAAAGTGCTGGGATTATGGGTATAAGCCACCACACCTGGCTTTTCTTTTTCAGATGAATATGCTGTAATTTTTTTTTTCCAATCTGTGGTGTGCCTATTAATGTGTTTTTTGTTTGTTTTTTGTTTTTTCACTCTTGTTGCCCAAGTTGGAGTGCAATGGTACAATCTCAGCTCACTGCAACCTCCACCTCCCGGGTTCAAGCAACTCTCCTGCCTCAGCCTCCCGAGTAGCTGGGATTATAGGTACATGCCACCACACTTGGCTAATTTTTTTGTATTTTTAATAGAAATGGGGTTTCACCATGTTAGCCAGGTTGGTCTTGAACTCCTGACCTCCGGTGATCTGCCTCGGCCTCCCAAAGTGCCGTGATTACAGGCATGAGCCACCGTGCCCGGCTCTTCATGGTGTTTTTTGTTGAAAGAACTAACATTGTTTTGAGTACCAGCCACTTAAAACATTAAGTGCTTTACCAGCATTATTTCATTTAATCTCACATAAAATCAAAAGTTGGATATTAATCTTCCCTTTTTACAGATAACAAAATGAAGGCCAAAGGAAGTTAAATAATTTGCACCCAGCTGAGGGATGGGTGCATCAACATTTGAATCAGTCAGCTGTTTTAGCCTGAGGTTATCTTTTTAAATCTCTCCGGAGGTGGAGAGAATGATATTACTCCCAATATCACAGGGGGTGTACACCACCCCTGTTTGATATTGTTGGTAATATTCCATTTGGCAGAGGATGATATTACCTCCAATATCGCAGGGTGTGTAAACACCTGCTGTGATATTGTTCCTAATGGCCTGTGAAAGAGAAAATATTACTCCCATTATCGCAGGGGGTGTTCAGCCCTGATGATACTGTTTTCTAATATCCAGGGAAGGAGAGTATGATATTACTCCCAATATCGCAGGGGTTGTACACCTTTTGTGATATTGTGCCCAATATCCAGGGAAATAGAGGATGATATTACTCCCAATATTGCAGAGGGTGGACACCTCACTGGGATATTGTTCCTAATGTCCCAACAGGGAGAGGATGATATTACTCCTAATATCGAAGTAATTGTACAGCACCCCTGTGATATTCTTCCTTGTATCCAGAAAGGAAAAGAATGATATTACTCCCAACAGCGTAGGAAATGTATACCCGCGCTGTGATATCTTTCCCAATACCCAGGTAGGGAGAGGATCATATTACTTCCAATGTCGCAGGGTGTGTACACCCCCTCTGTGATCTTGTTGCTAACATCCAGGTTTGGGGAGGACCATATTACTCCCAATATTGCAGGGGGAGTACACTCCCCCGTGACCTTGTTAGTCATTTCCTGGGTAGAGAGGATGATATTACTCCCAATATTGCAGGGGGTGTACACACCCCTCTGAAAATCTTCCTCATATCCAGAGGGAGAGAGGATGATATTACTCCCAGTACCGCAGGGGGTTTACACAGCCCTGTGATACTCTTCCTAATATCCACAGGGAGAGAGGATGATATTACTCCCAATATCGCAGGGGGTGTACACAACCCTGTGATGTTGTTCCTAATATCCAGAGCGAAAGAGGATGATATGACTCTCAATATCGCAGGGGCTGTACACCACTCCTGTCCTATTGTTCTGAATACCCTGGGAGGGAGAGGATAAGATTACATTGAATATCACAGGGAATGTACACCCTCCCCCTCTGATACCCTTCCTAATATCCAGGGGAAGAGAGGAAAATTTTACTCCCAATATCGCAGAGGCAGTACACTCCACCTGTGATGTTGTTCCCAATATGCAAGGCGGGAGAGGATGATACTACTCCCAATATCGCAGGGCTGTTCACATCCCCAGTGACATTTTTTCCTAATATCTAAGGGAGAGACAATTATATGACAGCAAAGGTCGCAGGATCTGTACATCCGTTCCTGATATTGTTCCTAATATCCAGGGGGGAAGAGGATGATATCAAATATGAAAGGGGGTGTACACCACCCCCCTGCGATATTGTTCTTATATTCATGAGGGGAGACGATGATATTACTCCAAATATCGCAGGGGTTGTTCACACCCCCCTGTGATATTGTTTCTGATATCCAGGGGGGAAGAAAATAATATTACTTCCAATATTGCAGGTGGTATATACCCCACCTGAAATATGGCACCGAATATCCAAAGAGGGAGAGGATGGTATTAATACCAATATCGAAGTGAGTGTACACACCCCTTGTGATATGGTTTTTAATATCCAGGGGGCGGGAGGATAATATTAGTCCCAACATCCCAGAGAGTGTACACTACCCCTGTGATATTGTCCCTAACTTCCAGAGAGGAGAGGATGATATCACTTCCAATATCACTTCCCCCATGATATTGTTCGTCATATCCAGGGAGGCACAGGATGACATTCCATTGAATTTCGTGACAGGCGTACACGCACAGTGTGATATTGTTCCTAATATCCAAGAAGGGAGAGGATGATATTACCCCCAATAAAGCAGTGGGTGTACATTACCCCTGTATGATTGTCCTAATATCCGGGGCCGGGGGAGGGGCGGAGAGGATAACATTCCCTCAAATTTAGCAGGTGGTTTGACGCCCCTTGTGGTGTTGTTTTAAATATCCAGCGAGGAAGACAATACTACTATTTTTGATAGTCCGATTCATCCGCTCCACCTTTCCGGAACTCTGAGGCCGGTAGGTGGCATGCAGTTTCCACGTGATCCCCAATACCTTTGCCGTCTTCTGTACCAAGTCAGCCACAAACACAGGCCCGTTATCTGAGCCGATCCGTAAGGGCAGTCGAAATCTAGGAATCAGATCTCGAAGAAGCACATGGGTTACTTCACAAGCTTTCTCAGTTCATGTTGGATAGGCCTCCACCCACCCAGAGTAGGTACGCCCAAGAACTAGTAAATACTTGTTACCTCCACACTTTGCCATCTCTGTGAAGTCTACCTGGAGATCTTCAAAGGGGGCTGCTCCATAAGCTTGTATGCTGGGCGGAACGGCTGGACCTTGCCTCGCATTATGCTGTCTGCAGGTAACACACCGCTGCGTCACCGTTTTGGCAAGGGCTGACAAATGCGAGATGTAGAAATACCAGCCTAACAATTTTTCCAGTGACTCTTGACCTAGATGGGTGGTTTTATGCACAGCCAGTACGACTGCAGCTCCTAGCAGCTGTGGCACAGTTACTGTCCCATCTGGTAACCAAATCCATCCTTCCTCCATCACTTGTCCTTCCCTCTACCTGGAGAAAGTCCTTTTCTTCTTTAGAAGAAGTAGGTCCAAGATCAGGTGCTTGAGGGAGCAGAGGGGCTGTGACTGATGCCCAGAAGGGGGTAGATGGTGCTTTTCGAGCCTCGGAGTCAGCGCAGGGATTCCCCAAACCCACCAAGGTGGAAGCTCGCTGGTGTCCTCTGCAATGCATAACTGCCACCTTGTGGGGTTTCCATACTGCTTCTAATAATTGCAGGATCTCTTGTCTTTTCCTCCAGAGTTCAATAGGCCGGCCATTTTCTTTCTATCATGCTCCACGCACTTGAAGGGTTAAAAAGGCATACCGAGAATCAGTGTAAATGTTTACAGTCTTGCCTTCACTGAGTTCTAAGGCCCAATTAAAGCAATGAGTTCAGCTTTCTGGACTGAAGTGGCCTGGGGCAACGATCTGGCTTTAACAACAGTGTCCAGGGTTACCACTGCATACCCTGCACCTCTCTCTCCTTGGGTGTTGAAGAAGCTGCTCCCATCCACGTATAGTTTCCAGTCTACTGATGCCCAAGGCTGGTCCTGGAGGTCAGGTCTGCTAGAGTCAACTGAGTCCAACACTTCTACACAATCAGGCTCAACAGGGCTCTCTGATACCGGGAGCAAAGTGGCGGGGTGTAGGGTGTTACAAACTTCAGTGGTTATATGGGGATTTTCATAGAGCAAAGTTTGGTACTTGGTGAGTCTGGCATTCGTTAGCCAATGATGTCCTTTAGTATTCATTAAAGTCACCACAGCATGGGGGGCCTTTATGTTCAGGTTTTGCCCAAGAGTCAGCTTATTTGTTTTTTGTACTAGCAGGGCAGTTGCTGCCAAGGCCCTCAAACAGGGAGGCCATCCTTTAGAAACCCCAAGGCCCTCAAACAGGGGGGCCATCCTTTAGAAACCCCAAGGCCCTCAACAGGGAGGCCATCCTTTAGAAACCCCATCTAGTTGTTTAGAGAAGTAGGCCACCGGCCTCAGCCAGGGCCCCACAGTTTGGGTTAAAAGTCCAGCTGCCATCTTTTCTCTCTCTGACGCATACAATGGAAAAGGCTTTGTCCGATCGGTAGCCCCAGGGCTGGGGCTGACATAAGTTTTTCCTTTAACTCAGGAAAGGCTTGCTGTTGTTGGGATCCCCATTCCAAAAGTTCCCGGCCCCCGCCCCCCTTGTGACCTCATACAAAGTTTTGGCTATTACTGCAAAGTTTGGGATCCACAGTCTATAAAACCCCACAGCTCCTAAGAATTCTCTCGCCTGCCTTCCGCTCTTAGGCTCCGGTAGATTGCAAATGACCTGCTTTCTTTCTGATCCCAGGCTGCGTTCCCTGTGTCGGATAGTAAATCCCAAGTAACGTACCTGCTGTCAGCAGATCTGAGCTTTTTTCTTGGACACCTTATACCCGCAGTCCTCCAGGTGCCGGTGTGGGGCATCCGTTCCCTTGGTGCACCCGACTGCTGTGGGGTGTCCCAGCAGAAGGTCATCAACCTACTGGAGCAACATGCAGCCTAGGTCTCTGGTGGGAAACTTCTGGAGGTCTCGAGCCAACGCCTCCCCGAAGATGGTGGGGGAGTTCTTGAACCCTTGGGGAAGCTGGGTCCAAGTGTGCTGAGTAGAGACACCTGACTCAGGATCTTCCCACTGAAAGGCAAACAGCTTCTGCCTCTCAGGGGCTAATCTGATAGGAAAGAAAGCATCTTTCAGGTCCAAGCTGTCCTCAGCTGGCAGCAACCCCAACAATGGGGATGGGTTAGGTGCTGTTGGATGTAAAGTCAGAGTAGCTTGATTAAGCAAGTGCAAATCCTGTAGCGGCCAGTAGTCCTTGGTCCGTGGCTTGGGAACAGGCAGGAGGGGAGTGTTCCATGGAGACTGACAAGGAACAATAATTCCAAAAGTTCTTAGGTGATTGAGACAGACCTGGATACCTTGAAGAGCTTCTCTAGGGACCGGGTCCTGTTTTTGCCTAACCGGCTGGGCCCCAGGCTTAACTTCTAGGAGTACGGGGGCTTGGTTGACTGCCGACCCTGGAGGGTTGTCTTACGCCCGTACTCTTGGCCACTGCTTAGCCATAGCTGGTCTTATCTCTTGGCCCAGCTCAGTTAAAAGTCTCCATTCCTCCTCTTGGGGGATGGGGTAAGGGTCATAATGACTCCCGTTCTGGGTAACTTTAGCAGCAAAGAGCCGTGCTCTGTCAAAGAGATAGTGGCTGTCAGCTTGCTGAGTAAGTCCCTTCTCAACAAGGGCAAGGGACAGTCAGGCATGTACCAAAACTGATGAATGACTTTATGTCCTCCTACAGTACAAGTCCGAGGCAAGCAGAAAGCTTGCTTTGCTGAAACCCCCGTGGCTCCAATGATGTCAATAGTCTTTTTGGATAAGGGGGCGACCGGGGCGGTTACTAGCGAATGTTCAGCACCGCTATCTACAAGAAAATCAATGTCTCTACCCCCGACTGTCATTCTGACCAGAGGCTCTTTGGGGATGCTTGAGCCCAGTCCCCCTCAGTCCAATAACCCTTCTGCCAGGTTGAGCAGGGCCCCTTCCTCCTTGTCCGGGGCCTCCTGCTCTGAGTCACCTTGTTTTCTTTTGAGCTGAGGGCATTTGTTCTTCCACTGTCCTATTTCTTTACAATAAGCACACTGGTTACACTGCAAACTCTGACAGCCAAGCTGAGTTTCTTTCCCAGGGCCCCCCTTCCCTTGTCTCTTTGGGGGGACCCCTCTGATTGCTGCAGCTAACAAACAGGTCGGTGTTTTGCCGGGCCTGACGTTCATTTTCTTTGCCGTTTTCCTTACGGCTTACTGCATCCCTGTTTACAAACACCTGGTTAGCTATTTCTAGTAATTGTGATGTATTCATCCCTGCAAGCCCAGCCTGCTTCTGCAATTTTCTTCTAACGTCTTCTGTGCTTTGACTGACTAAAGCCATGTTAATCATGCGCTGATTTTCAGGGCTATCGGGATCAAAGGGAGTATACATACGATAGGCCTCACACGGTCTCTGGTAGAATTGTGCTGGACTTTCTTCTTTTCCCTGAATGACCTCAGAGACCTTGTTAATGTTTGTAGCCTTCTGAGCTCCCCTCTTTAATCCTTCCAAGAGAGCTTCCCTGTCTCCGTTTAGCCTTTGTATATCCTATCTTTCATTTGGGTCCCACTGGGGATCGGTTCCTGGTAACTGGGTCCTTACATACTCTTGGGGGTTTTGATAATCAGCTGGTGCATGTTCCTCTAGCCACTTAGTTGCTGCTTGGAGCACGCTCTGCCTTTCATCTCTGTTAAAGAGGAACATAAGCAACTGGTGGCAATCAGCCCAGGTGGGGTTGTGGGTCTGGATAACAGTTTGGAGCAAGTCAATTAGAGCTTGTGGCTTTTTGGTATAGGATGGGGTATTGTTTTTCCAGTCGAGAAGGTCGGCAGAGGTGAAGGGCTGGTACCCAAAAACATGCCTCTCCACCACGTGACCATCCTTATCTCTCCCAGTATACCGCTGCTCTCTCAGGGGCATTTGTATCCCCGTTTTGGGTTGTAAATGAGCTGCCAAGGGAGGGGTTTCTCCCAAGTCTTCACCTCCTCTCTTGTCTACTCTGGGTGGCCTAGGGATATGCTTGTCTTGCGGAGGCGCAAGAACTGTGGGCTCAAGAGTGGGGAGCCTCTTTCCCTGGTAAGGGGAGGGCAACACTGGGATCTCTGGTGCCATCTGTTGCAATGGATCTTATGTTGGGTCGAACAGAACTTCAGGAGTTGATTTCCCTGGGCGGGTGGAGCGGGATCCTTCCTTAGCTATCTGTCCCTTTGCTACTAGTATTGCTGCTGCCTACCCTCTTAGCCACTGTGGCGGGGGTCTAGCACCAGCTGTCACCAAGTGTCTATGTATGGGAACTGGTCTAGGTATCCTTTACCAGTTACCTTGTGCAACACCTTGGAAACAAGGGACCTGTCCAGGCTTCCTTCTGATGGCCAACCCACTTCTAATGGTGGGCAATCTATTTCCCACAAGATTCTAAGTTCCCCTGGTGGTCTAGTGCTTAGGATTTGGCACTCTCACCGCCGCTGCCTGCGTTCGATTCCTGGTCAGGGAACCAAGAAATGGAGCAGGACTAGCCACAGACAAAACCCCTCAGACAGTGGAATAAAGAAGGAAGAGGTTTTTTTATTTGGCTGGGAGTGTCGGCACACTTGCGTCTTAAGAGTTGAGCTCCCTGAAGGAAGACAGAGTTCCTAGCCCATTTAAGGGCTTACAACTCTAAGGGGTTCCACGTGAAAGGGTCGTGATGGATTGAGAGCACATGTGCTTAGAGTGGGGGAGTTATAATCTTTCCACCTCAGGCGGGCTCCTCAGTGCCACCAGCTGGTCTTGCCACTGACTTCATTCCTGTTGTTTTTCAACTTTTACTTCCTCCTCCTCTTCAGAGACAGAAGACAGTAGAGAAATGGCTTCTCTCCTCAGGGCAACAGGATGATATTACTCCCAATATCGCAGGGGGTGTACACACCCCTGTGAAACTCTTCCTACTATCCAGAGGGAGAGAGGATGATATTACTCCCAATACTGCAGGGAGTGTACACAGCCCTGTGATACTCTTCCTAATATCCACAGGGAGAGAGGATGATATTACTCCCAATATCGCAGGGGGTGTACACAACCCTGTGATATTGTTCCTAATATCCAGAGCGAAAGAGGATGATATGACTCTCAGTATCGCAGAGGGTATACACCACCCTGTGATATTGTTCCTAATATCCAGAGCGAAAGAGGATGATATGACTCTCAGTATCGCAGAGGGTATACACCACTCCTATAATATTGTTCTTAATACCGTGGGAGGGAGAGGATAAGATTACATTGAATATCACAGGGAATGTACACCCTCCCCCTCTGATACCCTTGCTAATATCCAGGGGAAGAGAGGATAATTGTACTCCCAATATCGCAGAGGCAGTACACCTCCCCTGTGATGTTGTTCCTAATATCCAAGGGAGGAGAGGATGATACTTCTCCCAATAAAGCAGTGGGTGTATTTTACCCCTGTGTTACTGTCTCTAATATTTGGGGCAGGAGGGCAGATGGGAGAGGATAATATTCCCTGAAATTTGGCAGGTGGTTTGACACCCCCTGTGGTATTGTTTTTAATATCCAGTGGAGAAGACAATAATACTGCTCTCAATATCACAAGAAATGTACATCTGCCTGTGATATTGCTACTAATATCCAGGGGTAGAGAGAAAGACGTTACTCCCAATATTGTCAAAGTGTCCACCCCCCTTTGATATTGTTCTTAATATATGGAAGGCAAGTATGATAAGACTCCCAATATGGAAGGGGGAATACACACCCCTGTGATATTGTTCCCGGTATGTAGTGGAGGAGAGAATGACATTACCCCAAATATCACAGGAGGTGTACACCCCTCTGTGATCTTGTTCATGAGGTTCAATAGAAAAGATGATCTTACTGGAAATATCGTAAATACACTGTGTGTCCACAGTGGCTGCTAACATGCAGGGAGGGACGGGGGTTGACATTACTCTGCGCATCAGTGGGGGGTGCCCACGCCCCTGCGATGTAGCTCCTAATATCCATGGGGAAGGGGGGTAGATATTACTCTCCGCATCACTGTGGATGTCCACCCCCCTGCGATGTGGCTCGTAATATCGGGGGTGGGGGGGGTGATATTTCTCCCTGCATCGCGGGGGTCGCCTGCCACCCTGCGATGTGTATCGTAATATCCAGTGAAGGAGAGGGGGATGATATTACTCCCCGCATCGTGGCGGAGTCTATCAGAGGTCGGGATACTATACACCCCCTGGGATATTGGGAGTACACCCCCTGTGATATTGGGAGTAGTATCATACTCTTCTCCCCCTGAATATTAGGAACAGTATCATGGAGGGGGTGTTCACCCCCTGCCATATTGTGAGTCATGTCATTTTCTCTACCCCTGGACATTAGGAACAATATCACAGGGGTGGTGTACAACCCTGCGAAATTGGAAGATATATCTTCCTCTTCACTTTTGGATATTAGGGACATTTTGGATATTCTGGATAATTGGGATTAATACTGTCCTCTCCCCGCCTGGATATTAGCAACAACATCACAGAAGGGATGTACACCAAGTTCGATATTTGGAGTAATCTCATCGTCTACCCCTGGCTGTCAGGAACAACATCACAGGGGGGTGTATATTTTCTGCGATATTGTGAGGAATGTCGCAATATTACTTATCACAATTAATATCAATTATTAATTGATACTAATAATGATCAATACTAATAACGGATAATATAATTTTTAAAATCAATACCGATAATAATGATAATTAATATTAAATAGTTATACTAAAGATAATAAATGATTAATATTAATGATTAACAACACCTGATATTAATAACTGATACTGATCTTATTCATTAGAAAACAGTAATAGTAGCTCCTAATAATTAATACTAATATTAATAATCTGAAAACTTTATTAGCAATTATTTCTTAATATTAGTATTGGTAATTCATATTCATGTTACTAATAAATGAGTAATAATTAATACTAATATTACGCCTAATATCTCAGTGAGTGTACTTCCACCTGTGATATTGTTCCTAATGACCAGGGAGTGAGAGAGCATGATATTACGTTCAATACCGCAGTAGGTGTACACCCACCCGGTGATATTGATCCGAATATAACATCCAGGGGGTGGAGTATGACGTTACTCCCAATATAGCAGTGGGTGTACATCCACCCGGTGATTTTGCTCCTAATATTCACGGAAGAAGAGAATGCTATTACTCCCAGTATCGCAGGAAGTGTACACCACCTCTGTGATATTGTTCCTAATATCCGGAGGGGGAGAGGGTGATATTACTCCCAATATCGCAGGCTGTGTACACCCACCCTGTGATATTGTCCCTAATAACCAGGAAGGGAGAGGACGATATGACTCCCCACACAGCAGGAGGTGTACACCCACCCTGGGATATTCCTAATATCCATGGATATTCCTAATATCCATGGAGAGGAGAGGCTGAAATGACTCCCAATATCGCAGGGGGTGTACATCCAGTCTGTGATATTGTTCTTCATATTCAAAGGCAGAGAGGTTGATATTACTCCCAATATCACAGAAAGTGTACAAACCCGTGTGATATTGTTGCTACTATCCAGAAGAAGAGAAGATGATATTACTCCCCATATCACAGGAGGTTTACACCCACTCTGTGATATTGTTCCTAATATGCAGGGCGGGAAAGGATAATATTCTTCTTAATAGGGCCGGGTGTGTACATCGGCCTGTGATATTGTCCTTAATATTCCAAGGCGGAGAGGATGATCTTACTACCAATACCGCAGAAAGTGTGCACCACGCCAGTGATATTGTTCCCATGATCCAGGAGAGAAGAGGATATTACTTTCAACATGCATGGGGTGGACACGCCCCCAGTGACGTTGTTCCTAATTTCAACGTGGGAGAGGATGATACTACACCCAATGCCGCTAGGGGTAGAAACACTCCTGTGATATTGTTCTTAATATCCAGGGGGAAGAGGATGCTATTACTGCAAATAGTGCAGAGGATGTGCACCCGTCTGTGATATAGTTGGTAATTTCCAGAGGCGGAGAAGATATTACTGAGAATAATGTAAACAGGCTACGTGACCACCCTGGATGGTAATATCCGGGGGGGAGGGGGGCGTGATATTACTCGACGCACCGCGGAGGGGGTCCGCCCCCCTGCGATGTGGATCCTCATATCCAGGGGGGAAGAGGGGGATGACATTACCCCCGCATCGCGGGGGGCACCTGCCCCCCGCGATGTGGATCGTCATATCCAAGGGGGGAGAGGGGGGTGATATTACTCCCCGATTTTTCCTAGGATCTTTTCTCTACTGCCACCGTTGGTTCACACCCTGGGACATTATCTTCCATATACTAGCAAGATGCGGCTGCTAAAGTCGCAGGGCGTATACACCCTTCAATATTATTCCTAATTTTGTAGGGGAAAGTTAAACCTGATGTCACAGGACTCTGTACACTGTGATGTTATTCCCAATATCCTAGCTTTACCTTAATAATAATGTTACAATGTGTGTACACCTTGTGGTGTTATTCTTATTCTCCTAAGGGGAGGTTGCTTTTATTGTCACACGGGGTATGTTCCTTTTGATATTTATAATGTCCTAGAGGGATGTCACTCCTTATGTCACAGGGTTTGTACACCTTGTCAAATTACTCGTATTATCCTCATAAGATGTCACTCCTCATATCACAGAGGGTGTACACTCCGTGATATTGTCATCATATTTTAGGGAAATGTTACTTTTAATGTCACAGAGGGTGCACACCTTGTGAAATTATTCGTTATAATTTTGTGGGATGTTGCCCCTAATGTCACACGGCGTGTACACACAGTGATGTTACGTGCAATATGCTATGGAAATGTTACTCGTAATTCACAGGTCCTGTACACCCTTTAATATTCTTTGTAATCTTCTAGGAAAACGTTACTGCTAATGTCACAGGGCCTGTAGACCCTGCCATAAAATTCCTAATATCCTAGCGGGAGTTCACTACTAATTTCACAATGTGTGTACACCCTTTGATATTATTCATATTGTCCTGAAGAGATGTTACTACTGATGTCCCAATGCAGGTACATTCTCCGATCTTATTCGTTATATCCTTGGGGGATGTTACTTCTAATGTTACACGGGGTGTACTCGCTGTGTTCTGTTTCGTAATATCCTAGGGCAATTTTACTTTTAATGACACAGGGGGTGTACACATTGTGATATTATTCGTGATATTCTAGAAAGATGTTATTCCTAATGTCACAGGGCTGTACACCCTGTGATAGTATCACAATTTCCCAGGGGTCTATACTCCTATTGGCACAGACGATAACACCCTGTGACATTATTCATAATATTCTAGCGAGATGATACTCCTCATGTCACAGGGGGTGTACACCCCGTGTTATTATTCTTACTATTCTAGGGGGACGTTACTCCTAATGTCACAGGGATGTACAGCCTGTGATATTATTCATAGTGTACCAGAGGGATATTAGCACTAATGTCACGATGCGTGTACACCTTGTGATATTGTCATATCCTAATGTCACAAGGGGTGTGTTCTGTGTGATAGTCTTCCTAACATCCTAGACGGATATTGCTCCTAACGTCACAGGGTGTGTACACCTTGTCACATCATTCATAATATCCTAAAACTACGTTATTCCTCAGGTCACAGGGGGTGTTCACCCTGTGATATTTTTCGTCATAGTTTTGTGGGATGTTACTCCTAAAGTTACGCGGGGTGTACACAGAGTCACACAGTGATATGAGTTGTAATATTCTATAGACATGTTACTCGTAAATCGCAGGGGCTGTACCTCCTGTGATATTATTCGTAATATTCTAGGGGAATGTTGCTACTATTGTCATGGGGGTGTACACCCTGTGATATGACTCGTCATATCCCAGTGAGATGTTACTACTAATGTCACAATGCCTGTACACCCTGTGATATTATTTGTAATATCCTAAAGAGATGTTACTACTGAGGTCACAATGCATGTACACCCTCTGATATTATTCGTTATATCCTCGGGGGATGTTACTCCTAATGTCACACGGGGTGTACTCCCTGTCATATTATTCGTAATATCCAAGGGGGATGTTATTTTTAATGTCACCGGGGGTGACATTATGCATTAAAAATGCATATTCAATGCCTGTGATACTACTCCTAATATCCTAGGGGCATGCTCTTCCGAATGTCACATGGGGTGTACACCATGTGTGTACACCTGCTGTGATATTATTCCTAATATCCTAGGGGAATGTTACTCCTGATGACACAGGCAGTGTACACCATGTGTGTACCCCTCCTGTGTTATTATTCATAATATCCTAGGGGGATGTTTCTTTTAATGTCACAAAGAGTGTACAAAACGTCACAGAAGGTGTACACGTTGTGACGTCATCTGTAATACCCTAGAACGATGTTACTCCTAATATGTCACAGGGGTGTACCTGCTTTGATGTTATTTATAATCTCATAGAGAGATATTACTTCAAATATCACAGTGGACGTACACACATAGTGTATACCCTGTGATAGTATTCGTAATATGCTAGGGAGATACAACTCCTGATACCACAGTGCATGTACCCCGTGTGTGTACACCCTTGATATTAGTCGTAATATCCGGGGTAAATATTACTCCTCATATCACACAGTGTGCACACCTTGTGATATTTTTCATCATACTTTAGGGAGATATTGCTTCTAATATCACAGTGGGTGTACCTCATGTGTGTATACTCTGTGACAGTATATTCTATATCCTAAGGAGGTATTACTCCTAATATCACAGTGGGTGTTCACCCTGCGATATCATTCTTATTTGACCTTGCTGCCTCTTTTAAACCACACTACAAAAGGAATGGAACAGATAAGAAGATATTGAGATTAGACCGTGCTGCCATGCAGCTGCCACAGGACACTTTTAATATCCCTGTTTCTCAGGCTGTAGATGAAGGGGTTCGGCATGGGGGTGACCACCGTGTACATCACTGAGGCCACTGCAGCCTTTCTCGGGGAAGATGACACATCTGAACTGAGGGACCCTCCAACGCCTGTTCCATAAAATCAGCAAACAACTGACAGGTGAGACCCACAGGTGGAGAAGGCCTTATACTTCCCACCTGATGATGAAACCCTCAGGATGGAGGAAACAATTTTATAGTTAAGAGAAAAGGGTCCCCAAGATGGGAAGGAAACCAAATATGGCAGCAGGGAAATACATGATGATGTGATTGGTGAAGGTGTCACAACATCTAAGATGAGGGAGTTGAGAAGGGTCACAGAAGAAATTAGGAATTTCCACATCCTTGAAGCAGGTCATACGTGAGGCAATCAAGTTGTGCAGCTGGGTGTCTAAAAGACTGAGAAAAAAAAAGACAACAAAACTAGAAAGCCACAGAAACACGGGTTCGTGATGGCTGAATGATATAGAGGGTGACAGATGGCTACAAACCGGTCATAGGCCATCACACTCAGGAGCATGTCTCTCTTCCATGCCTCCAAAAATGGCAAAGAGAGACATCTGAGTCAGGCAGCCTGCGTAGGAGATGACTCTGCTGTGAGATTGGATGTCCACAATCATCTTGGGGACTGTGGTGGAGGTGAAACCGATGTCAGGCAAGGACAGGTTGGAGAGGAAGAAGTACATGGGGGTGTGGAGGTGGGAGTCAGGGCTGACGGCCAGGATGATGAGCAGGTTCCCCAGCACCGTGACCAGGCACATGGACAGGAAGAGCCCAGCGAGGACCAGCTGCCATTCTGGATCCTCTGAGGTTCTAGGAGGAGGAATATAGAGACATCTGTTAGATTCTGTGGGTCTGTAGAGATTGGACAGCTTTTGCCTAGAAAAGAGGGTTGAGAAATCGGAAACAAGTAAACCAACACCCAGCATCGTGTCTGCATTTTGGATAGAAGCAATTCACAAATAATGTTTTCAGATTTCAGAGCAATCCACACTCAGCAATATTTTGCAGTTCTGACAAACTCAATTGTCTTCTAATGCTTTCATCATTGATTTCTGTGTTATTCACTTCTTGCTGTACACACCTGCCTTGGAGACACTAGATTCAAGAATGTTCCAAGAACCAGATCATCACATATAACAAATTCGTAATTGCTAGAAAAGACAGCCTATCTTTACCGAAGGAAACTATGTAATAAAACCATTCTCTTCACTTTAAGAAAAAGGTTATCCTAATTAAAGGAAATTAAGAACTCAAATATTTTATTCGAATAGATTGATACAAATTCCCTTGATTTAGAACATCTGTAAACACTGTATAACTGCTGAGACCATGCCATCTGGAAATGAAATTAAAGTTGATAGTTCATAAGCAGAAAATAGTTCCACAGGCCAGTTAGGTCCTAGCGATTTCATCATTATGTTTTCTGACTTTTCTCCTTCAAGAGAGTAATTGCTTACTCAAATCGGTGGGTCTTGTTTTAAAATTCATGTAAGCTATAACTCCTGTCCTTAGCTTCGGGGGACTTAGAGTTTTCATCAGAACATTTGGCCGGACGCAGTGGCTCACGCTTGTGATCCCAGCATTTTGGGAGGCTGAGGAGGGCAGATCACGAGGTCAGGAGATCAAGACCATCCCGGCCAACATGGTGAAATCCCGCCTCTACTGAAAATACAAAAACTTTGCCCAGTATGGCGGTGCGCGCCTGTAGTCCCAGCTACTCGGGAAGCTGAGGCAGGAGAATGGCTTGAACCTGGGAGGCAGAGGCTACAGTGAGCCGAGATCACACCACTGCACTCCAGCCTGGGCAACAACAGCAAAACTCCGTCTCAAAAAACAAAAAACCAAAAACACATGCTCTGTCACACGGACGTCACACTGATGACAGCCAATTTTTGTGAACCAAGGAAGTGTCAATTCAATAATTCACACAGATGTTTTACTATCTCCTTTGTGCCAAGCAAGATATAGGCTCTGGGGAATCAGAAACAAAAGAGACTCACTTGTTCCTCTCACAACACTCAGTACTTACTGAGATAAGGACAAAATAAAATGTCCTGTCTGGAATGCAGGGAAACCAGAACTTCAGGTCGGGGGATATTTCCGTTGAACCGTATGGAGTTTAAGCTTAAAATATTAATGAATGTATCTAAAATTCACTTTGTCTTTACTTTACGCATCCATCACATAGAGATCACGCAGTGGGCACCCACGATCCGTTTAATCATCGCTCACTTCCATTGGATCAACTAGAAATCAACTCAGACGAGAGTGCTGAGCCTCAGAAGATGGACTTCTCACCCCTTGCCATACAGATAAGTAGAAAGGGTGGTATTGAAAACTAATGGCCAGACTCTAAGTCCCGGGCACTATATTTGATGGTCTCCCAACCCTCAAAATGTTGTGGGTTCTTTTTTGTTTTTGTTTCTGTTTTTTTTTTTTTTTTTTTTTTGAGACGGAGTCTCGTTCTGTTGCCCAGGCTGGAGTGCAGTGGAGTGATCTTGGCTCACTGCAACCTCCGTATCCCGGGTTCAAGCTATTCTCTTGCCTCGGCCTGCCGAGTAGCTGAGATGACAGGTGCCCGCCACTACGCCCGGCTAATATTTTTCTCTTTTTAGGAGAGACGGGGTTTCACCATGTTGGCCAGGCTGGTCTCGAACACCTGACCTTGTGATTCACCTGCCTCAGCCTCCCAAAGTGCTGGGGTTACAGGCGTGAGCCACCGCGCCCAGCTTCCAAAAGTTTTCAACAGAGCTCAGAGGTCTTAACCACAAGCACATCTGAGGAGCATTTTTGAAATGGTTTCCAGCTTCCTCAATAGGAATGGAAGCCAAACCCCGAATTGATGACTCCTTTGAGGAAGTCGAGAGCTGTAAGGAAAGCCAGGAACAGGGGCAAGGGAGAGATGCGTCCCGAATGATCCTGTGCCAATTCTTTCTGGAATCTTTGATGTGATCTCAGCTGCCCTTTCCATACTTGACACAGTGATTGTGGCACCCACTGGTCTAGCTGTGGTCTACAAGGAACCCCCAAAGGGAAGGGCACAATGAGCAGGGGCATCGGCCTGAGTGACAAGGATTTGAGAGGGCAGGTTGGATGCAGGGAGAGGACTGGCCAAATGCCATGTGTCTGGCCTTAGACTGCCTGGTTCAAATTGGGCTTCCCCCTTTTTGACTTCATGATCTGGTACAAGTTATATGAAAATGTGTTGCTCCTTTTCTAGTCTGTAAAATAATCATGAAATGTGCACTAATAATGGGGAGACTACACAGATGAAATGAAACAAGCTGCATAGAGCACAGAGCTCAGAGCCTGGCCTTTAGGAAGCCCTCAGTAAGGGTTCATGATGCCATGGTGTCTGTCATTATCCTTTTTATCCTCATCATCACCTTCATCGTCTTTTTGTTGTTCTGAGGGAATAGTTTAGAGGGACTCATTCCCTGCTATCGTGGGTGAGATGTCTATGAAAAGGACAACCAGTGGGGGAGGGAAGCAAAATTTTGAAGAAGATTCCTGAGGGAGACCCCCCACCACAACCAAGAATAGAAACTCCACAGTCTGCTGAGCTCACAGTTTGCACATTGGTCTCCTCCCATCTGCCCATGGCACTCTCCTGTTTGTCCTGAGGATGAGGAAACAAACAAGGCTCCCGACCGTCCCTCAGCACTCACTGAACTGCCCTTCCCCTCTGCTGGGCCATGACCATGGAGAACAGGTCCACTGTCCTCCCTGCATGATGCACATTGGAGGCTCAGACTCCGTCCTCAAGGCTGGCCAGAAGACAGGGTGAGACATGAGCCTACTGATACAGGTGACGGTTGTGGAGCCCACAGGACTGCAACCTCACACTGCAGGGCTGGAGGCACAGACTGAGTATTTACTATTCTGTGGCCTGGGGGGGCTCAAGGCACAGAGCTCCTCATTAGCCAGAGTCACCCAAGTTCCCCAAGCTCTAAGGATTTCCTCATCATCATGCAAGAAGAAGAAGAGAAAAGTGAGTGTCCATAGAAGCTCTGGGGCTCTTCCTCTAATCAGGAGAAAGCTTGTGTGTATTATTTGCTTCTTTCTTTTCTTTTACAAGATCCAAGTGCTTTAATTTCCATCTTTTATTATGGGAAAATATACCACATATAAATGTTAAAAATTATAAATATAGATTATTTCATATAGAATGGCCAGTATAAACATTTACAATTTCCACTATTTTTCAGTTTACAGTTTAATCACATTAGGTACATTCACATTGTTTAGCAACCATCACCGACATCATCTCCAGAACAGTTTTATCCTTGAAAATGGAAATTGCACCCATTAACCAAACTCTCCATTCCTCTCTCTCTCGCCCACCCCTGGGGGCCACCATTCTATTTCGCAACTCTATAAGTTTAACTACTCCAGACACGTGATATAAGTGGAATCATAGTGTGTTTAATTTTTTTGGTTTGTTTGTTTTGGAGACAGAGTCTTTCTCTGTCACCCAGGCTGGAGTGCAGTGGCGTGGTCTTGGCTGACTGTAACCTCCACATCGTGGGTTCAAGCGATTCTTGTGTCTCAGTCTCCCGAGTAGCTGGGATTAAAGGCGTGCGCCACCACGCCCAGCTAATTGTTGTATTTTTAATAGAGACGAGCTTTCACCATATTGGCCAGGCTGGTCTCGAACTCCTGACCTTAAGTGATCCGCCTGCCTCAGCCTCCCAAAGTGCTGGGGTTACAGGTGCGAGCCACTGAGCCTGGTCGTGTTTATCCTTTTGGGATTTATTTATTTCATTGACGAGAATGTCTTCAAGGTTCATCTGTGTTGCAGCCTGTGTCAGAAGTGCCTGTCTGGTTGTTTGGGTGTTTTTTTTTTTTGTTTTGTTTTGTTTTGTTTTGTTTTGTGTTCACATGGAGTCTCACTCTGTCGCACAGGCTGGAGTGCAGTGGCACAATCTGGGCTCACTGCAACCTCCGCCTCCCGGGTTCCAGCGATTCTTGTGCCTCAGCCTCCCGAGTGGCTGGGACTATAGGCACACGCCACCACGCTCGTCTAATTTTTTGCATTTTCAGTAGAGACAGGGTTTCACCAAGATGGCCAGGCTGGTCTTGAATTCCTGACCTCAGGTGATCCACCCACCTTGATCTTCCAAGATGCCGGGATTACAGGCGTGAGCCACCGCACCGGCCGGAAGTGCCTGCCTTTTTAAGGCTGAATAGTCTTCCATCGCATGAATGAACTGCAGTGTGCTTTTTCATTCATCTGTCCACGAACCCTTGGGTTGTGTCCACATTTTGGCTGTGGTGAATAATGCTGCTACGAATTTGGGTGTACAAATCTCTCTTCCACTCCTGGCTTCTAATTCTTTTTGGCAGGTACCCACAAGTGCAACTGCGAGAACATCTGATAATCCTGTTTCTACTTTTTCCAGTACACCCCATACTATTTTCCCTGTTCCTTCATGGTTTTACGTTCCCTCCAATCAGATTCGAGTATTCCTACTTCCCTCTAGTTTCACCAGTGCTTGTTTGTTTATCATATCCATCCAAATGTGTGGTATCACATTCTTGGTTTGATTTGCGCTTCCCTATGATTAGTGATTTTGAACATCATTTTAGATGCTTATTGGCCATTGCTATATCTTCTTTAGGGACACGTCTACTCGAGTCTTCTGACCATTGTTAATGGGATGCTTTGAGTTTCTTGTTGTTCAGTTCTAGCTGTTGTTTGTATATGATGCATATCAGCCTCTTTTCAGAGCTATGATTTGCAAATACTTTTCCTAATCCATGGGTTATCTTTTCACCCAGTTCACAGTGTTTGCTGATGCACAAAAGTGTCTGTCATTTAGATGTAATCCAAGAAATCTAATTTTCTTTTCTTGCCTATGCTTTTGGTGTCATATCCCAGAAAGCACTGCCCAATCTGATGTCATGAAAGTGTGGCCAATGTTTTCTTTTAGGCATATTATACTTTCAGCACTTGGGGTTAGGTCTTTGATCCAGTTTGTGTTAATTTTTGCACCTGGTGTGACATAGAGTCCACCTTCATTCTTCTGCATGTGGAAATCAAGTTTCTCCAACAACATTTCTTGAAAAGGCTGCTTTTCCACCAATGGAGTTTCTTAGCACTCATGTTAAAAATCATTTGAACATATAGGTGAGAAGTTATTTCTGGGCTCAAAAACAAACAAACAACAACAGACAACAGATAAGGATGCAGCATGGGCCGGGCGTGGTTGCTCACACCTGTCATCCAAGCACTTTGGGAGGCCGAGGCGGGCGGATCACCTGAGGTCAGGAGTTCAAGACCAGCCTGACAGACAGGAAGAAACCCCCATCTCTACTACAAATACAACATTAGCTGGGCGTGCTGGGGCATGCCTGTAATCCCAACTGCTCGAGAGATGGAGGCAGGAGAATCGCTTGAACCCAGGAGGCAGAGGTTGTGGTGAGCCAAGATTGCACCATTACACTCCAGCCTGGGCAACAAGAGCAAAACTCTGTCTCAAAACAAAAAACTAAAAACAAAAAATCCAGCATGATTTCGAGAGCAGAAAGAGAATAGCTGAAAAACCAGCATGATGAGAAAGTTAGGAAGCTTCTTACCAAAGCATCTGGAAATATGCCAGAAATTCTTGTGAACTAAAATTTTCACACAGTACTATCAAACACTAGAACTCACTTATTCCATCTTTCTGTATTTTGGGACCCAATTATCCACTTCTCTTCATTCCCCATCCCACCCCTTTTCTTCCTAGCGTCTGCTAACCGCCTTTATACTTTCCACCTTCCTGAGATTCCTTTTGTGTGTAGGTGTGTGATGGAGTCTCTTTCTGTTTCCCAGGTTGGAGTATACAGGCACAATCCGGGCTCGCTGCAACCTCCGCCTCCCCAGTTCAAGCGCTTCTTGGGCCTCAGCCCTCCGAGTAGCTGAGACTACAGGCACACATCACCACGCCCGGCTAATTGTTTGTGTTTTCAGTAGAGATGGGGTTTCGCCATGTTGGCCAGGCGGGTCTCGAACTCCTGGCCTCAAGTGATCCATGCGACTCGGCCTCCCACAGTGCTGGGATTACAGGCCTGAGCCACCACACCTGGCCAAGATTTTCTTTTTTGTTCCTACATAGAAGTGAGGACATGAAATATTTGTCATTCTGTGCCTGGCTTATTTCACTTAATATACAGACCTGCAATCTCGTCCATTTTGTCTGCAGTGGAGAGGATTTTGTTTATTCCTTTTTAGGCTGAATAATACTTCATTGTGTGTGTATACCACAGTTTCTCAATGGAAACAAATTTCTAAAACGCAAATATTTTTAACATGTCTCGGAATGTGAAACTTCAGGGATACGGTGCCCATTTTATTCTTTTCTATTTCCCATCTTATGTATATGCAAGTGTATAACAAAGCAGCAATCAAAGTGTGTATAAATCTATAATTTCAACAAATGTAAAATGAAAATGCTAAGTGGTGGCTAGGCGCGGTCGCTCATGCCTGTAATCCCAGAACATTGGGAGGCGGAAGTGGGTGGATCACCTGAGGTCGGGAGTTCAAGACCAGCCTAACCAATATGGAGAACCACTGTCTGTACTAACAAAAAAAAAAATTAGCCGGGCATGGTAGCGCATACCTGTAATCCCAGCTACTTGGAAGGCTGAGACAGGAGAATTGCTTGAATACGGGAGGCAGAGGTTGCAGTGAGCCGAGATCGTGCATTGCACTCCAGCCTGGGCAACAAGAGTGAAACTCTGCCTCAAAAAGAAAAAAAAAAAAAAAGAAAAGAAAAAAATAGAAAATGCTAAATGGTGAGAAACAACAGCATAATAAACATTTGTATGGTGTTGATGGACAATGCATTTGAAGATAATATTTGAAGAAATCATATTACAATTAACTTCTGTTCTTACTCATTGGAGCTTGATGCCTCTAAAAACTTCATCATTGCAACCACCTCTGGTGCTTTAAAAAAAAAAAAAAAAAAAAAAAAAAATCCACATACTCACACAGGTGCAGGGAAATCAGAATCCCAGGCAATGAGACCCAGGCCTCATCATTTGTAAGCTCCGCAGGTGATTTGACTCAAAGCCAAGATTGAGGACCGGTGACATGGATCTCTACACATAATCTGCCTAAATAGATTCTCTAGAAGCAGTTTATAAAGAAATTCCACATGAATTCTGGAAGAGGATATGAATTTGATGTACAGTATGTCCTCACTTAACATCTTTGAAAGTCTCTTGGAAAGTTCACCTTTAAGCAAAATTAGGTATAGTGAAACCACTTATTCCTCACCAACATTATAACTACACAACTTTGAACGCACCAATGGTGTTGGAGGACCTGCTGTACATTGCTTCCATAAAGTCAATTTTCAGGGAATTCCAAAATGAAGTGAGGACTTCACGTATATAAAAAGATGGTTGTGATTCCACCTGGATGACAGGGTTATTGCTCAGAAACTAAAGGAGGCCACCTAGGTATAGAGGATTCAGTCATGAGGTTTCTGCTAAACAAAGGATCCCAGAATACTCACCCATTCCAGTTAAAGGCATAACGAAGAAAACAATATTCATATAGGAAATGCGGAAAGGAATAAAAGCCATTAAGCAACAACAATAATGTGACTAAGGGGCAGGATTTGCAGATGTAGGGATTTAATGTGGTTGCCCTTTCTTACCCACACAAGAAAAAGGATGGAACAGATCAGATCATGAGATTAGACTGTTCTGCTGCGCAGCCTCCACAGGGTGCTTTGAATGTCCCTGTTTCTCAGGCTGTAGATGAAAGGGTTCAGCATGGGGGTGACCACAGCGTATATCACTGACGCCACCACACCACTCCTGGGGAGTGGTGCCACAGCTGAAGTCAGGTACACGCCAATGCCTGTTCCATAAAATAAGCAAACAACTGCCAGGTGAGAGCCACAGGTGGAGAAAGCTTTATACTTCCCATCTGATGACGAAATCCTTAGAATGGAGGGGACAATTTTATAGTAAGACAAAAGGATCCCTGAAATGGGAAGAAAACCAAACATAGTACTGTTGAAATATATGAATATCCTATTGATGACGCTGTCAGAACAGGCAAGGTTGAGAAGTTGAGATGGCTCACAGACAAAATTAGAGATTTCCACATTCTTGAAGAAGGTGAATTGTAACACAATCTAACTGTGCAGCTGGGAATCCAACAGGCTAAGGAAAAAGGACACCAAAACTAAGAAGACACAGAGGTGAGGATTCATGACGAGTGGGTAGTGCAGAGGGTGACAGATGGCTACAAAGCAGTCACAGGCCATCACAGTCAGGAGCATGTCTTCTATACATGCAAAAAGGACCAAGAAAGACATCCATGTCAGGCAGCCCACATAAGAGATGAATCTGCTATGCTACTGCATGTCCACAATCATCTTGGGAACCGTGGCCAAGGTGAAACCAATGTCAGCCCAGCACAGGTTGGAGAGGAAGAAGTACATGGGGGTGTGGAGGTGGGAGTCAGAGCTGACAGCCAGGATGATGAGCAGGTTCCTCAGCACCGTGACCAGATACATGGACAGGGACAGCCCAGCGAGGACGGGCTGCAGTTCTGGATCCTCTGAGAGCCCCAGGAGGAGAAATTCTCAGACACCTGTGAGATTCCGTGGCTCTGCGTGACTTGGATACCTTGGGAAGAAAAGAGGATTGGAAAAATAAAAGATAAAAACCAGCCCTTAATGCTGTGTGTATATTTTGGATGCAAGCAATTCACAAGGAACATTTTCACACTTGAGGACCATACACCGTCAGCAATATTTCTCAGTTGTGACAAACCCAAAAATCCCAGAATTATTACATGATTTACTTTTTTGCTATTCAACTCCTTCTGTACATACTACTTTAGAGAAAATCCACTGAAGAATGTTAGAAGACCAAAACATAATATATAACAAATCCGTGATCTCAGTAAAATACGGCCTACTCTTTTCAGAAAAAATAAAATGCAATGAAGATGCTCTTCTCTCTTTAAGAAAAAGATCTCAGTCTAATTGAAAGAAATTAAGAAGCAGTGAAATACACTCTGCTTTATTCTGACACCGTGCGACAAATTCCTTTGATGTAGAATATGTAAAAGGATGATACAAGAGCTAGGACCGCATTATCTAAAAACAAAATCGAACCTTAGAGTTCTTAATCGGAAGACCTTTTAACATGCCAGTTACTTTTCATATTTATTATCATCCTTACGTTTTCTGACATCATTTCTTCATAAAAGTACATGCACACTCAAATATTAATTGAATATATAACTCTTGGCCGAGCACCGTGGCTCACACCTGTAATCCCAGCACTTTGGGCGGCCGAGGCCGACGGATCACCTGAGGTCAGGAGTTCCAGACCAGCCTGGCCAACGTGGTGGAACCCCGTCTCTAGTGAAAATAAAAAAAAAATTAGCCGAGCCTGGTGGCGGGTAACCCTAGCTGCTCGGGAGGCTGAAGCAGGAGAATCCCTTAGAACCTGGAAGGCAGAGATTGTATACCCTGTGATATTATTTTGGATATCCTAGGGAGATATTGCTCCTGACATCAGAGTGGGCATACATCCTGTGATATTGTTTGTAATATCCTAGAAATATGTTGCTCCTAATATCACAGTGGCTGCACACCCTGTGATATTAATTGTAATATCCTACAGAGATATCACTCCTAATAATACAGTGGGTGTACACCCTGTGATATCATTCATAATATATTATGGAGATACGGCTCCTGATATCACAGTGAGTGTACACCCTGTTTGTATACCCCGTGATATTATTTGTAACAACTTAGAAAAATATTACAGCTAATATCAAAGTGGGTGTACACCCTGTGATGTTCTTTGTTATCTACTCAGTAGATATTACTCCTAATATCACAGTGAGTGAACACCATGTGTGTACACACTGTGAAATTATCCATAATACCCTAGGAAGATATTACTCCTAATATCACAGTGGGTGTACACCCTGTCATATTATTTGTAATCACCTAGGGAGATACGATTCCTAATATTACAGTGGGTGTACACTCTGCGATGTTCTTTGTAATGTCCTAGGAAGATATTACTCCTTATATCAAAGTGGATGTACACCATGTGTGTACACTCTGTGACATAATTTGTAATATCCCAGAGAGATATTTCTCCTAATATCACAGTGGGTGTACACTCTGTGATATTATTCGTACTATCCTAGAGAGATATTGCTCCCAGTATCACAGTGGGTGTACACCCTGTGATATTATTCATCATATCCTAGAGAGACATTACCTCTAATATCACAGTTTCTGTACACCCTGTGGTATTATTCATAATATCCTAGCGAGATATTCCTAACATCACAGTGCGTGTACACCATGGGTGGACACGCACTGTGATGTTTCTCGTCATATCCTAGGGGGATATTACACTTAATGTCACAGTGGGTGTGCACCACGTGTGTACACACTGAGATGTTACTTGTAATATCCTAGGGAGAAATTATGCCTAAAGTTACACTGGGTGTACACCATGTGTTTATGTTCTCTGATGCTATTCATAATATCTTAGGAAGTTATTAGTCCTAGTGCCACAGTGGGTGAATACCATGTGTGTACACTCTGTGATGTTATTGGTATTATCCTAGGGAGATAGTTCTTGTAACATCACCGTGGGTGTACATCATGTCTGTACTCCCTGTGGTATTATTGGTTATGTCCTGGGTTGATATTACTCCTAATATCACCGTGGGTGCACACCATGGGTGTACATTCTGTCATGTTATTTGTAATATCCTAGGGAGATATCACTCCCTGTGTCATAGTGGGTGTACGGCCTTGTGATATTATTGGTAGTATCCTTGGGATGTATTACTCCTGTTATCACAGTGGGTGTACACCCTGTGATAGTATTTGTAATATCCTAGGGAGATATTACTGTATACCTTGTGATATTATTTGTGACATTTTAGGGAGCTATTTCTCCTAAAGTCAGAGTGGGTGTACACCCTGTAATAGTCTTCCTAATATCACAGTGGGTGTACACCATGAGTGATATTTTTTCTAATATCCAGCAGGGAAGAGGATGATATTGCTTCCAATATCACAGAAGGTGTACACCCCCCTGTGATATTGTTCTGAATATCCAGGGAAGGAGAGGATGACATTATTCCCCATATCACTGGGGGTGTACCACCTCCCGCTGGGATATTGTTCTTAATATCTGGAGGTGGAGAGAAGGATGTTACTCCCAATATCACAGGGGGTGTACACCACCCCTGTTTGGAAACACCCCCTGTGATATTGTTCCAAATGGCCTGTGAAAGAGTAAATATGACTCCCATTATCGCGGGGGGTGTTCAGCCCTGATGATATTGTTTTCTAACATCCAGAGAAGGAGAGTATGCTATTACTCCCAATATCGCAGGGGTTGTACACCCTTTTGTGTTTTTGTGCCCAATACCCAGGAAAATAGAGGATGATATTACTCCTAATATCGAAGTAATTGTACAGCACCCCTGTGATATTCTTCCTAATATCCAGAAAGGAAAAGAATGATATTACTCCCAACAGCGTAGGAAATGTATACCCGCGCTGTGATATCTTTCCCAATATCCAGGTAGGGAGAGGATCATATTACTTCCAATGTCGCAGGGTGTGTACACCCCCTCTGTGATCTTGTTGCTAACATCCAGGTTTGGGGAGGACGACATTACTCCCAATATTGCAGGGGGAGTACACTCCCCGTGACCTTGTTAGTCATTTCCTGGGTGGAGAGGATGATATTACTCCCAATATCGCAGGGGGTGTACACACCTCTGTGAAAATCTTCCTAATACCCAGTACCGCAGGGGGTTTACACAGCCCTGTGATACTCTTCCTAATATCCACAGGGGGAGAGGATGATATTACTCTCAATATTGCAGGGGGTGTACACAACCCTGTGATGTTGTTCCTAATATCCAGAGTGAAAGAGGATGATATGACTCTCAATATCGCAGGGGCTGTACACCACTCCTGTCCTATTGTTCTGAATACCCTGGGAGGGAGAGGATAAGGTTACGTTGAATATGGCAGGGAATGTACACCCTCCCCCTCTGATACCCTTCCTAATATCCAGGGGAAGAGAGGAAAATTTTACTCCCAATATTGCAGAGGCAGTACACCCCACCTGTGATGTTGTTCCCAATATGCAAGGGGAGAGAGGATGATACTACTCCCAATATCGCAGGGCTGTTCACATCCCCAGTGACATTTTTCCTAATATCTAGGGGAGAGACAATTATATGACAGCAAAGGTCGCAGGGTCTGTACATCCCTTCCTGATATTGTTCCTAATATCCAGGGGGAAGAGGATGATATCAAATATGAAAGGGGGTGTACACCCCCACCCCTATGATATTGTTCTTAATATTCATGAGGGGAGATGATGATATTACTCCAAATATCGTAGGGGTTGTTGACACCCCCCTGTGATATTGTTTGCGATATCCGGGGGGGAGAAAATCATATTACTTCCAATATTGCAGGTGGTGTATACCCCACCTGAATTATGGCACCGAATATCCAAAGAGGGAAAGGATGGTATTAATACCAATATCGAAGTGTGTGTACACGCCTGTCGTGATATGGTATTTAATATCCAGTGGGCGGGAGGATGATATTAGTCCCAACATCCCAGAGGGTGTACACTACCCCTGTGATATTGTCCCTAACTTCCAGAGGGGAGAGGATGATATCACTCCCAATATCTCAGAAGTTGTACGTCCCCTGTGATATTGTTCGTCATATCCAGGGAAGCACAGGATGACATTCCATTGAAATTCGTGACAGGCGTGCACGCACAGTGTGATATTGTTCCTAATATCCAAGAAGGGAGAGGATGATATTATTCCCAATAAAGCAGTGAGTGTATATTACCCCTGTGTTATTGTCTCTAATATCCGGGGCCGGGGGAGGAGGGGAGAGGATAACATTCCCTCAAATTTAGCAGGTGGTTTAACGCCCCTTGTGGTGTTGTTTTAAATATCCAGCGGGGAAGACAATAGTACTATTTTCGATAGTCCGATTCATCTGCTCCACCTTTCCGGAACTCTGAGGCTGGTAGGTGGCATGCAGTTTCCATGTGATCCCCAATACCTTTGCCGTCTTCTGTACCAAGGCAGCCAAAAACGCAGGCCCATTATCTGAGCCGATCCGTAAGGGCAGTTGAAATCTAGGAATCAGATCTCGAAGAAGCACAGGGGTTACTTCACGAGATTTCTCAGTTCGTGTTGGAGAAGCCTCCACCCACCCAGAGTAGGTACGCCCAAGAACTAGTAAATACTTGTTACCTCCACACTTTGCCATCTCTGTGAAGTCTACCTGGAGATCTTCAAAGGGGGCTGCTCCATGAGCTTGTATGCCGGGCAGAACGGCTGGACCTTGCCTCGCATTATGCTGTCTGCAGGTAACACACCGCTGCCTCACCGTTTTGGCGAGGGCTGACAAATGCAAGATGTAGAAATACCGGCCTAACAACTTTTCCAGTGACTCCTGACCTACATGGGTGGTTTCTTGCACAGCCAGTACAACTGCAGCTCTAGCAACTGTGGCACAGCTACTCTCCCATCTGGTAGCCAAATCCATCCTTCCTCCATCGCTTGTCCTTCCCTCTACCTGGAGAAAGTCCTTTTCTTCTTTAGAAGAAGTAGGTCCAAGATCAGGTGCTTGAGGGAGCACTAATGCCCGGAAGGGGGCAGATGCTGCTTTTCGAGCCTCTGAGTCAGCGCAGGAATTCCCCAAACCCAGCAAGGTGGAAGCTCACTGGTGTCTTCTGCAATGCATAACTGCCACCTTGTGGGGTTTCCATACTGCTTCTAATAATTGCAAGATTTCTTGTTGATATTTTCTGTCTTTTCCCCCAGAGTTCAATAGGCCCTTTTCTTTCTATCACGCTCCATGCACTTGAAGGTTTAGAAAGACATACCGAGAATCAGTGTAAATGTTTACGGTGTCACCTTCACTGAGTTCTAAGGCCTGAATTAAAGCCATGAGTTCAGCTTTCTGGGCTGAAGTGGCCTGGGGCAATGATCTGGCTTCAACAACAGTGTCCAGGGTTGTGCTAGAGTCAACTGAGTCCAACACGTGTACACAATCAGGCTCGACAGGGCTCTCTGATACCGGGAGCAAGGTGGCAGGGTGTAGGGTGTTATAAACTTCAATGGTTATACAGGGATTTTCACAGAGCAAAGTTTGGTACTTGGTGAGTCTGGCATTCGTTAGCCAATGATGTCCTTTAGTATTCATTAAAGTCACCACAGCATGGGGGGCCTTTATGTTCAGGTTTTGCCCAAGAGTCAGCTTATTTGCATCTTGTACTAGCAGGGCAGTTACTGCCAAGGCCCTCAAACAGGGAGGCCATCCTTTAGAAACCCTAAGGCCCTCAAACAGGGGGGCCATCCTTTAGAAACCCCAAGGCCCTCAACAGGGAGGCCATCCTTTAGAAACCCCATCTAGTTGTTTAGAGAAGTAGGCCACCGGCCTTAGCCAGGGCCCCACAGTTTGGGTTAAAGTCCAGCTGCCATCTTTTCTCTCTCTGATGCATACAATGGAAAAGGCTTTGTCTGATCGGTAGCCCCAGGGCTGGGGCTGCCAGAAGTTTTTCCTTTAACTCATGAAAGACTTGCTGTTGTTGGGTTCCACATTCCAAAGGTTCCCAGTCCCCGCCCCCTTTGTGACCTCATACAAAGGCTTGGCTAATACTGCAAAGTTTGGGATCCACAGTCTACAAAACCTGACAGCTCCTAAGAATTCTCTCACCTGCCTTCTGCTCTTAGGCTCCGGTAGCTTGCAAATGACCTGCTTTCTTTCTGATCCCGGGCTGCGTTCCGACCCCTGTCGGATAGTAAATCCCAAGTAAGGTACCTGCTGTCGGCAGATCTGAGCTTTCTTCTTGGACACCTTATACCCACAGTCCTCCAGGTGCCAGTGTAGGGCATCTGTTCCCTTGGCACACCCCACTGTCGTGAGGTGTCCCAGCAGAAGGTCATCAACCTAGTGGAGCAACACGCAGCCTAGGTTTCTGGTGGGAAACTTCTGGAGGTCTCGAGCCAACGCCTCCCCAAAGATGGTGGGGGAGTTCTTGAACCCTTGGGGAAGCCTGGTCCAAGTGTACTGAGTAGTGACACCTGACTCTGGATCTTCCCACTGAAAGGCAAACAGCTTCTGCCTCTCAGGGCCTAATCTGATAGGAAAGAAAGTGTCTTTCAGGTCCAAGTAGGTGAACCAGCTGTCCTCAGCTGGCAGTAACCCCAACAATGTGGATGGGTTAGGTACTGTTGGAAGTTGAAAGCAGGACATTTAAGCTTTTTTGGCTGACAACCTGAAAGAGCCCCTACTCAGGTTGGCATGAACTCCATCCTAGGATAATGCAGAGCTGCTTCTGTAAACCTCAAGTCTGTATATTACCCACTTTGATGGTAAATAGCCACTGGGGATGAGTTTTTACCATGGTCCCAGGTAAAAACTCCATCATCAATTGCTCTGAAGGGCATGAAGTTATTATTATACTGACCAGAATAATTCATGCTGTAAAATTGCTTTAAAGTGATGTTATAGAGCTCAGAGAAGAGAGGTTTCCTTGTAGGGAATTGTGGAGATTTGAAGCTTACCTTGTCTTTTTCTTACTTCTTCCCCATTATAATAACCACCTCAATCTCTTAGATAGGGTCCTCTGAATAGTATTAACCAGTCTTTGCCACTTTGGGTGCTAATGCTAAATACTTAGCCCTTAAGAATCTCCTGTGACCAGTAAAACATCATCATCTGAATGTGCATTACACAGTTCGTTTCCACAACTCAGTGATGTATAAAGCCTGGATAGTAGTAGTATTTGAATGTACATAAAGGCAACAAAGAACACAGCTTTATGAAGTGCTAGACAGGGTAGAAGAGTGAAGAAGAGCTATAAAACTTCAGGTACAAAGGACTAGGGGAAGCCTGAGTACTCAGGCAGAACATAACTGCAACAAAGGGAGCTAAGGGCTTTCCTAAAACTAAAGGTAAAGAGAGAAATCCTTGGTAGAAGGTCTTGCCCAGCAGGAGGTCTGCAAAGGAAGGGGCCCCTTGGGCTGACAAAGCTGTTTAATGTGCAGTTGACAAAGGGCAGGGGAGGTCTCTGGAAATGTTTACAGGAATGCTCCAGAATTTAACCTGACACCACCAGTCCTGTGAGTTTTGTGCTCTGGGCTCCTAATTCACAAAATAGAGACACGGAGATTGTGTTTGTCTCACCTGAAATGATTCAGTGTTTATCTTGGCTTGATTGGTCCCAAAGTACTCATTTTACAAAGACGTGTGATGCCTCGTGGGAAGCCTTGCACTGCTATTTCCTCAAATTCATGTTTCTTTTCACTTGCCCTTCAATGCCAAAATTGAGAACCATAAAAGACTACTCCTTCTGGCCATCTGGCTTTCTGCTGGCATTAACATTCAATAAAACAGACAGACCCAAACCTTTCCTTTCCCATATAGGGTGAATATTAAAGTGTTTTATGAGCAACTGATCAGGTTCTAGTTCAAGAGAGAAGGCTAGATGTATGGCACAGCAAGAAGGGCATGTATCTTGAGGGCACACTTACTGGCTGTGTGACTTTGGGTAAATCACTTAGCTTTTCTGAGCCTTAGTTTCTTAGGGATGATAATAATACCTGCTTATTTGTCCACTGTGAACACTTCATCTATAAAATAGGACTTGCCTCCTCTTTACCTCATAAAGATCAAAAAAGAAAATCTATGTGTGGATGTGTTGTAAGCAGTGAAATGCTACATGTAGAAGCAAAACAGGTCATTATATTTTCATCAGATTTGAGTCATTCACTCTTCTATGTTCCAGACATTTTAAAATGCTTTTTTAAAGTCAGAAAACAACATGAATGAGAAGTTACCTGTGAGTCCCCAAACCTCCATTTTGACGGGACTGGAAAATAAAGCAGCAAGGTTAAGAAAGCTTTCAGAATTCGTCACAATGAGAACAGAGTCAAAATTGGAGGAAAAAATGTCTTACACATTCTTCCAGACAAAAGGGCATTTCAAGTATTGTCTTCAAAATTCAGTTTGGATAGCTATTAGCTTATAAAAGTGAGTTGTATGTACTTGACAATGCTGTGGAAACTCAGAGACCCAGAGGTCCTCAGTCATGGAAGAATCAGCTATAAATGATTTGTTTTGAAATTATTGTCTTAATTCTTGACTACAATAGAATGTTAAAATGGAAGTTTCCACTAGGTACTAAGCTGCAATAGATGTGATATTCCAAAGTGAGCCTCTGGGCTGCCATATGCAGAATGAAGAAGCAGTGTCCTGACTTCTGAACTCCCTACCCTAGAGGGGGGCAAGGCCTGTGTGTGGGATGGGGTGGGGTACCATGGAACCAGGGATCAAGCGGGTGTGGCCTTGAGGGTGGATGCATTCTCAGTGATAGGACTCTAAAAACCCACAAAACTTCCCACAAAAGAGAAAGGGGTTTGTGATCAAGCCATCAATAAGAAACTCAGAAACTTCTCTGATTCCCCTTCCCCAGTTTTGCCCACTCAGGTGAGTAAGCAGGGATGAGGGAGTGGGCTAACTTTGACAGTTCCCTTCCCTCCTGCGGATATTCCTCAACAGCAGCCCTAAACCCCTGGGAGTTTTGGTTTTCACACTGGATCAGGTATTCTAATGGCTGAATAGAGACCTGCTGGGACCATGAAACAATTACTCCCTGAGGACCTGACAATGAATGAAGTCATGGGGCTGCCTGGGTTTTCTGGCAGTACCACCTCCCTAGAGATCATTCGGAAATATGTTGGAGTGTGTTTTGATTGTCACAATGATTGGCAGGGAGGATACTATTGGCATTTAGAGGGCAAGGGCCTGAGATGCTCGATATCCTAGTAACCCAAGAACTGTCCTGCTCGAAATATTAACAGTGCTCCCAGTTGAGGCCTACACTCATGGAGGCAGGGGCAGGATCACCCCTTCCTTGAACAAGTTTTAAAAAGACAGTGGAACCTATGCCAGGCAGGGAAACCAGAACTGTAATTGATGACCTGCTGGAGGCTCAGTGTGAACAAGTCTGAGAAGAAAACTCCAGAGGGACCCAGTTACTTTTGTGAATTTTATCTGCTGGAGGTCAACCAGGTTCTCAGAGTAAATATCTGAGAAAAATAATAATAAAAAAATAAAAAATAAAAAGACAGTGGGAGACAAAAATAGAAATACATTTTCATTATGTTGCCCTTTATGCTTATTCACCATATCGATTACGCTGAGGCTACAAGTATTTTGCAGTGACTTGAGAGCTCTTTCCCACAGCTGCTTAATTACATCCCAGCTGCTTGAATGCATTAGAGCCAGAAGCAGGCCGTGAAGTGGGTGAAGGACCCAGCAGAAGGTGCTATGGCATGTTGCGGTAGCCTGAACCCCTAAAAGCCCTAGCCCAGGTTAAACTTGCTCTGGTGACTGAAGACCAGGATCAGCCCCAGGTTTGAGAAAACATGGCTGGTCTTGGTGTGGTAGCCTGAACAATGTCTACGTTCTTAGCCCTGAAATCTGTGACTATGTTACCTTCCATGGCAAAAGAGACTTTGCTAACATGATTAAATTAAGATGTTGAGATGGCAAGATTATACAGATTGTCCAGTAGGCCTGGTTTATTCACGGGTGTCTTTTGAAGAGGGACAAGGGGATCAAAGTCAGAAAAAGGACACATGATAACAGAAGCAGGAGTTGGAGTGATGCTTGTTGGAAATGGGGGCATGAGGCCAGGGTGGCAGCTCACGCCTGTCATCTCTGTACTTTTGGAGGCTGAGGTGGGCAGATCACCTGAGGTCAGGAGCTTGAGACCAGCCTGGCCAACATGGTGAAACCCCATCTCTACTAAAAATACAAAAATTAGCTGGGCATGGTGATGTGCGCCTGTAATCCCAGCTACTCAGGAGGGTGAGGTGGGAGAATTGCTTGAACTTGGGAGGTGGAGGTTGCAGTGAGCCAAGATTGCGCCACTGCACTCCAGCCTGGGAGACAGAGAAAGACTCTGTCTCAAAAAAAAAAAAAAAAAAAAAAAAAAAAAAAAAGAAAAGAAAAGAAAAGAAAGAAAGAAAGAAAAGAAAAGAAAATGGGGCATGCATGTGGCACTAGAAGCTGGAAAAGGCAGGAAGATTGATCCTCTTCTAGAGCCTCCAGAAAGGAACACAGACCTGCCAACACCTTGATTTTAGCCTGTAAGACCCATTTTGGGCATCTGATCTCCAGAACTGTAAGATATCCAATATATGTGTGTTTTTAAAAGCCATTATATTTGCGGCAATTGGTTACAGCAACAATAGGAAAATAATGTACCTGGTTTAAAGTGTAATATAAACCTTTCTACTCAAGAGACCTTAGTAGTTCTCCCAAGTTCACCCGAAGAACCCCCAAATCCCAACACAACCCTCTCTCCCCTCTCTGAAGATTCCAAGGAGAAAGGAAAGCAGTCCTGGCAAAATCCTCCTCCGGACCCGGTAAACAACCTGCAACCACGGCACATTGCTGTGTGATATAAATGTGTGTGTGTGTGTGTAGACAAGAAGCCGAAAGAAATAAAAAGGATTTCTATATTATCTGCGGTTTTCTTCACTAACCTTTCCCTTTCTGTCTACATAGATAATTGAGGACTCACTCCATTCTATCAAGGACAGCCACTGCTTGCTTTCAAGGGCTTCCCTCACCCCACAGATTCCTAGATTAGATCCAATGCAGTCTCTGATCATGCTGAAGCCTTGATTAGCAAAGTAGAATAAAAATTAGAGAAAATTAAGTGGACATTGTTGGAAAAACAAATAAATCCTCCTTCATTGGCAGACTTAAGCATTTACTAGAGCAGTAACCATATCACCATTTTCAACACTTTCTGCTGATGGGTACGGAAACACTTTCTATCACGACAGACTTGACTTTTCCCTCTTTCTTCAGACCATAGATAAATATTTAGTTACAAACTTCCAAACAGAATAAAACCAGACTTTTAGTTTATTTGACAGGAAAGCTTAGTATGGGATACTTAAATCATTAAGGAGAAAAGACAGCTTAACTCACTGTAAAGCTAAAGATTAACTAGGAAGCAACATGAATTTTCTTATAGCCTGTTTTCTACTCCCCTTGGTAGGAAAAATGTTAATTCACTCAGTATTAGATATCATGAGCCAAGTCTGGATTCCTTGGGAAGGTTTGTTTTCTCTCAGGAATACTTAGTTTGGCACAGGGAAAATGAAAACAAGTTTTAAAAAACCGTTCCTGGGTAGTCATTTTCTCTGGAGACTTAAAAGAAAAAAGACACTGATGTTGAGTAAAAAGCTTTCTCTGCAAGCTTTTACTGCAATGTCAAATAAAAAATGCACAGAATTGGCTCCCCTGGCAGCTTGTGCCTACCTTCAACGTTTTTGTTTTGTTTTTTGTTTTTTGATTTTTTTGAGACAGAGTCTCACTCTGTCACCCAGGCTGGAGTGCAGTGGTGTGATCTCGGCTCACTGCAACCTCTACCTCCTGGGTTCAAGTGATTCTCCCGCCTCAGCTTCCCAAGTAGCTGGGACTATAAGCATGTTCTACCATACCTGACTAATTTTTTAATATTTTTAGTAGGGAAGGGGTTTCACCACATCAGCCAGGCTGGTCTTGAACTTCTGACCTCAGGTGATCCGCCCATCTTGGCCTCCCAAAGTGCTGGGATTACAGGTGTGAGCCACCGCAAATGGCCCCTTCAACTTCATGTCTAAAACACCAAAAGCAATGACAACAAAAGCCAAAATCGACAAATGGGGTCTAATTAAAATAAAGAGCTTCTGCACAGCAAAAGAAACCATCATCAGAGTGAACAGGCAACCTACAGAATGGGAGAAAATTTTTGCAATCTAGCCATCTGACAAAGGGCTAATATCCACAATCTACAAAGAACTTAAACAGTGGCCAGGCACGGTGGCTCACACCTGTAATCCCAGCACTTTGGGAGGCCGAGGCAGGTGGATCACGAGGTCAGGAGATCAAGACCATCCTGGCTAACACGGTGAAATCCTGTCTCTACTAAAAATACAAAAAAATTAGCCAGGGTTGGTGGTGGGCGCCTGTAGTCCCAGCTAATCGGGAGGCTGAGGCAGGAGAATGGCGTGAACTGGGGAGGTGGAGGTTGCAGTGAGCCAAGATCGCACCACTGTGCTCCAACCTGGGTGACAGAGCAAGACTCTGTCTCAAAAAAAAAAAAAAAAAAAGAGAACTTAAACAAATTCACAAGAAAAAAAAACCCAACCCCATCAAAAAGTGGGTGAAGGATATGAACAGACACTTCTCAAAAGAAGACATTTATGCAGCTAACAAACATGAAAAAAAGCTCATCATCAGTGGTCATTAGAGAAATGCAAATCAAAACCACAATGAGATATGATCTCATGCCAGTTAGAATGGCGATCATTAAAAAGTCAGGAAACAACAGGTGCTGGAGAGGATGTGGAGAAATAGGAACGCTTTTACACTGTTGGTGGGAGTGTAAATTAGATCAGCCACTGTGGAAGACAGTGTGGCGATTCCTCAAGGACCTAGAACTAGAAATACCATTTGACCCAGCAATCCCATTACTGGGTATATACCCAAAGGATTATAAATCATTCTATTATAAAGACTCATGCACACATATGTTTATTGTGGCACTATTCACAATAGCAAAGACTTGGAACCAACCTAAATGTCCATCAATGATAGACTGGATAAAGAAAATGTGGCATATATATACCATGGAATACTACACAGCCATAAAAAAGATGAGTTCATGTCCTTTGCAGGGACATGGATGAAGCTGGAAACCATCATTCCCAGCAAACTAACACAGGAACAGAAAACCAAACACTGCATGTTCCCACTCATAAGCGGGAGTTGAACAATGAGAACACATGGACACAGGGGGGGAACATCACACATTGCGGCGTGTTGGGGGGTTGGGGGCTAAGGGAGGGATAGCATTAGGATAAATACTTAATATGGGTGACGGGTTGATGGGTGGAGCGAACCTCCATGGCACGTGTATACCTATGTAACAAGACTGCATATTCTGCACATATATCCCAGAACTTAAAGTATAACAAAAAATTTTTTTTTCTAAAGATAACATGTTGCCTTTTGTTAGCTGGAAAATGGGAAAGGAGAAATTTATATGTGTGTTTAACAGGAAACAGTAGAGTACAGAGTTAATATCACACATGTGAACCCCAGTTTTGCTAAAATCTGACCAATGTGAGGAAAATAACTAATGTGTCATGCTTAGCACACTTTACAGAGTTTTATCAAGTTAGGAAGTGTTATGTTAGTCCCTCATATAAACTTACTACTTCATGTAACATGACTATGGGCTACATTGGATGAAGGTCCAATAGTAGAAGGTCCAAGGTTAGGCTCAGTAAACTGAACACATCCAGCATCTGTTCAGCACTGGAAAGTTCTCTGGCTTTCACTGAAGACTTTGGCACCTGACTCATGGTTCTATTTTCCATCCTATGACTTGCTTCATCCTTGATGATCTTTTCAACAACCTTGTCCCCTTTTCTTGCTCCACATAGCTACTCACCTCCATGGCCATAGCCCAGAGCCTGTCCTCAGAGAGGCTCTGGCCACACCCTCTCTTACATCCTCCCAATGGCCATGAGGGCTCTTGGAGCCCATGGAGACCTCCAATACTTTGTTACTGGCAGAACGTATCCATATCCGTACGGGGCTACAGCAACCTCAATTCTTGCCTCCTCAGAAGAAAGAATGGGACTGAGGGGCATAAGGTAGAGGGAGAGACCAAAGCAAGTTTCAGAGCAGGAGTGAACGTTCATTAAAACGCTTTAGAGAAGGTTGACATTTAGAGAAGGTTGTCACAGCTTGACATTTTGACTTGGGGTTTTATATGTTGGCATACTTTGGGTGTCTTGTGTTACTTCTCACCACTTGCCCAACTCCTGAGATCTTATTGGGAAGTGGCTGATCACCAGTTTCAGGTGTTTTCTATCTATTAGGAGATGGCCTTTCCCTGGTGCCGGGTGTGACCAATTATTACTTTAGCGAGAGAGTTAACAAGAGCCTGACCATCACCTGATGGTCATCCAACACTCCTGGTGTGTGTGTCAGGGGGGCCCTCTCCTGCCCTGCTCATACCCGACCAGCTACCTACTGTAACAGGTTGACCCCTCCTTTTATTTCCCATCCCTGATAAGAGTACCTCATCCAGATGAGAGTATGTAGTTACTCACTTGAAAATCAGGAAGGCTGGGTGCGGTGGCTCACACCTGTAATCCAGACACTTTGGGAGGCTGAGACAGGAGGATCTCTTGAGGCCGGGAGCCAGGAGCTCAAGACAAGCTCGGACAACATAGGGACACCCCATCTCTGCAAAAAAAAATAAATAAATAAAAAATAAATTAGCTAGTCATGGTGGCATGCACCTGTAGTCCTAGCTACACAAGAAGGCTGAAGTGGGAGGACTGTTTGAGCCCAGGAGTTGGAAGTTGCAGTAAACTATGATCATGCCATTGCACTCCGGCCTGGGCAACAGAGTGAGACCCTGTCTCTAAAATCTCAAAAAAAATCAGGGCTAGACTAGATGCCCTAGGTGCTGAAAAAATTATGGACCCCTTGTCTCTAGAGATAATTCCAAAAGTATAAGTAAGTCCAATTTCTGATTTGGTTCTCAAGGTGACTAGTTTAGTCTTCTTCAGAGGGAGGGTAGGGAGGAGGAGTGGGGAGAATACAGTGTTCTTAAATTTTTTTTTTCAATTTTGAGTGCCCCCTTGTTGGTACCCCAAGTGTGGGTTTAGTCTGTTCGCTAGGTAATTGGAAGCATTATTTTACAAATATCCACATCCCTGCTGCACACTTGTTTCCCACAGCCCAGCCAGGCAAACTGAGTTCGGTCGTGCCCTATCTTAGCATGCCTCAGAATCACCTGAAATGCTTGTTTCTATTGCTTGTTCCAAATGTGGTAGGATTGCAGCCCACCTCAGCTTGCACCTGCCACACACACACTTCCCTAAGTTTGCCACCACCCAGACAGTCCACCCTGAAGCCCTCAGCCACAAGGTCCTCTCATCCCTCACCATGGTGACTCTTGGCTTGCAGGTTAGCCCTCTCACCTCCTCTTCTCCACCTCCTCCAAGGCCTGAAATTCAGTACCCTCTCAGCCTCTTGAGACAGAGAGGCTTATGAAAGGAGAGGCTAGCTCGGGCTCTCTCTCTGTCTAGACCTGTCCTGAGATTGCTACTCTAGCGCAGCTGCCCATGGCTGGCAAGGAGTGTGGAGGAGACCGCTTCCTCCCAGAGATTCAAGAGGGAAGGCGATCATAAGCCCCTCCCCTTCCTGCATGCCTTCAGACCTAGCTAAGGGATTTAGGAGTCATTCTCCTATCTTTCAAAATTTTTTTGTAGAGACAGGTTCTCACTGTGTTCTCCAGGCTGGTCTTGGACGCCTGGCCTCAAGTGATGGTCCTCCTTCCTCCACCTCCTGAAGTGCTGAGATTACAGGCGTGAGCCACTGAGCCCAGCCAGCCTCACTCTTCTGTGTAATACCCCTTCCTCCTCTCTGAGTGCCCCTTCCATCCAACTGGTCAAATTCTTCCCTTGATGGAAAATTGCGTCTGTATTTTGCAGAACTTGTTCTCCTATCAGCTTTTAAAGAGCCAGGTTCCTGTTCTAGATATTTAAGAAGAAATTTTTAGAATGCAGGAAACTCTTTTTTCTCTTAAAAACCTGACTCTTGGCCGGGTTCACACCTATAATCCCAGCACTTTGGGAGGCCGAGGCCCGTGGATCACCTGAGGTCGGGAGTTGGAGACCCGCTGGACCAACATGGAGAAACTCCGCCTCTACTAAAAATACAAAATTAGCTGAGTGTGGTGGGGCATGACTGTAATCCCAGCTACTCGGGAGGCTGAGGCAGAAGGACCACTTGAACCTGGGAGGCAGAGACTGCAGTGAGCCGAGATTGCGCCATTGCACTCCATCCTGGGCAGCAAGAGTGAAACTCCGTCTCACAACAAAAAAACAAACAAACAAAAAAGCAAACCTGATTCTTGCCATTGAAAGCTTGAATTCAAACCTAATGTTTCTCCTGTGTTCTTTTAAGAAAGGTCTATTTTGAACATCATAATTGATCACTGACTTTTTTCTTCTTTTTTATATTATATAAAATTCTTTTTAAAAATAATAGGCTGGGTACAGTGGCTCACACCTGTAATCCCAGCACTTTGGGAGGCCGAGGTGGGTGGATCACTTAAGGTCAGGAGTTTGAGACCAGCCTGACCAGCATGGTGAAACCCCCGTCTCTATTAAAAATACAAAAATTAGCTGGGCCTGGTGGTGTGCACCTGTAATTCCAGCTACTCGGGAGGTTCAGGTAGGAGAATTGATTGAACAGGAGGTGGATGTAGCAGAGAGCCAAGATTGCACCACTGCACTCCAGCCTGGGCAACACAGCGAGACTCCATCTCTAAATAAATAAATAAATAAGATAAAATAATAGAGACAGGGTCTCACTATGTTGCCCAGGCTGGTCTTGAACTTCTGGGCTAAAGTGATCCTCTTACCTCATCCTCCAAAAGTGCTAAGATTACAGGCGTGAGCCACCATACCTGACCTCAATGACTTTTTTTGTTGTTCTGAACTGTATCTCACCCTCTGCCTCAAACAAGCATCAGTGGGTTAAAAGGTGTTGGGCTGTAAAAAAAAATAGGGGAATAAAAAAGACCTAGGGTTCTATTAAAAAAGCATGCACACTACACCTTCCTTCCCACCCCTACTTGCAGCCATGGGCTCCCAAGTTTGGTTTGGCCTGGACAGTGTTTGAAACAACGTTTAACTAATTATCAATGTTTTCTTTTCTTTTCTTTTCTTTTCTTTTTTTTTTTTTTTTTTTTTTTTGAGACGGAGTCTAGCTCTCGCCCAGGCTGGAGTGCACAATGTTTTCAATTGGATAATTTCATCTACAAAGCTGTATTTCTGCCTTCTCTTGGATCATGGTGACACTGGGCTGTGGTGGAGGCACTAGGGCCCACCTTGATTAATCCTGCCCTCTTTAGTTTGCTGGAAACCCCTCCTGGCCGCCTCACACATTGGCCTCTGAGGGCATTTCTTTCTTTCTTTTTTTTTTTTTTTGAGATGGAGACTTGCTCTGTTGCCCAGGCTGGAGTCCTGTGGCGTGGTCTTGGCTCACTGCAACCTCCGCCTCCCGGTTCAAGCGATTCTCCTGCCTCATCCCGAGTAGCTGGGATTAAAGGTGCCTACCACCACGCCTGGCTAATTTTTTGTATATTTTGTAGAGACAGTGTTTCACCATGTTGGCCAGGCTGGTCTCGAACCCTTGACCTCGTGATTTGCCCACCTCGGCCTCCCAAAACACTGGGGTTACAGGCGTGAGCCACTGCGCCAGCCCCTCTGAGGGCATTTCTAACCTTGACCTTAGGCAGGGTTTCTCACTTAGCCTCAAAAGCCTTTCTCTGTCTTTCCTCTTACAAACACTTTCAGACCTTTGCAGCTTCCTGAAAGTCCCTACTCCCCCAACACCCATTCCCCTACACTCTCACCAGATGACTAATTTTGTTGAGAAAATTGAGGCCAAAAGTACAGAATCTTCTATCTGCTGTCCAACCTACAAACTTTTCTATATCTGTACAGATCTTGCCTCACTCTCAGAGGATGGGATAGTCCTGCTTTTGGTCAAAGCAATTTCTTCAGTTATGCTATTTTAAAAAATTTTTTTTATAATTATGAAAATGATATAGCCTCAGAATCCTAAAACCAAAATTAAAAATAAGTCACTCCTCCACAAACCCACAATGGTATCACTGCCCAAAAGTAAATACTGTAAAATTACTGCTAAATATTTGGTAGCCATCCTCCAGGTCTACACACACACACACACACACACACACACACACACACACACACAACTAAGTATATAGGTGTACACATAATTTTATTGTATTTTTCCATAACAGTGATCGTATATTTTTGTACAAGTTGTCTTTTTCTACTTAACAGTGATTGTGAATGCCTTTATGTATCAGTACATGTAAATCTACTGTCTTCTAGGGCTATTCAGTGTTGCATGCATTGAGTATGTCACACTTATTAAAACCTTTTTAAAAATTGCCAAAAAGTAGTATATACTTACCAAAAGTAGTACATATTATACAGAAGCGTAAAATATGAAAGATGCTTTTTTTCTTATACTCCCACTCCCATTCTCCAAGGGGTAACTGTTACTAACAGCTTACTAGGAATCTCTACAAACTTTTTTAAAAGTCTGGTTAATTGACGTGTAATTCATATACAGTAAAACTCACCATTTGTAGTGTACGGTTCTATGAATTTGTGAAAATACATATAGTTGTGCAACCAAAACCACAATTGAGTTACGGAACATTTCCATAACAACAAGAAACTTTTTTTGTGTCCCTTTATAGTCACCCGCTCCCTGACTCCCAGCCCTGGCAACCATTGATCTGTTTTCTGTTCCTATAGTTTTGCTTTTTCTAGAGGGCCATATGAATGGAATCATACAATGTGCAGCCTTTTCAGCCAAGTCTCACTCTGTCGCCCAGACTGGAGTGCAGGGGCACGATCTCGGCTCACTGCAACCTCCATCTCCCAGGTTCAAGAGATTCTCCTGCCTCAGCCTCCTGAGTAGCTGGGATTACAGGTGTGTGCCACCAACGCTCGGCTAATTTTTGTGTTTTTAGTAGAGACGGGGTTTCACCACGTTGGCCAGACTGGTCTTGAACTCCTGACCTCAAGTGATCCACTCATCTCAGCCTCCCAAAGTGCTGGGATTACAGGCCTGAGCCACCATGGAACTGTGGCTTTTTTCCCCTAGCATAATCCATTGGAGAGTCATCCATGTTGATATGTGTGTTATTAAATCCTTGTCTAGTACATAGAAATGGTTTTTGTTCCTGGAAATGGGATCATGCTATACCTGGAATGTAGCTATTTCTTTTCTTGTTGTTTACTTAAATATTATAAATCCTTTTTTTTTTTTTTGAGACGGAGTCTCGCTGTGTCACCCAGCCTGGAGTGCAGTGGCGTGATCTCAGCTCACTGCAAGCTCCGCCACCCGGGTTCACGCCATTCTCCTGCCTCAGCCTCCCCAGCAGCTGGGAGTACAGGCGCCCGCCACCACGCCCAGCTAATTTTTTGTATTTCTAGTAGAGACGGGGTTTCATTGTGTTAGCCAGGATGGTCTCGATCTCCTGACCTTGTGATCCACCTGCCTTGGCCTCCCAAAGTGCTGGGATTGCAGGCGTGAGCCACCGCTCTTGGCCTCTTTTTTTTTTTTCTTTTTGGAGTCAGAGTTTTGCTCTTGTTGCCCAGACTGGAGTGCAATGGCGTGATCTCGGATAACCACAACCTCTGCCTCCCGGGTTCAAGCGAGTCTCTTGCCTCAGCCTCCTGAGTAGTTGGGATTGTATACAGGCATGTGCCACCACATCTGGCTAATTTTGTATTTTTAGTAGAGATGGGGTTTCTTCATGTTGGTCAGGCTGGTATGGAACTCCTGACCTCAGGTAAATCCATTTCTTTATAACTTACTACATCTAGATCTAATTCTTTCTTTTTAATAGCTGCCCAGTATTCCATTACATACTTTCTATATAATGTATTTAACTGTTCTTCTCTTAATGAACAATCAGGTCATGTCCAATTTTTCACTATTCCAGCATGTAAAAAAGTACAAACAGGTAAAATACATACTGGTTCATAATTTCTTGTGAATGTATAGACAGATTCTTAGAAGTAGAATTGCTGAGTGAAAAGGTACATTTAAAATTGTGACTCTGGGTGATGGATATCCTAAAAGCCCTGATTTCACCACTACACAATCTCTGTAGGTAACAAAATTACACTTGCAACCCACAAATATTTTTATTTTTATACAAATAAAATGAATTTGATAAATACTTCCAAATTGCTCTCTACAAATGTTGTATATGTTTAGGCTCCATCAATCTGCATTGGAGTGTTTTTTTCTCTATAGCCTTACCAACAACACATATTAATCTTTCTAATTTTTCTCAATCTTATTGACAAAGTGAAAGATCTCATTTACATAGCTTTCATTCTTAATGAGATTGATTATTAAAAAAATATATATATATTTGCTGTTCAAGTTTGTTATCTATGAAATGCCAGTTTCTAGCTTTTGCCCATATTTTCTATTAGGCTGTTATTTTAAAAAATGAATTTGGGCTGGCATGGTGGCTCAAGCCTGTAATTTCAGCACTTTGGGAGGCCAAGGCTGGTGGATCCCTTGAGGTCAGGAGTTTGAGACCATCTTGGCCAACATGGTGAAACCCCGTCTCTACTAAAAATACAAAAAATTAGTTGGGTGTGGTGATGGGCACCTGTAATCCCAGCTACTTGGGAGGCTGAGGCAGGAGAATCACTTGAACCTAGGAGGCAGAGGTTGCAGTGAGCCGAGATCATGCCACTGCACTCCAGCCTGGGGGATGGAGGGAGACTCTGTCTCCAAAAAAAAAAAAAAAAAAAAAGAATTTGAAGCAGTTTTTAAATATATTAGGTAGACTAGAACTGTTTTTTTCCAGACTTATTTGTGGAGTCTATAGAGGCTGTATACTTTTGTTATCAACTTTTATTATGTCTGGAAATCATATACTATAAGGGAGACCTTTCCACTGCAAGACTTTAAAGCGATTCTGTAATCCATAGCTTAACTAATCTTTTCTGATAGACATGTGAATTGTTTCAAATTTTCCCTTTTACTGGTGATACTGCATTGAATACTCCTGTACATATATCTATCTCTTTGCCTTTGAGCAATTTTGTATAATTTTTCCTCCTTATGTGAACATTTGTGTAAGTTTAAAATTTTTTTTTTTCTTGGAAGATAAATTCTGAGAAACTGCATCAAAGGATAGGCATATTTTAAATTTCACTGATCCACGCTTTTGAATTCCTACCCATCAGCCTCTTTTGGAAACTTGTTCTCTCAGTGAGTCTTTCCCGCATAAACCTTTAGCCTCTCCCAATCCATGGGCTCTTTCTTTTCAGCCTACCAACACGTTCCCAACTCACATCTTCTTAGAAACAAAGCAGAACAACACAAAATTGCTTCCCTTGTTGAGTCTGCATTTCTTTCTAATTGCCATCATGCCTCTTTTCTTTTCTTCTTAGCCAGCTTGTTGAAAAGGTGGTCCATCTCTCCCCATTGCCCATGACTGTTATTTGCTGCCATCTGATTTCTACCCCTTGCACTTCACTGACACAGCCATGGAAAAGACACCCAGGGACCTCTAGGTGGTTTACTCAATGTCACCTGCAGCCCTGGGGACCTCTAGGTGGTTTACTCAATGTCACCTGCCACTGTTCCCTGTAACTCTCCATTCTTCCCCTCCATGACACCAGTTCTTTCCTGGTGCTCCCCTTGGTCAGCCTTCCTTCTCCATCTTCTTTGGGTTCCTTCTTCCAATGCTCACTCATTAAAAAAATTATTATTATTATTATTATTATTATTTGAGATGGAGTTTTGCTCTTGTCATCTAGGCTGGAGTACAATGGCACGATCTCAGCTCACTGCACCCTCCACCTCCCAGGTCCAAGCAATTCTCCTGACTCAGCCTCCCAAGTAGCTGGGATTACAAGCATGCGCCACCAGGCCCAGCTAATTTGTTGTATTTGTATTTGTATTTGTATTTATTTTATTTTATTTATTTATTTATTTATTTATTTATTTTTTTGAGACGAAGTCTTGCTCTGTCGCCCAGGCTGGAGTGCAGTAGCACGATCTTGGCTCACTGCAACCTCCGCCTCCCTGGTTCACGCCATTCTTCTGTCTCAGCCTCCCGAGTAGCTGGGACTACAGGCGCCCACTACCATGCCCAGCTAATCTTTTCTATTTTTAGAAGAGACGGGGTTTCACCGTGTTAGCTAGGATGGTCTTGATCTCCTGACCTTGCGATCTGCCTGCCTCGGCCTCCCAAAGTGCTGGGATTACCGGCATGAGCCACTGCGCCCGGCCAATTTTTTGTATTTTTAGTAGAGACAGGTTTCACCATGTTGGCCAGGCTGGTCTTCAATTTCTGACCTCAAGTGATCCACTCACCTTGGCCTCCAAAGTGCTGGGATTACAGGCGTAAGCCACCATACCCAGTCAATTATTGTTAGTTTTTGAGACAGGGTCTTGTTCTGTTTCCCCGACCGGAGGGTAGTGGCACGATCTTGGCTCACTGCAGCCTCAACCACTTGGGTTCAAGTGGTCCTCCCACCTCAGCCTTCCAAGTAGCTGGGACTACAGGCACATGCCACCATGCCCATCTAATTTTGTTTATTTTCTTTGTAAAGATAGGGTATCACTGTGTTGCCCAGGCTGGTCTCAAACTCCTGGGCTCAAGCGATCTACCCACCTCGGCCTCCCAAAGTGCTGGGGTTACAGGCATGAGCCACCATGCCTAGTCCAATGCTCACTCTCTTAACTTTGGTGTTTCCAGTGTTCTGGTCTTAATCTCATGCTTTTCTCTCCATACACGTTCACCTCATCAGTTGTATCTACTCTCACTAACTTTATGCTATCAACACATAGTAGGCTGAATAATGCTTCCAAAGATGTCCAGGTCCTAATCTCTGGAACCTGTGAATAATACCTTATCAAGCAAACTGTGCAGTTGTGATCTTGAGATGGGAATATTATCCTGGATTATCTGTGCAATGTAATCACACGTGTCCTGATAGAAGGGAGGCAGAGGGAGGCATGACTACAGAAGAAAGCTATGCGACAACAGAAGCAAGACACTGCACTCTTGGCTTTGAAGATGGATTAAGGGCCAGAAACTGAGGAATGCAGGCAGTCTCTCAGAGCAGAGAAGGAAAAGGATTCTCTCCTAGAGCCTCCAGAAGGAACGAGACCTGCTGACACCTTGACTTTAGCTCAGTGAGACTAATTTTAGACTTCTCACTTCCAGAATCATAAGAGAATAAATTTATGTTGTTTTAAGCTACTAAATTTGTGGTAATTTGTTACAGCAGCCTCAGGAAACTAATATAATGCTTGAATATGCATTTTTCATACCAGAACTCTCCTCTGATCATGGATTCATAGCTGCATCTGCCTGCTACCCTCACATTCAACAGGACTCAAACAGAATCCATCATCCTCTCCCTCCTTCTGCTGTGTTTCCCTGATTCATTTAATGGCACCATCGGCCAGGTGTGGTGGCTCACACCTGTAATCCCAGCACATTGGGAGGCTGAGGCAGGCAGATCACCTGAGGTCAGGAGTTCGAGACCAGCCTGGTCAACATGGTGAAACCCCGCCTCTACTAAAAATACAAAAATTAGCTGGGCATGGTGGCACACACCTGTAATCCCAGCTGCTCGGGTGGCTGAGGCAGGAGAATCACTTGAACCTGGGAGGCAGAGATTGCAGTGAGCCGAGATCACACCATTGCACTCCAGCCTGGGCGACAGAGCAAGCCTCCATCTCAAATAAATAAATAAAGATATAAAATAATAAATAAATAAATAAATAAATAAATAAATAAATAAATGGCACCATCATTCCCTGAGTCACACGAGTCAGGACCAAGGATCCTCCTGGACTCCTCCCACTCACAGACCAGCAATCATCAAGCCCTGCAGTGTCTGCTGCCCAAACCTTTCTCATATACGCCTCCTTTTGGCCTCTATGGCTCTCCGCCTATAGATTTATCCCTTCCCATATTCATCCTCCATATCAAAGCCAAGATAAGCCTTCTAAAAGGAAGCCTGACCAAGGTCCTTTCTTTAACCACTGCTTAGATTCAAGTCCAAACTCCCTGGCAGGCCATACAAGGCCTCCCTTTTGCAGCTATGTCTCCTGCTGTGGACTCTAATGATGCTCAAACAGTTTGCTACTTTCCCACCTATAGTAGTTACCTTTGCGTGTTCATGAAACTTCATGACCTTTGCTTCTGCTGCTCCTGCCCTTCTTTTTCTGTTCAGCTTTTACTGGTCTTCATGACTTAGCTCATTTTCTCTAATGAGGCAGAGCTCAGCATTCTTCTTTTGTCCTCCTGTAGCATCCTGTGCCTGCTTGTGTACCATAGCAGTTTCCACAGTAAAGAGACATTATTTGTGTTCACCTGAGGCCAGGAGCAATGTCTCATTCATCTATTAAAGCTCAGTGGTTTGCACAAGGCCCAGTAAATATCTGTTGAACTGAGCTGAATTGCATTGCAGATAGAAAAAAAAATGATTTCACTTAGTCAAAATATTTCAAAAATGTAGAAACTCTTTTTTTTATAAACTTAATCTCCTCTGACAGTTCTGGGTTGCAGCCATGTATAACAAAGGGCAGGAATACAAAACAAAGATTGTCTGAAAATTCCCCGAGTGAGGCATTTGAAAAAGGAATCATGAAAATGTAAGGAAACTCTGTGGCCAGCCCATCTTCTCTGTGTTCTTTCAAGAAAAATATTTGAAGTTTCATTTTTCCTTGAAGTTCAAAACAAGTCGGAATATTTAAGAAAGTGTCTAGACATTCTGAACTTGACCTTTGACAACTGTAGGAGTTGACTTTTCTAGCCAGCTGTGAAGTGCAAATGCAAAGCACAGTTCATTTAATCCAGAGCCAGGTATCAGGCTTGGGCACACTCTCTGTGTGAATAAATAGAAGCAGCAATTATGTCCACTTTTCTACAGGCATGGATGACATCCTAAAAGGATGTCAGGCTGAAGAGACTACAGCATATACTGCTAGGTGACCAAACCAAAGCACAGAATGGTGTGTACGGCATGCCTCATTTTGTGTAAAAAGGAGGGAGGGGAATAATATATATTCATATTTGTTTGTATTTGCGTAAGTAATCACCGGAAAGAGAAATCAGAAATGAATAAATATGGTTACCTGTAGAGTGTGAGAGGCAACGGAGTAGATGGGGATGGGAAGGAATGACAGTTCTCAGTACCTACCTTTTCATAGTGTTCAGAGTTTTCACTCGTCTAAGTGTATTTTCTATTTAAAATAACTATAAAAAAAATGTCGGACGTAGGCCAGTACTATTCCCAGTGTGCCTTGTTACCATTTGAGAAGCATTAGTATATTCTTAGTTTTTGGCCTAGAGAGTCTTTTTTAATGTTTAGCACTTGATTTAGAAATGATGGCAAGTTTTATTTTATTTTTTTCCTTAAAAAAAAAATTTAGGTTGGGCATGGTGGCTCATGCCTGTAATCCCAGCACTTTGGGAGGCTGAGGTGGGAGGATCACTTGAGTCCAGGAGTTCGAGGCTGCAGTGAGCTGTGTTCACGCCACTGCACTCCAGCCTGGGCAATAGAGCGAGATTCCATCTCAAAATAAACAAATAAATTAAATAAATAAATAAATACATTTTAGATTTGGGGTACATGTGCAGGTTTGTTACATGGATATATTGCATGATGCTGAGGTTTGGGCTTCTGTTGGAAGCCCAAATAGTCCGTTCTGTCACCCAAATGGTAAACATGATTTCAAAATTTTAAAAATATTACAAAAATAAACATAGCACAAAGATCTCTATGCCCTCTGGGTGCAATGGCTTGGAACGGTAATCACAGCACTTTGGGAGCCTAGACAGATGGATCACTTGAGCCCAGGAGCTCAAGACCAGCCTGGCCAACATGGCAAGATCCCATTTCTATGAAAAATATAAAAAGTAGCCTGACGTGGTGGTGCATACCAGTGTTCCCAGCTACTCCAGAGGCTGAGGTGAGAGGATTGCTTAAGCCTGGTAGGTTAAGGCTGCAGCGAGCCACCACTGCATTCCAGCCTGTTCAATGAGAGTGAGACCCTGTCTCCAAGGAAACAAACAAAAAAACATTTCTATGCCCTTAACCAGATTCCCTGTTATCAATATTTTATCCCACATGTGCTTCCTCTCTCTCTCTCTCTCTCTCTCTTTCTCTCTCATACTGTATCTGAACCATCTGAGGTTCTGGATCCTCTACCTCTAAATGTTTCAGTATGTATTTTCTAAAAATGTAACCATTGCACAGTTACCAACTTCATGAATTTATGGTGATGCAATACAAACAAGAGAGTTTTCTTGTAGAAACAAATGTTTCCCAAACATAAGATCAATCTTAACTTTTATATTGTACAAAATGGCCATTAGGCAATCTACTGTTATAGGTGAGGAAATGAATTGGGTGTGTCACTGTGGAGCTCATCAAACACTCTTAACGGCATCCATTCATCAGTCTCTAGAGGGTTTTTTCATCTTCCTTTTGGTAAAATCAAGCCATTAATTTCTAAAAGTCTGCAGCTTCCCTGAAGTCCTAATGAAAAGGTTGCCCAGGCCATTATAGTTCAGTCATGAAGCTGGAAGAAGATTCCTCAACTACACCTTGTTTAAAAGTAATTAAAAATATATAGGCTGAGTGCCGTGGCTCACGCCTGTAATCCCAGCACTTTGGGAGGCCAAGGCAGGTGGATCACTTGAAGTCAGGAGTTCGAGACCAGACTGGCCAACATGGTGAAACCCCATCTCTACTAAAAATACAAAACTTAGCCAGGCATGATGGCAATGCCTGTAGTCCCAGCTACTTGGGAGGCTGAGGCAGGAGAATCGCTTGAACCTGGGAGGTGGAGGTTGCAGTAAGCTGAGATTGTGCCACTGCACTCCAGCCTGAGTGACAGAGCAAGACCCTGTTTCAAAAAAAAAAAATATATTATATATATAAAAAATATATATAATATATATAAAATATATATATAATATATATATATAAAATATATATTATATTAATATATATAATATAAATATATATTATATATTATATATATAATATATATTTATATAATATATATATATTATATATTATATATATAATATATATTTATATAATATATATATATTATATATATAGCACCTTGTGTCAAATCCACTTGTTTCCTTCCAGCTAGAACCATGGTGAAAGGGCTGGACCTGCCTTTCATTCCTCACGCCCAGCTGAGCTTGTTCCTATTGGAGAAAGAGGAGAAATATGGAGGTGGAGGTAAGCATGGAAGGTCTAAGGAAGGAAAGGGGGCTGGCCTTGTCCCCCGTGGCTCTGGCAAAGACCCAGAGTCTTACACGGCTGCTTTAACTACTATGATGTAGTATTTTGCAGCCCCAAAACCAGTTCATTTTTATTTTTATTTTTGGAGATGGAGTCTTGCTCTGTTGCCCAGGCTGGAGTGCAGTGGTGCAGTCTTGGCTCATTGCAACCTCCATCTCCCAGGTTCAACAATTATCCTGCCTCAGCCTTCCAAGCAGCTGGGAGTACAGGCACACGCCACCACACCCGGCTAATTTTTTTTTGTATTTCAGTCGAGATGGGGTTTCACTGTGTTGCCCAGGCTGGTCTCAAACTCCTGAGCTCAGGTAATCCACCCTCCTTGGCCTCCCAAAGTGCTAGGATTACACCTCACCCGGCCCTCAAAACTAGTTTAAAAATATTTCAGAAACATTCTATGAATAGATTAATGCTAGATGATATGTTTTGGGTAAATGACATTGAAGAATGGTTCTGTCATTAATAGACACTGCTCTACAATCTTCGTGAAGACTGGGATGGTGGTGAGGAGGTGACCTTTCCAAGTGTGACACACGTCAGCCCAGGCTGGGCCTCACGACCTGGTTTGGTGAAGGGTTCTTCCTTCCTATGCTCCTGTTTCTTCTGACCCCTCCTGCTCTCCCCATATGCTAATCCACAGAACATACCCTTCCTGAGCTCAGCTACACCGCCAGAGGGATGTGCTGGGCTAAATTTAGCCAATCCTTTGTGGACAGAGATAAGAATTTTTCTTTTAAAAAGTCTTTTTAATTGGCTATTGCTGTATATACACAATACCTTGATGAACATCCTTATATTTGTATATATATTTTTGTTTACTTGTCCAATAATTTTTATAGAATAAATTTTTAGAAGTAGAGTTGCTGGGTTAAAAAGTATGGGTTTTTTAAATAACTTTTGATACAGCCTGTCAAATTACCCTCCAGAAAGTTAATATGTACCAATTTACAATACCACAAACAGTGTATGAGCATGTGGGGTTTTGTGTGGGAAGTCCAGGCTGTGACATCCAGCTGTCTGGTTTTGCACCGTGGCTCTGCCAGATACCAACTTCATTGTTTAGTAAATGATGCAGTCTCACTAAGCATTTCCTCATCCTTCCCATGGGAATGATAATAATACCCTTCTCGTGGGGCTGTCATGGAAGATATTGTATGTGAAATGCTTATGTGAGGGCCAGGCACAGTAGTTCATGCCTGTAATGCCAGCAATTTGGGAGGCTGAGACGGGAGGATCACTTGAGCCCAGGAATTCAAGACCAGCCTGGACAACATGGGGAGACCTTGTCTCTATAAAAAATTAAAAAATTAGCTGGGCATGATGGCTCACACCTGTAGTCCGCAGCTATTCTGGAGGCTGAGGTGGGAGGATCTCTTGAGCCCAGGAGGTGGAGGCTGCAGTGAGCTGTGATTACACCACTGCACCCCAACCTGGATGACAGAGTGAGATCCTGTCTCACACACACACAAAATGCTTATGCCCTGGATAGTCTAAGGCCCGAGGTGTAGCCAAGCCCCAATATTGAGGGCCACAGGCCTGGGGATTGGACCACAGTTTGGGTTGGTGAAGAAGTTAGAATATAAAATTGGTGCCAACCTTTATTAGGTAATAATTTGTGTTTCATGACATGCAACAGATACTTCAAAACCAATGTTCTCTTTATATCTTTTGTTTTTTGTAACAACTCTATTGGGATAATTGATGTATCATACAATTTCACTTATTTAAGTGTATAATTCAATGGTTTTTAGTATTTTCAGAGTCGTGCCATCATCAATATAATCAATCTGAGAACATCTTCAGCATCCTTCAAAGAAACCCTATACTATTAATATTTAGGGTTAAAAATGCAACCTCCAACTCTTTCTGTCCCTGAGTCTTAGGCAACCACTTCTACTTACTACCTGTATAATTTTGCCTATTCTGGACATTTTATGTAAATGGAACAATATGTGGTCTTTTGTGACTGGCTTCTTTCACTTAGCATAATGTTTTCAAGATTGATCCATGTTGTAGCATGAATCAGCACTTCATTCCTTTTTATTGTTAAGTAATATGCCAGGGTATAGAGATACCGCGTCCTTTTTACCTGTTTGTCAGTTGATGGACATTTGAGTTGTTTTTAATTTTTGACTATTATGAATAAAGCTGCTGTGACATTTGTGTACAAGTTTTTGTGTGGATATGTGTTTTATTTTCTGGCTATATATCTAGGAGTGGAATTATTTGACCGTTTTGTTGGCTTTTTAAACACATGAATAGTGTTGCAATGAATATTTTGGCAAAAAAAAGTAATGGAGAGATTTCCAGTTAAAGGAGAAAGCATAAAGGTCCAGGGGCCTGGGTGTTGTATGCCTTAACTCCTCTGAATAATCCTTCAGCATTTGTAAAAGTGGTTGTTGTAAATATTAAAGATTAAATATAACGGACAGCCTCTGGCACACAGTAAATTCTCAGCAAATGATAGCTATTATCCTACACCCTCCAAACCCTGAAGCAGAAATCCTCATGGGCCTAGCCTCTTCATCCATCCGTACCATCAATATTATCAGATTTCTCTGGTTTTTTTATTTTTATGACCTTGTGTTTTATTTTGCCAGTGCTGATGTAAACCTTCAGTAACTGCCAGAATGCTACCACCTGCGGAAACTAAAATCGGCCTCTGCTTAAAGTGGGCCACTTGCTTCTCATCTTCACATCCTACTTCTTGCCAAACTCTAAGGTTATTAACTATTTCCTTGCATCCCTCCTGCCAGAGAGGCAAGCCCTGCCCTTACATCCCTCAGGTCATCAGGAACGTAGGACAGTTGTGCAGGCTCGGCGTGAAAATCCCAGCTTGTACAAAACGGTGGCCCATGGGCCAAATTGAACATGCAGACTCAATTATTTTTCTGCACAGTGTATAGTAAAAATAAACATAAAAGGCCGGGCACAGTGGCTGACGCCTGTAATCCCAGCACTTTGGGAGGTTGAGGCGGGCAGACCACGAGGTCAGGAAAACACGGCGAAACCCCGTCTCTACTAAAAATACAAAAAATTAGCCAGGCATTGTGGCGGGCGCCTGTGGTCCCAGCTACTCGGGAGGCTGAGGCAGGAGAATGGCGTGAACCCGGGAGGCAGAGCTTGCAGTGAGCCGAGATCGCGCCGCTGTACTCCAGCCTGGGCGACAGAGCGAGACTCCATCTCAGAAAAAAAAAAAATAATAATAATAATAAATAAATAAATAAACATAAGAAAGTTGAGCCAACGTATCAAATTCAGAAGATTTCACACAAAACCTATATTTCAGATTGCTTTTGAGAATAATAAAAAGATATGGGAGTATTGGGCCTTCATTCTTGCCTGATAAAAATAGACTGATTTGTGCTACTCCAGTCCCTTTGGTGTGTTTCAGGAATCGGAAAAGGGAGGCCAAATAGCTAGTCCTTGGAGACACAGCAAAAAGGCTTTTTTCTTTTTTCTTTTCTTTCTTCTTTTTTTTTTTTTTACAAATGCTTGTGTGGTCAGGGACCATCCCCCTCTCCCACCCCCAACCCCACTGTTGATTATCCCTGCTAAGCCCCTGACATTTTTGTCATTTCACACCAGTCCAGACAACTTTTTTTATTTAAACTTTGTCTAGAATTCTGCTACAAAGTCTCCAACTACAAGTTTATAAAGATAGTGACCTCTACTTCCCAGCATCCACCTTCTGATTTTTTTTTTAATTTTTTTTTTGAAAATATCACCAGCTCCTTGTTTTACTGTACAGGACACTCCGCCTTCCTCTCAAGTGTCTGTCACAGAAAACAGTGCTTTGCTCAGTTCTTAAATGCCTGGTGGAACTACGCAGGACGCCTGCCAGACCCACGGTGCTTCCTTCCTTCCAAACCCGGCTCACTCAGAGCCACTTGACCCATGATGTCTGCTGTCAGATTGCTTGTTTCTTCGTCAGCCTACAGCCGAGCTGGCCACTCAATCTTTCTTTGCACTTGATACGTTTGTTTAAACCTTTCCATTATCTCAAGGCTCTCTTCTGGTGCCTTCTTATTCTGTCCATTTTAATCTTGTGACAGTCCTCGCTCTTCTCCCAGACCTCAGGTTTCTGGTGAGAGTGTTTTTGTTCTTGCCTGACCTTTTCTGCTCTCATCCTTCTCATTCGGTTTCATCTGGTCTTCAATTTCGCTATTTCTGCTCCAGTGTCTTCACCTCCATTTTATTTACCTGTGCTGTCTCTTAAACACTTCTGCAGCAATATCTATTTTATCCTTAAAAGCCTCTGGCTATACTCCTTTGGAAAGCTCTCTTTATTTGTTAAAGAAAATGTTTCATTTTTCTGAAATCTTTAAAGGGGAGCAGGACTTCTGTTCTTCACTTCTACCCAATTTCCTATGTTTTTAGAAATTAATTTCAATCTCTTCATCGTGTACATAGAGATGATAAAATCCTGCACTTTACATTTTATGACCTCTAGCATTTTTGCTTATGATCCTCTCAATCCTGCCATATTCAAACGGCTAGCATGGGCAGCTAAATAAACATTCTTCTCTCCACTCGAATGCTTCTTTAACTTGAATAAATGATAGGCCTTCTTTTAAAAAAGAAAAAAAAATTCCTCTGCATCCACAGTGTTGATCTAAGTTATTTTATTTATGATCAATGGCTGTTCTAATATAGATATGATTCTGGCTAGTTTCATAACTTTAGCAAGTTTACAATGACTCAGTTCTCTCATTTGTCTCTTTTCACACTATCATGAAATTTTGTTCACAAGGAACATTTCTGTACGTCCTCCTCCCTTCTTTTCTCATAGGTCTCTGAGATAGAGTACTGGCACTGTTGATGGGTTAAAAATCCCAGTGCGAACTTGGGCCAGAGGTCCTGTAATACACTTGCTCATAAAGTAGGCATCCAGGTCATTCAAAACATGCTTCTGCAATGATTTAGACTGATTTGCAAAGCCATTGTAGGAAACATTCAGATCTCTGTTACTACACCTTACAGTCTGATAATGAATACTTCAGTGCAAGGTCATCTTTCCCCTGCCCTCGTTCCTTTCCGAAGCCTCACTTGACATGTCTCCCAGCCTCATGTCTCTTGCTGTACACAGGAGAGGTGTCCTGTGCAAAGTTGCCTTCTATCTTTCATTTGTCTTTCGAAGGCTCATCCTGTACATTTGATCTTTTCTTACAACCCAGTTCACTTCCATGATCTTTCAAGCTTGCACATTATATCTGTCTTAGTCTGTTTTCTGTTGCAGAATACCTGAAACTGGGTAATTTATAAAGAGAAGAAATCTATTTCTTACAGTTATGGAGGCTGAGAAATCCAAGGTTGAGAAGCCACATCTGGGAGCCCTTTCTTGTTGGTGGAGGTTCTCTGCAGAGTCCCGAGGTGGTGCAGAGCATCACACATGGGGAGGGGGCTGAGCATGCTAAGCCCAGGCCTCCCTTCTTCTCCTTATAAAGCCACCAGGCCCAGTCCCATGATAACCGATTAATCCATTAATCCCTGAATGTATTAATCCATGCAGTAGGACAGAACCGTCTTGACCTAATCACCTCTCAAAGGCCCCACCTCTCAACACTGCCACATTGGAGATTAAATTTCCATATGAGCTTTGGAGGAGACAAACATTCAAACCATAGCACCTTTCAAAGAAATCTCTGAGAAGCTGCATTTGTGTGGCTCTTCCCTATTGAGGCATTCGGTGAATCCCACATCAGTTCTCTCACACACAGATTTCTCTCTTCAAATTCATTTCTATTTCCTAAGTCAAAATTACATCTCTATCCTCTCTGTTTGGAGACTTCTAAGCTTCAGCTCCAACCTATTTTCTTATGGGGTAGCAGCAGAGACAGCTCTATATTTGGGATTAAGAGAGCCCCAGATAAATTTCTCTACTTAACAAACTATAAGACATTAAGGAATCTCTTAATTTCCCAGAGGCTCATTTTTCCCATCAGTATAATAGGATAATAATAGCTATTATCTTTCAGAATTCTTGTGACAATTCCATGAAATACTGTATGGAAAACCATGTTTAAAATTCTGTCTTATATATTTTTTAGCGGAAGCTCTGCTTGCCCTACTTTTGTGTGTGTATTTCTTTCAGGCCTTCAAGATTTTATTTGAAACTTCTCTTCCTTTTCCTTTGGCTTCTCATTTCTCTTGTCTCAGGTTCTCTATCATTTCATTTTTTCTAATTAATTCATTGTTCATCTGTTCTATCATATATGGACAAAAATGTTGACATCCTGACAGTTGGTGCCAGAGCTGTTTGAGGGTGAGAAGACTATTTTGGGGTAAGGTGACATGGTTTTCCAGGGGTCCAACAACCAGAGAAGTAGCTGAATTGCCGATTTGAAACTGAACAGTGTAAGGGAAGAAAAGTGAGGGAAGGGAGAGTGGGAGAGGGGAGTACTGCCAGCAAGATGGAGGCTGCCCCAGGTGACATGAACAGTGAATGAAGTCCTGGGGTGGGGTGGGGTGGGGGTGGCAGTGGGAAGTGGGTGGAAGGACACACAAATAGAATGAGGGTAGCGGACATTCTACTGGATGTCGTCTGGTTACCATGATGTAAATGCTCTACCAAGTCTTTAGTAAATTTTGCCACCCACTGAAGAAGACTTTTACGGAAATCATGGAAAAGAGCTGGGTCCAGATCAGGGTGGTGGGGGCACAGGGACAGCAAGCAATGAATGAATTCACTGAAAATCAGAGGTGACCATACCAGTGTAACCCTCCTGGGAATTTACAGACATCTTGGAGAGGGCTTTGAATATCCACTGGGGATAATATGGGAATTTGAGCCAATCTTATCATTCTAAAGGGGGTGGTAACACCAGCTGACATCTAGATGTTCTTTAAAACAAAACATAGCCCAGGTCAGGTGCAGTGGCTCACGCCTGTAATCCAGCACTTTTGGAGGCCAAGGTGGGAGGATCGCTTGAGCCTAGGAGTTTGAGACCAGCTTGGGCAATACGGGGAAATGTCGTCTCTACAGAAAATAAAAAATTAGCCAGGCATGGATGTGGTGGCATACACCTGTGGTCCCAGCAGCTTGGGAGGATCATCTGAACCAGGGAGATTGAGGCTACAGTGAGCCATGATCGCGCCACTGCACACCAGCCTGGACGACCGAGTAAGACCTGTCTCAAAATGAATGAATGAATAAATAAATAAACAAATAAAATAAATCAGATAAAACACGACTTATGTCAAATGCTAGGCACATATTCCTTGGACTTGGGGTCTATCTAAATGAAGCCTATCACACAGGAGAAACCTGGCAAGTGTTTGTTGGATAAATTGATTTTAGTTTTTCCTGCCAATAATTTATCATCCTTTGTTCCTCTCTTACTCTGTGTTTTTTTGAGTGGCCTCAGAAATAGCTATTTCTAAGTGTTCTCCACATCTTTTCCTCGGCAAGACCTAGTTTTGCCTGTCATTTTCTTCCTGTACCTCTTGTTTGTCCTCAGCAACTTCGTGTTTCCTGGTTCCCTCCTTCGACTTGAAGGCCAGCTTCATCATCTATGCTCTGAATTCCACCTGCTCTCTCAGCTTCCCTGGCTCAGCCGGGGGTCTTGTTGGTTTTGGCTCTTGTGCCTAGCATAGCTAGCAATGCCAGTCTCCCTTCTGTGGGGAAAGATTCTCCTCAATTTTGGTGAAAAATCAGTTTACAGAAGGAGAAAGAGATAAAGAGAGAGAGAGAGAGCACATGCGGGCTTACCTTTTGGAGGTAACATACTGAAGTATCTCTAGATGAAACGATATGAGGTTTAGGCTTCACTCTAAAATAATCCAGAAGGAGAGAGGGAAAAGAGCAAAGAAGTAGGGGGCCGGATGCTGTAGCCAAACCAAGATGGTCCACATTGTTGAAGCCCTGTGATGGGTACGTGAGGGTTTAATATAATAGCCACTCAACTTTTGTGTATGTTTGAAGATTTCATAATAAGCTTAAGGAAAGTCTGTTTATTAAAGATCCACACATGAGTTATTGGTCTCCACAGCCACCATGGTTTTTTTTTGGCTTGCACGTGACCTTCAGGTGAGTTCTTGAGCCTCATCCACAGCATGACCCCGGCCCCCACCAAGCCGCATCTATACTCTCTCTTGTTATTGATTTGTTGGGTGTCAGTTTCCCTTTGGTCTGAGAGATCCTGGTGGACAGGGGCTGTGTCTTATTCATCTTCATGTCCCAGTGCCTAGCATAGAATCTGGTGAATGGAACTGAAATGAGCTGAAGAAAATTATCTGCCAGTGAATTCCCAGCCCACGGCAGCCCCTCCTCCTTGTCATGGCCTTTGCTGGGCCCATGACCTATGGCTGGGGGCTCCTGAGTGGAGCCACACAGCACATCCACGCTGGGCTCTCTTCCTCAGGAGGGACAGTGGGCAGCTCTTGTGGCCTCTTGCACATGCCTCCACATCACCACAGAATTCTCTTCTGGACCTTCTTCTGCTGTTACACTAGCCAAAGGAATTCCAATTTCCTTTCAGATCTGAAGCTCATACCAAACATCTGACTCCCTGTGACTTGGTGATTTAAATGACTGTAATTGTAGACTTAAGTTAATGCGTAGGTCCTCACTGCATAGGCTCCCTTCGAGCAGCCTCCCTTCCCCCACAGTACATCCCTCGTCTCCAGACAGAGAAAATGGTACCCTTCCTCCCTTCTCACTTCCTTTGAGTGGCTGGCCCTCATATCACCCTAAAGAAAGGCAAATCTAGCAGTGCCACGATCTGTGTTTCTTATTCCTCTTATCACACCCTCCCCGTGTTTCCTTCCTGCCTCCATCTAGCCCCAAATCTCCACCTTTTCTCTGAATTTCCTGTTCTAGTCTCAACTTAATAGAGTTCTACTATTACTCTAGTTCTGGCAGCTTCTAGGATAGGCATCCTGGCACCATCTTGCCTCACACTACTCTTTAATTAGCTTTTACCAATCTCAGTAGTCATTTTATCCTCTTTGCAGTACGCAACACTGAAAGGGTTCAGTTGGGGAGTCAGGTGTTATTGTGCCCATTTGGCAAGGATTGGAAAGGTTAAGTGGCTCGCTTAAGGTTGCAGAACTAGTAAGGGTCAGTAGTAGAATCTCTGTCTCCTGAATGTTAGTCCAATGTTCCAACCTGTACCCACCATCTGGTCTGTGTTACTGTCCCCTTGGAAAGTGGTGGCTGACCTTGAACTTCTGTCCATTTTCCTCACAACAATTATCTTCCTGGGATATATCTGACAACAGTCCCAGAGGACTGGAAACTGAGCTAAGCCAAAATGAGGTGGTAATAACTGTCTTACTGATTCATGCTGGCATTGCCTGAAGGTCTGATATTGTCTCTAGCAATTCTCTTATTCCTGAACAAGAGCCAAAAAATGGAGGGGAGGATGTGGATGCATCCCCACATCCAAGTGGGCATTAGCCAAGTGCCTCTTGTTTCCAAGAATCAGAGACAGGCTCAGCACCAGGTCATACTCCAAGAGTTGTCAACCTGCTCAATGAAGGACTGAAGTGCCGGCCCCCTTCCCTGGGTAAAGAGAAGGGCTGGTAGTCCAATAGCATTCTCAACTGGAGGTGCAGAATGGTGAAGCAGTGAGTGACAGCCAACCTCTGTGAGGAAAGGATATGGCTGTCCCCAGCTGTCACCTGAGAATGCCCTTGACTGTTTACAGGTGAATTCATAAAGTGTGTGTGTGTGTGTGTGTGTGTGTGTGGTAAAGCGGAGAAGAGCTAGTGCACGCTTAGTTATGGCAATACTCTCTCTCCCACACCATCTCCAGTGAAAATAACTTCTGTAGCCCAACCATAATGCCCTGTTCTGGAGCTTTCTGGAAGGCCCTGAGCAACTCTCCCACTGAAGCTATAATTCTACCTTCTGTCCTTGATTGCTTGGCAGAAAATAATATGTTTGTAATCAATTTAATTTTTCATTTTCCCACACTGAGCCTTGAAAACAAACTATGTACTTATGTGGGAAACTGGAAAAGACATTTCACTTCAAGTGAAAACTTGAACATCCTTAGACAAACAAACTGAGAAGAGTCACTCCTTATGTTTGCATTGGATATTGACCTTTGCCAAGCCCAGTCTACTCCTCTCCAACCTCTGCCTTCAAGGAGAACTCAACGAGGGTAGAACAATGTAGGGTCAGTGTCAAGAAGAGTGCTTATGCAGGGAGGTGGATGGAACAGTCAGGTATTCTGGATGCTTCACTTAGTCTACAGAATTACACATGCAAACATCAATGGGATTCTGACCTGGACCAAAAAGAGGCACAGGGATGTGTCAGATTTACAAGTTTGGATGCTTTATTACCTGAAGTCAAAGGGGAAGATACAAAAGCTGTTTAATTTACCAAGCAAGTGCAGCACACCTATGGAAAGCTTTGGCCCTTTTTGCTAAGCTGTCAGATATTTGAGGCAGCTGGCCAGACGGCTGTGTTTTAAATCCAGGCTTAACATTTTCGAGGCTGTTGAATAATGTAGATCCTTTTCAGTGGAACAACCTTTTCCAGAGCAGGTGTGGGTTTTTGATGCGCCATGTGCACTGTTGCTGGAAATTTATGGTTGAGCTAAAGGTGAGAAGGGAAGAAAAAATAGGCATATTGGATCTTCTTGGTCACGAAATATTAAACTAGTAGAAAGTGATATCGTTGATCAAGGGAATCTCACAATTTTGTTTATTTATTTGATAATGTCTCTTTTTTCCATACTATTTCTAGCCCTAAACCCATGGGAGTATGTTTTAACCTGGGTCTTCTCTCATTTACTGTCTTTAATTTTAAAAAATTCCAATTGACATTTTAAAAAGTAGGAATGGTTAATTATGTCTGCATCAGTTCTCTGTGGTGTTAGCAATTATTCTGGCACTAGTATGCATCTATGAATCACTGAATTCTAAGAAGGCTACAGGGACATTGGAGAAGGTCCAGAGTGGGGACGAAAAACTCCTCAATTGTCAAAAGAACTAAAGAACCTCTGAAAGAAGTTAAGAAGAGTTAGGGTTATTTATTAGGTCTAAGTATGTACATTTGCTATTTTTTAAGGTCAAAAATGATGTGATATTGGCCATTCCATATGGTTCAATCTAAATAGCCCAGTGAAGAGAAGGCTGAGGGATGGCCTACTAGCCTCAGGGAACAAAAGTTCTGATTAGTCTCCTCCACAGAAGACATCTATGAGTAAATAAGCTTAAATGGGCTTATTAACACAGGCTGAGACTTTTTGACAATAAGAGACATTTCATATGGAACCCAGAGACCTTGTGGAATTTACATTAATGATAGCTTAAGATAGAAAGCATGCCCAATGCTGCTGACCACTTCAGACATGGTTTTCCTAGGAGGAGAATTTGGACCCAGTGACCTTTTGGGTCCATGCTAGTTCTTAGTTTCCAAGCCCATCAATATATAAAAGTACCTAAAGAAACCTCCCTTGGCCAGCAAGGAAGGGATGCCTCAGCTCAGTAGGAATTTAACTTATCACTATTGAACTTAGATGCCCTTGCCTTGACCCTCAAATTAAATAAAAGGGGAGATAAACTGTTCATGACCCTAGCCATCACACTGTTTATGGTTTGTTTGGGCTATTCTAAGCCAGGGAAAACATATGTGCCTTACATCTCTTCTCAAATGTCTCTGCCCAGGCCCTAGGCACTCAGCAGTCCCTTTCATATGAAACGTGACTCCAAAAAGTCCTTTCTTCTTGGTTTTAAAAAATTAAACACACTGGAAGAAAATACACTGAAGTGTTAGCAATGGTTACCTCTGGGGGATAGAATTATGGGCAATGCCTAGTCTTTTTCTTCGCTTTATTTATCAGTACTAAATTTTTTTTTTTTTTTACAATGAGCAGGTACAAGTTACACAAAAATTAAGCCCAAGGATTATCTCTGTCAACATTCTAGCAGAATGGAAACAAAACATAATTGAGATATTGATCATAAATGTTGCATTAGAGTCTAAAAACGACCTGATGACTTTTTTTTTGTCAGATCCGTTATCATCAGACCATATGACATGCATTTTACAATGTGTTAAGGGCAGAATGTTTTGCTTTGCTTTGGTTTTCTTTCAACATTAGATCCAGAAGGAAATTTAAGAGGTCACTGACTTTAATAGTTTATTTCCAGACTGTGTGTCTTTAGTCTTAACTAAAATAGATAAATTATTTCAGGTTAGCTTTAAATCATATTTGAGAGATTGCAGGTAGGAAGAAAAATGTGACAAGTTAGTTAAGGTAAAAGCGGGTGAGAAGCAAACAAACAAAAACTCTGATATAACAGAAATTTGGGCAATTAGCCAAGGTAAGGGAGGATAAGAGGACAAGTTGGGACTGGAACAAAGAAAGCCACATGTTGATTGTTGTTCTTAAGTGTGAAAGAGATGATGAGTGGAGGTAGGAAAAGAAAAAGGAAAGGAGGCCGGGCGCGGTGGCTCACGCCTGTAATCCCAGCACTTTGGGAGGCCGAGGTGGGCGGATCATGAGGTCAGGCGATCGAGACCATCCTGGCTAACATGGTGAAACCCCACCTCTACTAAAAATACGAAAAATTAGCCGGGCATGGTGGCGAGCGCCTGTAGTCCCAGCTACTCTGGAGGCTGAGGCAGGAGAATGGCGTGAACCCAGGAGGCGGAGGTTGCAGTGAGCCGAGATCAGGACACTGCACTCCAGCCTGGGCGACAGAGCAAGACTACATCTCAAAAAAAAAAAAAAAAAAAAAAAGAAAAAGGAAAAGAGAGTAGTGTTAGAATAAGTGATAGACGATATTTGCTGCTTAGTTCGGCACTAATTTGTTATTTGATCACATCCAGGGTGATCTCCACAATTTAGAGGCTACATTGTTTGGGCATCTAAAAAAATTGTGCTAAGATATACAAAACATAAAACTTGCCATTTTAACCATTTTAAAGTGTGTGTACAGTTAGTCCAGTGGTGCTAAATACATTCACATTATTGCACAGCTATCAACACCATCCACCTCCAGAACTTTTTCATCATCCTAAACTGAGACTCGGTACCAATTAAACAATAACTCTCCATTCCCTCCTCCTCCAAGCCCCTGGCAACCACCATTCTACTTTCTACAACTATGAATCTGACTACTTTGGGTACCTCCCATAAGTAGAGTCATTCAATATTTGTCCTTTTGTGTCTGGCTTATTTCACTTAGCATAATGTCTTCAAGGTCCATCCATGTTACTGCATGTGTCGAGATTTCCTTCTTTTCTAAGGTTAAATAATATTCCATTGTGTATATATATATCGCATTTTGTCTATCCATTCATCCATTGATGAATACTTGGTTAGGATCTCTTCACCTTTTGGCTATTGTGAATGATGCAGCTATGAACACTGGTGTACAAATATCTGTTCTGAGTCCCTACTTTCAGTTCTTCCAATATATGGGAAGATTATATTGGAAGAAGTGGAATTGCTGGATCATACAGCAATTCTCTCGCTCTCTCTCTTTTTTTTTTTTTTTTTTTTTTGAGTTGAGGTTTTGCTCTGTCACCCAGACTGGAGTGCAGGGGTGTGATCTCTGCTCCCTGCAACATTGAACTCCTGGGCTCAAGTGGTCCTCTTGCCTCAGCCTCCTGAGTAACTGGGACCTCAGGCATGTGCCACCATGCTGGACTAATTTTTTATATTTTTAGTAGACACAAGGTCTTTCTATGTTGCCCAGGCTGGTCTCGAACTCCTGGGCTCACTCAATTCTCCCGCCTTGGCCTCCCAAAGTGCTAGGATTCGAGTTATGAGCCACCGCATTCAGCCTGATATGGCAATTCTATATTTATTTTTTGAAGAACCACTATATTGTTTTCCACAGCAGCTGGACCATTTTACATTCCCACCAGCAATACAGAAGTGTTAAGGGTTACATTTTAACTGAGGCATTCAACCGAAGTTCTAAAAGCACTCCTCAACTACTTCTCAGAAGAGGAATGCCACAGATCAGAATATTTGGGAAACAAAGTCAGCCCCTGTGGCCCATTGGCCATCTGAACTGATCTGGGAAAGTTTGAGAGAAGAAAAGAAAATCAACAGGATTGAGAAAAAAGTAGGAATAATTCTGGCAAAGATAATAGAGAAACCGCCCATAGTTGTTAAGCTACAAGTGTACAGGTTTTGGGGTGCCCGGAGCAGGGTTTCATAGCAACTTGAAAATATGATAAAAGGAAAGTCAAGTTCTCCTTCTCACCTCCCTACCTGCCTCAGTCAGGAGCATCCCGATGTAGGACTTGGGGCTATGGGTGGACAGTCTATAAAGGATCTTCCGTCAGAATTGATGAAACTGTCAATAAAATGGTCAGCTCCTAAATGTACTAATTCTTTGTGGTAGATTTTATATCAATGGAGATAGGAAAAGTTTATTTTCAAGTCTAAACTACAAATAAGTAGAAACAGCTTTCCAGAGTATAAGCTACAGCCAGCTTTGTTTTAGTCTGACATTTTAACTTCGCGGAAGCTGTGGAATTTTCATCATTAGTCTTTGTAAAATGGTAGTATTTGTAGAATGAAAGGTGTTTCTTGTCTCATTCATTAGGGTAAGAGAATCTAGGGTAACCCCACGAGAGAAAGAATTCAAAGCCAGTATATGTACAAGGATCCTGCCTTGCTGTGGCTCCATTACAGGGGCAACATATTGAACTTAGAAAGTGGATCAATAGAAACTTCCACATTGAGAATTTACCTTCATCTTGGGTAGCTGTGACCTCAGAACCTATATTTTTCATTTCAGAGAAAAAGCAAAAGAAGTGTGATAGAGGTCTTTATGACTAGAGAGCCCTGAAATTCTAGATGCAAGAAAATCAGCTGCAGGTTTTGTTTTAGAGCCTGAAGTTGGGTAGTATTAGCGGACTGGCAGCACTTTCATTCATCTTTCCAGGGTGTTAACTGCCAACTCGAATGTTGGCACTTAAATTTCCACACCCTGTTAAGCGAACTGCTTAAAACAAAACATTCAGCTCTCGTCAATGAAATTCAAGGATACTCCTACAGTGATATTAATCTACAGAACAAGAGAAGACTTTTAAAATTTGCAGATGCCTTTGATAGTTTTCTCTCCCCCAGGATCCCATTTCACATACATCTCACTGGCTTTGGCAGTGGTGACCCAAAGTCTGGCAGCTTGAAAAAAGTAGCCCCAACTTTGACCAGGCTTCAGCATTTCCCCCTCCACACCATAACGCAACCCCATTACGGATGTTTTAACTGGATACTTTTATGTTCTGAGAAGTTTCACAACTATTGCCAAATTTAACTGCCATGACTGTCCAGAGGATTAATATATTTGGCAGTATCATTCTCGTTCACTCCCTGCCTTAAAATAATTTTTTAAAAGTAAATGAATGCGCACAAATCCCAGAGGAGCTACGTGACATCTAAAAGGTCAAATAACTTATAAGTAGTGGGTGGAACGTGATCTAAGACCAGGTCTCCCAGATTTCTAGCCTAGAGAGCTTTTGGGCTACATAACCTGTTTTCTGCAGGAATACCATGTCATGTGTTCTGCCACTGGGCAACATGAATTCTGTTATTATTGAGGGCTTCAAGAGGTGGAGAAGGCTGGCTGAAGAGTGGGGAGGAAAGGAGAAATGAGGTAGGGTGGGAGAAAGCAGGCTGTGTGGAGGGGAGAGGTGGGAAAATACTAGGGGGGTAGATTCTAGGCTGCTTCCCACTTTGATTTACCCAATTCCAGCCCTTCGGGCACTATTTTTCAATCTCCAAAATCTTAAACCCCATGTTGATTTTGAAGTAGGAATTCAGAGGTGAGTAGCATACAGAGAGAATTTTCCTGCCATGGTTGAATGGTTGATGTGTTCCTATGGAGAGGGGTTTCTTTAGAGACTTAATTTCTTAAAATAAGTATGAGAAATAACATGGGTTCTTGGGACTAGACATGATTGTAACTGAGGGCATGAACACGTATTAATAAATGCAGAGGATGTGACTCTTAATTCTGCCACTGCATTTATTCTGACCAACTGTATATTGTTAGGTCTCTGTGGCAATATATACCTTGAGGAGAATCATTGTAATGCAGGAAAAATGTATTAAAAGATACCTGTATCTCTGTATCTTTTATATATCGATTCATATATTTTTTGAATCACCCTGTATAGTTTATGCAGCATGGCTATTCAGTTTTAAAAATTCAAGTATTTACCTACAGTAAAATTTACCCTTTTTCATGTGCTGCTTTATGAGTCTTGATGAGTACATACAGTTTGTGACTACAACCACAATCAAGAAAAATAACCATCCCATCATTCCCCCAAATTTCCTCTGGTCATTTGTAATCAACCCCTCCTACTCAGTCCCACACAACTGCTGATCTCAGTAGATCTAGTGGTCAGCAGATCTCAACCCCAGGTTGACATTTATTGTGAAATGTTACTAGGTTTCAGGTTGAATGATGGATTCAGTGGGATTTTTCTTAGCTATATGGAAACACAGGGATTCTACCAATGTTCGTTTTTGAGATAGTCCCTTATGGTAATCTTGGAGCTTATTTTTGTTGCTGGTGCCTTATGCTTTACCTGGGATTCCAAGTGATGGCGGGATGCAGGCCTGGGAACAGAAGATATCACTTGTTGAGGGCTAAGTGTCCTAGCACTGTGCATGTATTATATAACTTCATTTTACTCTCAACATGTCCCTGTGAAGTAGATACTGGTACTCACATTCCCATTTACAGATAAGGAAAGAGGAGCACAAAAAAGTGAAGAAAACTGCCCCAGGACAAAGAGCTAGTAAGATACACAGCCAGCACAGGAACCTGGCAGCCTATGGCTGATGCTAGGACCTGCTCTCCTAACCAGTAACCCGTGCAATCTTAGCCACAGTCCTACTCCACTAAACACTGAGCTGAGCATGAAGGTATATTTTTAAAAATAGCTATAGTTTCTGTTAAAAATATTTCTTTTTTTTTTTTTTTTTGAGATGGAATCTCACTCTGTCACCCAGGCTGGAGTGCAGTGGCGCGATCTCGGCTCACTGCAACTTCCACCTCCTGGGTTCAAGCAATTATCCTGCCTCAGCCTCCTGAGTAGCGGGACTACAGGTGCACATCACCACACCCAGCTAATTTTTGTATTTTCAGTAGAGATCGAGTTTCACCATATTGGCCAGGCTGGTCTTGAACTCCTGACCTTGTGATCCGCCCGCGTCAGCCTCGCAAAGTGTTGGGATTACAGGCATGAGCCACCATGCCGGGCCTGTTAAAAATATTTCTAACAGCACACCATCTCAATGTTCTCTTATGGTTTCCAAATACAACTGATTATTATTGTTAAGTATTGTTACTTAGGGAAGAGGTTATTCTTTTTACCTTTGAAATAAAGAAGTGATATGTCAAAGACATAAGCATATCACATGTCTATAAGAACACATCGTAAACTCTGGCATCATACCAAATACACAGCATGATCAACCTTTATTGACCTTTCCTTTTCAATACTTTATTTTGAGTTAACAAACATTTTAGGGGAACACGTCTATTCTATCCAGTTCCACTTACAACTGTGAGCATTCCCTTGCCCTAAGGAAGTGGTGTTTAGTGGGCAGGAGCAAGAGAATGTAAGATGTGGGAGCAGGCAGCTTGTGTTACAGGGTATCATACACCAGCCCTGCCTCTGAAGCCAGGAAGGCAGAGAGTCACTTATGACTTCACCCTAAATCTACCTGAGTGGAGAACCAAGGCTCCCATGTGAGAAGGCTCTGTAGCTATGGCTCATCATCAAGATCTTACCTTGTACAATCTGCCCTGTAACATCATGGCCTTTAGATGTACTGCCTTATTTCACTGTCATAAAAGCCAATACTACTAACCCTAACAGAGTGCAAAGAGGTTACTCTGTGCTGAGACTCTTCCAAGACCTTCATGTATGTAAGCTCATTGTCTCCACATAACAACCCTATAAGCTGTGCACTCTTCCTTACCTCCATTATACACACATGGAACTGAACCACAGGATAAGTAACTTGCTCAAAGCCATACAGATGGTGATGAATCCAGTGCCAAATGGGGGGCCCAGGGGCCAGCTGCACTAATCTTTTTCAAAGGCTGAGCTGGTGGTCCTCAGGCATCTGATTTTGGCTGCAACAGCAAGTCTTCCTTCTACAGAGGACACTTTGTCTCGCCCCTTCCATAAACATGGCAGTAGCAGAAAGAGTGGCTCTATATTACCTTAACTGTAATGTACTTGCCTACTAGATGTAGAATAAGGGCCCTCACTCAGCTCACCTACAAAATTTGAAAACAAACTTTTGAATCCAGAAAACCAAACCACTGTCTACTTGGTAAGAGTTTTCTGAGTTTCTAGAACTACCTAGAAGGAATTCAGGATATATGGCCAGGTGCAGTGGCTCACACCTGTAATCTCAGCACTTTGGGAGGTTGAGGTGGCCAGATCACCTGAGGTCAGGAGTTTGAGACCAGCCTGGCCAACATGGTGAAACCCTGTCTCTATTAAAATACAAAATTAACTGGGGGTGGTGGTGCATGCCTGTAATCCCAGCTACTCAGGAGGCTGAGGCAGGAGAATCACTTGAACCCAGGAGGTGGAGGTTGCAGTGAGCTGAGATTGCACCACTGCACTCCAGCCTGGGCAAAAAGAGCGAAACTCTGTCTCAAAAAAAAAAAAAAAAAGAAAGAAAGAAAAGAAAAGAAGGAATTCAGAATATAGAAATAAAAATAGCCCTGGTCAACTACCTTTATAAGCAGACTTTACTTATAAACCCAGCTGGTGTCCAGCCTTCCTCCAACCCTAGACCATGCAGCCCTCTACCACCCACCCTCTCCTCAAATCAAATATCTCCTTATAGGAACACAGGGGCAGGGAGGAAGGTCAAAAACCACTGAAGCCCCACTCCACAGGCTGCCTTTTATAAAAACATGCCAATGTTTCCAAGAAATATTTGGGATGGCAAAGTACCATTCTGCAAACTCAGCATCATGATTCCCACTTTCTTATCTTATTTTTGAAATGATTTATTAAATGGACACTTTAGGAATTTGAGAGAAGCAGCTTCTCCCACTCAAATCACTTTGTGTTCCTCTGACAGAGAACAAATTCTTTCACAAGGACATCAAACCTCTGGGCTGGAAAAAACCTCAGTGGTCATCCGCTCATTCACCCATGCAGCCGGATCCGCTGGGCAGACTGACTTGGAGTGCTATGTGATTTGCCCACAGCTCACCTTCTCCAGTGCGTCATTCAGGGCATCCAGTGTCTGTATTTTGGCAACATTTGCAATGGCACTGTGAAGATGAAAAGAAACTTTGAACAGGACTTAAAAAATTTTCCCACTGAAAAGGCCACATGATTTATAGAGGGCTGTCTCTCCGGCCTTTTATGCTTTCACTCTGCTTAGGAACATCTAGAAGACACAGATTTTGCCTCTGTGTACCTATGTGCTACACACAACAAGCTTTGCAGGCCAAGTTATTATTATCATTTGTTTGTTTTTTTTCCGAGATGCAGGTTTCACTCTTGTTGCCCAAGCTGGAATGCAATGGTGTGATCTCGGCTCACTGCGACCTCTACTTCCTGGGTTCAAGCGATTCTCCTGCCTCGGCCTCCCGAGTAGCTGGGATTACAGGCATGCGCCACCATGCCTGGCTAATTTTTTGTATTTTTAGTAGAAACGGGGTTTCACCATGTTAGCCAGGCTGGTCTCGAACTCCTGACCTCAGGTGATCCACTCGCCTCAGCCTCCCAAAGTGCTGGGATTACAGGCGTGAGCCACTGTGCCCGGCCATTATTTTTTTTTAACTTTTTATTGAAATATGATATACATACAGAAACATGCACATACTATAAGCATATAGATTGAATAAAATTGAAATCACTGGTCAACCCAGCTGCCCCTAAGGATAACTGCTATCCTGATTTATAGCCCCAAAGACTAGTTTTGACTGTTTTTGTGCTTCATAAAATGAACCGTCTACAGCTCATACCCTTTTGCATCTGGCTTCTTTCTCTCAGACCAAGTTATTTTGTAGGAGAGTTTCATTCAGGGCCAAATCTACAGTACAATGTCTTGAAGAAACTCTGCACTTGGCATATATTTTTTTCTGGATGGTTTCTGTTGGTTTGTAGAAGCTATTAGGAAGTGGACATGGATTGATGATGTTTGGAAAATTCTGGTCTAGAGCATATTTTTAAAAAGCTATTCTCTAAGATGACATACAAAGCAGTGTTTGTCCATGAAAACAAGGCTTTCCTATCCTGTGCACATGCCCTGCTAGGAGATGTAAATAGCAGAGGGGGATATATGTGGAGCTAATGATACTTAAGCCTAGGGTCTCCTGCCACAATGGCTCCTCCCAAGGCCCTGGGAGGGGCCCTACCCATTTCATATCGGTCATTTTTGGTTATTTTTCTTTTAAAATGGCCCTGAAAGTCCGTAAGATTCAAGCTCCACATAACCTGTTTCTGTCCCTGGTACTTAGGGCAAGAGCTATCTTTTGCTGTTTAAGTTCTGTAAAAGTCCAATTCCTGTCATTTAACGACTATTAGAAAACAATTGAGTTTTTAAAGAAGATTCTAATCACTATCTCATTACCCTCTAGCCAACTCCCCTGCCTGCAATGTTCAGTGGATGTTAGAATTAATAGTAAGTCCCATTTTTCTGAGATGCAGAGAAATGAATGACCTGTCCTTTCGCTGTCCGCTAGTAAGTCATTTCCAAGATAAGACACTTTAGTTCCTGAGCCCCTGGCTCAGGCAGGTTAACTAATGTTACAATAAGCAGGGCACATGCTTGAGTCAGGTTTTAGATACAGAATGAATAGGTCTCAAAGTTAATCAGCTTGCAATTCAATCGCAGTCTGATATCATTTACAGAATGCATTCACTATTCTAGGAACTGTCCTAGATGCTGGGTCAGAAGATAAATAACGTGTGACCTCCACTCTTGAGGATGTACAGCTTCCTTTTTGTCATGTGATGGTTAGTTTCTGATATCAGAAATAACAAATGACTTGCTGCTAATGGGGCGAATCAGTATTTCATTCTAAAGTGGAGGGAGGCAAATCCTCAAAAAATGTCTTCCCAGAAATTACGCAGCAATCTTTAAAAGTGATTTAAAAATAATTTTATAGAAAAGAGTCAAAGAAGTGCCATAGTCTATTCCCGTTCTCTTTCTGAGATGGTTTAACTTTTACAGAGGTGCCTGGAGCATCCTCTACTCAGATCCTTTTGAATTACTCATCAACCGATCTGTGGAAACCATTTCCAAATTAATAGTCTCTGAAGTACTCCTCAGAAAGAACCAGTTCTGTGTGTTTCTTGTTTTTTGAAATGCTCTGGTTTTCCTTACCCAAGGCCTAGAGTGGCTGGGCCATTTGCGTACCTGATCCAGCCCACAGCTCTCTGCTGAGTACTGAGAATAGCGCAGGCGTCAAGGTTATGGCGGAAGGAGCAGCGGGGAGGCTGCTCGGTACCCATGTGCCTTCCGGCTATGCCAGATATAGTGGCCATTACTTTCTAAATAATTCAGTGATGGATTTAAAACAAAAAAGACATTTATTTTTAATTCAGGACATTTACTTCAGCGGAAAGCATATTATGAAAACAGAGACAGCCTAGGAACAATATTTTAAAGGCTGATCTGAAAATAGGATAAAAGGATGGGTGTCAGGTTTGGATGCATTTAGGACCGTGCCTATTAAGTGCAAAGCCACAGACAGGAGGAGAATGGGTGGGGGTCGTGATGGGAGCCCTCTCAGAGGGATCCCTCCGGAGGGTAGCCACCTACCTTTCCCCACCCCTCACCCTAACTCACCACAGATCACACCCTCCCCCTCCCGCCCCCTTCTCTGGCTGCCTCCAAAGGCATAGGGAGCCTTGGTTTGTCCTAAAACAACTCTTGGAGGCAGAGTCACTCAAAACTCCTCAAGGTGATGGAGAAAAATTAAGAGTCCCTACCTTGTTTTCTCGAATCCTGTTTTTTTGGTATGTCTCTCCAAGACGCCAATTTCTTGTTTTTTGGAAATTCTCATTCCTCCAGCTTTTACTACAAACAGATAAAAATCAGCATGGAAGTTAGAACAGTGAGAGAAGGCTTGCTTTGTTATTAAAAGTATGACTTTAGATTTGAAAATAATTTTTGAACTTATTTTTTAAAGATCTAAACTTTTGTATAAAACAACACAATAAAAAAAATATATATATATTTTATTGGCAAACCAGGTGTGGGTGGAGGAAGGGCTGAGAGCTACTTGTTTATGCTCAGAGAAGTGGAACCAAGGCTGAAAAAGCAGGTTACACCTTAGATTTAGGGAGGAGAATAACAACATACTCCCTTAGGCATTTCACTGAAAAACATTTTTTCTTATTATCAAACCAATTACATTCCCCACAATAGTAACCAACAATTACAATGTGACCCTCTGTTTTCCCACCAGATTAAAGTTGTGAGTGGCTTGCATTTTTTTTTCCAACCAAAGCTTTCAAAAGCCAGATTCTGAGAGATGAGCCAAAAGTCAGGGCACACAGTGACAAAAGGCATTTAATTCAACAGAGATGGTTCTGATTCTACCAGCCCCAAAACTCCGGTGTTGGCCAAGCTCAGATGTTCTAATGAGTAATTAAACTGCATTAATAATCCTGCCATTCAAGTGATCAATTAGTATTAATTAGGCTACAGATGACCTAACAGCAATTCAAGTGTTTAACAATGTCAGATGAAATCAACTTTTGAAAAGGAACAACTCATTTCAGATAGCAAGTCAAAGCAAATGCTTTTTTTCTGTTCCCAGGAAATTTGCACATCTAAAATCTGACAAGCTCAAATGAGAAAAAGCTAAATAGACATTGATTTGTTTGAGCCTGTTAATTCTTTTTATGAAAATGCCAGACTGGCGATTTTCTAAAACTGTGGTCCAATAAAGTGAAAAATAAAGAAAATGTATTCTATTTCTCTGTGCCCTTGTGAACTGACTTCATCATTGTTCTTTACAATTATTACTTAATTTATTGTCTTGGTTATGTTATCTGCATAAGGCCCAAAATTCAAAAGCCATAAAAAGGTCTGCAGTCTCCCTCCTACAATTATTTTCCAACTTCCTAGATTATCTCCTAAGATACTGCTAATGTTATAAGCTTCCTGTGTCTTCATCCACAGTTGTTCTACACATACACTCAGGTTTTATTTTTTATAAAATGGTAGCCTAAGGTACACATTGCTCTACATCTTGTTTATTTTCTTCATTTAATCACATATTTTAGAGAAAGTTCCAAATCTATATTTACATCTACATTTATATCTCTATATATCATTTGTGTGTTTTTCTTTTTAACATCTGCTTTAACATTTTATTGTATGAACATCCTGTGTTTACTTAACTAGTTCCCTAATGTTGGACATTTCATGTGTTTCTAATCTACTGCTATCACAAACAACGCTGCAATGAATATCCTTTTGTTACCAAAAAGAGGTGTCTTGATCCAGACTCCAAAAAAGGGTTCTTGGATCTTGCACAGGAAGAAATTCAAGGCGAGTCACAGAGCTCAGTGAAATAAGCAAGTTTATTAGAAACAACTCCATTACAGAGTAGGGTGTCCTCAGAAAGTGAGTGCACAAACACACTGTTTTTCAGTTTTTCTTATATAGGGGTCTTGTCTATGTAAAGACTAAACTGTGACTACATGCAGGTGAGCAGACAACATGACAAGATTTATTATTCTACTGATGTAAAGAAAACCATCCTTGGTGTTTTGGTGTGTGAGTACATCAAAGCATAACTGTTACTATCTTGAAAGCATTATCATTATGGGTATTGGCACATCTGGACTTTCTGTGGTTGTAAGGGTTTGTTCTTGCAGGCATTACCAAGCTGCTTCCTCAGCTGTAAACATCTTAGCACCATGGGGTTGTGACTAGCAAGGAATGTGCCTCGCTCATTCTAAGATGGAGGTGATTTTCAAACGATGTCACTCTGACTCTTCTAGGCTCTTCCTCTCCTAACAGTTTTAGATACATAATTTTGCACAAATACAAGCATACCTGTGGGGGAAATTCCTAAAAGTGATCTTGTTAGTTCTTAAGAGTATGCGTGTTTGGAATTTTGTTAAATCTTGCCAAATTGCCCTTAGCGGAGGTTGCACCAGTTTAGAATCTCACCAGCCACGATGACAGTGGTTGTTCCTCCATACCCCTGTTAACAATGTGAGCTATAAAGTGTTTGGTTTTGTCAGCCAATAAGTTACAAAATAGATAAAGGTATCTCACTGTTTTAATTCTCATTTCTCATGTTTTATTAAAGGTTGAGCTTGGTTCTGTGTTTTAGAAGCCATTTGCATTTCCTTTGCTGTAAGCTGTTCAAATCTTTTGTCCTTTTCAATTATTGAATTGCTAGTCTTTTTCCTATCTTTTTCTTATTGATTTATAGGAACTCTTTTTCCATGAGATACATTGCAAATATAAAATATTATATTGTACCAGTTACTGCTTTTTGACTTTATTGATAATGTTTTTGCCAGTCAGAAATCTGCTGTTTTTATGTGATCTTGTCAATCTCTTATGGGTTTTGTGTCACTAAGATTTGATGTTTTACTATTCAACCATTCCTGCATTCATGGAATAAACTCCATTTGGTCATTTGAATTACCAAGTTTAAGAAATATTGATTTTTATATATAAGCCTCAGCAAATACTATCTTTATACATTATCTGCTTTAAATTATATATATATATACATTCTTTATATATATAAATTCTTTATACACACACATATGGCATACAAAGTAATCAGCAACAAAAATGAAATTATATGGAAACATTTCTGAATAGCCACGGAGTACAGGTGAAATAAATCAAGGGATGGGCTTTCTCCCAAAGAATGTTTGAGGCGTGTGTGCCTCCGTATGGGAGATGGTGTCTGCTCATAGCACTGTTGCTTAATGCTAAGCAGAATCAAATAAGAGCTCTGGGGCCTTTGATACACCTCCCAACAGTATTTTTCATTCTCCTTATGACAAGTGCCTTTCATATATAGTGTGCTGTAATTATTTTCTTGTTAGTGTTCCTTTTGCTTTCCCTGATGCTATTATTCCTACACATTTTCTTCTACCTGGATTAACTATTATTACCAACTATAGAAGCAAAATTGTTTTAGTTAAAGATGAGAAGACCTCACTGGGCACGATGGCTCACACCTGTAATCCCAGCACTTTGGGAGGCCGAGGCAGGTGGGTCACCTGAGGTCAGGAGTTCAAGACCAGCCTGACCAACAGGGCAAAATCCCATCTCTACTAAAAATACAAAAATTAGCCGAGTGTGGTGGTGATTGCCTGTAGTCCCAGCCACTATTTGGGAGGCTGAGACAGGAGAATTGCTTGAACCTGGGAGGCAGAGGTTGCAGGGAGCTGAGATTGCACCACTGCACTCCAGCCTGGGTGACAGAGTGAGATTCTGTCTTAAAAAAAAAAAAAAAAGAAAAGAAGACCCTTGGAATGCTGAGTTCTGTATCGCTCATTTGGAAGGACATTGACAATCTGGGAATCTTCAGAGGAGAGTGACCAGAGTGAAGGCAGGCATGCTACATGAGGAATTAGGGAATCTAGTAAGATAACTCCTGAAGAAGCAAAGACTCAAGAGAGCTTAGGCAGCCATCTTCCAAGATCTGAAGGGCTGTCATGAGGGCAGAGGAGCAGTTTACTGGTGAGGAAATGTTATGTAGGGTTGGACAACTCTATTCCTCCTAAGCTCTGTGACTGTGAGTAGGACACTTAAAATGGCTCAGACTGTCTCCACGTCCTTCAATGGGGAATAATACTGACTACTGCTGTCAGAAAATAGAGGTGACATAAGAACCTGGTGCATGGTAGGCACTTACTAATTACTAATTATTATTTATATTTATTTTATGTGGTTCCAGAGGTGAGAACGAAGACCAAAGACGAAGAGTTCCAGAAAGGTAAAGTCTGGCTACTTGTAAAAGCTTGTCTTATTCAACATGAAATAGATTGCCTAACACAATAATGAGTTTTTTGTACCTCAGTGTATTAAAGTGAAGGAAAGAAGTTCTTTTGTCGTGAATACCTTAGGAGAACTTTGGGGAATTCAGTGGAAGTTGAACTAGATTATGTTTATTATAAAGTCCTTATTATAATTTCAACTCTTTTCATCTACCTCTAAAAAAAATTCTTCACTTCTTTCTCTTTGGAAAGAACATAAGGCACTTAACAAAGAAATAAATGCCAAAATAATTTTTTTTTTTTTTTTTGAGACAGAGTCTCTCTCTGTTGCCAGGCTGGAGTGCCATGGAGCGATCTCGGCTCACTGCAACCTCTGCCTCCTGAGTTCAAGTGATTCTTCTGCCTCAGCCTCCCGAGTAGCTGGGACTACAGGCGCCCGCCACCACACCCAGCTAAACCATAAACATGGGAGTTCCTCATCCTTATTGTTATAAGATAGACATTTTACAGGGAAGAAGAAAAAGTCCTCCCCATAAGATTCCTACTTCCATCCAGCAGTCTTTAAATCCTCTCTGTCATAGGGCTGTGGGCTCTAACTCAGCAATTTCAGAAGCATAAGGGAAACACACATTGGATTTCCAGAACGCAGTTCTTGTACCAAACTTGTTCTGGTAGCTGATCTTACTTGGTCATCTATGTACAGTAGAAAGAAGCGGAAGATAATATCCCTAGACTACAGATGGATGCACTGATATAGATTTGGGCTCTCACTACACTGGGGTGACTGAACCAGGTGGAGTCAGTTTGTGGGAGGGTCATCTTAAAATCTCTGCTGGGAACACTGATCACAATGATCTCCTGGGGTCTAGACAAGCCATTATTTACAATGCAACACAATCAGGTTCTTGCTCATTTTGCTTATACTAGATACCTCGATTCAAGACACCTTTTCAAAGTTTCACTGTATCCAAATCGATCCATTTAAGTTTGTAATCCTTTACGTAACTCCATGTTTGGGACTATCCTGCCTTTTGAACCTTTGCAGAAAGATCAATTGGAATTGGGCAAAGTAAAATATGAACTGATTTAACATTTTAACAGGATTTTGAGTACAAATATGTAAATTAAGACTTTCAGTCCTTTCAATAATGAAGATGAACTAGAGATAGACAATGTAAAAAAGGGAGATGCTCTTTTAGATAATTTCACTAGAAAACCTAAATTTAAGCAGGGAAAATGAAGCTTTGCTTTCCCATCTCTGCATGAGAATTATACTCTTGTGACCGCTTTTGTAGTTTATAAATTTTTAAAAATACATCATTTAGTTTAGAATTCTAAATGATAATTTTCCAGCTAAGATTTTCCAATCTTTTTCACAGTTTTTGGTAGAGAGTAGTGAAGATAAACATAAGCCTGCAAAAAAAATTCGGCTTTTTCCTTCACAAATCCATGGACAATGTATGTGAAAAAGCTGAAAGGCACAAAGGTTTGTGCAAACTCTGCCTTGTGAATGAGAACATCTATTTGAAGGTTTAATGAAAAGTTTAGATGTTTGCAAAATGCTTACTTTGCATTCACAGTTAATTTATCAGGAAATTTTAGGCTGCCAATCAAGACCCCCAAAACCCTCATCAAGAGAAGGTTGTGGAGCAAACAGAAAAGGCTTTAGAGTAAGAGGGCTTTGACATGAGGTCAGCTTCATTTTCCAGTTCCAGCTCCACTTCCCACTAGCTGTGTGGCTTTCAGCAAGTCCCTCAGTCTCAATGAGTCTCCGTTTGCTCTTCCGTGAAACATCACCCATCTGCAGGGCTGTTGCCACGTCTAGAAGTCTCTTTGCTGTGCCAGGTGCAGTCAGCATTGAGCGAATGGCAGCTGTTCTTGCAGTCCTCAAATCCCTGTCCCCTGGGGCAGGAGGAGGTGAATTTCACAGCCTCTCTCTTTTAACTTCATGGTTCTGTCCTGTTCCAGTGCCCCCAAGTTGACTTGAGCAAATGGAATCGAGAGATTCAAGCCTTTGGAGTGTGTGAGTGTTTTCAAATGACCGTGGTCCATATGCAGTTTATGGTTGTCCCCCATTTTCTGCATTAGTTTTACAATTGGGCATACTCCCCCTCCAACTTCCTTCGCTCTTTAATGAGTCAGAAAACATATTCTCTTTAGGGATTCAGTGGCAACACCTCTAATGGCTCTGATTCATTTGGCTTAGACCCAATTAAAAAGTGCAGGAAATATAGAAAAAGTCATGAACCACTGCTCTTCTTTCTATTCATCATATATCTGGCTTCCTGGGATCACCTTCTACTCACATATTTTTGGTGCTGCTGTTCATATAATGGGGTTCTTCTGAAAGTGAGAGTGAGACAAATCAAGAAAGCAGAAAATTCCAAGCTCTGCTTACTGGAGCCCAGGCCACCTTGTGTTTTATGTAGTCTCATTTCACAGCATAAATGTATAACCAGGGCTATCAGAGATGCAATATATTATATTAATACACATTAAAGTGAAACCACTGACTGCTCCATAGATAGGTAGGAAAGAGATGCAGCTGGCTGACTTCTAAGTGTTTTTTTTTTTTTTCAGACGGAGTCTCGCTCTTGTTGCCCATGCTGGAGTGCAGTGGTGTGATCTCGGCTCACCGCAACCTCCGCCTCCCAGGTTCAAGTGATTCTCCTGCCTCAGCCTCCCAAGTAGCTGGGATTACAGGCACGTGCCACCACGCCTGGCTAATTTTTGTATTTTTAGTAGAGATTGGGTTTCACCATGTTGGCCAGGCTGGTCTTGAACTCCTGACCTCAGGTGATCCACTCGCCTCGGCCTCCCAAAGTGCTGGGATTACAGGCATGAGCTACTGTGCCCAGCTGAGTGATTTCATTTTTAACTGTGATGGGATAGGCACATATTTTTTCCATTGCAGTTTCTGTTCCGACTACTGCAGTAGTGTCTAATGCCGCTCCAGCATCAGGATGTCTTGAAATTGGGGAGGATAATTTCTTTTGATAGTGATGTGTTCTACCGGGCCTGCATTTTAAGGCGGCTAACATTCAGGTGCCAGGTACTTTACAGAGGTGATCTCTTTTAATCATTACAACAAACTTACTAGATAGATGTTATTTATTGCATCCTGTTTCAGAGATGAGGAAACTCAGGCTTGAAGATGTGAAATGAATTTGAGGTTCAAACCCAGGTCTGTCTGATTCCAAAGGCTATGTATGTCCCACCCTCCCCACTGAATCATATCTTCTTCCCACTTTTAGGGATCTGTATTTTGCTTATAAAAATCAAGTGAAAAATTAATAGAATTTTGGCACTTGTTTTTGTTCCATAAATAAAATTTTGCACCACCGCAAACAGATTCAGACTTAAAATTAGTGGCAAGACAGGCTGAAGGATGACACTTCTTTGTTCCCTTGTGCTCAGTGGGGAGGCAAAAGTCTGCCTTCATCTCCATTCTAATTATCCAAAACCTCTTATCTGTAGTGTCACAGTTCATAATAATTAATTGTCATGCCAGAGGCATTGTGACATGCTTGATGGAGTCATGGTGTGCTATGTACACAGAGTAATTAGCAATCATTAGTGGTGGGGACAGAAAGTTCCCGGTGGTTTCATTCGAACTTTCATTTGGTTAAGTTTATGTCTGTGTTCTTTGTGCATAAATGTAGTTTAGCAAAACAGGTTTCAGCTTAGCCATTTTATGAAGGGTTGGAGTGGAAATGACATAATGAGAATGGAGTTCTTTTTTCTTTTGTCTTTGTCTGTGTAAAGAGCCTCTCTTCGAATGATTTGCATGTATACTTCCTGACTGTTAGCTAGCATCATTAACTTTAAATATAGGTAATGTTAAATATTGCTAAATTTGATTACAAATATAAAATATCAGTAATCTACCAGAGGAGATCAGAGCAAGATGTCTAGAGCTGGAAACTCAGAATGAGTAGTAAAATCTGGACTCTTTTTGGCCAGGCTACCCGCCGGAAAGCCACCAAAACAATGTTACATTTTGACTCTCTGTGAAGACGATACCTGCCATCACCATCTGCAGCCAAGATTATTGAAATAACCTTGGCCTAGAGGTGCCAGAGAATTAGACGTAAATATGTTTTTGTAAATGCAGAAAGGCAAGAACAAAGCAGTCAAGCTTTTGAGGTCTTTCTTTAGTAAAAAAGAAGGAAGGCAGTTGGAAGAATATAAAACTGGCTAAAAATAGGCCTGTACACCTCAGCCAATCTATATGAACATATGGTTAAGTACAATAAAACTAATTTCCATATTCCAGAGAGTCAATATAGATAGCATAAATTTAAAAAAAAAGACAACTATGGATGCTTTGCAAACACCTTGACAGCTACTTTTTCCAGTCAGCCTCCTCAAGTCCTGTGTCTTGATTTAAAAGTACTTCTCAGCTTGTTGACAGGTAAATACATCCCCAAAGCCTGAGGAGGGAGAAAGAAATGTGATTGTTGTCCTCTGTGCAGAAGCTGCTTTGCCTTGGTAGGAAGTCACATGATGCACAGGCATCTTGGGGAGACTGAGTCTTACAGCTGGAACCTCTAAAGAGAAAGGTTTCCATGGTAGCAAACCATCTTCCTGGTGTAGATGTGTCACTGCTAATCTACAGCCAGGGCCCCATGAAAGGAACGCTGCCTCAAGGGAGGAAAAGTGCAACCTCTCTACCTATGCCTTTCCACAGCCCCAAATCCATACACTCCCGTAGGTAATTAGGTTTTAGCTCACTGGGGGTCTGACAAATCCCCAGGTGGCTTTACATACAAGCTAAGAAGGATCAAAGACATAAGAGGAAGTCAGGCTGCATGGAGTTAAAGTCATACTGGGTAGGCAGAGAAGCTTCGGTCTGTTAGGGTGCTCCATGGAAGGCATTGGTGGAAGAGGGGAGCAGCAACAGCCTGCAGGACTGAGGGCAGGTGGCAGCCTACCTGCAGGAGGATGTCCCCCTTTCCTAGGGGAGAGCAGGTCTTGCACTTCACTTGCCATAGCGTGTGCCAGTGCCAGTGCCAGTGCTGGTGCTCTGGAGGCCGAATGCCAGCTATGGCTGCCCCACCACCGCACCGGCTTTATAAAGGCAGGGGGCAGGGCCCCTTAAGGGCATTGCTGAGCAGCAACAGGGCTTGTTATCCAGCTCTCTGGGAAACCTGCATCTCCTTGGCAAGTTTTCTCTTAGAAGAAGACTTTCTTCTTCCCTTCATCTGGGAAGGCAAGGTAGATGTCTACAGGAGACAGGATATTCTTTTCTTTTTTTTTTTTTTTCACAGGAGGAAAGGGAGAGGATGGAGTTCAGTGGAATTCTTTTTCTCTCCAACTGTTGATCCCTCAAGTGTGTATAGTGCACCTGCAATGTAACAGGCTTTTGTCATATTCTGGCATGACAAGGGGGCCAAGACAAGCTCTTTGCTTCAGGACATCGGTAGTCTTTCTAAAGAGACAGGTATAGAGCAAAGCCCTGTGCCTCTGTCCCAGTTTTTGCAATTATAAGCATTTATACTAAGAAAATAATTGGAAATGTATACAGAGATTTCTGCGCAAGGATGGTAATCATATGCTTCTTTTCTTTTTAAAATATTGATGGGAATCAACATAAACATCTCCAAATACAGAGGGATAGTTAAGATGAATCAAGATCTCACTGTGAGAGTATACCTTACAATCATGTTTTCAAATAATATTTAATGATGTAGAAATATTAACGATAAGATAGTGGAAAAGTAGACAAGATACCAATCAATGCCAATTTTGTTAAAAAGGAAAAATACAACTTTAAGCTTAGACATTATTGTAATTCCAGCGCCAATAAAAGTTTAGCATGTGGCAGATATTTATAAAAATTTCTTTGTTCTTCAGTACAGTTAAAAAACAACTTGAAGAGCAATTGTCTGCTCTTCAAAAAACCCTGTTAAGAAAATAAAAACAAGCTACAAACTGGGAGAAAATATCTGTAAAATACATTTCTGATGAAGTACCGACATTTAGAATGTATAAAGAATTCTTACAACTCAATAATAAGAAAGAGACAACCCAATTAAAAATGGGCAAAAGATTCAAACAAAACATTACAAAGTAAGGATATTGACAACACATAATCACATAAAAAGATGCTCGACATCATTAGTCATTAGGGAAATGCAAATTAAAGCCACAATAAAATACTACTACATATGTATTAGGATGGCTCAAGATAAAAAAAAAAAGGAAAATACAAAATGCTGGTAAAGACGCAGAGCAACTGAAACTCTCATACATTGCTGGGGGAAACACAAAAAAGCAAAGGTGTTTTGGAAGTCAGTTTGACAGTTTCTTATAAAATTCAACATACATTTACTATATATGACTAACAATCCAATTGCTAGGAATTTTCCCAAGAGTGATGAAAACATATGTACACACAAAACCCTATGTGCAAATGTTTATAACAGCTCTATCAGGATTGCCAAAAGTTAGAAACAACTCCGAAGTTCAACTGTAGAATGGGTAAACAGATTGTAGTGTATCCATATCATAGAATATAACTCAGCAATAAAAAGGGAAACATGGATGAATCTCAAAAGCAACATGCTAAATGAAAGAACCCAGACTAAAAAAAGCTACTTCCTATATAATTCCATGTACATGACATTCTTGAACAGTTGAAACCCTAGGAACAGAAATGGGATCAGTGATTGCTGGAGAGCGGTTGGGGAGAGTGGCTTAATTACAAAGGTGAGGAGGTGACTTTTTGAGGGTGATGAAAATAATTTGTATCTTGATTGTAGTGGTTGTTACATTCATCATACGTCATACACACATCACCTTAAAATGGTGAATTTTACCATATGCAAAATATGCCTCAACAAACGACAAAAAATCTGTTTGTAAATAAATGAATGTAAATACTCCAAAATGTTAAGAGTGCCATTCTGTAGGTGGGAGTAGTACGTGTGGATTTTTAAATCTTCTTTCAATATTCTGTATTACTTTTTAAATAAATAAAAACTAACAAAAGTTTTTTTTGAGGGAAAAGTATGCTAAAGTGTTGTGACAAAGGTTGGTACATCTTTGGGAGCAAAGAGGAAACATTCATATCATCTAGCAGATATTTTGTGAGTGGCCTTTCCTGCAGGGCCCTGGACTAGGAGCTGGGGTTCAGAGATGAGGAAACCTCATTGTTGCTTTCAGCGATCTCACATTCTTATGGGGATATGGACATGATGAGAAGGCTAACAGAATTCCTTCTATGATTGACAAGGTTTATTGTGGCATTATTCCTCAGAAATTTCTGAGAAGATGGAAATGTTTGTATCTGCTCTGACCAGTGTGGTAGCCACAAGCCACACATTCATTTGAGCACTTGAAATGTGGCTGGTGCAACTGAAAAACTGAACTTTTAATTTATTTAAAATTAAATAGTTTTAATTAATAGAAATAGGAATAGCTACATGTGGCATGTGACTCTGGTATTGGACAGCATAGGTATGTAGCATAAAGCCTAGATGGGTGACTGTTTGGTACCAGATTTTATTGGTTATCTTCTATATCTATAAGCTGCGAAAGTGCAAAAGGCAAGGAGGAAATCAAAGGGCAACCACGCCTTAGGAGAGCCTGCACCTAGGACAGCCTAAGTGGTGTGGAGGAATGGGTGGTTGGACCAGAATATAATGCATGCCCAAGCAGAAAAGGCTTCTTTGGGGCAAATACTCGATTTATCCATGAAATAATGTTAAACAGGATTTCTTTTCACATCATTTGCATGTAAAGCCTTCAGTTCACAGATGTACGTTGTGACCCTCCCCAGGGGGATTTAGTAGGCAGCATCCGCAGAGCATTTTTCATCATGAAAACCTTTGTTCTCATGGCCCTAAAAAAAACCCTTAGAGGGCCAAGATTGGTGGTGCAAGCCTGTAATCCCAGCACTTTGGACAGCTGAGGCCAGCCTATTGCTTGAGCCCAGAAGTTAAGAGACCAGCCTCCTGGGCAACGTGGAGAAACCCCATCTCTACAAAAAATATAATACAAAAATTAGCCAGGAGTGGTGGCACACGCTTCTGGTCCCAGCTACTTGGGAGTCAGGTGGGAGGATTGCTTGAGCCTAGGAGGTCAAGGATGCAGTGAGCCAAGATCATGCCTCTGCATTCCAGCCTGGGCGATAGACTGAGAGCCTGTCTCGAAAACAAAAACCAACAAACAAAAACCCCCTAGAATTTGTGTTCTTGGCTTGGTGGGGTGTTGTGCACCTGGAGTCCCAGCTACTTGGGGAAGCTGAGGTGGGAGGATTGCTTGAGCCCAGGAATTCAACGGCAACATAGCAAGGCCTATCTCAAAATAAATACATAAATAAATAAATAAGAAAGAGAGAAAGGAAGGAAGGAAGAAAGAGAGAAAGAAAGAAAGATAGAGAGGAAAGAATCTGTGCTCTTGAAATCCAAGTTGGAAAATTCTGATCTAAGGTAACGGGAGTGGTGGCATCCACGGGGTGATGGTAAAAGGTAGGGGGCAAAAGCAAAAATGAGGCCAGTGTGGCCTCCTCTGGGCCCTGCCCAGCACAGCCTTCCTGCCCTGCCACTCTTTCTGCTTCCACTGGAGAAGGCCCAGGGTCCCAACTCTGTCTCCCTCTGTGCATGCTTAGGAGCACAGGGCAGCCTCAAAGTGGGGTGGGGTCTTCCCTTGCCTTGTCTTTATGTTCGTCATGAAAAGTCCACGCCTGTTTTGTACACTGTGAGGTAAGTGGAGCCCAAGTGATTTACTCTGGGGACATATTGGAGCTTCCATCAGGGTGAAAGTCTCATGGAAGGAAGACAACATGTTATTACTCTTTAAATGGGCTTATAAAGCTCACTTTAAAAATGGCATTAGTCTAGTTAACTGCAACAGGAGAGCAGTTCATGCTAGGACCAAAGTATTTGAAATTGTGCTTTGTAATGCAAAAAGCCTAGTAAAATGGATTCTCACGATGTTGAGGTTGCCAGAGAGCTTTCTGTCTTAAAATGAAAGGATGCTATAACATTAACCATATTTTAAAATCATACAACACTTTCATCATAGTATTGCACTTTCTTCTTTTAATTTGTATGTGGGAGACATTACCTTCCTCATGCACCTGTATATTTGCAGGGTGCATCTAATTTTTATATTTTCTTTTTTCTCTTAACATTAGTTACATACTGTACCTGATGCTAAGTTCTGAAAGTATGAGAAATCTATGTTAGAAATCAGGGGCAAGAAAGCTAACTGGGAGGGTGGTGACTCTTAGGTGGTGGGGTGGTGTCTTAATTTGTTTTCTGTTGCTTATAACAGAATACCTGAAACTTGGTAATTTATAAAAATAAGCGGCTGGGCATGGTGGCTCATGCCTGTAATCCCAGTACTTTGGGAGGTCAAGGCTGGAGGATTGCTTGAGTCTAGGAGTTTGAGACCAGCCTGTGCAATGTGACAAAACCCTATCTCTACAAAACATGCAAAAATTTAGCCAGGTGTGGTGGTGCATGCCTGTAGCCCCAGGTACTCAGGAGGCTGGGGCAGGAGGATCACTAGGCAGAGGTTGCAGAGAGCCAAGATCTCGCCACTGCCTGAGGGATAGAGTGAGACCCTGTATCAAAACAAGAACAAACAAACAAAAAACAGTATTCAGTTATGGAGGCTAAGAAGTCCAAAGTGGAGGGCATGCATCTGCTGAGAGCCTTATTGCTGGTGGGGTCCCACTCTCTGCCAAGTCCCAAGGCGACACAGAGCTAACCTGCTCGCTTGGGGTTTCTCCTCCACTTCTTTTTAGAGTCTCACTCTATCACCCAGGCTGCAGTGCATTGGCATGATCTTGGCTCACTGCAACCTCTGCCTCCTAGGTTCAAGCAGTTTCTCCTGGCTCAGCCTCCCAAGTAGCTGGGATTACAGGCATGTGCCACCATGCCTGGCTAACTTTTGTATTTTTAGTAGAGATGGGGTTTCACCATATTGGCCAGGCTGGTCTCGAACTCCTCAAACTCCTGACCTCAGGTGATCTGCCCACCTTGGCCCTCCCAAAGTGCTGGGATTACAGGTGTGAGCCACCATGCCCAGCCTCTCCTCCACTTCTTATAAAGCCACCAGCTCCCCTCCCAGGATAACCATTAACCTTTTTTTTGAGACAGGGTCTCGCTCTATTCCCCAGGCTGGAGTGTGGTGGCTCTACTATGGCTCATTGTAGCCTCAAACTCCTGGGCTCAAGTGATCTTCCTGCCTCAGCCTCCCGAGTAGCTGGGATTACAGGTGTGCACCACCACACTTGGCTAATTTTTATCATTTTTGTAGAGACGGGGTTTCACCATGTTGGTCAGGTTGGTCTGGAACTCCTGGGCTCAAGCCATCCACCTGCCTTAGTCTCTCAAGTAGCGGGGGCTACATATGTGTGCCACCATGCCCAGATAATCTTTAAAAAATGTTTAGTAGAGATGAGGTCTCTCTATGTTGGCCAGGCTGGTCTTAAACTCCTGAGTTCAAGTGATCATCCCTCCTCATCCTCCCAAAGTGTAAGATTACAGGCTGCCCCTGGCCCCATTAACCTATCAATCCATGAATGGATCAATCTGTTCACGAGAGCAGAGCCCTATGGTCACCTCTTAAAGTCTTCACCTCTCCATACTGGCATATTGACGATTCAGTTTCAACATGAGTTTTGGAGGAGACATTCAAACCGTAGCAGGTGGTTTAGAGAAAGCCCTCTCCAAAGCATCTTGCCTCCTGTTTTGTAAGATGCCTCTGAGCTTCCAGTGCCTGTCTAGACATTTTCACTCCCGTTTCTCCCTGTAGTCTATATCCATGTGTTTAGGTGCTTTGCTTTCTCTTTAGATTTCATTCAGTATTTTCTCTGTTGTTTCTCCATTATATGTTTTCTAGGTGGGGTGTGTTGGGGTGGGGGTATTATCGAGTTACATTATGGAGAAAACTGTGCTTACCAGCTTTTTTGGTCTGTTTTTAAGATATAGTGTGTCTTTCTCTTCCCTCTCTCCAAAACACTGGGATTTTCCTTTCATCCGAGGACATTTTTAATTCCTAGTATTCTTTAGCAGAAAACGCTCATTGTCTTCTCTCTCCATTTGCTGGACCTGAAACAAAGAATCCGTTAATAATTTGGAGATGTGTGTAAGGACCTTTCCTCTGAGTTATCATACAGATAGAAACTTTTACATATAGGGGTTCCCCCAGCAACAACACAATCACAATTCTGTGTGCAGGAATATAGAAACACAGTTTAGAAGTTAGCCAATCTTGATAACAAGGTAAACAATGAAGAATACATTTTTTCTTGCCTTGGGGTCTTGAAGTTTTAGTGGTGAGTGGCAAATAATCTTAATTAGAAGATAATAATAGTTCACTTTGCTTTTAGAAATACACTCGAGATTAGTTAAAACACAAATTTCTGCAATTCCCTACCTTCCACATCTTCTATAAAGCCAAAATTTACTTACCCCATTTTACAGGTGGGAAAAGGCCATAAAAGGAAACAAAGAGAGGTAAATTAGTCGTAAAACATAACAAGATGGTAGTGGAAAGATCAGAAGCTGCTACTGATCCATTGTCGGCCCAATCTTTATTATTGTCCAGCAGCTTGAACCCTGCATTAGGCATCTGAAAAGTCATGCCAGGAATCTGCATAATGCACTACTAATAAAACAACTAAAGGACAGCATACTCTCTGAGCAGCGGATGCTAATAAGTTATCTGTTACAGGGTTGTGTACCCCTTCCACGGGTCAAGATGTTTCAGGTGCCAAAGATTCTGAAATGAGTTCCAACCATAGCCAGAATAGGCCATGGGAAAGACATACCTGGAAAGAGGGCCAGCCTTTTGTGGGCCAAGATGTGACTTTTTTGGACCAGTGTTTACTTCACTGACTGCTTCCCTCTTCTCTCTGCCAAAGACCCTCCCTGCCTTTCCTGTCAAAGGAAAAACTAGAGCTGGAAATTTATATAAAATGCAGTCTTTATAGACATTTTCACTCTAGGTTTTTCCTTTAGTCTATATCCATTTGTTTAAGTGCTTTGCTTTCTCTTTAGATTTCATTCAGTATTTTCTCTGTTGTTTCTCCATTATATGCGTTCTAGGTGGGGTGTGTGTGGTGGGATCATGGGAGTGATTATGGAGAAAACATTCCCTTGGTCCTTGGGCTTAAAAGACCAGACATTCTTGCCTGTGGGCACATCTCTTGGTGCCACTCAGGGTTCAGTGGTGAATTTTGGAGCCTGGAGATCCCTTTTCATGAATCTGGGCCCTTGTAGTCATGATATGATGACCCCACTTCCCTCTGTAAGTCCCATCCTACTGTTGGGAAAACCCTCCAATTCATCCATTTAATCAAAAACTTATTGTTTATCTCTTTATTGGCAAAGCCCTGTGTTAAGTCTCCTACAAATTATTCATCTCATTTAATCTCTCCAAAGATTTTTACATTCTTATTTATAGAATGGGTAATGATGGAGAGAGGAGGCAGAGAAATTTCAGGCAGAAAAGGGCATGTCCCTAGGGAAAACCTCATCCTCAAGCTGAAGAGCCTGAAACGGTGGCCCAAAGTGAGAACGTATATCCCTGGTTTCCCGCTGGAATGTTACCCTTTTCCTAAACCACCCAGGGCCCCGCCCCACCCCATCCTCCGCCTATGAAGACCCCAGATTCAGCCAGCAGAGAGGAGAAGCAGCTGGACATCGGGGACTATGGCTGGACGTTGTCGACTTCAGAGGGACAGCTCAATGGCGTAACTTCAGAGAAGAATCTGGCCGGAGATAGCAGGACTTCAGGGGAAGATTACCTACCCCATCCTATCCCCTTTTCAGCTCCCCTTCCCACTGAGAACCACTTTCTTCGGCAATAAAATCCTCCACGTTTACCTTCCTTCAATTTGTTAGTGTGACCTCATTTTTCCTAGATGTTGGGCAAGAGCTTGGGAACCACGAGTGTGGACACAAAAGGCTGTCACACTGGCTCTTTTCCTGCTCTGGCGAAGGGCAGCCACTTCATGCGAAAAGGCAAAGGGCCCACTGAACTGTTGACACTTAAGCAGTCTGTGGATGGCAGCGCTAAAAGAGCAATGAATGTAACATGCCCTTTGGGGCTTCAGGGGTCGCAGGCACCCACCTGGATGCTGCCGTGGGGCCTACACGGAGTTTACTCCTGCCAATGCTGAAGCGGTAGGCTGGTTCCAGTGCTCATGCACTCCAGTTCCCATCTTGTTCACTCACGTGCTCCCTCCTGTGAGGAGTTGAGAGTGGCAGGCTGAGTAAACCAGGAGCCCCTATTGTGAGTCCCTTGAAGGGGTGAGGGAAATATCCTGTTTCAGTAATACATTCATATGATTCAAAACTCAAAAGATACAAAAAGGAATATAGTGAAAATTGATTTTTTCCCTCTCCAACCTCCAGGTCCACTCTTTGGGGACAACCAAAGTTATAAGCTTTCCTAAGATATTTCATACATCTAGGAGAAATTCATACATATGTTTTTTAATTTTTTTTTTTTTTGAGACAGAGTCTCACTCTGTCACCCAGGCTGAAGTGCAGTGGCACGATCTCCGCTCAAAGCTCCACCTCCCGGGTTCACACCACTCTCCTGCCTCAGCCTCCTGAGCAGCTGGGACTACAGGCGCCTGCCACCATGCCCGGCTAATTTTTTTGTACTTTTAGTAGAGACGGGGTTTCACCGTGTTAGCCAGGATGGTCTTGATCTCCTGACCTTGTGATCCACCCGCCTCAGCCTCCCAAAGTGCTGGGATTACAGGCGTGAGTCACCGCGCCCGGCATGTTTTTTAATTTTTATAACACATATGGTAATGTATACATATATTATTGTGTACCTAACTTTTTTCACTTATAGAATATCTTGAAGATACTTCCTTCATTAGACATAAAAGCTCTGCAATTGCTTAGTGACTGTACCCTTCCATGTTATGGATGGATCAGAATTTATTTCATCAGTGTCTTTCTGATGAAGATTTAAGTTGTTTCTAATCATTTTCTCCCATAAATAATGTTGCAGTGAATAATCTTTTACAAATGCAACTTTGCCTGTGAATGCCATTTTATTTATAAGATAAATTCCTAAAAATAGATTGCTGTGTCAAAAGGCATGTGCATTTGTAATACTGATACTGCCAAATTGCTCTCTATTGATGTTGGAGGGCAATTCCTGCCAGAAATAAATGAGTGCCTTTTTCCCCCAAGTGTTACTAATTTGTCAAGTCTTACCAAGTTGCTCTTTGTCAAGTTGATAGGTGAAAAATAGTATTCAATTTTGTTTTTGTTTACATTTCTCTGAGTATGAGTGAGGTTGAACATCTTTTTAGAGGTGGTTCTCACTCTGTCACTTAGGCTAGAGCAGTGGGGTGATCATAGCTCACAGTAATCTTGAACTGCTGGGTTCAAGGAATACTCCCGCCTCAGCCTCCCCTGTAGCTAGTGCTGCAGGTGAATGCCACCACACTCAGGTAATTTTTAAATTTATTTATTTATTTATTTATTTATTTATTTATTTGTAGAGATGAGGTCTTGCTATGTTGCCCAGGTTGGTCTTGAACTTCTGGCCTTGGGCAGTCCTCCAGCCTGGGCTTCCCAAAGTGCAGGGATTAGAGACATGAACCAGTGTGCTCGGCCAGTTGAATATCATTTGTTTGTTTGTTTGTTTGTTTGAGACAGGGTCTCACTCTGTCACCCAGGCTGGAGTGCAGAGGCATGGTCATGGCTCCCTGCAGCCTCAACCTCCAGGGCTCAATTGATCCTCTCACTGCAGCCTCCCGAGTAACCGGGACTATCAGCACACACCACCATGCCTGGCTAGTTTATTTTTTTTTAGTTTTATTTTTTTGAGACAGTGAATATCTTTTAATGCTTCAGACTTATTTGAATTTTCTTTGCTGTGAATTATTGTTCACCATGTTGATTCTTGTAGGGGTTTGATGGTGTTTTGGTCATGTTTGTTATTACTTTTTAGAAGCTCTTTATATACTGTAATCAGTGCAACAAGCAACCCTTTTATAATTTTCTTGTGTAAATCAAAAGAAATATAAATTATTGATGTATATGTTAAAAGTCTCTAAAGGAAATTTGGTTATTTTTAATGCTTTTACATATTCATTAAACAAAAACTTTTTTTGTTGTTGTTTTTTTTTTGAGACAGGGTCTTTCTCTGTCAGGCTGGAGTACAGTGATATGATCATGAGTCACTGCAGCCTCAACCCCCTGGGCCCATGCGGACATCCCAGCTTAGCCTCCTGAGTAGCTGGGACTACAGGTGCACACCACCACACCAGCTAATTAAAAAAAAAATTTTTTTAAGTGATGGGACCTCACTATGTTTCTCTGGCTGGCCTCACACTCCTTGGCTGAAGCGAACCTCCAGCTTCAGCCTCCCAAAGTGCTGGGATTATAGGTGAGAGCCACCATGCTTGGGCTAATTTTTAAAATGTTTTTTACAGAGTCTGGGTATCACTGTGTTGCCCAGGCTAGTCTCAAACTCCTTGGCTCAGGCAATCCTCCTGTCTTGGTCTTAAAACTTTTTATTATTGACACTTTTAAACATGTACAGAAGTAGAGAGAATGACATAACAAACCCCCATGCACTCATTACTCAGCTTCAGCAATTAACAACACATGGCCATCTTATTGTCCATAACCTTCTCCCTGACCCACCCCACTTCTGCTGCAAATTTTCCCTTGCCCCTTGGACTATTAAGATATAAAAATCCTGGGTGTTACATAATTTCACAGTAATGATTGCTATTACATTGAAGTATTACTATTATGTATCCTTAGCGAAATTAACAGACGTCCTTTAATATCACTAAATACTTAGTAAGTATTCAAATTTGTCTGATTGTCTCATATCTTTTTTTTTTACAGATGGTTTGTTCACACCAGAATCCAAACTGGCCCCTTCTTTAATTAATTTATTTTTGCAAATATTTGTTGAAGATGCTGGGTCTTTAGTCCTGTAGAATTTGCTACATTGTGGATTTGGCTGGATTTGTTGTGTTGCATGAACATGTCCTGTTCTTTGTATTTCCTGCAAACTGGTGGTTAGATCTAGAGACGTGATCAGACTCATGCTTGATTGATTTATTTTGGGCAACTATACCCAAGGGTGTTATTGTGTACTTCCTGTTGAGGTACATCTACAGGCTCATAAAGTCTGGTTGTCTTTCTGTAATGTTGAGGCTGATCTGTCATTTTAGCTGACATTCTGTTCTTAAAGAATGCTATTAGATACAGAAAATAAAATTTGCCTCTCTATAGAAAATGAAGTGCCAAAGGAGAAACCCACAACTTCATTTTTGAGAGGAGAGAACGCACAATGTGGGTAGCTTGTTTTTATATTTAACACAGTGAAAGACTCACAGAAAAAACTTGCCCTTCTGGTTCAAGTTCCCTTTAGTCTCCAGTTCAGCATCAGATATTTGTGTGATTTGGCCGGGCGCGGTGGCTCACGCCTGTAATCCCAGCACTTTTGGAGGCCAAGACTGGCGGATCGCTTGAGGTCAGGAGTTCCAGACCAACCAGGCCAACATGGTGAAACCCTGTCTCTACTAAAAATGCAAAAATTAACCGGCCATGGTGGCAGGTGCCTGTAATCTCAGCTACTCGGGAGGCTGAGGCAGCAGAATCGTTTGAACCGGGGAGGTGGAGGTTGCGGTGAGAAGAGATGGTGCCACTGCCCTCCAGCCTGTGCGATAGACCGAGACTCCATCTCAAAAAAAAAAAAAAAGAAGATATTTGTGTGATTTATTTGCTGGCTTACTGTGTCAGAATGTATTTAGATTTCAGGCATTTTTCTACCATCCGTTTAATTTGACTCAGAATAAGAATATTTTCATCTTGCTTATTATGTTTCACTTTTAAAACAGCTGCCTCAGGCCGGGCATGGTGGCTCACGTCTGTAATCCCAGCACTTTGGGTGGCAGAGGTGGGCGGATCACGAGGTCAAGAGATAGAGACCATCCTGGCTAACACGGTGAAACCCCGTCTGTACTAAAAATACAAAAAATTAGCCGGGCGTGGTGGCGGGCGCCTGTGGTCCCAGCTACTCGGGAGGCTGAGGCAGGAGAATGGCGTGAACCCGGGGGCGGAGCTTGCAGTGAGCCGAGATCGCGCCACTGCACTTCAGCCTGGGCGACAGATGGAGACGCCGTCTCAAAAAACAAACAAACAAAACAAACAAAGAAACAAACAGCTGCCTCAAAAACGTGAGTGATAATTTAGGGGGCTTGGAAGTTGTCTTTCCAGGAGGCCTCGGTGGCTGGGGTCTCGGCTGTAGTCATATTGGACTTTCGGTGTCTAAATGACTGTCGCCCACTCTCCTTTCCCTGCCTCTGAGCTTTCATTTTCCTCAGTCTGCTATAATCGTCTACTCTTGGTCAATTCCCACGCCTTCCATGAACCCATCAGTCTGTGAGTTGCTCCTGCAATCATTCCACTCTTCTCATTCATAATACTTTGTGGGATTGATGAATTAAATCTCATAGTATCCTGAATTTAAACCAACCTGTAGATCTTTAATAAGTACTTTTTAAAAGGGAATCAAATTTCCTTGTTTTGTGTTACTTTAAAAACTACATTTCTTCAAAGACAAGTAGCCTGAGTGGTGTCTCAATGGAAAGTTACTTTCCCAAAGCCATTCTACAGTATCTGCAATTGCCTTAAAATTCTGCCAATCCGATTAATCTTATTTTAACCACAAAATGACTTTCCTAAATACATCTTATGATGATCCTAAGTGATACCTAAAGTGATAAACGGATGAAACGACAAGTGAAGTGGCTTGTTTGAAAGGTTTCCGCGGATGGCCCTCCTTTCCGTCGCCCTTCCCTGTGGGTATAAAAGAAACTGCAGTCACGTGACAGATTTGTGTTTGCATGGATTGGGAGCACACGGGCTTGGAAAAGAGGTGCGCGTGCCCTGTTCTCTCTTGGGTATTTTGCCGTGGATGCATGTGATTCTGGTCTGACAAACGGCTGATGTGCTTTAGAAATCGAAAAATAAATGAGAATCCAAAGACACTGACAGATCACGTAGAATTTAATTTCAACTGTTACTTGAAGAGAAGTTGTGAGAAAACACCCACTTTCTGAAAGTAATCTTCTCTTTAATAGCACTGGTTGGAGATTTTCAAAATGGTTATATACACACATTTATACACATTTATACAAACATATTTAAATTTTTATAGTAATAGATGTAATGGATTGTCTTACCCAAGAATTTAATTTCTGAATAAAAAAACCTTTCCAAGGTAAATACTTATAATACAATTCTTCCTTTCCTATATGACCACAACTTAATGTAGAATTTTTACAAAACAGTCCCTTCATTTCACTCCCTTTGCTTTGGAATGCTGAGTTAGTGTGCTGTTTGAAATCCCAAGGCTGGGTGTGGGTGGAAATAGTAAGTCATGGGTTTTAAGACGCAGAACAATCAGGAAAGGAACTTTGACTCTGGACTCTGTCTCTTCAGCCCCTTTGTGGATTTTAGCACAGGATAACTTGCAACATCAGCATTTCACTCTTTGCATGCACTTCTCCTACCTTTGGGGCAGGATTAGGAGCTCTTTGAGAGTAGGCTCTGTTTGTTATTCAGATCACATGGCATGCAGTTGGCAGAAAATAGATGCATGTTATTGATGATGCTGAGAATACCAGGATAGACAGCTGTGGGAGGTGTTTCACTCTTAATTGTGTGGCATGAAGAGCAGTCAGCAGGAGAGTTGGCAGCTCTGACTTCTAGAATTCCACTTAAGAAATGGAGCGCCACTGATTCAGATCACCAGAGAATCTCATGGGTACACCTCGAAGGCAATATGACAAACAGCGTGATCAATAGTCATTTTAGGGTTCTCCTCTGCTACCAGTGTGTATTCCATGAAAATGGGCATGCCAAAAAAAGGAATCTTAAGCCTGTGAACCATGGAAAGGGTCAGAAAATAGCTATGGTAGCAGGCAAAAACTAGAAATTTCAAAAATTGGACAGAAGAGAGAAAGGAGAAGGTAAAAAAGCAGATGCAAAGAATACCTCGTATAACAGAAAACCAAGCACCACATGTTCTCATTTAGAAGTGGGAGCTAAATGATCAGAACACATGGACACATAGAGAGGAACAGCACACACTGGGGCCTATTGGAGGGTGAAGGGTGGGACGAGGGAAAGAATCAGGAAAAATAACTAATAAATACTAATGAATACTAGGCTTAGTATTCTGGGTGATGAAACACTAATCTGTACAACAAACTCTCATGACACACTTTTACCCATGTAACATAACAAACCTGCACATCCTGCACATGTATCCCTGGACTTAAAATAAAAGTTAAAGAAATACCTTGTACAAAATAGAAATTGGGTGGGGGAATACAGGGCTGGGAGGGGAGAGGAGCTGATTTCAAGAGCAAACTCACATAGATAACTGGGCCTTTTAAAATGCCAGCATTCTGTGTTTTCAAGCCAGCAGGAAATGCTTTAGAAGAGTAGCAATATCCTTTGCTGAAGCCCATTTAGTTTCAAAGTGGAAATGTCAATAAGACTTGTGTACCTGTGCCTCCCAAGCCAGAGGGATCTCCGTGCTTTGTGTTGGGCAGTAAAAAACGAGCTCTTAGGTCTGCAAAGAGTATTTCTTCTGAAAATAAGCCTACTGAAAATCAACTTTTATTACATTTTCTTGCACAATCCACATGCATTCTGGTTTTCATCCTAGCATGCCAGATCCTGATTCATTAGGAGAGAAAAACAACTCCATTGTAAGCACTCTTTTCATTGTTTTCTATCCCATGGACTCCATGTTTTTGAAAGATTTTGTCAGCCAAACTGCATTTGATGAGCAATTTATATTTCCACTTTTCTTAAATCAAATGTATAGACCAAAGCTTTGTTTGGATGGGTATATTCTTACTACTGATACAATTCCAGCAAACAACTTCGTGTCTGAGATAGTCTGGGAGGCAGGAGTTGCAATTTGACCCTCTGACTGCCAACATAGCTGACTCTATTCGGGCAGTTTTGCCAAAACTGAATTTGAACATCTTGAGGTGGGACAAATGCTGTCTAGTTTTCCTTTGGTGTTACTTTGGCTTCATGCATTGCGATGGAAGGTCTGGCTCCTGAGGGCTCCAGGAGAAGGTATAACTTCCACAAACCTTCTGAATGAATGGAAAATAGCTCTGGATCCTGATTTCTAACATTTACAGTCCCTGAGCATCCTGGAGACCCCAGAATAGAGACCATAACTGGACATTCCAGGTAACCTATGTGGTTTCTGTCTGGTGTGATCATGTTCCAAGGCCATCTTTTTTTATAATTAAAATTTGTATTTTGAGGTAACTGTAGATTCACATGCAGTTCTAAGAAATAACACAGACAGATCCCATGTACTTTTTATCCAGTTTCACCCAATGGTAACATCTTGCAAAACTATAATATGATATCACTATAGGATATTGATACTGATACAGTCAAGATACAGAACATTCCTTCACCACTACAATCTCTTACCCTTTTGGCTTTACACACTTCCCTCCTGCCAACCTCTTTCCTAATCCCCAGCAATAACTAATCTGTTCTCCATTGTCTGTAATTTTTGTCATTTCAAGAATGTTCTATAAATGGAAGCATACAGTCTGTAACTTTTGGGGATTGATTTTTTCACTCAGCATGTTTTTTTTTGGAAAGTCATACAGGTTGTTGCATGTATTAATAGTTCATTTCTTTTTATTACTCTGGTGTAGAGATATAAATAAAATATATAAATAAATAGTTCATTTCTATAAACAAACCATTTTAGGAACTATTTCTAGTTTTTGGCTATTACAAATAAAGCTATACTATATACTTTATAGTATATACTATAAACATTTGTATATAGGTTTTGGTGTGAACTTAAGTCTTCATTTCCCTGGGATAAGTACCCAGGAATGTGATTGCTGGGCTGTAGGGTAGTTACATGTTTAGTTTTTAAAGAAACTGCCAAACTGTTTTCCACCCCAGGGCATCTTAATCACCAACTATCTCTTCAAAGGATAGGCTGTTTCTGTTAACTTTTTCATACTTTGCTTATAACTTTTGTGCAACCTTTTCGCTACAATGTACTATGGCAAACCATCACTTAGGCAATATAGAAACTCTCTTATCACATGCCTTTTGTTCTCTCTATTTGCTTGTTTCTTCTTTTCATCTTCTGATCTTTAGAGAGCAATAGAGATAATAACCAGCTCTACCCAGAAAGGAAATCAAAATAATCTTTTAAAAACATACTGTAATATCCGCTCCTGTTCTCACCTTGGGTTAAGCAAAAAAGGAAAAGGAAATTTGATCTGAATATTACAGGAAAAAATAGACTTTAAACTCTGCCTAAAAAATGTCACACCAATTTGATGATGTGGTCAACATTGTGCAAAAGAATGAAAATTTATAAAAAGTGAGTCCCTATGCAATAATCTTAGTTGCTTTTCTTTTTATAGTGAAACATGTTTTTAAAATTACTCTAGTATTAAATATACACTGCACCTTTGTTGAAAGGTACAGTGCTTTGAAAGTACACTGCTCATTGCTGAAATCCCGCCAGAGTTAAAAAATGAGGCAGAAGAATACCATTTTGGGTCAGGCATTGATCACAGCAAGAGGAAGGAAAACAGCGAGTAGTAATAATAGTAACAATATGGAAGCAGAGTGATGGACCCCCAGGGCAAGAAGAGCCAAGTAGAAGTCAATTAGCCCATCTGACTCCTTTAACTGTATTTTGGATGACAGTATTATTCTGCAATACAGTACCTCCACATTTCTTTTCCATAAGTGCATACAAGATGGACACAATTCAATAGTCCCCCTTATCCTGGGGGAATATGCTCCAAGATCCCGAGTAGATGCCTGAAACCTTGGATAGTACTGAACCCTATATATACTATGTTTAAAACAAATACATACATACCTATGATAAAGTTTAATTTATAAATTAGGTACAGTAAGAGATGAACAACAATAACCAATAATAAAATAGAACAATTATAATATTGTACCAGCATCCCCACTTTTGTGTTTTGGGCCATTACTAAGTAAAATAAGGGTTCCTTGAACACAAGCACTGTGATAACATGACAACCAAGAGGGCTACTAAGTGACTAATAGACAACTGGCCACTTGAATACAGCATGGAGATGCTGGACAAAGGGAGGCTGCACGTCCCAAGTGGGATGAAGTGGGACGGCGAGAGATTTCATCACGCTACTCAGAATGCGGCAAAACTTAAAATTTATGAATTTATTTCTGGAATTTTCCATTTAATATTTTCAGACTGCAGTTGACTGAGAGTAACTGAAACCATGGAAAGTGAAACCATGGATAAGGAGGGGACTTCTGTACCATCTGTTCTAAAAATATAACCGAAAGCCAAAGCTTCACTTAAAATAAAAGCCCACTCTCGTTGGGGCTTAACTCTGTAAATCTGAGCATAGTAATTTAAGAGACAGGATTGCACATAGGTTTTGATGTCCGAGGGAGCTGGACTTGAATACTGTCCTCACCTCTTCTTAGCTAGCGGTAAGTGTTGGGAGATGATTCTCCATGGGTTTCTCACATTTCTGCACTCTTGTGTCAGCTTTTGTATCAGAGAATCTATTCAAGGATGTTTGTATAGTGAATAGTCTTCAAAGATGCTATGTCTCCTTCCAGGTCAGTGAGCAGATGTGTTTGCTATTCTAGACCATAAAATTAATGACATTTCTGGGGAAAAAATTTGGGTGAGTTTACTAGCAGCCCTCTTACAAGACTGGAAGTTTCCTAAGCTTGGGGTTCCTTAGCTCTCAGGCCCATTGCGTGTGTGTCATCCACCTGGACTAATCCCCATTGACTTCGTGGCACTTGGAAGGTAAGGGGAACTTGAGTGACCAACCGTCCCAGTTTGCACAGGACTCTCAATGTTAAGTTGAAACAGTCCTGGGCAAAATGATCACTTTAGCTGGGAAACTGATGAGTATCTGATGCTTACACAGCTGTCCGCTATATCATGAAAATGAAGTCCTTTGTCTCTGACCCAGGAATCATATGTCTTTTGTGAGCACACATGAAACTGGCAGCCTAACTCATTAGCTTGCAAGTAGGTTAAAGTCTCAGACACCTCACAGTTCTTGATAGTGAGATGTTTGGCAAGTCCTTCTCTAAGCCTCCATTTTCTCTACTGTTAAATGCAGATGTCAACATCTGCTTCAGAGTTGTGAGTAAGAAATGTACCAGTTTTTCAGAGTCCTCAGCCTGACCACTCTGCCCAGGACATAAGTCTTCAACAGATATTGACAGTTTGTAACTATAATTCTTATTAGATATAATTGTTCTAATTCAATCATCTAACTGGTTGGGTTGGTGTGGTTTGTATATTTGTATCTTCTTCTCCGTGTCTTTACACAATGGAATGTGTCAGATTTTAAATGCCCAATTAAGTATTTTTAATCATTTTTATTACCAAGATCAGATTGATTCATAGTTGAGTCTAGTTACTGATTAAAATGTCCTTCAACTGGATAATTCAGTAACCTTATAGTTGTTGAACTTATTGCAAAGCTCTTTGTAATCTGGTAAAAACAATGTCTAATGGTGTTTAATGAATGACCTTTGACCTCCTTCCTTAAAGCTTTCCAGGAAATCAAATTCCAGGTAAACTCTTGAGAGATTATCTGCATGGAGTAATATGGCAGCATTTCGTTTTGATCTTATAAAATAAATGTCATATACATACTCATTCATCTCAGCTGCCATGGCAAACAAAGTTGGAAAACAGCATTCCCATTTTTTTTTCGTATTTCCAAAGATTTTATGTATTTTTGTTGTTGTTGACATGTGATATATTTATGGCTCTTTTTTCTAACAGTCAGAGACAATTTTCTTTTTTCTTTTTACATACAGAGTCTTTCTCTGTTGCCTAGGCTAGAGTGTAGTGGCACGATCATGACTCACTGTAACCTCGAAGTCCTGGGCTCAAGAGATCCTCCCAACTCAGCCTCCTGAGTAGCTGGGACTGCAGGTGCACGTTACCATGGCTGGCTTATTCTTGTTTTTCTTGTGGAGATGGGGTCTCAATATGTTGCCCAGGCTGGCTTCCAACTCCTGGCCTCAAGTGATCCTCCCACCTCAGCTTCCCAAAGTGCTGGGATTATAGGCTTGAGCTACTGCACCCAGCCGACAATTTTCTTCAGAAGAAAAAGAATCCCAGTTTTTCTTGATTTGGAGGATTCGGAATAACAAACATCTGGGCAGTCTTTTGCTCATTTGGAGACATGGATAATGCTCATATTTTGTGTGACAAAGGAACATAACATTCCTTTCATGGTTACAAAAAAAGCATATTTAAACTGAATGTGGTTATGGGATGATTTGAAACTGTCTAGGAAAATGGATCCCATTTGGGACACTATGATTATACCTCAGCCAGTTCATTTCATGTGCAAGACAGGAGTGACAAACAGAAATGAAAACCCAGGGCCTCTGCCTCTACTCAGATGTCATAAATAGTGGGTAGAGTTCACACATTATTCTATTTCTGTTCTTAACTACTGATTTCCATTTCACTTCCAGGCTCAGGTCAGTTCTGGTTGTTTTGCAAATGTAACATGAGACTCAGTAAATTCACTCCGAGGCCATCCGACTTTATCTTTTCTGCACTGGCAACTGCCTTGGTAGTTTCCTTGGATCAAACATGAGGATTTATGGCTTGATGTTTATTTGTAGGAAATAGAAAACAATCAGAAATGTTGCCTAAAGGGAGCCAATTCTTGGTGTGATGTAACCATATGAACATGGGCATCCCTCTCTGACCAAAGTTGGAAATCCTCCAACAGCCTCAAATGTTCTATTAGTTTCTGTAAGGAAACTAGACCTATCAATAATGACCACTAATGTACATTCTGATTTTTTATCTTATTTATTTTGTTATGATGGAGGTAAAATTGACATACTATAAACACGTCTTTATATTTGAAGAACTGTTTGTTCCCGTTTTCCTTTCGAATCCAGTGGCTCTGCCCGGAGCCAGGAACTCCTTTCTCCATCTCCTAATGGCTCCAGCTCTGAACATGCATTTCTTCACCCCAAGGTCTCATCTTTAGACAGTGTCCCCTTTATTCTGTAGGCCCAAGGCTCTATGGCTTTGTCTTACTCCTGTGCTATTAAGGAGATGTATATTGGCAGCTCTCTTGGCAGTTCTAGAGCCTACTGCCCCATGACTCCGTCAGGCTTTCATTTACCCTCCACCCTTCCTCCAGGACAGGCCTCCATCTCTCCCCCACAGGGTTGCAGTTTCTCAATTCTGCCCTAGGTTTGTTTGTTTGTTCATTTGTTTTATTTTTATTTTTATTTATTTATTTTTTGCCTCAGTTGAGTGCTTTCCACAGCCTTGGGAGACAGCTTTGGATGAGTGGTGACCTCTGCTGAACCCTGGCCTTCCGGTCCAGGTTGTGCTCTGTGGTTTTGCCTTCTGCTGCAACCCTACTATTGGTCCCTGTATTCATTTTCTCTGGCTGCTGTAACAAAGTACCACAAACTGGGTGGTTTAAATGACAGAATTTGGCCGGGCATGGTGGCTCACACCTCAGTACTTTGGGAGGCTGAGGTGGGTGGATGACTTGAGGCCAGCAGTTCGAGACCAGCCTGGCCAACATGGCAAAAACCCGTCTCTACTAAAAATACAAAAATTAGCCAGGCGTGGTGGCGCATGCGCGCAGTCCCAGCTACTCAGGAGGCCGAGGCATAAGAATTTCTTGAACCTGGGAGGTGGAGGTTGCGGTGAGCCGAGATCACACCACTGCACTACAGCCTGGGCAACAGAGCAAGACCTTGTCTCAGGAAAAAATAAAAATAAAAGAAGAAAAGACAGGAATAATCATCAATCAACAAACCCTATTTCCAAATAAAATCATGTTCATAGGTACTAGAGGTTAGGACTTCAATACCTTTTGGGGGAACACAATCCAACCCATAACAGTCCCATTGCTTTCCCTCTGCTTTTAGTGAAGGACCAGAAAAAAAGCCCATAAAGAAACTGATCTGAGACTCAGGCCACGGTACGAGCCCAGGCAGCTGGCTCAGGGGCAGTGAAGGCTAAACTCCAACTAGGCCCCTCTCCAAGCCATGCCCCCTGAGCCTTCTACCACAATGCATGACACATCCCATGAGGCTTCAACCACCCAAAAGGTTTTTTTCGTTTTGCTTTTTTGTTTTTGTTTTTTCCTAATTTGCACCAAGGTGCTCTACAAGCTGGCTGAAGTCTCATAAGGTAAACATCTGGTTTATTCATGGATATCTGCTATGCTGAACACAGATTTTTTTTTCCAATTCTGTCATTTTAGGCTTGTGATTTTGTATAAGATCTGTAGTTTGTCTTGCTTTAAAAATGAGTTTAGCCTTTCTTTTAGCAGAAACAGCATTATGATTATAATTTTTATGATCAGTTCAAAATTGGTTTTTCTGTAAAAACTGTCAAGGTTCAGAAGAAGGCAGCATAACAAGCCTATGTGTGTGGGATGAATTAGAATCCAGGCAGGTGAGGCAGCCTGGCTTCCTACCTTCCCCTCCGTTCGGCCTTCACTTGTGCCTCACAGGCTCAGCATATGAAAAGCTGGAAGAAACAATGGTCGCTATTTTCTCACAGCAGCCAACTGTGGAATGAAAATGGAGATCTGGACTTGCTTATTATTTGCAAAATTCCAGATATATTTCGCTAGTAGTTTGTAATTAAAACAGAAAATACCATCCACCACAGTGTGAACCTCCTCTCCCAGCAGCAAGATTGAGCACTGAAACATCTGAATCACTTTTAAATCTAGTCATTGTCCATTCAATTCGTTGGACCACAGTAGCCCAGGCTCAGCTTTCTAATTCTGGAGTTTGGCAAACATGGACAGGATCTCGGTTGTTCACTGGGGATGGGAGTGCCAACTTTGGAGACCAGCCTGAACAGCATCTGTCTCTCCATTTAGTGCTGACGCTGTGCTCAGCCTTCCCATGAATTTATTTGCCTGGGCATCTTTGCCAAACGAGTTGGGTACATCTGAATGGGGACCATATTTCCTTGCCTACAACCTCTCTGGAGAGCTCGCAGGTACAGGACTCTAAGATAATGACCTAATTGCTCAATATAAGCCATAAAAACAGCTATGGTATATCTGAATCTACTGTGGGGATAGATTTAGGGGTAGATAAATAATTTTTGTCAGCATATACTACTTTTCTAAGTAAAGTCTGAGCATGTTCTCCTAATATTTTTAGATAAAATAGAGAATTTTTACATTCCTTTTTCTTTTTATCTATAGTGATGGTCTACTGCTGTGCAGAGGAGCCTGAGTTCTGCTCATTAACTCATATGTTCATACAAATATTATAATAAAATATTCCCAGGTGGTTGAATCAGAGACCCAGGAGCTCCAATGTGAATGGTAGATAGGGCTTCTTAGAAGCAAAATGAGAGTGAATATCCAAGAGACCTGTGAAAATGACCTTGGGAGGGGATATCCCTGGAGGTCCACTTTGTAGCTGTCCTGTAACAAAAAGAAGCAGGGGCTGTGAAAAGCCTCTCAGGGCCAGTGCCGGCTGCAGCAGAGTCAGGGCCTCAGGGCAGTTAGAGGTCCCCCAGGCAGAGACGAGGTTTAGGGCCTGCAGTGTTGGCCACTGGGACGGGGGTGGGAGGGTGAGGGAATGGGGAGGCAGTTGTGGCAGGTGGGGAGATAGAGGTGGGAGCAGTATGGGGGGATCAGGGGAAAGGGATGGGTGAGACGCTGTAGTTCTCAAGGGCACAGCAGCAGTCCCCACCGCCATATCACTTCTGCCCTGTGGTTTTTGGGTGTCGTCCCAAATGCCCAGCCTCTGAGCATGGTTCTCCAGCTCTCCTGGCAATTTTGGATGAGCCTCTCTCAATCCTCTTAATAAATCACTTTTCTGCCTAAATTAACCAGAGTCAGTGTCTGTCACTTGCAGCTAAGACCCTAACTGATTTGGGTATTCCGCTAGGGAAGCCAGAACTTGAAACTAGGCAGCTGGACTACAGAGCCCACACTCCTAAGACCTGCAGGAGCCACTTCTACCATGGGCCAGTCACTGTGCCAGGTACCAGGCCCAGTGCCTTGCTGAGGGGGACCATACAGATGATTGTCCAAAATGGAACACTTTTGTGAATGAAAAAGGATTCTCTTTATAATTATGCCAGGACTGTTCTAAGCTTCCTACCTGCATGCCCTACTGAGGAATTATGCCTTTTTCCTTATGCTATAGAGGTTAATGGGATCTGCTGAAAATTATATGTATAGTTTAGGGCCCAGAGCTAAGGGTCAGACTCAATTCTATTTCAATTCTCCAACTGCAGTGGTTAATTTTATGTGTCAACTTGGCTGGGTTAAGGGATGTCCAGATAGCTGGTAAAACATTATTTCTGGGTGTGTCTGTGAGGGTGCCCTGGGAAAGATGAGCATTTGAATTGGTGAACTGAGAAAAGAAGACCGGCCCTTATCAATGTGTGTTGGCATCACTCATCTGTTGAGGGGCTGACTAGAATGAAGAGGTGGAGGAAGAACGAAGTTGCTTTCTTCTGGAGCTGGGATGTTTCTTTTCTCCTGCCTCAGTCATTGGCGATTCTGGTTTGCGGTACTTTGGGGCCTTATATAAGTTGTTTCTCCCTCCTTGCTTGCCAGTTCTCAGGCCTTTATATTTGGACTGAATTACATCACTGGCTTTCCTGTTCCTCAGCTCCAGACGGCAGATCTTGGGATTTATCTGCTTCCATAATTGCATAAGCCAATTTCCATAATAAATCCCTTATCTATCTATCTATCTATATCCTATTGGTTCCATTTCTCTAGAGAACTCTGACTAATACACCAAGATAAAGTCAGTAATGTCTATTCTGCTAAATGTCCATTTAATTTCTTTACCAGTAAATATGAAAATCCTATTTAAAGAGTAGACTTTTCTAGAAGGATAATACCTACCTGCCTTTAAGTGCATATGCAAAAGTATTCTAAATAATGCTCACCAGGGGCAGTAAGTTTAAGAAAAAAATGAAGCAAAAAGGAAAGAACTGCATTATTTTTAAGGAGTCCATGAAATTAACAAACCATGAAATGAATTGGTAATTGAGGATATACCTGAGATAAGGTTAGTGGTTCCATGGAAATCCACAGGGCAGAAGCATACAGAGTTGTTTTATGCTTTTAGCTTTTCCTTTGAGCAGGGTCTTCCATTTGTTTGAAAGAAATATATATGAGAAGCTGCAGAAGAGTGAGGCCTCAAAGGGCAGTCAGGCCACAAGAGAGAACTGGTAAACTGCCTTCCAAAGAGGGTTTCTGTCAATTGAGAGGCCCTTGGTTAAGCATCTTAAAGAGTTTGGATCTGCAGGCATGGGCTATGCAAAAATGGGCTTGAAGCTGGAGCAGAGCTTAAAGGCTCTGCACAGATCAGGGAGTAGGAAGTACAGAAGGAGAGTAAGGGAGGGAGAAGCCAGAGGGACTGGGAACCCTATGGAGAAGTCTTGGAGAAAAAAGCTTTCCTACATCAATTCTGTTGGGGGCAAGACTAGAGGGGGCCTTTAAGAGAAAAGAAGTATCTAATGTGCTGCCTGATTTGACCTCTCTTTGTTACCCACAGAGCTTCAGTAAAGACTAGAAAAACGAAATCCAAATGCTAGGCGTAATGAGCTTCTTGTGAGAGTCAGTGTTCTGCCTTCAAGCTGGCGTGGGACCAGGATGTAGTTAATGCAGTGGGGTGAAGGGGTGGCTGACCAGTGGGCATCTTCCTTGATAAAAGTGTGCTTATTTTTTTACAGGATACAAAATTACAGCTAGATAGGAGGAATAACAATTTCCAGTGTTTCATACCACTGTAGAATTACTATAGTTAATGATAATACATAATTGCAAGTAGCTAGAAGGAGGATATTGAATGTTGCCAACATTGAAACAATGTTGGATACATGTTTACGATGGTGGACATGCTAAGTACCCTGATGAGATCACTGTACATTACACATATTGAAACATCACGATGTACCCCATGAATATGTAGAATTATTGTTGATTAAAAATAAATACATATATAAATAAAATAAAAATGTTAAAAAGTTATAAATGTGCTTATTTTGAAACTTGGCAAGGAGTCAGGAGAGGGAGGGAGAAAAGAAACATCAGTGGACTAAGGAGACCGTAACTCTGGGAGAGCTGACATTGATGAGATGAGGAACAATACAAAGAAAGATAAAAAGGGTTAGAATTCCAGAGGGAATTTGAGAAGGGAGCTCTGTCAAGATTTTAGCTCAAGTACAGACATGGAGTGACAGCATGGTGAGAAGAGGGACAGGTGATGCAGACATCCCTGTATCACTGAGGCTTAAGTAGCTTGCACCACAAGTCGTAGAGAAACATGGTTAAGAGGCTCGGCTAGGCAAAAAACGTGGAATGCCTGGGGACAAGTTTAAGCAATGTTGTTGAAGATTACCCTACTGAGCTTTGGTGAAGCCATGGGCTTTGTTTACCCATCTGCCTTTATTTTGTCTTTCTCCAAATATTGCTTATTATTTCTCCAATTATGCCTAGTAGATTAAGCAGGTGGCTGTACATGGTGGAAAAGGGCACACTTGTGACTTTTCTCCTAATCCTACTTCTTCCTCTACTCACTTCTAATTTCTGTCCATCCTCCAGAGCAGAGAGTGCAAACATTTTTTTTTATCATAAAGATTGTTGAATACAAAAAATATCCAGGCCAAGCATGGTGGCTCATGCCTGTAATCCCAGGACTTTGGGAGGCTGAGGTGGGTGGATCACTTGAGGTCAGGAGTTCGAGACCAGCCTAGCCAACATGGCAAAACTGCATCTCTACTAAAAATACAAAAATTAGCTGGGTGTGGTGGTAAACACCTATAGTCCCAACTACTTGACTTGGGAGGCTGAGGCATGAGAATTGCTTAAACCTGGGAGGTGGAGGTTGCAGTGAGCCGAGATTGCACCATTGCACTCCAGCCTAGGTGACAGAGCGTGACCCTGTCTAAAAAAAAAAAAAAAAAAATTCCAGGAAAATTATAAGAGCATTTGTTTCTACAGATTAAAAAATGCATATAGTCAAAAATATTGCAATGCAAAAACATTTCCATGGAATATTTATCTTATTAATTTTAACAGCATCTATAAACAGTTGAAAATACACATGTATTTGTTAGGATTAGACTAACTGTGACAGAGATCTGAAAAACAGTGGCTTAAATAATGTACAGTTTATTTCTCTATCACATGAAATGTGGTGTAAGGCTCCGTAATCACTGGCAACCCAGGCTACTTCCAGCTTTTGACTGCATAGTCACTAGAGTGTGGCTCTTGTCATCACTACCCAAGATAGAATTCTATCTAACGTTTCCACATCTCGAGAAGCAGGCTGAAGGAAAGAGGAAGAGAAGGAGCCAAGGGCATACATCTCAGTTGTCTCTTAAGGAAATTTCTGGACATTTCCATGTTATCGGTTACATCCCATTGGCCAGAGCTTAGTCATACCTTACATCTAGCTGCAAGGGAGGCTGGGAAATTGAGTCTTTATTCCTGGCTGTCATGTGCTCAGATAAACTGTGGACACTCAAGAAGAGAAAATTTAGAATGTGCTTATTTTGAAAGTTAGCAGGGATTATTATTAGAGGTAACTAGCATTTTCTGCCACAACAGATATGTGTCATTTGCCCGCAGCCACACAGCTATTCAGTCCAGGGTCGGGACTAGATAGAAGCTAGTTCTCCTAGATTTCCTGCTGCCTTCTGTCTCATATCATTTTTATTCTCGCTCCTTATCTTGTCCGCTGAATAGCATACATATCTGTATCATGGGTAAAGGCCTCTCCAGCTTTCCCAAGTTGCCATTTTCCCTTGTGGGTGTGTGACATTCTGGTAATATTTAATATATGTGATGCTGTGTATGAGTCTTCTTGCCACACTTAATCTCACATAGCATAATACTCTCGAGTCACCATAGATGAGATATTTGGGGTTTAGGATGGTCCCTGAGGCACCTAAGAAAGTGCAGAGAAAGCAAGGAGCAAACAAGAATTGGTTGCAGCTCATGGAGTAATTCTTGAGATAATCAGGGGAAGCTGCCTTTGGCAGAGACTGAGACTTACATACCCTTGAGGGTATGTAAGAGGGTGAAATATGTGAATAATAAAGGAAGTCTTAGTGCTTGGGTGGTCTCTTGTGTAATATACTTTCAGAAGGTGAAAAAATATTTACGATTTTTGACTATGTTGTTGCTGTACACAGCTCAACACTAAAGATGGGAGCTTTATCATTTGAACAGGGCATAATAACCATGGGTTTCAATTTCTTTTTCTTTTTCCTTTGTGCACTATTTTGAAGTAGCAAGTAAAATTGGGGTATCAACATTTGCAGAAAGTTGACACATCCTACTCAACATTATATCTTAACTTCCAAATCTTGCACAAATTCTTCTTTTGGGCGACTCTATCTCACCTTCGAAATTAAAAAAAAATGTATATAAAACTAATAACTTTTTAGCCCTTTTACAAGGCCAAACCCTCATTTTTGATCACAGCAAAAGAATGAATGCATAGATATAGTTGGATAGATGTGGATATAGGTGTATTTTAGCTTTGTATGCCTTTCTTCAGGAACAGGAACTGTGGAGCCAACTCTTGACTCTGGTGTGAAATCTCTTTGACTGATTGACTGCTCCCAGCATGACGAGGCAAAGGAATCAGTTTGGGTGTAATCAAGGAAGTGGAATTACTAGGAGTATTATAGAGGAAAGGATTCATTACACAATTGTGGGAGAAGCTGGGGAAGTAAGGCCTGAACGGAGGAATTGGAAGATCAGAGAAAAGTTGCTAATCTGCCCCCAAGATGGGCAATTTGGAACTTGTCGGGGAATCTGGGAAGCCAGATACAGTCAGTTGCCAGACTCGGACCGTGAGGGAAAGCTGGTTGAAAGGTGTGATCTCTGCATAGCAATTGCTTCTGAGGGTCTGTAGCCAGGCATCTGGCAGTGGGCTGTTGGATGCGGTTGGTCAGCAGTGTTGGCAGTTAGCAAAAGCCGAACACAGAGCAGGAGAGAGCAAGGAGGAGCTGCAAGCTGCCACCTCCTCTCCATCTGTCTGTCAACTTCAGAGAATAATGGCTACTGCTTTACTCCTGCCTTACAAATCTTGCACAAATTCTTCTTTTGGCCAACTCTCTCTCAGAACCATATGGGGGTTCTGGGAAATGTAGTTCTAGATTAACCCAGTTGACACAGTACACATTCCCATAGTAAAATAGCCAAATAAAGGAAAATCATTGTTTGTACATTTTAAGGAAAATTCCAATATTAATGAGCCCCCAGTTCACCTGGTTCATATATTCACATGTACGAAAATGAAAAGTCATAGAAAATTTGCCAGTTGCAAAATATCATACAATGTTTACATTTTATAAATATGAAATTGCTGTAAAATCTTGCCCTTAAAATTCCCATTATAGATATGGTTTTGATTTTTAGTAGGTAGAGGGGAAAACTGTCCAAGAGAATTAGTTGAAATATTGAATGCTTTCCAGAGTTTGACAGAGTATTAAGAACAGAGGGCTGTACTCTGTGGACCATAAAGTATCCCACTCCATTTACAAAGGCGATTTATCCCAGTAACAATTTTACTAATAGTGTCACACTTGGTGCTTATTAATGCTCATTACAGATTATTTCCCTTAGCTCCATTACGCTTTAATCTCAGCTGTTTTCTGGCACATTAACAGTATGGCAGACCCCCAAAGGAAGGCTGGTCACAGACTTGATGTTATGCAAAAAATAATTTGGCCAGTGAATTGGATGGATTAGAAAACTCAAGTGGGATCTTATTCTCCTCAGAAGACTCCAGGAGGCTGTGGAACCTCAAGTGTGGATAGCCGTGTCCTCTTTATAGAGTAGAGGCCTCAGAGAAGCGTTAGGTGGAGAGCTGCCAGAGAAGAGGCCGCTTTAGTCTTGTTTTTTTGGAAACTAACATAATATTCGAAAGTATGTGCCACTGTTTCAACCTTGAAACATTATCCATTCCCTCCCAGGCTCTGACTAGGTTGGGAGGCATCAAGAGGTTGTGTCTCTTCCTCCAAAGGCTTCCATGAGCCATCTGCAGGGCTGGCCCATGGTCAACCCGTGGAGGAGGATGACAATGCCTTCTCTACTGCCTTTCCTTCCACTCTCTTTGGCCCTTTAGACACTCCCTCCCCTGGTGCTAGGTGTCCTCATGAAGACTTTGGTTTTTTGTTTTTGTTTTTGTTTTGAGACAGAGTAGTCTCACTCTATTGCCCAGGCTGGAGTTCAGTGGCATGATCTCAGCTTACTGCCACCCCCGCCTCCCGGGTTCAAGCAATTCTCCTGCCTCAGCCTCCCAAGTAGCTGGGAGTACAGGTGCGTGCCTCTGCACCTGGCTAATTTTTGCATTTTTAGTAGAGATGGGGCTTCACCATGTTGGCCAGGCCGGTCTTGAACTCCTGAGCTCAGGTGATCCACCCACCTCAGCCTCCCAAAGTGCTGGGATTATAGGCGTGAGCCATATCGCCTGGCCCTCATGAAGACTTTGATTGTCCAAGGTCACTCAGTGTTGTTCACTCCTTAGGCCAGCTTTCACTGGCCAGTGCCTTACTTCAGACTTTCCATTTTCTCTGCTCCTGTAAAAATGTTCCATTGCAGTGTCCCTCTGAGACCTTCCCTCAACTACTATCACAATACTACTAATGGCTCCAACAATGCTCAGTCAATAAAAGCCTCCTTAATGGTAGCAATTGGGTGTGTCTGGCTTCCCAGGTTTCCCTGCCAGTTCCACATTAAACAATCTGATAGGACGATAATTTGGGCAAGCCTTTGGAAGTTTCCACTGGCCACCTACTCCACCTACATGTAGGGTAAATTACACACATAAATGTCTGTTTGGTTAGCTGTTAATGCAATTGATGGCTAGTGATTATTCAAACTCAAACTTCACACGTTTTGCATCTTTTAGGTACTTAATAAATGCCTGTTGGCTGAAGTAGTTTTGAATAGTCTTTGTTCAAGGATTTTACTCTCTAAATTACAGATACAACGGGACATCAATATTCCAGGAAAGAGTTAGCAGGAGTTTCAGAGGAAGAGTGGTAATTATGGATGGCAGGGTTGGGTGTATGGCCAGGTGAGCGGAATCCCTAGCAAGGATATCTGAGGCTCTAGGCCGGGGAAGTCAACATATTTCAGCTTGTGGCAAGATTTGGGAAAGGAGATGTGTCATTGTTGGGGTCTATCATGGAAAAGGCCCAACTGCAAGTGTCCATACAAAAGAACTAACTGAGACCAACTCAGTCAGTGCCTACAGGGATTCAGACCACTCCTATAAGCATGTCCTTTTTCAGCAGGTCTTGGGTCTCTGGATTCCTTTCATGGGTCCTGTCAGGGTCTCAGTCCTACCGGGTTTAGACTCTGCTGCGCAGGGCTAGGAGGTTTAGACCCTTCTACTGTGTTTCTATGGATTTGACCACTGTAGGCAGCACGTGGCCAGGTACCTCGCATAAGTGGAGTCTTAAAATATTTATCTCTTTGTGACTGGCTTATTTCACTTAGCATAATGTCTTCAGATTCACCCATGTTGCGGCATGTGTCAAAATTTCCTTTCTTTTCAAGGCTGAATAATATTCCGTTGCATGAATAGATCACATTTTTTTCAATCTTTTCTTCCGTTGCTGGACACTTAGGTTGTTTCCACCTTTTGGCTATTGTGAACAATGCTGCTATATTGTGAGTATGCAAATATCTCTTTGAGTCCTGCTTTTACTTCTTTTGGGTATATATCCACAGGTGGAGTTGCTGGATTATATTGCAATTCTATGTTTAAATTTTTGAGGAATTCCACACCATTTTCCACATGTGGCTGCATCATTATACATTACTGCCAGCAATGCACAAGGGTTCTCATTTATTCACATTCTCAGTTACAGTCTTTATTGATGTATCTTTAGTGTGACACAGGTTAGTTTAGCTTACATGCTTACCTGTTTTTGTTTTTGAGTTTTTCAAATTTTTTTGACACAGGGTTTTATTCTGTCACCCAGGCTGGAGTGTGGGGGTGTCATCATAGCTCACTGCAGCCTCAACCTCCCGGGCTCAAGCAATCCTCCTGTCCCAGCCTCCCAAGTAGCTGGGACTACAGGCATGCACCACCATGCCCAGCTAATTTTTTAACGTGTTTATTTTTAGTAGAGATGAGGTCTCACTATGTTGCCCAGGCTGGTCTCAAACTCCTGAGCTCAAGGAATCTTCCTGCCTCAGCCTTCCAAAGTGCTGGGATTACAGGTATGAACCACCATGCACGGCCTTACCTGGCATTTTTGACAGCACATTTACCTTACAAAGATTTTGTAAGCTTGCCTTTGAGTGTGGGGAATTTGAATTGTGATAGCTGTACTGTAACATGAATGGATGGGTTGAACTTGTTTTTGGTGGTCTATACTCTGTTTCCTTGGTAATACCTGTGAATAGTGTCCTGGTAGCCAAATTTAACTCAGCTTTGCTCCTGGAAAATGAAAACATGTTTAAAAAACTTGCTGGATTAGAAATTTCTAACCTCTCTTTAGAAAGATGTTATTGTCCACTTTACTCCAGACTGTTTGCAGCATACCTTGGGTCTAGGCAACATAAACTACTCATAAAAGCCTTCTGTTACCACAACCTGACCAGAAACTCACTGATTTTAAGCAAATATGTATACAAAAATAAAATCTTATTTTAAAAAGTGAGAAGACAAGGACAATATAGAGTGGCAGTTGTGCGAATGGTAGACTTGCCTTTTGATGGGGGTGGTGGCAGGGGGTGGTGATGGGGGTTGGGCAGAGAGAGGAAGCTTCCTCAACTTCCTCCCTACAAGTCTCCCCTGCCCAGGGCAGGCAGGGCTCTTGCGGCAGAGCTGTTAGAGAAGTCACAGGATGTGGCTGCATGTGACTGATGTCCGCATTTTCAATTTGCTGTTATTTAAAGAGCGTCAAAAATCCAACATGGAGTATGTTGTTTTTCAAACTGATTTTTATGTTTCTTTGTTTTACTTAATTTCTTGCTTAAATTTTCTAAATGGGAATCCTTTACCCCCTGCCTTTAGGAAATGTTTTCTGAGCCAGTTATTCCTGAATCTTCCTGGCTTCTTCTGCTTCTTTTTCTGAGGAGGCTCTCAGGATTTATGCTCCTGATGGCCTTTCCCAGCTGGGCAGAGAGGGCACCTCAACCAGTCAGGAACCCACCTCTCACCCAAGGAAAGAAGCCAGCTCAACACAGGGATCCACCTGCCTTCAACCCTGGGATAAGCCAGCTTTAGAGCTGATCATTGACCTAGTTACTGATTCCATGGTAGCTTAGTGTGGGTGTGATAAACCTGGGTTAGTCTGGGCAAAGACTGTCGCATCCCCATGAACATGAAGGTAGTAATCCAAGGCCTGGCCTTGTTTCACAAGCGTCTTTGCAGCCAGTGACTCTCTTATTCACCATTGTGGAGCCTCCTTTCTCCTACACACATTCTCCAGACAGGTTCTTACCTGACCTGGGATGGCTGGAAGGGAGGGAAGGGGGAAGGAGGGGCTCTGCCTTCAGGAGGCCGCGCTCTTGCTCAGTCAGTCATTAGGAACTTGTGCTGACTTGGTTAGGAGGCGTCTACTTGAAAACCACGCTGTTAAGCAATGCATGTTCACACACAGACCTTAGAAATCTATTAAGTATTGAGCTGCCCTTCTATGATTGATTAAAATGTCTGGTGCCTTTTGAAAAAATTTTACTTGAAAATTAACAAGTTTCTTGTAAAAAAAAAAAAAAAAAAAAAGCAAACACAAACGATAGAGAAAGGTGAATGTAGAAGCTCCTATTCCCCCTCCTCATCCCAGCTCCCCAGTGCTGGGTATGTATCCTTTCAGATAAGTTCTATGTACGCACAGGCGCACACAGACGCATCTTCACATACACTTAGGAAAAAAACCCAAATAGATCATATTATGCGTACAGCTATACCATGTGCCTTTATCAATTATCATATCAGATCTTTCTATGTTAATTCAGTTTTGTTTCATTTTTAAATAAAAAGTATAACAAGAAATGTCATCGGCTTTCTGATAGGTACATATTCAGACGAGGTTCTGTGGCTCCACTAAGCCAAGTTTAGCTGAGAATCGCTGGTACAACTGACCCCAGGCTGCCAGCTCCCTGGCCACTGCTGCCTCCTCTCACCTGACCCCCCAGCCCCCATGCATATGCCCACGACAAGGACTGTGGCATCTTATCAGGTACTCATGGAGGTGCAGGCATGAACTCCTGGCAAGGGAGAGTCAGCATGTGGCCAGTTTGGCAGGGAAATGAAAAGACCGGAAGGCCTCCTGGCTCAGTAGTTACCCTGGGTTTGGCAGAAGTACTTCAAAGACTGTCTGGTTTAGTGGATGCTGATGCCATTTCTCCTTATGAATGGTCCAGCATTGGTTGCCAGGCAGAGTCTCCAACAGCTTATGATTTGTTGGTGGCCCAGACATGCTAAGGGGGTCAAATAGCTGGAGTCTTGTTTTTTTTTTTTTTTAATCCCTACCTGTGGTGTGGAGGCATTTTGCCAATTCTATTTTAGGGGTGTAGGGAATGTGGGTGTAGGTGGGGGAGCTTTGATCTTGTATGTAACAATTATAAAGGAACTTGAGTCTGGCATATTCCTTTGGAAAGTCATAATTTGAACAATTTCTAGCATTTCAGAGGTTAATTCTCTTGACTAACACCCTCTCTTGTAAACTGCATCTCTGTGATGGTGACTTCTAGACCTTCCTATCTTTTGCCCCAGCCTTTCTTAAATTCCTGACCTGTCAGACCTACTTCGTTCCCTGGATTCCCAGGCCTCTCAAATCTAATATGTTCAAAAGCACGACTATTATCTTCACCTAGTTCTTATTTCCATCCATTTTATCACTTAAGAGAGAGACTGCTAAAACATTCTTAATTCTTCCCTTTCCTTCCTAATTGTTGGATAAGTCCTGTTGCTTCTAGCTCAAAAATATCTTTCAAAATTGCTCCATTTTTTCTATCCCCTCTGCTACTGCCTCTGTTGAGACTGTCATCATTTCCCAATAAATGTTTATCAACACTACTGCATACCAAAGAGAATCCTACCATCCAAGGGTTCATCATTTAATGATCCCATTTAACCTCCAGAGGGATTGTATTAAATTACAAATCTGCTTTTAACTCTTCTCTGCTCAGAAACCTACATTAGCTCCTTGCTGCCTAGGATTCAATCCAACTCCTTGGCTGGACTCTATCTTTTCATGTCATTCACTCCGTCCTGCAATCTTGCTCCCCACCATTCCCCTTAATCTCACCCTTTGGTAGGGTTCCAGTGCACCCATCAGGCCACAAGCCCTGTTTCACAAATCCTTGTTTTTGCACATGCTGATTCCTCATATGGAACTTCTTTTTAAGATTCTGCTCAAATACTAACTCCTTTCTTCAGTCTTTACCTGCCCTCTGTATTTTCACAACACTTTGCTCAGTGCTTCAGCATGTACTTATCACCCTGTATTGCATGGTTTGCTAATATCTTGGACTCTGCGGTAGTCCCAGTTTCCAGACTGTTAGTAATCAGAAGGAAGGGACTGCATCTTCTTCATGTCGGTATCCCTCACATTCAGCTTGATGCCTGGCATATAAAGCTAAAATAGGTGGGTACCACACCGGTCAACTTCTGGGTCACACATACACCCCCATGGATAGGTAGGTGTGCAACACTGATGCAGCATTGTGAATGACTATCCCTGCTGGAATGACATAGGATGGGTGCAGTTCTTCAGCAGGAAGAGGAGTGCTGGGCAGACAAAGCATCAGATGTCCACTCTACTTGCATGTTTGTGTTAGGATAGTAGTTCCTTTTACTTGTCATTAAAAAAATAATCATTCAATTTTTCTGTTAGCTTTTATGAGTGTGTAGCTGAGGTTCATGTGTGGCCCATTTTATCGTATTGAAAGCAGAATAGAGGTTAAAGACAGTAGGTATTTGTCTTTGTTCACTTTCTGTAGCTATAACTGAATACCACAGACTGGGTGATTTATTTAGCTCATGGTTCTAGAGGCTGGGAAGTCTAAGATCATGGTGCTGGCATCTTGTGAGGACCTTCTTGCTGCATCCAAACAAGGCAGAGGTCATCACATTGTGAGATAGAGCAAGTGTGCTCGCTCAGGCCAATCTCTCTTCTTTTAAAGCCAACAGGTCCATCATGGGGGCCCCACCCTGATGACCTTAGCTAATTTTCATTACCTTCCAAAGGCTCCAACTCCAATCAACATATGAATTTGAGATTTATGCTTCCAACACAGGCTGGGTGAGGTGGCTTAGGCCTGCAATGCCAGCATTTGGGAGGCCAGGGTGGGTGGATCACTTGAGCCCAGCACTTTGAGACCAGCCTGGAAACATGGTGAAACCCCATCTCTATCCAAAATACAAAAAATTAGTCGGGCATGGTGGCATACACCTATAGACTCCACTACTTGGAAGGCTGAAGTGGGAGGATCACCTGAGCACAAGAGGTCAAAGTTGCATTGAGCAGTGGTTGCACCACTGCACTCCAGCCTGGGTGACAGAGTGAAATAAATAAAATAATAAAGTTTCAAAATAAATAAATAAAATATAATAAAGTTCCTAACATATGAAATTTGGGGGACACATTTAACCATAGCAGTATTCTAGGACAATGCTTCTCAAACTGCTATGTGCACATAAATCCACCTGTTAAAATGCAGGTTCTCATTAGGTTGGGTGGGACCTAAGATTCTGCATTTCTTACAAGCTTGTATTAATCTGCTTGGGCTGCCATAGCAAAATACCACAGACTGGATGGCTTAAACAACAGGAACTTATTTTCTCACATTTCTAGATGCTGGAAGTCTAAGATCAAGGTTGTTTTCTGGCCTCTCTTCCCAACTTGCCGTTGGCCACTATGTCCTCACATGTCCTTTCTTCTGTACATGCAGGGAGAAAAAGAGAGCTCTCCGATGTCTCTTCCCTTTCTTGTAAGGACACCAGTCCTTTCGGATTGTGGCCCCATCCTTGTGACCTCATTTAACCTTAATTATCACCTTAAAGGCTCTACTTCCAAATACAGTCTCACTGGAGAAACACAATGTAGTCCATAACCAAGCTTAAAGTTGAATCTGTGTACTGCTACATCAGCACCACCTACCTGACCAGCAGTGCTAAAGTGAGCTAGAGGCAGGTCTAGAGCTTTGAGGCAGCAGGAACCAGCCGGAGCTGAGGGCCCCACGCTCTGAGGATCCGGAAGGAGTGTGGTTGACTTTCTTAAGATTCTCTGGGTACTGTTCTCTGAGTAGGTCTTCTTTGAATATTAAGACAAAAAGTGTCTTTAATTTGGTGATTAGTAGTTTTTTGTTTTGTTTTGTTTTGTTTTGAGATGGAGTCTCACTCTGTTACCCAGGCTGGAGTGCAGTGGTGTGATCTTGGTTCACTGCAACCTCCACATTTCAGGTTCAAGTGATTCTCCTGTCTCAGTCTCCCGAGTAGCTGGGATTACAGGCACCCCACCACACCCAGCTAATTTTTGTATTTTTAGTAGAGATGGGGTTTCGCCATTTTGGCCAGGCTTCTCTTGAACTCCCGACCTCAGGTAATCTGCCCACCTCAGCCTCCCAAAGTGCCGGGATTTCAGGTATGAGCCACCATGCCCAGCCATTTGTTCAGTTATTTTTCAAGTTGGTTTGAAAGTTTTATCTTATAATAGCCTTTCTTTCATTTTGAGAATGTGTGATAATAGTAAAGGTTGAGAACCTGTGCCCGGAGTGTACCTTAAAGGGCTGAGAAGGTTCCCCAGCACAGATGACTGCACCCTGCCCTATGGAGAAGGCCGGGCCTTTGATTCTTCATTTTTCAAGGAGTGATGGTCCTAGAGTGGAGAGTGTCAGAGAAAAATCTTGGTCCTGGCCTCAGGTGGCACCTGGTCTGCTCTGTGGGATTCTAGGGTAGCCCCCTGGCTGGCAACTCCTCTCCCAATTGGCCGGTTATCCAAGCATTTGAAATTGACTTTCACAGGACATACAGACATAATGAAGATAAATCTGTGAACCATGTGCCATCTAATTCTCTACCCCTCGGTAGAGCCCTCTCCGACCCCAAGTCAGTCATGTGCCCCCGCATCCAGCCCATGGTATTATTTGCGGCAGCCTGAGTTGCCCAAGTCAGGCTGCGTTCCTCTTACTCATGATGCTGTCTCTGACTCAAATGCCCCCCCGAGGCCATCTGTCAAGATCCTGCTGTCCTGCTTCCACATACCTCTTGAGTGAAGCTCTACTTAAAAAAAAAAGTTACTGAGGTGAAATTCACATAACAAAATTAACCACTCTAGAATGCCATGGCATTTAGTACATTCACAGTGTTATGCAACCGCCATCTCTGTTTAGTTCCAAAACACTCCCATCATCCCAAAACAGAACCCCACACTCATTAAGCAGTCACCCCCAACCATTCAACACTTTCCCCAGCCCCTGGCAACCACCAATCCACATTCTGTCTCTGTGGATTTGCATCACCTGGATAATTCATATACACGGGGTTATACAATATGTGACCTTTGAGTCTAGCTTATCTCACTTAGCATAACAGTCTACAGGTTCATGCAAGTTATAGCGTGTATCAGTACTTCAGTTCTTTTTATGGCTGCATAATACTCCATTGTATGTGTGTAGCCACAATTTGTTTACCTCTTCATTCGTTGACGGACATTTCGGCTGTTTCTACCTTTGACTCTTGTGAATAATGTCGCTATGAATATTTGTGTACAAGGATTTGTCTGAGCACCTGTTTTCAATTATTTTGGGAATGCATGCTGGGTCATGCGGTAATTCTGTGTTTAACTTTTTGAGGAACCGTCAAACTGCTTTCCATAGCATCTGAGTCATTTTTCACTCACACTGGCAATGTATGAGGGTTACTACTCTTCCACAGCCTTGTTATTGAAGCTTTACTTTTTTGGAGGGGGTGCATTTTTTCTACTTATTTTGTAATTATTAAGCAAAAAGTAGTTTGGTCCTTTCAGCCAAACTTGTCAATCAAGCTTAGAAAACATATAGGATACATTTTGGTGAGCAGAAAGTCTGATTTAATTAATTTAACTAATTAAAAAGGGGTTAACACTGTTTTTCCAATTATTTCATTTGCTACAATTTGTACTGAAGCTTTACTTTTTAAACCCTTCAGTAACTTCCTCTTGTGCTCAACTCTGACTCTCTCCACACCCAAACCTAACCCATCCCTGCAGCCTACCTCTTATCATGCTATATTGTGATTCTCTGTTCACGTGTCTCTTTGTGTTAGACTTGGTAGTTGCAGACTGGCATTGCTTGTGGGCAGAGAGCCTCTGGTGCCTGCAGAATGTGGACTGGCCACCTCATAGGTGGGCAATGGGTGTCCAGGAATGTGTTACTAGGAGGGCACAGGTGCGCCCCCTCGTGGCGAGCAGGAATAAGCCTACACACTCTCTCACCCTCCCTGGCCCTGACACTAGCATAACACACTTTATTGACTTTACAGCGAAGAAACGAACACAAATGAGACACCAGATGGGCAAGCATGCTGAGCTCTTTGGAGAAAAGAAGCTGTGTAAATCCAAGTCTTTCTTTTATTGAGGAAACTAGGCAAATGACTCCAAATTGTCTTTACTTTATTGTGCCTGCAAAAAAGAAAAGTCAGTCCAGATCATGGAAATGGCATTCAGTGGCATCCGAATGGAATACTCATGCAATAAATGCAAGACTTATGGGCAAGCCGTGAGTCTGGGGTGCTGCATTGTCATCTAGTGATGAGGTGAGAGTGTGCCCCTGCATGACTAAGCCCTTCCTTTTCATTTGTTGTCTGTCACTGTAAAATTGGAGGAGCATATGAATCCTTCCTGCTGCCCACGTGAGAACATTTGTCACTTCCCATTTATCAAAAGACACCACAAAGGTGCTAAGCTCCAGCAAGGCAAAGATAAATACAATCTCATCCTACTCTCAATGTGTCCACATGTCAGATGCCACATGCTTTGAAGCCACATACCTGGAATATTTGGGAAGAAAGAAGTCTCAGTGGGAAGGAATATAAAATTCGCTCGCAGGCACACATGAAAGATATGCGGCAGAGCAGTTATAGGTTCTTTATTTGGGTTTTATTTGGTCAGTTGGGTCCCATTGTTAGACAAAAAGCTAAATATTTTCCACATGTATTGGCAGTTTTAGGGCTGTTATAACACTGACTTTTCTAGTACCAATAGATGGGCAGTACGTTAAGTAAGAGAGAAGCATTTGACTATGAGCTTTTCTCAACTGAAGTTACAATAGTTTCCCTTTATCTGTAGGTGATACATTCCAAGACCCCCAGTGGATGCCTGAATCATATATATATTATGTCTTTTGCTATATATATGTACCTATGATAAAGTTTAATGTATAAACTAGGCACAATAAGAGATGAACAACAATAATAACAAAATAGAACAGGCCAGGCGCAGTGGCTCACACCTATAATCCCAGCAATTTGGGAGGCTGAGGAGGGTGGATCACCTCTCTACTAAAAATACAAAAATTAGTCGGGCCTAGTGGCAGGCGCCTGTAATCCCAGCTATTCGGGAGGCTGAGGAAGGAGAATGGTTTGAACCTGGGAAGTGGAGGTTGCAGTGAACCGAGATTGCACCACTGCACTCCAGCCTGGGCAACAGAGCGAAACTCCATTTCAAAAACAAAAAACAAACAAAACGAAACAAAAAAACCAACCAAACAAAAACAAACCCTAGACCATTCTGTCCACACAGGCCTCAGCTTCTTACCAAGTATTTTCCCATCAGAAATAACTTTCCCTTCCCAAGAGGAATTCTGGTTAGTGGATTTTCTCCACCTCAGCATCCTTGCTTTGCAAACCCAATCAAGCCTTAGGGGCACTGTGCTGGGAAGCTAATCCTGGGAAGCTCCAGTAAGACCTGCGAGGATTTGTGCACCGCTCAGACGTCCATTTCAATATTCACGACCTGTATTTGGCATTTTCAATAAAATTCAAAAGCAAATGGCTTTCCACCATTACAGCTTATTATGTAGGTGTTAGGAGGCATTCTCTTCTTGTCTGCCATACTCTGTACCGGTTCCTCCTGCTGTTTTCTGTGGAAATGACCATCTGGTTGGGACTTCCTAGAGATGACCACTAGAGGGCACATGATTCCCAGCTCACAAGCCCTTTACACCGCCAATTCCTGGGGCTTCGCTGCAGAAAAAGACAGTTTTTGTTTGTTTGTTTGTTTGTTTTCCCTCAGAAACAGGAGGAAAGCACTTGAAATTCCCTGGATGCAGCTAAGACATTTTCTTCAGCATTCATCTGTGAAATGCTGGCTGCAAGCAGACATTCTGGCGGGTAGAGGAAGAACTGAATTCTCTGTTCCCGTCACTCATTCCCACCAAGGGGAGGAGAAAAGGGCTCCAGAAAGCTGCTCAAATGAGTTTTGTTCTTTCTCAGATGGCTAAAGAGAATATACTTGTAGGCCACATGCGTCTATTCAGGCCTCATGGTGTAGTGAAAAGAATGTGTTTTGGAAGTAGACAAACCTGGGATTTATTTCCCACACCCAGGCTTCCTGCCAAGAGGGTGCACTGGCCCGGTCTGCCGGCTCCTCTCCCAAGTCAGCCCTGGAGAAGCTCCAACATTAACTTGAAAGGAGGTAGGGGAGCGGTTAGGGAGACCAAATCACACGGGAGTGTTCCTTGGGCTCAGATACTCTGGAGGGAAAGAGAGAGAGCGATGGCACTGATAAATTAACGTGGGAAAATAAACATGAGTATGGTCAAACATTGGGAGTGACCAGGATAACATAAAAATTAGAATGCTTAACTTTAAACTGGTAGGTGAAAATCTATGGGAAGTGGAAATGGAAAAAAAAAAGAAATTTTAAAATCTTGTGTTATGAATGAAAAGTCTGAATTTAAATGCTGAACTAAGTCTTCATAAAATAGTAACTAAATATTGCTCAGCTGCAGCACTTAACTCCGTGACCTTGGATAGGTTGATAAACTTTCCTGAGCTTCAGTTTCCTCATCTCTAAAATGGGTAAACTTTGTATGGTCACAAGCTTTCTGGGAAGGTTGAATTCTATGATGCACATGAAACAGGCCTCCTGTGCCTGGCTCCTGGGAGATGGCTGGCTTTCTAGTTCTCATCTCTCTTTTCCGTCTCTAGCACATTTAACATCTAAACACCTGTGCAGTCAACAATATTTCCTGAGTGTCTGTCAGGTTACGTTCAGCTGCAAGTGACGGAACACGTTACTTAAATAAACAACGAGGAAAACAGTATTTTCTCTATAGTGAGGTACAATCACAATATTATTATATAGGTAATATAGTGAAAAGGTATTATCTCATCACAAGAAGTCAAGCAGCAGGGCAGTTCCAGGGCTGATTGATGCAACGTCTTAGCAAAATCATCAAGGACTTGGGTTCATTCCATACTTTGGCTCTGCCATCCTCAGCAGGTGAATATTTGTCCTTGTGCCTTTCATCATGGCTGTACAACAGCCACCTCCCACTCACCTAAAAACAGAGATGGGTTGTTTCCTCTCCTGAAACTCTTTAAAATGTTCCTGAAACTGTTTCCCAGAAATCATCCCAGCATATCTCCCCTCATATCTCACTGACCAGAGTGGGTCACATTGCCCATTCCTAAGTCAGCCTCTGGGAGGGTGAATAGGTTTCCATGATTGGAACAGACCAATCATGAATCAACCTTAGATCTCTCTTGGTCTTCTGGAGTTGTTGGTACTGGAAAAGAAATCGATTAGGTAAAGAAAAAAGGAAAAAATGGCTGTTGGGTAGGCAACCAAGACTGTTTTCCAGGCACTGTATTTGGTGTTGGGCATATAGTAGTTAATAAGTCAGATGCGATCCTGGAGAACTTACAGTACGGAAGGTTACAGACAAGCAAACTGGTATTTTTATTCTAGCATCTAAGAACTATGCAGAGAGAACTAAAGGGCAGTAGCTCATAACTGGTGGTGAAGAAAGACTTTCTGGAGGGGGTGCTGTTTGCCTGAGATCTGAAGGATAAACTAGGCATTTTCCAGATGATCAGGTATAGAAGTAGAATAAGAGACTGAATGAAACCCTGGGAACAAAAGTGATTATGACATATTCAGGTAACTGAAAATGAGTTACGTGTGGGAGGGGAGACTGGGATAGAGGAGGCTAAGTGGTCAGCAGAGGCCAGTCATGAAGGCCTCGGAAACCATGTTGGAATCATATTATGTGAGCAATGTTCTTTAAAATGTGGGGTGTGAAACTAACATAGTGGTTCATAACCGGCATATAAAAATAAAATAATGGCAAATTCCTAAACGGCACTTACTACATTCAATGCACTGCTTTGAGAGTTTTATGTATTTATTAGCTCATTGATCCTCAGAGGTTGGTACTAGTTATCCCCATTCTGTGGATGAGGGAACTAAAGCACTCACCCAGGGTCACTGTCACCCAGGGTCACAATTCAGGGTTGAATTGTGTCCCCCTCAAAGAGATATGTTGAAACCCTAACCCTCAGTTCTTCAGAATGTAGTCTTATTTGGAAATAGGAATTTTGGATTCAGCAGATGGAATTTAAGATGAGGTCACACTGGAATAGGGGGGCCGTAATCCAATGCAACTAGTCCTTTTTTTTTTGACAGGATCTCACTCTTGCCCAGGCTGGAGTGCAGTGGCACAATCACAGCTCACTGCAGCCTCAACTTCCTGGACTCAGATGATCTTCCCACATCAGTCTCCCAAGTAGCTGGGACTACAGGCATACACTACCATGCCTGGCTGATTTTTTAAGTATTTTGTGGAGATGGGGTCTCACTATATTGCCCAGGCTGGTCTCAAAATCCTGGGCTCAAGCAGTCCTCCTGCCTTGCCCTCCCAAAGTGCTAGGATCGTAGGCATGAGCCACTGTGCCTGGCCGAGACCAGTGCTCTTATAAGATGGCCATGTAAAGAGAGAGAGACAGGGAGAACGCTGTGTGAAGCTGGAGGCAGAGATTGGAGTGGTGCATCCCTAATATAAGCCAAGGAGCACCACAGATCACCTAGAATAAATACTGAGCAGGTGCTTAATGAATATTTGTTGAATGAACATAGAAGGAGATATAGTGAGGAACGTGAATGAAATTTAGTCAGACAGTTGTCATTTTTTATGTCCTTGCTCCCCCATCCCCCTGCTACCGACTGCAGAATCAAACACCTCCCCACAGAGCCCTGGCTACACACCTCTCGCTGTGTCTCTGTGACTCTTCCACCTCGGTGACTCTGCAATTACATGTATGCCTCTGCCATTCATTATACACCAGGGGAAAGGGATGCTGGTGGCAAGTTGTGTGGCCTCTGCTGAATCATATCCCCTCCAACAATGAGCTGAACACTATTAACAGCTCCGAGTCAGCTGCAGAGGTGTGTGTGACATTTGTGGATGCCCTGAGCCCTGTTCCACAGCAAGGGATTATAGCAGTGTGCACAAATCCTTGTCTCTAAGACCTCCGTACTGTCTCAGAGTGACTGACAGAATTAAACATGGTCTAGACTGATGGGAAGTCCAAGGAGGATTTATGGCCCAATATAAAGAAATGTAAATTTTGTTCTCATTCAAACCATTCCTATGCTACTGTTGATTTTTTTTCTAAGTGTCAAGATGAATTCAGCTTTCTGTATTAGGAAGTTGACTCAATCCCAGGGAGGGCTCTGAGCCACCAGACCTGTTTGTTTCTTGGTGTGCGCACTGATGGGGATTTGTAGCTCACAGATGCATCATAATGACCCAGCTGTCACCTGAGTTTTGTTTTAGGGGAGATTGTCCCTGCATCTGAGACATGCAGAGAGGAGCCCATCTAGGGTGATCAACTGTTATAGTTTACCTGGGACTTGCCCAGTTTTCACAGTGAAAGTCCCATGTCCCAGGAAACCCCAAAGTCCTGGGCACACTGAGACAATTGGCCACTCTAGCAGGTCCCCTCCCACTCTCCCAGTCAAATGGATTGGAAGCAAAACCGAGACTGTCTGTATTTCAATTCTGACCTCAGAACTCACTAACTGCAAGTTACTCTACCACTCTGTGCCTCAGTCTCCCCATCTGTAAAATGAGGATGATGAAAGTACCTGTCTCAAGGGGTTGCTAAAAGATTAGAACACACACACACACACACACACACACACACACACACACTGCTTCTTCAATTGTAACTAGCTGGAGTAGGTACTCAGGGAAATGTGAGCAATTGATATTGTCTTATTGTCACGTCTCCACCTGCAGAAACGGGATCTTTCCATTTTCTGGAGCTAGCATTGCTTCCTTGCTGATAGAGATGGATGGTAGAAAAATCCCTTTGCTATCTACAAAGGAACATAACGAAGAGACATTTCCAGTGGGAAGATGTGATCTCCCCTCCTTTTAACCTTTTATGTTAAATAAAACACAAATACAGAATATGGCATAAAACAAGTGGATTCTAAATAAGGCCAAAATTATTGTAACGAATATCTGTGTTGGAAGACAGAAATTTGCCAGCCACCCAAGGAGTCCTCCATTGCTCTGCCCAAACTCTACCCGCTTTTCCTTCCCGAAGAGTGGAAGGAATGTTTATTATATCCAGAAGTGCTCCATTTTATTGTTTTCTTAAGGGCAAAAAAGATGGCATTGTGTTGCTATCCAATCATGACTCTCTTATGTCATCTAGAAAACAGAAGGATCCATGTCTCCTTTATTTATTTATTTATTTATTTATTTATTTATTTTTTGGAGGTGGGAGGGGGAGGAAAGAAGTCTGATTTCTAAAGGAAAGGGTTTAAGTAGGAAGTTGTAAATATTACCTTTCTTTTTGCAGCTATGCATACCATCACCTGTAAGAGGTGCATAGATCTTGGTGTATGTTGCTTAAAGAAAATAGACAATAGTCACAGTCCATTAAAATCCCATCTGCTTTCTATAAAATGGAAAAGTCATTACTGCTGAGTCAGGGGGTCTCAGACCCATGTCGAGGAAGACATCACCTACTGATTCTTCACATCATTGCAGCTTACAAAGGATAGAGTCACCCCCTTATTTTTCTACTAGGTCAAGTGCTTTTTACACCAAACCATGCTTCTCCCTCAACAGCTGTTGGTATAAAACATTCCTATTGCTATTTTGAATGATGCTGAAAAGAATACAGGGCCCAGCTCTCTGGTTACGGTATTAATTGTAAGATCTAGAAAGGCAGAGGCTGGGTGGATGTGGAAAACTGGGACTTCAGACTTGAGTCACAGAGGCAGGGAACATGCTTCCCTGGGGATTGGGGTGTGGAAGGGAAATAGAGCTTAATGGAGGAAACTATTCATTGATGGGGCAGGCAGTTGGAAATAAGACCAGGAAGCACAATTTGAAAATATGGCCTGGTGTATCTGTTAGTATTAGCTTCATCTGCATAGAATAGAAAACCCAAATAAAGGTGGTTTAAATACAATAAAGCTAGTTTCTCTCTAGAGGTATGCAGTCCATAGCTGGCATGTGGGTTCCATGACTGTTGGGAACCCAGACTTCTACCTTTCTGCTTTGCCATCCTTAGCAGGTGAGGTACATCACCTGCTTTGGGTTCAGGATGGCTGCTGACACACCAGCCATCACATCCAGGTGTTAGGCAAAAGGATGCAGAAAAAAGGTCGACAAGGTGTGTCTTGAAGCAGGGTAGCTTTTTAAAGTAGCCATTCCAGAAGCTACACCTGACAACTTCTGCTTCACTGAGCATACCTAGCTGAAAGGGAGGCTGAGAAATACAGACTTGGCTTCCTGGAATAAACTGAGATTCTCTTGGAAGGGTTGCCAGAGACAATGAACATGGAGGTGGGGCAGCCTATCCTCTTTTCCACATATGTTGAGGCAGTGAAGCCTCATGGTTAAGCATGGAGCCTCTAATGCCAGATTACTTGAGTTAGCATCTGGGCTCTATCACCTACTAACTGTGTGATCAATGACAAGACACCTAACATTTCTAAGACACAGTTTCGTCATCTGTGAAATAAAGTAATCAAGACTCCTGCAAAGGCTTGTGAGAGTCTGATAATGATGTAGATGCAGAGTGCTTAGCACAGTGTTTGGCACCCAGAAAGCAGTTCAAAGTGACAGCTATTACTAGGATTCTGATTTAAAGGGCTTGGGAAGCAAAGTTTCAATAACATTTATAACATATGATAAAAATTAAATCCCAAACAAACATGTCATCCAAAAAGTATGATGGAAGGGTTCCCAAATCTGGATTGGTGACTCCTTTTAAGTGCAGTTTCCATAGGACTAAATGATTTGAGGTTCCTTGCATTCCTGTGTGGGGGGTGTGAACAGTTTGAGAGACTTTCTATGAACTTCGGGGACATGGGTCTTTCCTGACCCAATTGCTGCCAGCCTGGTGAAGATGGAAGGAAAGATGCTGCCCTGACCACACTCAAGCGGGCCAGGCCACCACAGAAGCTCTGCGGCTGGATGTTCTGCTCTCAGACTTGCCCTGTACCCACTCCAGGAGTAAGCCTCTGCTGGTTCCATTTTTTTCTGAGCTTCAGACCATTCTGCTTAGATCATCAGCCTCCTTTACCTCTCTGGAAAGCTCTTTGTATCCACGTTTTGGTGGTCCTGGTTTCTCCTGGGTTCAGCGACCCACCCATTTTAGTCTGCACTTCCCAAAGTGTGTCCTAAGGAACATTAATCTCAAACACGATTCCATTATCAACTATGTGTGGGAAACACTGTATACTCTAGTCTCACTCTGGGAAGTCAAAATGCACATTAGCATATTAAAGGATCTGAGAAGTCCTGCAAAGAAATCCTATTAATCAACCCAATGTTTCCTACTTACCGACTAAGAAAGCTTGGCTTAGAGGTCAGCTTTAGGAGGGTGTGTCCTGAACATCTCAAATTTCCTATAATTCCTAGTCAAATAAGCTTTTCTCTCATATGTAGTTTTCTTGTTCCTGGTTGGAGTGGGTGGGGGCGGGGAACTCCTACTGAGTCCCTCTTTTCAGCCAAGGAGATATCCAAGGTTTAAATCCCATTTGCAGATCTGAGATGATCATTATTTTCTTGAAACCAATAAATGTTGCATCTTTTCTGGGTGTCTCTTATAAACTCTTCTTACTTTTTTATATTCTCTGCTTATTATAAGAAATGAGATCATGGTTATGAAAGCTGCTTTATCAACCATTAAATGCTGTATAAATGTTAATTGTCACTGTTACAATGACTCACTCTGGTGCTCCAATCCCTTTCTCCCTGGGATGCAGCATTTACAGAATTGTAGTTTCATAATATAAAAATAATTGAAACCTACACAAATAGTAATAAGCCATTTATATTACAAAAGGGTCCGTTCTGTTAGTGTAATAAGAAAATGACTGTAAAGTACACCATCAGTTCTCTGTCAAATGCAGGAAGAAAGAAGTGTAGACATCACTCCCCTTGAATCCTGAGGTTACATCCAGACACGCAAACCCAGAAACTTCCACGCCGACATGTCCAGACACTCACAGCTGCCTCCTGCCTGCCCTCAAACCTCCAGGGTCAGATATTCTAGTTACCCGCAGCTCTGCAGTGGAGCTTTCTTCAGATCACTTCAAAATGGAGACAGTAAACACCAGCTGAGGCTTGATTTGCCCAAGCTCCCAAACAATGGACTCTTCCTTGTTTGTTTTGATAAGCTGGAACTTGGCTCTGCCCTTCCTGTAGACCGCAGCAGTTTTCACAGGCACAGCCATACAAATATTGTAGGATTCCACTTATAGGGGGTACCCAGAATAGGCAAGGTCACAGAGGCAGAAAGTAGGGTAGAGGTTACCAGAAGCTGAGTGGAAGGAAGGAGGAGGAGTTATTGTTTAATGGGCATGGAGTTTTTGTTTGGAATGATGAAAATGTACTGGAAATGGATGGGGGTGACAGTTGCACAGCATTGAATCATACACTTAAAAAAAAAGCTAAAGGGTAAATGTTATGTTATATATATTTTGCCGCAATAAACCAGAGCAAACAATGACAACAGTAACATATTTGGTATCAATTCCCCCAAAATGGTGTCATCCCCTGGGGACAGCTCCTAATCTGTGTTGTGTGGCAGCGACATGGTCACGGGAGGGAGGGTGAAGTGGACAGGATCTCCAGTCCTGGGAGAATGCGCCCCATACGGGAAGACCCAGCCAGGAGTGCTGGTCAGGCAGCTGCAAGCATCTCCTAGCACTGAGAGCTCGTGTGGGTTTGGACATCAGCTGGAAGTCTCAGCTCATCTTTCCTAGGTACCTTTCTTACTTCTGAAGACAAACCGAAAAGTTCTTTTCCTTTGACAGAGGCTAGAAAGTGTTAGAAAGCTGTTCTGGTTGAGCAGGTCTGCTTCAGTCTAAGGACTCCGTGAGAGGTGCGTGGGATCACAGACAGCCAACTTCGAGAAAGTAGAAGCACAGTAAAGTCTACTCAGGAAACACAGCCTTTCTGGGGTCTTTCTGTTGGCGAGGGAAGGAGACAGGTTGCTTACTGGAAAGAGTTTAAGACAGCGGCCTCTAGGTGGTGCACAGACCGTAATAAATACCTGAGAAGAGGATGAGATTTCGTCAGTGAATCAAGCTTCATGGCTCAGTTCAGAAGCAGGGGATTTTTATAAGGATGCTACTCCCTGCCCCAGCCGAAGGCAAGCCCTAGATGTGAACCTCCTGGAGTCGATTTAAAGATGGCAGAGCTTTGATCATCTTGATGACAATGGGGGGAAGGCATCACAGCTCCCTGAGGATGCCGCGGAGCCATCAGCTGTGGCCTTTCCCGCGAGGAGAGAGGTGAAGTGCGCCCATGGAAACGTTCAGTGCTGGGAGAAGAAAAGGCCTATTGTTACTCCCGGGAGGGTGTCAGCGGGGCGCTGGCTGAACGCAGTGGTGGAAGGGGTGATCCCTCTGCCGTCAGGAGAGAATGCATTCAGGCCCTCAGCTCTAGGAGTGTGTTTTCCCCCCTCCTCTTTTCAAGCTTGTGTCATCTCAGCAAGCGCCTCAAGTGAGCAGGAGACAGGACAGAGGCCAGCCACTGGGGAGGCAGGGCTGGAGGAGCAGGCAGCTCCTCTCACCCTCCCAGGGCCATTCTCATGCAACACACAATTAACACGCACACATGCAAAGCCCTGTGAGGACAGACTGACACGGCCTGGAGAGTGCGGCAATCCATTGCTGCAGAGAGTGGAGCAGGCGGCGCTCACTCTCAGTGCCCAGGTTAGTTCTGTTGTTCTCCATTATACCACAAGGGCTCAGTCACTTCACCTATGCTGAGCAGGTCTATTCATAATTCTGTGCAAACTGGGAGCACTTAGCTAGTTGGTGACATGCATTTACGGGAGGCCCTCCAAGGGCCCCACACTTGACTCAAGGCAGTGGTGAGGTGCAGAGGAAGCAGAAACTTCTGTCTCAGGCTTCAGGAGGGTACAGTCTGGAGCTACACTACCCATTATGGTAGCCACTGGCCATATGTGGCTATTTAAATTAAAAGTAGCTAAAATAAAAAATTCAACTCTTAAGTTGAACTAGCCATATTTCAAGTGCTCAGTAGCCACATGTGGCCAGTGGCTACCATACTGGACAGCACAAAAACCATTTCCATCCTTGCAGAAAGTTCTGCTGGACAGTATTGTGGCATTTTGGGCATCTATGGGAATGATATAAGGCCACTTACAAAGGTGGAAATTAAGAGCAAATGAATGGGGGGAAATGAAGGCTCAGACGAATTGTGTCTTCCAGCGAGTAAGTGGTCTTCTGATTTCTACTCCAGAGTTTAGAAGCATCCTGAGGATGGTCTTGACCCTAATACATGAAATGTTTGCATTTGGGGTGGGGAGTGGGGTTAAGCACTAGTGTGGTGGTGGTGGGTTAGCTATTGGAATAGATTTTAAGGTAACTAGAAGCACACTCTCTAAGCTGTAGCCCCCCAGATATGTGAGTGATTCATTTCTGGTTTCACTTCATCTATGGTATTCTTCCCCACCTTCTGCCTTCCTCTCTCTGACTGTATTTACTCTCTCTTACGCCCTCTTATTGTATTTACTATGTGTCAGGGGCTGGGCTAAGTGCTTTCACACATCTCATTTAATTCCCACCACCTTCTGTGAATTGGAATTGCTGCCTATCTAAGCAACAGATCCATTTCCTCTCCCCAAATACGACTCCTGCTCTCCCCAGCCCTTGGTTGTCCCAGTAAGAGGATTACACTCCCAGCTCCAAGAGAGGGCTTCACTGATCCAAAAGGAGTCCTTTGTGATCAACAGGCTGAGGAACACAGCTCAAGGCCCATCTGCTTGCCACAACAATTAGTTGAGAAATGAGGTGTGACTTCTTTGGGCCAATAGGAAACAAGAGGAAGTTAGTTAAGTGCTTCTGGGAAAGAAGTTTGCTTTATCTTAAAAGAGAGTTACTAGAGATGTGTCTTTCCACTGACTTCCTAGTGTATGGATATGAGGCCTCGACCTGCTGCATCCATTTCTGTGCTGCTCAATACATAGCAGAGAGAAGAGCCAAAAACTCGCAGAGAAAGGGTGCGGGAGGGCCTGGAAGGGGCTATCGCTGGTGCTCTGGGCTCAGTGATGCCAGCCAGTCAACCCCTTTGTTGTTTCAGCATTTAGCCTTAGGCTTTCTGGGATTGCAGCCCACAAAACACCAAATGATCATCTCCTTCTGCAGATAATGAAACTCGGGCTAAGAGAATTTGATAAGTTGCCCAGAATTACCTAGCTAGGAAAACGCAGAGCCAGGTTAGAAATACAGATATCCTTGACCCCAGACACATGCTCTTTTGTTTATCACACTGTTTCTTCCCTACATGAATCATGCTGGTGTTTCAAAGGACCTAGGGGAGAAACCATGAAGACAAAACTGAAGAAATCATACCTCTAAGGCCCCAAGAATACTCTTTTACCTCGAATATTACCTGAGAATGCTCTGATAGTCTGGTTTTTGTAGGTCATTGCAAACCAGACTTTAAAAATTCATTAGCAGCTACAGTTGATGGTCCTATTTATTTCTTGCTTTTTCCCAGGGCCCTTAGGGAACTCTTTTGGGCTTTTGGCATTTTTTTTTTTTTTTTTTTTTTTTTAAGAGTGGGTGGGAAACTTCTAGACAGAACTGCTGAAATCCATGCCTTTCACCAGGTGAATTAAATTAAATACCTTAGCTCTTTTAAGTGTTCAGCCAGCTGAGCTCCCGGGCAGCCAGGTCTCATCTTTACCCTTTGCTTTTATTTATTGCATATCCAGGGAGCTTGCTGGTAAGCCAGCAGGTGACTCGACTCCCTTCAGTGTTGGGAAGCTGTGGTTGCTGCCTTAGAGACTTTTCAATCTTTCAGAATTCAGTCAACAACCCTGGGGAGGGCTGTGATTCTGTCTTTGTCTCTGTCACTCTTCTGGCGTCTCTCAGGCTCCCTCCCCTAATGGTGCCCTTGACCTTATTTAATGAAGGTCATCCTTCTTGCAAATGTCACTTTAAATATATCAGGCACTGATCAACTGAGAGATTTCCTAGCAGAAAGGCATCATCTTTCCCTGCTCCCCTTAGCAATTGCTCTGGAGGAGATGCCTTGGGGGAGGTGGAAGTTGCCCACACAGGAAAGCCCTTAGGAGTCTATTGGATTAGCATCAGCTGCACTCCTGCTGCTGCACAAAACAGGAGCACTGGCTGAAAAAACACTGCCTTTGAGAACTTTCGTCTTGGCCCTGGTGGAAATGCTAGCAGTGGAACATATCTGTATCTGTACCAGGTTGCAGCAACCTCAGTTCTTGCCTCCTCCTCAGAAGAAAGAATTTGACTGAGGAGCGTAAGACAGCAGGAGAGACCAAGGGGAGTTTTAGAGCAGGAGTGAAAATTTATTAAAAAGCTTTAGTTAGCCCTGTGTGGTGGTGGGCGCCTGTAACCCTAGCTACTCTGGAGGCTGAGGCAGGAGAATCACTCGAACCTGGGAGGTGGAGGTTGCACTGAGCCGAGATTGCGCCACTGCACTCTAGCCTGGGTGACAGAGCGAGACTCCATCTCAAAAAATAAAAAAATAAAAGCTTTAGAGCAGGAAGGAAAGGAAGTAAGGCACACTTGGAAGAGGGCCAGGCGAACGGCTTGAGTGGCCACGTGCCCTGTTTGATCTTTTGACTTGGGGTTTTATTTGTTGGCATACTTCTGGGGTCCTGTGTGTTACTTCTCCCGATTCTTTCCTTGGGGTGGGCTGTCTGCATGCTCAGTGGCCTGCCAGGGCTTGGGAAGGGAACATGTAGCGTGTTGACTGGAGTTGTACGCATGCTCACCTGAGGCATCCTCCCTTACTAGGCTAGCATTCCTAGAGGAAGGTACATACCAGTTAAACTCTGCCATTTTGCCTCTTAATGAGCATGCTGGAGCCCACTCGCCCAACTCCTGAGCTCTTATCAGGAAGCTGCTGCTCACCAGTTTCAAGTGCTTTCTGTTTATTGGGAGCCTGCCTTTCCCTGGCACTGGCTGTGACCAATTACTATTTTAGAGAGTTAACAACCGCCTGACCATCACCTGATGGTCGCCTGACACTCCTGGTATGTGTATCGGGGAGCCCTCTCCTGCTCGGCTCATGCCTGACTAGCTACCTACTGTAACAGAAGGAGCTGTTCACTTTGAGAACTAACAACCTGCAAAACCTGCTGCTTTCAATGCTTAGGCTTCATGGCCGAGTCGTTAGATATTTAAAGCTGCAAAGCTTTCCTCTCATCCCCACTGTCCTCTGTGTTTGCTGTCCTTTTCTGATTATTGAAGAACCATATGGGTTTGACTTTTCCCCATAGAAAAGACCAAGGGTTACTAACCCGTTTCCTAACTAGCAACAGGGCCACTGGGCAGCTCTGAACAGGATGAATTGTACCTAAAGAACTGAAGTAGGTGAGCCCTCAAGCTTTAGCCAACCCAAGTATCGGGCTCCCCTCAACCACAGGATGAAAGGTTAGCTGAGTAGGAGACGTGGTCTGCTGTCCATAGACACCTTCGGGCTTGGGTGCCTTCCAGAGACTTTCGAACCAATACCATTGGACTACTGTTTTTCATTCTCTTAAGTGCCTGCCCTGTCCCCAGGAGAGCTTCCACCCTGCAAACACAATCCCAGAAGCCTCCCCGTCTCCCACTATAAAGCAATTCTTATGTGCATGAGGGAGAGAATGTGCAAGAGGACTCGTGTTGAATCAAAAATGATGGATTCTGGCAAAAAGTCATGCTTTAATGATAATGATAATGAGGGCATCATATTGTGAGCCTGGTTCTAAACCACAGTAACTCTGCACTATTTCCACACTAAGAAGATTTTATTGACTCTTCTGGGTTCGAGATTGGGCCATGTGTTCCTCCAAGAATGAATTAACATGAGGCAACCATAATCCCCGGGGGAGACTTGCGGGGGTGTCCTGCCCATTCCCTTAAGTGCTAGATGACCACTTCAGCTAGCATCTGGCTTTGTGATTCTGTCCATCAGCAGGAACCTCACTGCAACAGCATTTGCTGGAGAATTTGGAACAAGAAGACCTCGTTGGACTTTATCCAAGGGGATTTAGCCACTGCAGATCTAAAGCTCCTCATAAGGCTGTGGCACAGTTCCAGAACCTGGCTCCAAGGAAGAGGTCATACCAGATACCATGTGTGTGTGTGTTTGCATGTATTTTTGTGTTGTATGTGTTTGTGGGAGGTGTGTGTGTGTGTCACATGAGTGTTTGCAGATATGCCTATATAGTATGTGTTTGAGGGGTATGTGTGAAGACAGAAGATGCTCAGTTGCTTACAGTAGACACTCACTGTATGTGTTGAATTGAGGCTGGGGCCTCCCCATCACAGCCTCCATCTGGGACAGAGGCTCAGAGATACTGCCTTCCATTTTTCTCTCACCCCTCCTCAGGAAGTGCCTCAGGCATGTTTGTCTCTGTCAGGGCAGGTCCCCATGCAGATTAGCTAAAGCCAAAGGGTGACATGGACTGCAGCTTTGTCCGCCGAGGCTGCGGCTCTTCCTGGGAGCCTTTCCTCAAATTCCAGATTCCTTGCTCAGCCAGCTGAGTCCATCCATTTCCATCTCAGGCCCTTCCAGTCCTGGTTTCCAGAGCAGTTCCTATTTCCTGCGTCTAGCCTGCTTCATCCCTGGGTCAGGGGGACAGGCTGCCTTTTAAATCTTTTTTTTTTTTTCTTTTTTGAGTCAAAGTCTTACTCTGTCACCCAGGCTGGAGTGCAGTGGCATGATCACTGCTCGCTGAAGCCTTGACCTCCTGGGCTCAAGCAATCCTCCTGCCTCAGCCCCCCAAGTAGCTGGGACTACAGGCTTGAGCCACCATGCCTGGCTATTATTTTTTTCTGTAGAGACAGGGTCTTGTTATGCTGCCCAGGCTGGTCTTGAACTGGCCTCAAGAAATCCTCCTGCTTCATCCTCCCAAAGTTCTGGGATTACAGACATGAGCCACTGCACCTGGCTCAGCTGCTTCTTAACCAACTTTTCCACAGCCACTGAGGGAGCAGTTGCACTCTCCACCACCAATCTCAAGAGGGAGCTAGCCTCTGTCCCTACGCTGAACACCCTCTCGCCCGCCAGCCTCCTCTGTCCTCACTAGCTGCCCTCTGCCTCCACCCACAACTTGTGCTCTTTTGTTTGAACAGAACCATCCAACATCTCCCATACGCCCACTGGTTCCAGCAGGGGCAGTGACTGCTAACAACAAGTCCCATTCCATTGATTCCCTCCCCTAAAGGTGTCTGCAAGGGAGTGCTCTCCTGGACAGACACACACAGGAAGAGATGGCAGGTGGCTTTCCTCACAGTGAGAGCATGCTTGTGAGTTATGGAGATGATGTCAGCTACAATTGCATCAGGCAGGCTCCATGTGGGTCTCCCCTGTGTCTCTGATGCCTGGCAGGGAAGGGACCCTGGAGGGGGACTGCTGCTCAGGTGTCCAGACACCTGGCTGAGGGAGAGAGGGTAGGGACCCACAGATCCTCTAGGACCACGACAGCCCAGCCACCCTGGACAGGATCTGCAGCCGGCTGTCAGGGCATGCTCCTTGGAGCTTGGTTTGGCTTCTCTTTGCTGTTCTTGGAAGCTGCATCTTTGGAAAGCAGAAGCTGGAGTTCCCCCAGCCCTTCAGGTGGCTGGTGTTTGCCTTCTGTCTCTGCCCTACCAGCCACACCTCTCTGGAACACTCTGATGTGCGTTTATGGAATGCCCCAGTCATTAATCTTACAATTTGTTTAATGAAAAGGAAAAAAAAAGTTACCCAATCCCATATCTATGGCATTAGTCACAAAAACCTTGACCTGAAGTGCCCAGACTACACCAGCCCCTCCATCCCATGAGGCAGATGGTGCCCACCTCACCACTCCCTCCAATGGATGGGTCCCTGAGCACTGGCCTGGCAGACTTGAGACTCACTTGGTGCCCTGTTCTCCTGTCCAAGCCGTGGAGAACTCCAGAGGCAAGACTGCCTAGGTTCACTGTCCAGAGCCGATACTCCCTTGCCATGGGCTCTCAGACAAGTCATTAACCTTTCTGCGCCTCAGTTATCTCTAAAGGGCAGGGGGTAATTTTAGTGCCCACCTGATAAAGTCATAATGGGGATTAATAAGTTTCCTGAGTACCTGGAAAATGCCAGCTGTGACTGCTGACAGTAATATTATGGCCGCGCATGGCCCGGTAGAGCTGCGGAGAAAGCCTATGCAAACAACCTCCCAGAGCAGAGATGATACTGCTTGCTCCGAGCCAGTTAACCCAAGGGCGAAATGTGATCCTTTAACAAATGCACAACTTGCTTCCTGCTACAGCAGGCTGTTCCCAAAGACATTCACCCTTTCGCTGTCTCCATCAGGACTGAGCGTGGCATCCCTTTAACAGGGTAGAGTCTCTGGCTTTGAATGGCTGCCACTTATCAAATGCCTCTGCAGTCTGGCTAGGAGTGAGCCAGACAAAGAGCTGGGTGTGTGCAGTGCATAACCAATGCCTGGCCAGCTCTGGGCTCACTTGGCTATGTGTTGCACCTGATGACATCAGGGGTTGCCTTGCTCCCCAAGTGGTGACAACTCGGCTGTCATAGGGACAAATTATGAGGGGATTCCTGTCCCCTCCCGTGAAGGAGAGAATGGAGAAGCCAGGGAGAAGCACTGCTCACTGGCTCTGTTCTTCTCTACAACATGGGATGTGTACTGATCTTCAGCTGAAACCTAGTAGCTGATGGGCCACTGTCTCCCCCATCAACTGAGATAACCTCTCATTTCCTTGTATCTGCAGGACTTTTCTTTGTCTATGAAATTAAAGGCCTTGGGGCGTGGGGGTGCAGAAACATGCAGTGAACCCATCCCAGACTCATAGCACCCAGATCCCTGCAGGTGGAGCTCAGTCTTCTCCGCCTGAATCTGATGCACCTCTGTGCTTGAAGACTGTGGATTTACAGGAATTACCTGACCCTTATGTGTATGCAGCCAGATGGTCATTTAGTAGGAGCCTAGTGGGTTCTAGCAAAAGGCAAACAAAAACTGGCCAGTCTCTGTCTAGACTCTGGTTTTCTGAGAACTGCCCAAAGGAGTGAATACTTGAGTCCACATGAGAACTCAACTGATCTTTACTAGTTGAATTCAGACTGCTCGCTAGGTAGCTTCTCAGCCTCATTCTTCAGGGCCATATGCTGAGATGGGTGCCACCACCCAGGTAGGAGACTCAGGTTGAGCTGTGCCCTGGTCCAAGTACAGAGCAGGCAGGCACTGGGAAGGAACCCAGTGGCCTGGCTGGGAGGCAAAGTGAGAGGCACTGCAGGTTCTTAACCAGGCCCAGGAAAGGAAAGGGCTGTTGAGCAGGCTTTATGGATGAATGGAGACAGCTCCCATGGTTCCCACCCCTCACTAAGAGCCTGGGGGCTTGGCAGGGGAGCCTAGGCCACCCTTGGTCTTCCTCTGAGTCCTTCAGATGCTGTTTGGCCACCTCGGGCACAAGTGTGGCTAAGATGTTTCCCTGCAGGCTTGTTCCTGAGAACAGTCACCTGGGCAGTCAGTCCGAAGGCGGCTGCTGGGAAACCTCAGGCCTGGGACTTGGACCCAGGACTCACATGGTGTGAACCCAGCTCAGAGAAACAAAGCTCATCCTTGGAGCAGGGCCAGCAGAGGCAGCTGAACTTCATGGTCCAGACCAACAAAGCCGTCCTCAGTGGAGCTCATGGGAGAGGAGCCTAGAAGGGACAAAGGCCAGACACTGGCCACTCTTTAAAACATAAGGAGTTTCATCATCTCATACCCTGCTGGTGGGGCCAACGGACAATGAGGACTGAACATCTGTGAGGTGCCACGTCACTTCTCAAAGACAGATCACAGAGCCTGTGCTGTTAATCTGGGCTCTGTCAGCTGATGCAGCTGACAAGGCTGGCCACTCACCAGTTTCTAAGGCTGGGGAACATCTGTTGCCATTGTTTGCCTTGTCTCTTCTTGACTTGCTGCAGAAAAGGCTTGTAATAGTTATTTGCAAAAAACAGGTGGAGTGCTTTGAAGAAAAGCCCTATATAAACAGAAATAACACAGACAGGTTGCTCTGCTGCGAGGCTGATCTGACTCCACCCTGGCCCAGCTCTGTCATGTGAGCAAGGCTGCTGCCTTCCCCAGAAAAGGGCCATTAGAGGCCTTGGGGAGGAGAATACTGAACATAGCACTGGGGCGAGAAGACCTTAAATCAAGCCCTAACCCAACCCTTACTGACTGTGTGACCTTGGCTAAGTCACTCAACTTTTCTTCCTCAGCCTGATTCTGTCATCTGGGAAATGTGGGTAAGCAGAACTCTTCTGGTGTTGTGTGAAGATTAACTAGACAGTGCTTATGAAATGAACTGGTTCACATTAGTTAGAAAAGTCATAGAAAGTTCTGGCTTGAGGTATGGCTTTATTCAGGTTCTAAGAATGCCAGCAGGTTTTGCCCCTTGGTCATTCTTTCCCTGGATTGGCCCTGTTCCTGACTCCATCTGGAAACTCTGGCAGCCTCAGCCTCACACCACCACAACACTTAGCCCAGCAGACCAAAGCAGGTGCCCGTTACTTAGTGTTCTGGCAAAGTCCTGAGATTCACTCTGCCTGGACCAGGTTAAGTCATGTGACCCCCAAACCAGAACCAACCAATATGTCTGGGACAATGAATGCTCAGATCGACCTCACTCACTCGCTCATCAAGTGTTTATTGAGCATCTACTATGTACCAGCTACTATTGTGCATTCTGGGGGCATAATATTGACAAGGCAGTAAGCCCTGTTGGGGCTTACTTACCAGTAGGAGACAGAAAACAAACAAGTACATCAAACAGAATGATACAAAATTAGGAAATAACAGATATTAAAAAAAAATCCACCTATAGCAGATTAAGAGGGTAGAGATTGATGTGGGGTATGGCGTAGAGTGCTGTTTAAATAAGATGGCTCTCTTAGGAGGTGACATTTGAGACCTGAATGCAATGAGAATAGAAGCTGCGAGAAGATCCGGGCACAGAATATTCTAGGCAGAGGGGGCCAGTGCAGAGGCTCTGAAGCAGAATAAGCCAGGCTGGTGAAGGAGAGCCACAGTGGCCGGTATGGACAGACGAAAGTGGACTGACAGAGAGCAAGGGGAGGAGAGGTGGGGAAGTGGCAGACGCCATGGGAGGCAGGGCCCTGCCGGCGTGGGGAGGAGACAGAGCTTCATTCCGACCATGGTGGAGTCTGCAGGCTTTTCGGAAGGGAAGAGGCATGACATGAGTTGTGCTTGGAAAAGCCCCCTTGCTGCTGTGTGGAGAGGGGTGGGGGAAACAGGGGCCAGACAATAGTGGCTGGAACGGGGGTGGTGACAGAGCTGGTGAGAAGTGGCTGGACTCAGGACACGTTGCAGGTCATGAGTTCCATCCCTGGAACCAGAACCTCGTGACCGTCCCGAATGGAAATCGGGAGCTATTGCCAGAAGTAATGGGGGTAGATGCTGGTGGATAAAAAGCAAGAGTTTTCCATGACTTTCAACATTTGTAGTTTCATCAATGTTTCCATGTGGTGCTATAGTTTCACCATCATTAGCGTTTCCTTGGATGGAAACTGTATCTCCAATTTCTTTTTCTTCCTCCAAGGCCTAGAATCATTTCGAGGGATTTTAGAGGCGATGTGGTCCAACTCCAACCTCCTTACAGAGCAGAATCCTAAAGCTTAGGAAAATTTTGGAATTGTACAAAATCCCCCAGCTAATTAGAGCTGGAAATGGCATGCAGCACTCCTGATTCCTAGTGCTGGCTCCGTTCATGGAACAAAGGCTTAATTTGGGATGCTGCCAAGAACCAGTGGGGGTGATGGGAGAGGGTCTTACCCTTCTGCATTCTCCATCAGCATCTCCCCAAAAACCAGTGTGCTCAATAAGCAGAGACCCCACTCTCTCTGACCACTACACTGCCCCCAAATCCCTCGATACATAAGTCCTGGAGCTGCCCCCATGTACAGTCAACAGCTTTTCTTCAGCAATGCTAATGAGAGTCAAGCATCCAGGCCGTAAAAGGCAGGCTCACATATGGGAAACACCAGGGTAGTGCCTTATTTTTATTATTTTTGTTTTTTTAGAGGAAACTTTATTTGAAGTACAGTCTTTTTATTCCTGCTGGGAGAGCTGCCAGTGGACAGTTCATTGCTCCTCAGCCACAGGGGCAAGTGTCTGCCTTTGAGGCAGTTCTGCAGTCTATAAAGCAAGATGGATGGGCAGCTTTGCAGGAGCAGAAAGGGCCAGCATGGAGCAGCCTGGGAGGGGACTGCCTAAACTCTCCTGCAGACACTCAGTGTGTCCTGGCCGGTCTCTTGTGGTAGAGGGGCCTGGGGACAGCTTTTGCCCTTGGGCCCAGCACAGTGTCTGACACTCCGGAGGAATCAATATGCTGGGTGAAGAAAGGGCCAGAGTGGTTGGATCCCCGTGACATGCATACTTGCTGGGCCATAGCACATGTCCTCTGGGCCATCTTCTGGATGACAGGGGTGCCTGGTATCACGAGAGGGACATGGCTTGAGCAATCTGGAGTTCTTATTAAGAGCATTACAGTGGAATGCACTCTCCCTCCATCTGTGTGTATGTGGTTTTAATTTTCTACTAAGAAAAATAATCCAGATTCTCTTTAATCAGTAATCACCGTGGTCAGAAGAAGCTGTCACAGGCCAGTGGGAGTGGTTAGTGGGTTTAATCATGAAAATGGCCGGCTGTCATCTCTGAGGAGGACACGAAATGATGCCTTGGATGGCTTTCTTTCCTTGCTCATCCTGGTTTCAGTAGAGGGCCAGCTGGCTGTGCAGGGCTGCCATCTCTCAGTGTCTGTGCACTGCTGAGGGGACAGCCAGGGAGGTGTAAATACTCACTAATAAGCTCTATGCAAGTGCAGAGGATCTCGACAGAAGCTCTTCTGAGATGGTGAAGGCAAGAAGAGCGGTATGTCTGGCGTCAGGCAGAGAAGTAGAGAGAGGGAGCCCCGACCGCAGGACACATGTGCCGTGCCTCTCTGGACTGAACAGACATTCTTTCTCTCGGGCCAGCTGAGGCGTGACAGCAAACAGACAGAGGCAGTGATGGCCCTGCAGCCTGTGGAGCATGGGGGAGAGGAGCCAGGGAGAGGCTGCTGGCGGTTGATGTTGGGGGATGGCCAGTGAGGGATGCTGGGGTCCTGATTGATGACTGCCTAGTGCTGGCTTTGGCGAAGACGTGAAGGGGCTGCCCACATGAATGCCCACTACTGATACTCTTGCTACTGACCTTCGACAGGGGTTTGGGGTTGCCCCTGGGGGGCCAAGTAGGCTGTGGACTTCAAGGGAACACTTTCTGTGGCCGCTGGCCATGGGGAAATTTCCCTTGCCAACAAGGAGGAACATGTGTGGGCAAGTGGCTGAGAGAGCTCAGGAGGCTTTAGCTAATGTGTCCTCTGCAGGGGGCCAGCTGGGAGGGGCCAGTCCTGCATGGAGGTTTCCTCCGTCCTCTGCTACTTCAAGCTCAGCCAGCTGCCCAGTGCCTCTGCCCAGCCAGTGACAACCTGGCTCCTGGGCCTCCCCCGGCCTCTCACTCCTCACCCCAGCATTGTGTGGAGCCTCTACAGCCAGGTGGAAAAGAAGTCCAGGTGAAGGGCTGGCTCACATCTTGTCTTTCCTTCCCTCTGTTCTCCGTACCGAGCAAGGGCTCTGTTTGAAGAAAGATGCCTCCCACTCCTCGGCCCACGTGTCCTCCAAGAGGCTGCCCACCTTCCTTCTCACATGCAACCTGCACACATCTGCGGGGGACAGATGGATTTTTCTAACCATGCTCTACTCAGAGGTTTCTCTCCTCAGAATTTCAGCATCCAGAATGTGTGTGTGTATGTGTTTTTGTGTTGATGAATTTCTGCCCACCTAAAAAGCAAATCACCTCTAATATCTGTGCTTACATCACTGTGAGACCTGCAGGTGCCACAGTGAGGCCTCACCTTAAAAGGCATTAAATTCACTGCAAGGCTTTGTTTAGAGAGCAAATCTGCAATGTCTAGGGGTAACAGCACCCCAGAGCCACAGCACAAAGGGCTCTCTCTTGAAGGGGAGCAGTTGCTATCATTCTCATTCCACGCGTGGAACACATGCGCACCACAGAAACGCCAGTTGTCTTTCTCTGGTAACCACTCACATCAGAGATACCGCCTTGGCCCTCCCTTGTCAGATCAGTTTAATTACGGGCACGGATGCCCACTGGGGGGTAGGGAGCAAACTGGGATCCTTGGATTTTAATAAAGTCCAAACTGCTTTGAAATCCAGATACAGCCAACCTTCAATTATCCACACTGAGGAAAGGGAGCATGGATAATCCTGAACAGCAGATGATTAAAAAATCATTTCTTTTGGCTTTTGGGGAGGTACCACATGCTATTTGCAACAGAGCAGCAAAATTTCCTCTCTAGTTGTGTTTTGCTCAGATTAATATTGCAATGAGCTTGCATTTCTCCTCATGCACCAGCTGCCAGCAGAGGGGTTCGGACAGAGGTGGTGGGGAGGGAGAGGGATGGCCTAGGGTACTGACGAGAAGCCAAAGGCTTGAAAGAGAGAAGGGGAAGAAAAGAAACAAATTAAAAACTCCACATGGAGGGACCGGATATTAGAGGGTAAATCCTCCTGGGGCATTGCCTTACTCTTATCTAACTTTCAAGCATACACTTTCTGCCTGTGTGCATGAATCATCTCTTTAGATGCCTGGTTGACTCTCTATGGTGTGTGACTAGTGCTCGCCTGCCTCCTTGCCTGAGCTTATGCTGTACCACCTGCCTGAAATGCTCCTTTCCTCTCCTGTCCCATCCAAATTTCATCTATATTTCAAGATCCAGCACGCTTCCCGTCTTCTCCACAAAGCCTTTTCCAATCACACCCATATGAGGATCTTCTTCCTCTCTTCCATGCCCCTTCTGAATGCCCCTAGCACAGTATTCTCTGTGGCAACCTATCTGGAGCATAGGCTCCATGAGGTGGGGACAGGTGCTGCGCCAGGCCTCTCAGTGTTCCCTCTGGCACCTGCACAGTGTTTGGGACATGCCCGATAGTTGTCCCCTACTGGAAGACTGGTGGACTAAATATTGCAGGAAGGCACGAAGACACTAAACCAGTGGTTCTCAAGCTTGAGTGGCCTAAGACTTCCCTGGGGGACTTGGTAAAAGAGTTTCCTGGAATCAGCCCCCAGAGATGCTGCTTCAGCAGGTTGGGTGGAGCTCAGAGTTGGGCATTTTCAACAAGTCAGTGCTTAGGTGACTGACCGCTGTGGAGTCAGTTGTAAATGCACATATCACCAACACTCACGCACCAAGGAACTTTCATCTTTGTGTTCCAGTTACAAAGGTGAAGCCAAAAGGTTAAAAACAGAGACACAGCAAAACACACTGGGGTTATTAGTGTTGTCTCTCATAATTCCTAATGCTGATTTCAGCATTTTCTTAAAAAGGAAAAAAAAAAGTGGAAGCTAAAAGTACAGAGGTTTGCAACAGATTCTCCATATTTCTTTGATCCAAACCTGCACCTTCTCCAATTTTTAGCATCTCTTGTATCAGAGTACAGCTTGCAATCAGTGGTATGCTACAACTAGCTTGGTCCTAGCTCCACTCTTTGCCATCACACTTCAGTGAATTATGTGCACTGCTGGCGCTACACATGTTGAGTTTCACTGCCATTTAAGTGTCTTCAAAAGGATTATGTGACAATTTGGCATTGAAATGAAAAATTACTGCATATACAGAAGAGCATGAAAACAGAGCAGCAAGGCATAAATTTGATATTAGTGAAACCATTTGTTGGAGGAATAATCACACTTCCATATTTTCTTGCAAAGAAGCAACCAATACGATCAATTGCTTTATAGCTTTGCTGCTCAAACTGTAGTGCTGGGGCCGGCAGCATTGGCCTCAGCTGGGAGCTTGTGAGAACTGCCGGATCTCAGGCTCTAGCCCAGACCTGTTGTATATCTACTGTTTAACAAGATCCCCAGGTGATTTGTATGAACAGGGAAGTTTGAGAAGCATAGCTTTATAGGACTTATGAAGGGAAGATATCCACAAGTAGATAAAGCTGAGTTAGGTTTGTTACCAAGATATGCACAAAAGGATCATCTATCACACACTAGGCAAAAAAGCTTGTAAAAAGAGATGTCAGCGGCTGAGAAGAAAATACGGGAGACCATAAGAGAGTGTATCGCCAGTTCACATGAAAGCCCAGAGGATGTTAATTGTGTGGTTTGGAAAAAATGTGTGGCATTGATGACTGCAAAGTGATTCTGAAGAGTGAGAATGTGAAGTTTTGTGGAACACCTTAAGCAATTCATTTCACTTGTGTTTTCCTTTTTAGATACGTTGAGTGCTACACGGTAACAAGAGATGTTTAAATAAATATGAAAGAGCTCTTTCAATATGGAAAACATTGTATCAGGAAAGAAAGCATTGTGTCATAGTTTAATTTGCAACTATTTTTTCCTTAACCATATAGAAAATGAACATATAATAAAAGGCATCTCAGATTTAATGAAATATATATGAAGTTGCCCATACTTTGCTATAATTGCCTTTTGCCTTTTCTCTTAGAGTTGAAATTTCATTAACCATTGTCTTCACTCTGGTGATTACTAACATCAAGATATTTTACTTAAAAAATAAAATTTTGAGTTTGTTGCTTTTGCTTTTTTTTTTTCCTTTCCTTGAGATGGAGTCTCGCTTTATCACCCAGGCTGGAGTGCAGTGGAGTGATCTCGGCTCACTGCAACCTCCACCTGCTGGGTTCAAGCAATTCTTCTGCCTCAGCCTCCTGAGTAGCTGGAATTACAGGCACATGCCACGACGCCCAGCTAATTTTTGTATTTTTAATAGAGATGGGGTTCACCATGTTGGCCAGGCTGGTCTCGAACTCCTGACCTCAAGTGATCCACCAGCCTCGGCCTCCCAAAGTGCTGGGATTACAGGTGTGAGCCACCACGCCCGGCATTGCTTTTGCTTTTAAACTTTATGTTTTTAAGGGCTACATACTCAATGCCATTAATCTACTAAGAAAAGAACTGTTTGTCTGCTCTAGCCACCGTACTTTAGAATTTAGAAAATTAAATAAGCAGGGAAAAAATGTCAGGCAAGAGGTGGAAATGACACAGCAAGACTGCCGTCCAGACGGACTTTAACAGCGATATATCCTCTTTTGCTATTTCAAACAATGGCAATCACATTTTAAAAAACCAAATAGCTGCTTTCACAATGAGCTCAACCTGAGCTCATTTAATCCTGAGAAACCTGTGTAACAGGTAGTACTATCTTCTTTTTCACAAATAAAGAGAGCGAGGTCAGCGAAATGAAATAACTCACCCAAGAAGAGGAGGATTGTCAGTGGTGGGCCCAGAATTCAAAGGAGGCATCCCCCAGCCCCCTAAGCCAGCGTCTCTGCAGTGGCAGCTCCTCCATACGCACTGGAGCTTGAAGCCTGGATTGGCCCTCCGGCGACAGATTATTTGAAAATCATTCCTCAGTTTTAGTGAATAATCCATACATTGTCTTTGTGGACTTGAAGGTCTTCAGTGGGCTGCCTCCTGATGCTGCCTTTTGCTGGGTAATACCTTAGGATGTGAGAGCCGCTTGCTTTTAAATACGGAACCAGCTGCTACGTGCTGTTGACTGCGGCAAAGCTGGCAGGACCTCAGATTTCCTTATGCACAAAATGTCCCCTTTTTTTTGCAGAGTTTCTTGGAGCGTCCTTCTAAGGTTGAGCTCAGCTCACTTCACTAGGTTGTCATTTAAGAGCATATTGTGGGACGGACCTCATGCCTGACCCTGGGGTGCTATCTCACTGCCAACCTTTGACCCCGCTTTATGGCCTCACTGAGAACCTTCTCCCCCAAGATTCTCACTCCTTTAAATAACTCAGAATGCTAGTCTGAAAAGTTATCCCTCTTCCTTCTCAGTAGCTACATTAGTGGTTTTCCATCTTTGCCAACATTGGAATCACCTGGGGAGCATTACAAAAATCTCCAGGCTCAGACCACACCTCCTGTCAATTAAATCAGAAGCTGTGGACATGGGATCCAGGAACAGTATTTTTGAAACTGTGCAGGTGATTTCAGTATGCAACCAGTTTGTGAGACAGTAAATCAGGTTACTTCCTTTAGTTGCCCACGAGCTTTACTTTTACAAACCTTTCCAATTAAGTTTTTCACTTTAAGTTAAAAGCCCTTCAGTATTAGGCCAGGTGGGGTGGCTCATGCCTGTAGTCCCAGCACTTTGGGAGGTTGAGTGGGCAGATCACCTGAGGTCAGGAGTTCAAGACCAGTGACCAGCCTGACCAACATGGCGCCCCCATCTCTACCAAAATTACAAAAATTAGCCCTGCATGGTGGTGCCTGCCTGTAATCCCAGCTACTCTGGAGGCTGAGGCAGGAGAATCACTTGAACCCAGGAGGTGGAGGTTGCAGTGAACCGAGATGGCACCACTGCACTCCAGCCTGGGCAACAGAGCGAGACTATGCCTGGAAAAAAAAAAAAAAAGCACTTCAATATTCTTCCCTCACCTGCATAACCACTTTTCGAAAACACCTTTTGTTTTTATTACAAAAAGAACACACATTTATTGTGCAACCTTTAGTTTTGCAAATACAGCTAAGCAAAGAGAAGGAATTACAAATCACCAGTGATCTTACTATGAGGCAATAATTCCTGCTAATGTGTTCATATGGATTTCTCCAGCATCTTTTCCTTGTTTCTATCATGTGCATGTGTATTTTATTGTACATATGGTTTTGTAGCCTCCTTTTCTCATCTGAACGCCTTTTTGATTGAACTTCTCAACCTCCTGTCTTTTCCTCCTCTGACCTGACCTCTGTAACTTTAATAAGTCAGTTTTTCTTGGGCCTTTCAACTTGACCTTCTGCTGTGAATTCTGAAGCCTCCTTTTAACCTAGTGGCCAATTCAGTTCAGAAGCACTAAACCTGTTCCTTCTGGAGTCACTGTCTTTCCAAATGGCTCTACCATCTGGCTGCCCAACTGCTGAAGTCAAATGTGTCTGAGGTCATCCTAGATTCCTTGGACACATTACACTGCATCTCTAACCAACTATCAAAGCATGTCTATTGTGCCTCTTAAATATTTTTTGAATCCTTATTCATCTCTCCATCCACATTTGCAACTTCCATCCAGGGCCCCATTACATTTCGCCTCCATTGTCACAGCCTCCTAACTAGCCTCTTTATCCCCAGCCTTGCTTCCCTCTAGACCACTCCCCCACAACATCTGGGTGATATCACAAAGTTATTACCTTTGAGAGAAAGTCTGCACTCCTTCCTAAGGCTTTCAAAGCCGATATGAGCCAGCATCTGCTTAAATAATGCCCACTGTATCCTTCTCCCGTGACTCCACCACACACCTGGTCCATGATGCTTCAGAAACATTGACTGCTTCCCTCTTCGTTCTACCTAAAACACGCTTCTCGTTTCTTCTGCTGAATGCCTGCTCATTTTGCAGGTCTCAGATGGATCCTCGCTTTCCTGGAGAAGTCTTTCCCGACTCCCCAAAGCTGGATCAGATGCCTCTCTTTGTGCTCCCCTAATATCCTGTATCTGCCCTATTGCAGCACACATCACATTGAATTGCAATGGCCTCTTTGCTTGGCTGTGTCTTCTCCAAACTGGAACACCAGGGCCACATCTGTTTTGCTCGACATAATGTCTCCAGCATCTAGCAACACTAATGAAAACATTTGTTGAATGAATGGTGAATGATTGAAGCCCCTCATACCACAATATGCAGTCTTGCGGCACAGACAGGGATCTTTTCTGTATTGTGCTCTCAATTGCAACACAGAACATCAACAGGTACTGGGCAGTGTTTTCTCTATAGAGCAAAGGGGCCCAGTGATAAGGGGATGACTTCCTCCTGCCCTATAGACCAGTCTCCCAAACTTTCTCGGCTACATAGCCTTTCCTAGTTCTTTTTTTCCCTCTTCCTGGCTTCCTCCTGCTTTGCAACCTTCAAGTCAAATTAGCCAAGTTGAATTTTATATGAGCTTAGTTTTATTTTTCACAGTGGAAGCTCCTCATCTCTTCATCAATAATAGACATCACTGTAACCCAGAGCTCTATGGCTTTTCCAATAGAATCATGTTAATAAATATCTGGTGTTAGCTTGCGGTTGATAGCAACATTTCCAACTCTTTAGTGTTGGCCAAAAAAAAAAAAAAAAGAAAAAAGAAAAAGAAAGGAATTGGCAAAAGCAGAGAAAAGCAGGCATGGTGTCTAGCCTTTCTCTCAAAATGTGAATCCTTAGTGCCCCTGAACTAGCTGGATGCCATTCTGGGGATAGATCAGGTTTTACAGAAGCTTATGTATTTATAATTTAGGGGTTTTCTTCAAGAAAACGTATAAAACTATAGATATATGACTTGCACGTCTTGAAAGTTGCTTGTGCAAGCACAGTGGGGGCCCTTGAAAACCATCCTTCATTCAATAAATTTGCTTTCCATCTCTATCATAATTTTTATAACTGGAGAAACTGAATCACAGAGTAATGGAGCCGAGCATGAGTCAGCTTGAGAAGTGCTGGCTGCCCAGCCCTCCCTGCTGCAGGACCTGCAGTTCATTGTGAAGCTAGATGGACTCGAAACACTCAAAATCCCCAGCTCCTGGTTTCATTCACAGGCCAAGCCAGAAGGGTAAAAACAGAAAGGTAAAAAATAAATATTTTTCAATGAACTCAGCCTCTGTGTGGGCAATAAGCTGCTTGGTTTTGTAGGAAGAACCCTGGGCTGGGAGTTGAGAGGGGCAGTTGTTGTTCATTCTATTAAGCACTTATGAAAATAGACCTGCTGATGCTGATTTTGAAACAGATTAATATTGAGCCAGATAACAAGTTTCTACTCCACATTAATAGGAAAAAAAAAGGTGGATTCTGAGCTCAGTGGAGCTAAGAATTTAGAGAGGTAACCAGTTTTGTAAGAACAGGGAAGAAAAAGCCACTGCACTGCTTAATCACTGTGATCACCACAGCCCTTTGGGAGCAGAAGGTCACTTCTCAGAACCCCTCCCAATCACTGTGACCACCACAGCCCTTCGGGAGCAGAAGGCCACTTCTCAGAACCCCACTTCTCAGAACCCCCTCCCAGCCTCGAAGTCAAATCTGATGCCATCCCAAGGTCTCATACCTGGATTGCCTCTTCATGCCTTACCTTTTTGAAGGCATCTTTGAGACATCTTGATCAGTCTGTGCCTGTTTGTGACTTCAGTTTTGCCTCTAGACTCTCTTTCATGGATCAGCCTTGCCCAGCCCGGGCCCCTGAGTCCATTCTGCAAGATCCCACTTGTCCAGGATAGAGGTTGAGATCTTCATTTAAGGAAAGTCCTACCGATGATAAGACTCCAGTTTCTAACCTTGTCATCAAGGTTGTCATCCTGCAAGCAGGAATGATAATGTGTGGGGGTGGGGGATTATCACATGATTTAAAACTCTGGTCCCAGCTACGTGCCTTGGAGGCCATTCTTGCTCCCATTTCCTAACTTACAAAACTAGGGGCTTCATTGACTAATGAGTGGTATATACACACCATGGAATACTACTTAGCCATTAAAAGGAATGAAGTAATGTCTTTTGCAGCAACTTGGAAGGAGCTGGAGGCCATTCTTCTTTTTTTTTTTTTTTGAGATGGAGTCTTGCTCTGTCGCCCAGGCTGGAGTGCAGTGGCGCAATCTCAGCTCACTGCAAGCTCCGCCTCCTGGGTTCACGCCATTCTCCTGCCTCAGCCTCCTGAGTAGCTAGGACTACAGGTGCCCACCACCACGCCTGGCGAATTTTTTGTATTTTTAGTAGAGACGGGTTTTCACCATGTTAGCCAGGATGGTCTCGATCTCCTAACCTCATTATCCGCCTGCCTCGGCCTCCCAAAGTGCTGGGATTACAGGCGTGAGCCACCGCGCCCGGCCTGGAGGCCATTATTCTAAGTGAAGTAACACCAGCGTGGAAAACCAAAAACCATATGTTCTCACTGAGAAGTGGGAGCTAAGCTCTGAATATACAAAGGCATGAGTCATAGAGTGGACTTTAGAGACTCAGAAGGGGAAGAATGAAAGGGGGGCCAGGGATAAAAAACGACACCTTAGGTACAATATATAAATACACTACTTGGGTGATGGGTGCACTAAAATCTCAGAATTCACCACTGTGTAATTCATCCATGTAACAAAAACCCACGTGCATCCCAAAAGCTATCAAAATAAAAATTAAAAAAATAAATAAAATAAATAAAACTAGGGGCTGGACCTCACCATCTTGAATGCCTTTTGCAGCTCCACACTTTGCAGATGCTAAGTAAAGTTTTCATAAAAACCAAGGAAGTTTGCCCACTTGTCAGGGATGCCTTTTTGTTTTGTTTTGTTACTGATGTCATAGATAAGCAGGCCCCGTCCACATGGGGCATGTCTCTATGCCTGCACTTTTCATTTTAGAAGATGAACGTTGAGACTTGTCAAATTTTGATGAAGAGAGGGCATACTGTCGTGAGCTGGATGTGAGCCCTGGGGCCAGCCTGCACTGGCTGTTTACATTTGGGCAAGGCTGTGACAAACAGAAAGGTGCTTGGCTATGAGTCACCAGGGAGCTGCCAGAGCTCCTTGGGGAGCTTGGATCTTGTCACACTGCCTTCTCTGAGGGGCTGGGGAGAGAAGCGGAAGCCAGTGATGGGATTCAGAGCCGGAACCAGAGATAGCAGGTCAGGGCGGTAGGTTTGGTACTGAGGGGAGAAGTTTCATTTGGGACAAATTCACTGAGGCCTTGGGCAGAGTGATAGTGCATTTTTATAGGGCATCAACCCCTCACCTATGATGGGAGGGCAGAGGTTGGCATGCAATGGCACTTGTACAAGGGTAGATTCCCTCCTTTCTGGATGACTGTGAGGTGTACCTAGACTGTGGGTTATGGGAGATCCTGCCAGCCCTGGAGTGCCTGGGGCCACTGGGGCAGGGCCACAATGGTTTCCCTGTGGGCGCCCTGGGCTTGGTGACCTCCAGAGTCAATGTTAGTCAGGCCATTGTTGGGCCAGTTGTGTTTGTTAAAGCTCTTTAAAACAACGTGTACAATCACAGGCCTGTCCCACAACTGGATTCATGACTCTGAAAGGGTGTCTTGTCCAGGCAGAACCCCCTAGAAGGCTGGGGGCAGGGACGGGGCCACCCCTTGCTTTCTCCAGTCTGGCTGCCAGCCCCGCGACCGCAGCTGGCACTGGCTGTGAGGCTGGGCCTGCGAGAGGCTCTGAGCACCGGAACAACACAGTCCTTGAAGCCCATCAAGACTCACGTTGGCTGTGGGGGTGGAGGACAAATGGGGAATTATCCTGAGGCTTCCCTGCCCTCTGCTTTGCCGAGGGTTCGTAGTGGACTTGCTGGGAGGCACAAGGGCAGGGGCTAGGAGAGTCCAGCTGTTACAAACCCAGGAGCTCCTCTGTCTAGAAACCCCTTTCTAACCAGGCCAGCACAACCAGCTGCAGACGATAGTGGCAAAGCAGCCAGCATCCCTGCTTCGGCACTCCTCACCGTGCAAGGGAGGGAGGAGCTGTGCTGGGGCAGGCCCTGCTCTCCACACCTGGGCAGGGCTGGGGATATTAATATGAGTTATCTGAGTGTTTTCATGCCAAATGCTGTGCTCAGCACTGTGCTTATCTTACAAAAATTAACCCACGAGATAGACGCAGCCAGTATAGCAAGTTGGTATCCAGGGTCACATGGCCAGTAAGTGCCGGGCCAGGATGTGATCCCAGCTCTGTCCAACTCTCATGGGAGCTCTTCATCACGACAGGACTTGCAGGACTCAGAAGATGGACGTACTGTGTAACTGTGAGCCCACTGCTTCACCTCTCTGAGCTGCAGGTACCTTACATGAGAAGAGGGGCTAATATGACCCCCTTCTGGGGCTGGGGTGGGGATTAGCTAAGATGAAGTATGAAGAGTGCCTGGCTCTGCTCGGCACACTGTAGGAGTTAACTTGACTCTTTGTCCTTCTTCAGACCTGGAGTGCTCTCATCGAGGCCCAAGCCAGGCATGAGGGGGGTTGGAGTCATTTCCTGCTTCCCTTTCTGCCTCAGAGCATGTGACACTGTGTGTGCTTGGGTACCCATCATGTCTGTGAGGCTGGGCAGTGACCTTGACACAACCACTGCACCCCCAGCTACTCCCTTCCCTGACAAGTGGCTTCATCTTGAGCTGGGCTCCTGCTGGGTTGGGAGAGCACCCCTGACACCCAGGACCTACAGAGTGGGGCCTTCCCCTGCCTGGGATGCCTACCCTTCCCCTGGACCTGCTGCCCCTGAGGCCCAAATCCCAGCTCTTTACTGCCTCTTATTCTCCTCTCTCCACTGTGGCCCCCATTTCCTGGGAACTCTGACGGATGGTATGGTAGGCCGAATAATGATCCCCCAAACATATCCCATCCTAATCCTTGGAACCCGTGAATGTTACCTTATATGGCGAAAAAGAACTTGGCAGATGCGATGGACTTGAGCATCTAGAGATGGGAAGATTATGCCATCCTAAGTGCCCTTACAGGAAGGAGTCAGAGGGAGATTCCCCAACCAGAGAGAAGAGGCGAAGGGGATGTGAAGATGGAGACAGAGACTGGAGTTTTGTGGCCAGAAGCCAAGGATGCACCAGACGCTGGAAGAGGCAAAGAAGGATTGTCTGCTAGAGCCTCTGGAGAGAGTGTGGGGCTGTCAATGCCTTGACTGCAGCCCAGTGATACTGATTTTCAACTTCCAACCTCCAGAACGATGAGAGACTACATTTCTGGGGCTGGGACTGTTTGTCTTTTAGCTTTAAAAAAATTGTGTAAAAATACATATCATGTAAAATTTACCATTCTCACCCTTTTAAAATATACAGTTTCGTGGCATTGGTGCATTTACGTTGTTGTGCACCCATCAACACTATCCATCTCCAGACTTTTTTCATTATCCCAAACTTAAACTCTGTATTCATGAAAATAAATCATCCGTCCTCCCCTCCTCACTGGACCCTGGTAACCACTATTCTACTTTCCATCTCTACGGACTTGACTCCTCTAGGTATCTCATATACATGGAATCATATAGTATTTGTTCTTCTGTGTCTGGCTTATTTCATTTAGCATCATGTCTTCAAGGGTCATCCATGTCATAGCATGTGTCAGAGTTTTCTTCCTTTTTAAGGCTGAATAATATTTCACTGTGTGTAATATGCATTTTGTTTATACACTTATTTGTGGATGGACATTTGGGTTGCTTCCACGTTTTGGTCATTATGAACAATGTTGCACATTTCTGTTGCTTTAAGCCACTAAGTTTGTGGCAATTTGTTACAGCAGCCCTAGGAAACCTTGAGATGTTGATTGGCCCCTCGGCCTTCCTGCATTCCATGCTATAAATCAAGGAGAAGCACAGAATTGCTCCAGGTGTGAGCAGCTGATCCCCTGCATCAGAATCAGTTGGGGAGGGTGGAAGTGAAAGACTTCTAAAATGCAGATTCCTAGGTTCTACCGTCTGCTGTGTCAGGTTAGGGCCAGGGAAGCTGTATATTTAACATGTGCACCAGAATATTGGTATATGCGCTAAAGTTTGAGAACCTGTAGTTTGAGATTGGTGGGTTACTCTTCCCAAATGAAATGTGTGGTTATGTGCATCTTCTGGATATAATCCCTTAACCTGAAGAGATGACCTTCTTGGCAGGGGTGTCAGGCATGGGGGTGAGGCAGTTCTCTCTAAGCTTTCAAGTCACATGGTAGACAGTGTGGAAATATGATAGAAAACATCTGTTACTTTAAAAGTTGAGTGTGATTTTTTTCATTGGTCTCGGAGGAAGATAATTGTTCCTAGAAGTTGAATGGCCCTATTGTTTGGGAAAAATGACAGGAGCCCTGCTACTGCTGAGAGATCAGGTTCTGGGCCTGAGCTGGATGAGTAAAGATGAAACAAAGGAAGGCTAAATTGCTCTTGGAAATGAAGAAATGTTGAAGGTTTTTGGTGTCCAGGATGTAGATGGGTTGAGAAGCTAGAAGATCAGACCAGCAGGAGATGACACAGTCGTCTAGAGGGAGCCCTGAGAGGGTCATGGGGCCCAGTGACATGGCCTAAGGCTGGAACATATGGAAGATGGGACCAGAGAGGAAGCCTCCCTGGGAAGCAGAGGCAGCCTAAAACTAGAAGTGAGGTCTGTCTGGTCATGAATTTGCCTCGTAGTCTATGCTGTAATGACCCTCTTTTGGCCACCAAACCTTCAGTAAAATCTGTTATGTGTAGCTTGTGTACAAAGACCCTTGCAGAAAAGAGATTTCGTGCCATAGCAGAACATCCCAAGAAAGGGGAGACGGGGGCATTGCAGGAATTGTGGTCCGGTGAGGAAGCGGACTCTAGGCAAGGACCGACCAGAATAATGTGAGCTCTTACTGCTACAAATGCATGGATACATTCAGGGATGCTAGACCTCCTGCACCAGGAATGGGGACTTTTCTCAATACCAATACCATTTTATTTGGTATTGAAGAAAAGGGGGATCCAGAAGGATGGAGAACCTTTGGAAAGGATGGTTACACATAGGCAGAAACTGACTAGTCTGTCTGGGGAGCTGGCTCCATGGAAGTCACCTAACTCCATGCCTGCGCCTTTCAGCACATTTTTAGGTGAGTGGGTCCCTTAGCTCATCACTGAATTTAGTTTTCAGACATCCCAGCTGGAGGATCTTTGGTGACAGTCTCTCTGATAGAAGGCGGGTGTATGTGTGAAACAGAAGGTTCATCCAATTACTGATGGGCTAATAAAAACTTTCAATATTCTGAAGGTGGAGATGAATAAAAAACACAAACTTTTCTTTTTGATATTTTTCCTACATTCTCCTAAGCCAAATGCTCAAGCATGTGGAATTTAAATAATTGTTTTTAAGTCAAATCAATTTTGGAACAAAGAGAGTTGGAGGTTTATAGACTCCTCGGTCGCTGGCGGATTGCTGATTAATGACGCTGGCGTCTGTAATTATACTGCCGTCAGGAGGCTGAGTGTCCTCGATAAATCCAGGCCCATCTGCCTTCCCAAGACACCAGGAGAGGAGTGTCTTGATTTATGCCCTGATTGGCACATATTCTCTTTACTGTACCTTAGAGAACTCTCAACTACATAATGGTTTGAGAGGTCAATTTTCATCTTGCTTGTATTGAGCAACCTAGAATTTAAGTGTCCTTGCCCATGATTGTGAGGACATAAATTGGGTTTTTCTTCTCATTGCCCTTTTCGTTCATTTTTCTCTCTCTGACTTACCTCTTTCATATGAAAAACTGGGTGTGGTAGATCACAAAAATTCAAAAAGGGGTGACAATTCCCACCCCTCTCTGAATCCATGCCCTTTAAACATGACTTCACCACTCTTCCCATCAAGAGACAGAGTCTATTTTTCCATCCCTTAAATCTGAGCTGGCCTTGTGACTTGCTTTGGTCAATAGAATGTAGTGAAAGTAACAATGTGCCAGTTTCAAAAAGCCCCGCGGCCTTTTGCTCTTCTCCCTGTAAGAACTCTGCCAGGCCTTCTGCTGGTTGATGAGGGACACGTGGTCCATCTCTCCCCACCAACCACCCCCTTAAGCAGAAGCAGTGCCTACATGGCCTGTGGCTGGGCCCAGTGGAGACCAGAAGAACCCCCCAGGCAGAGCTTGTCTTAAACAGCCTGATTGCTGAATCATGGGCTAAATGAATTGTGGTTTTAAGTTTGGTTTGCTGTGCAGCATTATTGTGGCAATAAATAACTGATCCCCTGGGTACCTACTGTATACTACTGCTGTTCTAGGGTTTGGAGCCACAGAGAATCAGAAATACAGAGGTGGATAATGCATAGTTCTGGCCCTTGAGGAGCTCACAGTCTGTGGAGGCAGACAGCCCAACAAACATGCCATTCTAATGGGAAGTGACAATGGGAACAATTTTTCTTGAACATCAGCTATGTGCTGGACATGATGCCAGGCATTTTATCTACATTATCATCCCACTTAGTCTTTGCTGTAAGGCTGTGAAGCAGACACTATTATTGGCACATTTTATAGGCAAGAATACTGAGAACCATGGAGATTAAGGCAGGACCTGATTCCAATCAGCCCCTGGTTTCTGCCAGCCCCGATGCCCCTCTATAACAGGTATAAAGCATTAAGGAGTCAGAGGAAGGGGAAGCTGGCACTCAGGGGGTAGGGGCAAAAGCTTCACTGGGACCTGGCCAGTGGGGGAGACTGGAAGCCTGAGGTCATGGGCTCCCAAATCAATCCAGGGGTGAGCTGTTGTGATCTTGAGTTGGAGAAGCTGATAGGATACATTTGGATGGAGACTCTGCTGGGGAACCTGGAAATAGCACCAGCTATTTTTAGGGTGCCGGCTGAAGAAGACAGGACATAATCCTCAGGAACTAGGGTGCATAAGGACAGAAGGAATTTTGTGTTCCCCACGACAAGCAGCATTTCTCTACTGCAGAGTATTCAACACCAGACAATGCCTGATTGGGAATTTCCGCATGGATTGTATTTTTAAAAAAACACATCATAATTAATAGGAAATTCAGTTTTTTTCCTCCATTGCTTTATCTGCAATGCCCTTTTAAGATGTTTGTTTTTAAATGGGTTATCTAGCTTCCTTCTGATGTCTCGTCTGGGTGAAGTGATTCCACACTGTGATGCTGCGACCTGTGTGATGGGTCAGTCCTGGGAGCTATGCTCCACTCTAACCGACATCTCCTTCCCTCCTTCCACATAGAGGGGCGTGGAATAGACAAAAAGCGGGTCTTGACATTTGTGGGGGCGACTTTCAACTGTGAGCTCCTTAAAGGTAGCACTCACCTCTGTTATAGTTATCGCTCCCTTACTGTGAGTGAAAGTCAGATGCAATACAAACAGCTAGCATGTAGGGAACATGGTGTCCAGGCATTGTTGTGGTTCTGTGTGTTAATTCACAGAAACACAGACACTATTATTGTCCTAGTTTTACAGATGAGGAAGCAGGCAGGCAGGGAGAGCTGTGTCTAAGGCCTCACAGTGGGAAGGAGCACAGCATGGGTTTGAACTGGGCCTTTTGCGTCTGGAGCCTGGGATCTGAAACACTCCCCTCCGCTCCAGTTGTCTGGAAATGAAGGCCTGGGGTCAACAACCTGGGTGAGGTGAGGCTGGGGGGCTGGGGGGGTGTTTCACTTTTTACTTCATGCACTTCTGTCATTGTTTGAGGTGATCATGTGATAAATACGCAAATCTGGGGTGGTGGAAGGAAGAAAAAAATACCTTAAAATATATATTTTTAAAACATGGCATGTTAGAGCTGAAAGTGGCCTTGGAGCAGATTTAGCCCAAGGAGGAAGTGGTCTTGTAGGTGAAGCGATTGCCTCAGGCTCCATAGCTAGGTGGTAATGACAGAACTTGGCTCTCCGGACTCTCCTTGTTCCTTCCTCTCAGAGCTGCCCAGAGGACAGTGGCGGTGCTAGCGTGCGGTGGGGGTGGAACTCTGGTCTGAGGCTGGCCCTCCTTCACCTGCCTTTCACACCCCTCCTTCCCTCTCACTGTGTCTCCTGGGCTTGCCCAAGTGCCCAGGGCTCTCGTGCCGGCCCCAGACTGATCACAGTAACTTTTGGGGGCCCCTATTGGGCCAGCTGTTTCGGACATGCTCCATTTTCTCGTGACCTCTGTCCCAGTCAAATCAGTCTTACGTCCAGGAATCAGTCTTGTGTCAGATTCTTTAAGCCTATCTGGCCAAGCTGGAAAAACTAATCCAAGCTAGAGTGAACAATGGATGCTATTTTCCCTCCTTCAGGTTGTAGCTAGATTTTAACAGTGGCCTTCAATGACTTAAAGCAAAAGACTCCTATTGCCATTGCAGCAGCCAGGCTTGGCTAGTGGGGGAAATATTTTAAGAATTTAATGCTTCAGTTAATGTCTTTAGCAGCAAGAAGAATTGTTAAGTGGGAAGGGAGAACTAATTGCAGGGCCAAAATAAATTCCATTTTCTGGCAAGGCCAGTCAGACCAGTGATGTCAACCATAAAATCCCTTGTTCTCTCAGTTCTTCCCTTTCCAAAGAATTGCCCTCCTCTGTGGCCATTTGCGCAGAAAAGGGAGGCTGTGCTATAACCATGGAGGCAGAGAAATGTAATCCTTCAGACAGGAGCTCTTTTCTGGGATGAATGTTTTGTTTTTACAGCATCATCCCTTGGCTCATTTTATTCAATGACCTTGCCCTCGTGCTGAACCTTCCTCAAAATAAGAGTGGTCATTTCCTTTTCCCCATTCCCTGAAGGCGACATGGCAGACAAGTCACTATTGTGTAGTTCTGAGGGGGGAGGTGGGGGCATGCCGCTTGGAGGTTATGTTTACTGGAATCATTTCTTCCCAGTAAATCCACTTTCTGAAGTCCCAGCCACTTCCTCTCTCAAGTCATACAGTGGGCTGTGATGGCTGCAGAGGAAGTGAGGGCCGGGGAGCAATTCTGAGCCTCATCCTGTATTTAGGATTCTAGCTTCCCCTCACTTCCCTGGAGGCTTTGTTCTGGAAAATAGCACTTGTTTTCCATGGAACAAAGGTTTCTGGAAAGCAAGAAGGCCATCCTGGAAGAGCCCTGTATGGGACAGTGAGCAGGGAGCCATGTTCTGGAAGCCCCTTAGGGTTATTTTTTATTATTATTATTTTTTGCTAGGGAGGCCAAGCTAGGATTCAGCACCCAGGATCCTGGAGGGCAGGCACAGGAGGTCAGACTGCACCTGCTTCTGGCAGGGTCGGACTCCAGGCTAGAATCACAGGGGCTCAATAATTATGGAGGGCCCTGTAGCGCAAAGGCTGCAGTTCTAGATCTGGCTCTTCTACAAATATACTTTTATTTCTCTGGGCCTCTGTCACCTGCAACATGGAGATAGTAATACTTTTCCCTCTTACCTGGTAGAGGTTGGTGTAGACTTAAAGAAAAAGATAAAGGCACAGAGGTTATTGGAGTTGGAAAAATGCAAAGGATTACTATGTTCTCCCCACCACTCTCCTCTGCATGTTCTGTCAAGACAGAATGACCTTTGATCCTTTTGTGGACCTGGGGGCACAGCACACACAGTAAGATGCCAGTCCCCGCCCTTGTGAAGGGTGGGTCCTGAGATAACTCCCCAGATTATATGGCTCAGTGGACACTATTTCCAAAGTGAACAGGAGTATAGTATAGGATATTGTAAGTATGCTGGGAAAGCATGTTTCCTGCTTAGTTGAATTTGGGAAACACTGGATTGAAAAAATTCACTACATTCAGATCTTCTCAGAGTATTTATTATGCTAATTTCACCAAGAATTCCAAAGTGAGGGGGCATAAAATGCAACCTTTCCCAGATGTTTTTGATCACAGAGACGTATTTTTCTCATGGCACAACTATTCATGTATCTCAGAACAGGGTGGTAAGTGCTGATGTTCATTCTTATGCCTTTGACTATACAAAATATCTATAGTCTTTGTTGATTTTGACTAAACAACATCATACTGTTCTTGAAATCAGCCTCATTAGAAAAAAAAAAATCCACGCTAAAAACCATTCTCTTGGACTTGTACTTTTGGGAAGATGGAATAAACATACTTTCCCCTATTCTTCCTACAACTTAAAGCCAGTAATATTATATATAAAACAAACACATAAAGACTCTGAAAGGTAGAGGGAAGAAGGCAGAGTGGTTAGGACCTTGGGACCTGAGGAATAACACAGTGACGAGTTCTCTGGGTTTTCTTTTTGCCTCATATATCCCAGACTTGCAGCTGAAGAAGCCAGAAACCTGGAAACAGCAACAAGCATGGGCAAAAAAGTGCCCATAAAAGCCAGCTCTCTCGAGCCAAAGTACCAGGGAAGAGGCAGCCTAGCAAGACAGAACCCTTCCAGACAATGACAGCTCTACTGCAGCCAGACGCCATGGAAAAACTTTGGCCCACTTCCACCCTCACTAGTGAAAGCCAAGTGGGGAGCCCCGATGTCTGTCCTCATTGTGCCATGATGCGGAGCCCTAATACCCCCAAAGAGTGGGATTAGAGAAGGCCAAGCAGGGAGCCAACTTTTGCCCCTGCTGGCCAGTCATGATGCACCCCCTCCCCACCCTGTCTGTGGAAACCACAAAGGGAGCTTGGACTTCTCTCCCAACCCGAGAGTATGACATGCACCTCCATCCTCGGCTGGGGCGGTGTTAGAGGAGACCTAGTGGAGAGTCAGGAGTTCTACCATTGCCCAGCAATAATGAGGCCACCTCCACAATGGCGTCAGTGGAGACCGCATTGGGAGCCAGAACTCCCACCCACCAGCAACAGCAACGCACACTCCCTTCCCCCATGTCAATGGAGCCTGAGTGGAGAAACTGGTATTCTACCTCCATGTGTCAATAATGAGGCAGCAAGCTCCCTCTTCCCCTGCATTGTCAAAGAAAGCCAGCTAAACCAGAAAATAATATGAAAATGTCCAGGTTTCTCTTCAATTGTCATCATACTTAAAAAGACAATTGATAGATGGCAACACTGAAATGACAGATGATAGAATCATTTGATGAAGGTTTTTAATGCAGCTGTGATAAAAAAGCTTCAACAAGCAATTATGAACATGATAGAAACAAATAGAAAAATAGCCTCAGTGAAAAAAGAAACTCTCAACAATGAAATTGATAATATAAAGCAGAACCAAATAAAATGTAAGAAATAAAAAATACAATCAGCAAAATTTTAAAACCTAATTGATGGACTCAACAAGAGAATGGAGGGGACAGAGAAAAGGATTGAGGAACTGGAAGATAGAAAAATAGAAATTATCCATTCTGAGCAACAGAGAGAAAACAAACTGGAGAGAAAAACCCCAAACAAACAAATAGAGCTTTAGGTGCTGATGGGACCATAGCAAAAGATCTAACATTTGCATCATTGGAGTCTCAGAAGAAGAGAAAGAGGAAAGGAATTTTAAAATATTTGAAGAAACAATCACTGGCAAGTTTCCAAGCTTAGCAAGAGATATACAATTACAGACTTCTGAAGCTGAGCAAATACCAAAGAGAATAGACTCAAAGACATCCACACCAAGACATGATAATTTAGTTTCTGAAAGCTAAAGACAAACCAAAAATCTTGAAAGTAGCCAGACAAAAATGAAACCTTATGTACAGGAAAAAAAAAAAAACCAATTTAAATGAAGGTGGATGTTTTCATCAGAAACCACAGAAAACAGAAGGAAGCAGCATAATAATTTTTAAGTACTGAAAGGAAAGAATGGTTAGAATTCTATAGCTAGCTAAAATATCCTTCAGGAATAAAGAGAAAATCAAGACATTTTGAGATGAAGGAAGATGAACAGAATTTGTTGCAAGTAGGCCAACCCTAAAGGAAGTTCTCCACACATAAGGAAAAGAAAAAAAGAAGAAGGAACTTTGGAATATTAGGAAGGAAGAAAGAACATGTTAAGCAAAAATATGAGCTATTACAATAGGCTTTATGAGAGTTTTCTAAATTATGATAGATGGTTGAAGCAAACATTAAAACACTTTCTAATGTGGTTCTGAGTATATCTAGAGGAAATATTTAAGGCAGTAATAAAAACAGGAGTGTAATGTAATCTAAAGGAAGGTGAGGTTTTTGTATTTATTCAAACTGGTAAAATGTCAACACCAGTAGACTGTGATAAATTATGTACATATAAAGCAATACCTAGAGCAACCACTAAAAAGCTATGCAAACATGGCTGGGCACAGTGGCTGATGCCTGTAATCCCAGCACTTTGGAAGGCCGAGGTGGGCAGATCACTTGAGACCAGGAGTTTGAGACCAGCCTGGCCAACATGGCAAAACTCTGTCTCTACTGGAAAAAGAAAAAAAAAATAGCCGGTCATGGTGGCACATACTTGTAATCCCAGCTATTCAGGAGGCTGAGGCACGAGAATAGTTTGAACCTGGGAGCTGGAGGTTGCAGTGAGCTGAGATCATGTCACTGTACTCCAGCCTGGGCAACAGAGCAAGACTCTGTAAAAAAAAAAAAACAAACTCTGCAAAGAGATAAACTACAAAATTATAGAAAAATCCTAATGGAATTCTACGAAATATTTAAGCAACCCACTAGAAAGTGAGAAAAGGAAAAAAGTAACTGAAAACAAAAGAAATAAAATGGCAGAGATAAGCCCTAATATATTAATAATCACTTAAACTGTAAATGGTCTAAAAACATCAACTAAAAGGCACAGATTGCCTAAGTGGATCAAAACACATTACTGTATGCTGTATATGAGAAACTTGCTGCAAATATGATAAAGGCAGGTTAAAAGCAAAAGATGGAAGCACTCCACACCCATTAGGATGGTTATTATTAAAGATACACATAAATACACACACACACAACAGAAAATAACAAGTGTTGGCAAGAATGTGGGGAATTTGGAACACTTGTGTGCTGCTGGTAGTAATGCAAAATGCTGAACTCACTATAGAAAACAATATGGTGATACCTTAAAAAATCAAACATAAAATTATTATATGGTCCAGCAATTTTACTTTTGGGTATGTATCCGAAAGAAATGAAAGTGATGACTTAAAAAGATATTTGTATACCAACATTTATATCAGATTTATTAACAATAGCCAAAAGGTGGAAGAAACTTATGTGTCTACTAATGGATGAATGGATTACAAAAATGTGATATATACATACAATGGAATACTATTCAGCTTTAAAAAGGAAAAAACTTGACACATGCTACAACATAGATGAGCCTTGAATACACTCTCTACTAAGTGAAATAAGCCAGTCACAAAAGGACAAATACTGTATAATTTCACTTCTATGTGGTACCTACAATAGTCAAATTCATAGAACTAGAAAGTAGCATGTTGATTTCCAGGGGCTGAGGAGAGGGGGAAATGGGGAATTATTGTTTAATGAGTATAGAGTTTTAGTTTGGGAACATTAAAAAAGTTCTAGAGATAGATGATGGTGATGGTTGTTCAACAATGTGAATGTACTTAACACCACTGAACTGTACACTAAAAATGGCTAAAGTGGTTAAAAAAGTAAAAGGCTAGAAAATGATATATTATGCAAACATTAATAGAAGAAAAGCAAGATTGGTTATATTAATATTAAAGTAAATATCAAAGCAAAGAAAATTACCAGAGACAGAGAAGGATGTTATGTCATGATAAAGGGTCAATTGCCAAGAAAAAAGTGGCAATTCTAACGGCATAGGCACCAAACAACAGAGCTGTAAATATGGATAGCAAAAACTCACAGAATAGACAGGAAAAATAGGAAAATCCACAACTGTATTTATTTAGAAAGCACAACACGCCTCTCTCAAAAATTGACGTAGGCCAGGCACGGTGGCTCATGCCTGTAATCCCAGCACTTTGTGAGGCCAAGGCATGCAGATTGCTTGAGCCCAGAACTTTGAGACCAACCTGCACAACATGGCAAAACCCCATCTCTACCAAAAAAAAAGAAACAACAACAAAAAAACCCAAATTAGCCAGGTGTGGTGGCGCACGCCTATAGTCCTAGCTACTCAAGAGGCTGAGCTGGGAGATTACTTGAACCTGGGAGGAAGAGGCTGCAGTAAGCTGAGATCGCGCCACTGCACTCCAGCCTGTGTGGCAGAGCAAATCCCTGTCTCGAATAAATAAATAAATAATTGATGAAAAGCTAAACAGAAAATCAGCAAGGATAGAAGAACTCAGCAAATATTAATCAACAGAATCTTATCAACATTTATAGAAAATTCCATTCAAGGCCAGGCGCAGTGGCTCATACCTGTAATACCAGCACTTTGGGAGGCCGAGGCAGATCACTTGAGGTCAGGGGTTTGAGACCAGCCTGACCAACATGGTAAAGCCCTGTATCTACTAAAAAAAAAAAAAAAAAAAAAAAAAAATTAGTCAGGTATAGTGGCAGGCATCTGTAATCCCAGCTACTCGTGAGGCTGAGGCAAGAGAATCACTTGAACCCAGGAGGTGGATGTTACAGTGAGCTGAGATTGTGCCACTGCACTCCAGCCTGGGCAACAGAGCAAGACTCTGTCTCAAAAAAAAAAAAAGAGAAAAGAAAAGAAAAGAAAACTCCATTCCGTAACAATAGAATACACGTTGTTTTCAAGGGCCCACAGAACATTATACCAAGATAGACCATATCCTGTACCATAAAACAGACCTTAAGAAATTTAAAAGAATTGAAAATATACGGAGTATGTTCTCTGACCCAGTGAAATCAAACTAGAAATCAATAACAGAAAGATAAATGGAAAATCTCCAAACACTTGGAAACTAAACAACACACTTCAAAATAATCCATAGGTCAAAGAGGAGGGCTCAAGGAAAATAAAAACTACCCTGAAGTAAATAAAATGAAAATACAACATCTTGGCATTTGTGGGGCACTGCTAAAACAGTGCCAAGAAGGGAATGTATAGAACGAAATGCTTATGTTAGAAAAGAAGGAAAGTCTGAAATCAATAACAGAAGCTTCCACCTCAAGAATTTAGAAAAACTCAAAATAAACCCAAAGCAAACAGAATGAAGGAAATAATAAAGGTAGTATCTGAAATCTATGAAATTGAAAATAGAAACACAATAGAGAAAATTGATGAAACAAAGAGTTTTTTTTTTTGAAAAGATCAATAAAATAGTCAATTTTAAAAGTAAAACTGACAAAAACAGAGAGAAAACACAAACTATCAATAACAGGAATGAAAGAGGGGCTATCACTACAGACCCTGCAGTTATCAAAAGGATAATAATAAAGGACTGTTATGAACAAGTCTATATACATAGTTTGACAGCTTAGGCTGAATGAACCACTCCCTCAAAAAAACACAAATTACCACAACTCACCCAACATGAAATATATAATTTGAATAGACCCTATAATAATTAGGAAATTTTGGCCAGGCACAGTGGCTCATGCTTGTAATTCTGGCACTTTGGGAGGCCGAGGCGGATCACCTGGGGTCAAGGGTTCGAGACCAGCCAGGCCAACATGGCAAAACCCCATCTCTACTAAAAATACAAAATTAGTGGGGTGTGGTGGCACATGCCTGTAATCCCAGCTACTCAGGAGGCTGAGGCATGAGAATTGCTTGAACCAGGGAGGCAGAGGTTGCAATGAGCTGAGATTGTGCCAGCTTGGGGGATAGAGTGAGACTCTGTTTCCAAAAAAAAAAAAAAAAAAAAAAGAAAAGAAAATTAGGAAATTTAATTTCTAATTTAAAAACTCTCAGAAAAAAAATCTCCAGGCCAGATGGTTTCACTGGAGAATTCTACCAAATGTTTAAAGAATAATTAACACCAGTTCTACACTATCTCTTCCAGAAAGTAGAAGAAAAGGAAATATTTACTAATTCATTATATGAAGCTAGTATTACCCTGATATCAAACCACAGTGAGATACACACTTATAAGAATGGCTAACATAAAAAATAGTGACAACATTATAGGTTAGAGAGGATGTGGAGGAACTGATCACTTCTAGATTGCTGGTGGGAATATAAAATGGCATAATCATTGTGGAAAGCAGTTTGAAAGTTTCTTTAGAAAAAAAAAAAAGAAAGAAACATGCAATTACCATATAACCTAGCAATTGCACTCTTGGTCATTTATTACAGAGGAATGAAGACCTACGTTCACACAAAAACCTATACATGGGCTGGGTATCGTGGCGCATGCCTGTAATCCCAGCACTTTGGGAGGCCGAGGAAGGAAGATCCCCTGAGCTTAAGAGTTTGAGACCAGCCTGGTGAAACCCCATCTCTACAAAAAAGAAATAAAAATTAGCCGGACATGGTAGCATGTCACTGTAGCCCCAGCTACTTGGGAGGCTGAGGGGGGAGGATAGCCTGAGCCCAGGAGGTCAAGGCTGCAGTGGGCCAAAATTGCACCACTGCATTCTAGCCTGGGTGACAGAGACCCTGTCTGAAACAAAACAAAACAAAACAAAACAACACCACCAAAAAACCCTATACATGAATGTTTATAGCAGTTTTTTGTAATAGTCCCAATCTGGAAACAACCTAGATGTCCTTCAGTAGGTGAATAGCTAAGCACGCTGGTACATCTATACCACAGGATATTACTCAGCAATCAAAAGGAATGAACTATTAGTACAGTAACAACCTGGATGAGTCCCCAGAGATGAATATAACAAGACAAGCCCAAAAGGTTACGGACTCTATGATCCCATTTATATAACGTTCTTGAAGTAATAAAATTATAGAAATGGAGAACAGGTTAGTGAATGTTAGGAGTTTTGAAGGAAACTAGTGATGATAAAAATGTTCTGTACCTTGACTATCAAAGTCAATATCCTGGTTGTGATACTGTATTATAGTTTTAAAAGTTTTATCTTTGGAGGAACTAGGTAAAGGATACCTGAGAGCTATTATTTCTTACAACTACATGTTACAGAATTGTAGTTGTTTCTTACGACTATGACTATTGCAAAATTACAAGTTTAATTTAAAAAATTCTACATGGGTAGAAGAGCAGATGAAATTAAAATTCCCTTTCACATGCTTGGCAGGATTGGCATTCACTCAGCACAGGTGCTTGTCTGAAAGGCAACTTGCAGAGTGAACCAAGGTGTTGCAGATGTCTCAGGAGAAGGGGCACAGTGTAGTAGAAGAGTGCTGTATTTACAGCTGAAGACCTGGGTGTGAGCCTCAGTTTCCTAACTTACTAGCACGTGACCATTGGTATGTTATGAGTCCCAGTGTTAACACTGGCCAAATGGAGATAACTATACCATAAAGGGATGCTGTGAGGAGCAGACAGCACCTTGTGAGTGAAAGCCTCACACACAGATATCCTCCAGCAGTTGGTCTGGAAGTCACAGATCCAGGCTGGGACTCCAAACGCTGGCATCGGTTGAGATTTATCTAGAAACCCCTGCTGCATGTGTATGGTGTACTGTACTATGCCTACTGCAGTGTGAAGTTAAGTCATTTAGTATAATTCAGCACTGAAAGTTTAGTTTGTAATGGAGAAGGAATATATCCCTCTAAATCAGGGGTCCCCAACCCCTGGGCTGAGGCCTGTTAGGAACCGGGCCACACAGCAGCTGAGCAGTGGGCTAGGGAGCATTAAGTCCTGAGCTCACTGTGATTTTTTTGTTAAGCCAGACATGATGCACTGGGTAAAAGAACATGAGGAAAACAGGTATTTAGTAATGTAGTGGCAGGATATTGGGGAGAGGAATGTTCTATAGTCCTATGATTAGCCTCAGTGTTCTAGTGAGTCTGTACCCCTGGTCTATGACCTCCACAAGTGTGTCTCTGCCAGGGGCACAGACAGGAAGTCTAGAGGGGCCTGGACTTGGGTATTTCCCTTTCCCCAGGAAGGTTTGGCTCTGATAAAACTCCAGCAGGTTAGGGTCTAGTAAAATAGTTTCTCCTGAGGTCAGGCCCTGTTAAGAATAGAATACTTTGATATATTTCAAAATAGTTCTTGTGTGTGTGTGTGCAAAAGCTACAAGGGGATATTTCTCTTATCTTTGCTGTCAGAACCTGTTTGGGCTCCTAGAGGTAGAACCCACAAAAGTGTTAAGGTCCCCTAGAGTTTTTAATCCTCAGACTTATCCACATTGAGCTTCCAGAAATTGAACAACTACAGTTTAGGGTTTCCTAGCCCAGCTCTGGTTCTCATGGAGGTCTCTGCTCATAGGTTTCTGCTCCAGTAAGTTGTGGTTCTCCGTATCCTCCTGTCTGTTTCTGCAGTTTTGGGGGCAGCAGTTTGCTCTAAGACCTCACTTCCATGCTGGATCTAAGAAGACCTGTTGAATTTCAGTTTTTTCGGCTTTTTACTTGTTAGGATGGAGTGGCAACTTCCAAGCTCCTTACCTGCTGAACCAGAAACCACAAGTCTAAAGGGTTGTTTAAAAGAAATATAAAGTTGTTTCTTCAATTTTCTATTTTACAATTGGCATGGTAAGCAAGCTACTTTAATTTTTTTTCTGGACAAACTGATGTCAGGGTATATGAAGAAAAAGCCCCAGGAAGCATAGGACCCTTGGAGGGGCGGAGGAGTGTTGTAGCAGCCAGTGAGCACGGCGTTTATTTTCTGCCTAGAAACCCTATGGTTTGTCCATTGTCAACCTGCTTTCCCTCAAAGGATAGACTTGGAAATCAGGACCCTGTCCCTTGCAAGATCTCTCACTGTCAAGAAGGATATTTGTCCTAAGCTTTAAGGGAAACATCCACATAAGGGAACCAAATGAACATTGGTTGTGCCATCTTGGCAAAACATGGCCAGGGATGCTTTGATACAATTAATCCTTCCTGTGATGCTGTGCCCCTTTCAATAGTGTCCTAACGAAACTGCCTTTGCAAAATTATAACTGAGACAAGTGTAAGAGATCTGACCTAACCAACTCCATCTTGCTTCTAACCTCCAAGCTGTCCTTGTTCATTCCTAGGCATAGGCTGAACTAACTTTGAGACAAACTTAGTTTATAGTTTAAAAGAAAGATCATAACAGCCCTTTCCTAAAACAAACCCCCTTCTTGCCTGGGTACTAGACTGCCTTTGTAGGACTAACAAATTAGCCAAAAGATTAGAAATTATGATTTAGGAGTCATGCAGCTGGAGGCTTCAAGATTCTGACCCTTCCCAAATTGCTCTTGGGCTTAACATCACTATTGTAAAGCCCAGCATCAGTGCTTGAGATATTTTGCAGACCCCTGCATTGGATGGGTCAGCTGGCACCACCCAGATAGATAAACTGGCTTATCTGCTCTTGTGGCCTTGAACCAGGAACTGACTCTTGAGGCCTTGACCCAGGCACAAGAGGAAAATTCGACTCCCTATGATTTCATCTCTGACCTGATCAATCAGTGCTCCTCTCATTGGTGTCCCACCCACCAAATTATACATAAAAACTCTGATCTATGAATGCTTGGGGAGACTGATTTGAGTAATAATAAAACTCCAGTATCCCACCCTGCTGGCTCTGTGTGAATTACTCTTTCTCTATTGCAATTCCCCTGTTGTGATAAATTGGCAAGGTGAATCTGTTGGGTGGTTACATTAATTTAGTTTTCTCAAGAACACAAACTTCTAGAAAATTTGTATGGTCTTTATAGGATTATTTAGGTGACTATCTAGACAAGCTGTGCTCAAAGGCAAGACAGCATAAAGGCTTGGAGCAAGGTCCCCAGAGTCCGATGGAACTCCACTACCTGCACTACCTGCACTACTTAACTTTATGAACCAAGGTTTCTTTGTTTCTAAATCAGGGAGAATAATACCCACTTTTTTGGGCAGTTGTGAATATACACGGGAGAATGCATGTCCAGCATTCAGCACAGTGCTCAGGACGTGGAGGGGGTAAGTAAGTGCTGCAATGACCTCATTCTTTTTCCTTCTGTGGAGCTGTTTGCTAATATAGAGGCCCAGAGAAAGGGAAGGAGGAGAGGCCACAAAAAATATGATGAACTTGATATCAGTATTTGTCTGTTTTCACACTGCTATAAAGAATTGCCCAAGGCTGGGTAATTTATACAGGAAAGAGGCTTAATTGACTCACAGTTCAGCATGGTTGGGGAGGCCTCTGGGAACTTACAATCATGGTGGAAGGTGAAGGGGAAGCAAGGCACCTTCTCCACAAGGCGGCAGGAAGCAGAAGTGCTTAGTGAAGGGGGAAGAGCCCCTTATAAAACCATCAGATCTCATGAGAACTCACTCACTATCATGAGAACAGCATGGACTTGTAGCCATAGACTTGTAGAACATATGGATGATACAAAAAGAAGAGGATCTGCAGGGTGACCTAATGATTCAATTACCTCCACCTGGTCTCTCCCTTGACATGTGGGGATTATGGGGATTACAATTCAAGATGAGACTTGGGTGGGGACACAAAGCCAAACCATATCAATATCTGACAAAGGCCCTCCCTGGGTGAAAATGGAGTTGGAGACTTTCAATTGTCTATTGTTGTAAAACAAACCCCCTCAAACTTCGTTTTAAAACAGCAATCATTTAATAAAGCCAACGGCTCAGGAATTTGGACAGGTGACAGTAGGAATGGCTTGTCTCTGCTCTGTGATGTTTGGTGCATCAACTGGAAGACTGAAGGCTGGGAGGTGGAATCTTCTGGAAGTTTCTTCACTCAGATGTCTACCACCAGGGTTGGCATTATTTGAGTTGGGGGGAGGGGGCTCATGAGTCATTTCTTTTTCTCTTTCTCTCTCTACATGTGGTCTCTCCACCGTAGTGGCCTCAGGATGGTTGGACTCCTTACCCCGTGTTCCAGTGAACCATGTAGGACTCTTACAGCCATCTACAACCCAGTCTTGAAAGTTTTTGCATCATTTTCACCCCACTCTGTTGGTTGAGGTAGACACAGTTTCACCCAGATACCAGGACAGGGGACATGGGCTCTGACTTTCAATAAGAGTGCCAAAGAAGCTGTGGCCATGCTTTAAAACTGCCACCAATACCATGGACTCCACACAGATCCTGGTGTTCCTCTAGGCTTCATTTTTCTGTCCTATATTGTGGAAAGAAAGAAAAAATGAAAAATGGTTTTGTGCAGGAAGGGAATTAACCTGCCTTTTTGGCATCTAAAATTGGTGGTAGAAGGCTGGGAAATGCCAGATTCACCTTCTTTATTTTCACTTCTCTGTAGCTGCAACCTGGGTATTTAGGAGTTAAAGGTAGGCAGTGGATTTTTTGTTTTGTTTTGTTTTTTAACATTGACTGCCCTGCTGTTACTTCTGGCTAAAAGGTCATTTTTCTCTAGGGTTTGGTGGGTTAAATAGTGTCCTCCTAAAATTTATATCAACCTGGAACTTCAGAATGTGACCTTACTTGGAAATATGGTTTTTGCAGATGTAATTGGTGAAGGATCTTGAGAAGAAATCATCCTGGCTTTAGGGTTGTCCTAAATCCAATGACTAGGGTTCTTTTTTTTTTTTCCATGATAAGCAATACTTTATTATGTTCAGTTCTTCTATGTACATAAAAGAAACACAACATTTCTATTTTTAAAAATCTGAAAATTCCAGCTTTGCCCTTAAAATCAGCCTTTTGACCCCAATTTAGTAAACTTACTTTGTAAAACTCAAGATAACCAGGAAGGGCAAACATTTCAAAAACAGTAACAAGAGGGAGAAAATAATTAAAGCAAATTACCCATGTGTAACAAATTGGGCACATTTATCCTCTGTATTTCCTTTGAAGGCCACAAACATTGTGGAATCCTCCAAAATACTATCACTTTTTGTGTCATCATATTCTAGTCCAGAGTCAAAATCCATCTCTGAGTCTTCCACTGTTGATGAACATAAGGAAATATAGATGTCGTCTAAGTTTGGAAGGTCATCCAAAACTCTGGCGAATATTATTCCAGAAGCGTATGCCAAGGGGCCAATAAGAAAACCAGAATCTCTTTCTAAATTTTTATCATGTATCCAGGTCATCTTCTAAGTCCAAACAAGCTGGCATTTTTAGGGCTTGGATTTCTAGGTAGCAGCCAAATCAAAATTCTGTTGAAGAACTCTCTGACCACTCTCAGGAAAGTTAATTAGTAGGTCCTCCCTCCATTCTTCCCAGTACCTGAGCCCTTCCCTAGCCCTCTTGGGAGGGCCTTGAGTGCCAGCCAGGGCCCTGCATGCCCGCTGCCCTCCATGTGTGCACCTGTCATTTCTTGTGTGCACCCGCCTGTCTGTTCGGCTGCTCACAGTTGGCCTCATGGAGCCGGCGGGGAGGGGGAATGAGCTGGTCCAGGCCTGACTAGGGTTGTTATAAGAAAAGGAGAAGACAGAGAGGTTCACAGGGAGGAAGGCCATGTGAAGACGGAGGCAGAGATTGCAGTTTTGCTGCCATGAGTCAAGGAACGCCTGAGGCCCTCAGAAGCTGTAAGAGGAAAGAAAGGATCTCCCTCAGAACCTCTGAACAGAGCATGGCCCTGGTGACACTTTGATTTTGGACTTCTAGCCCTCTACAGCTGTGAGAGAATAAATTTCTGTGCCCAATTTATTATGGTAGTCCAGGAAACTGATACGTAGGCTAAATCCATGGATGGACTTTGGATCCACAGAAACATCAGAGCAAGATTTGTAACCCTGGCAGTATTGATGTTTTGGGCCAGATAATAATACCAATAATAATAATAACATTATTATTATTATTATTATTATTGCAAAAGGGTGGGCTGTCCTACGAGATGTTAAGCAATGTCCCTAGCTTCTACTGGCTAGTCGCACTTCATCCCAGTTGTAACACCAAAACCTTCTCTAGCATTGCCAAATGCCCTCCTTTGAGAATCACTGCATTAGACAGACAAGCTTGTGACCCATGAAGATGACTGCTCTGAAGAATTGGAAGCAAATAAACACTTGGGGTTTTGCCTTTGACACGGTTTGGCTTGGGGTCCCCACCCAAATCTCATCTCAAATTGTAATCCTCATAATCCCCATGTGTTGAGGGAGGAACCTAGTGGGAGGTTATTGGATAATCGGGGCAGTTTTCTCCATGCTGTTCTTGTGATAGTGAGTGAGTTCTTGTGAGATCTGATGGTTTTCTAAGTGTTTGATGGTTCCTCCTTCACACATGTTCTCTCACCTGCCATCATGTAAAATGTATCTGCTTCCCCTTCCACCATGATTGTAAGTTTCCTGAGGCCTTCCCAGCCATGTGGAACTGTGAGTCAATTAAACCTCTTTTCTTTATAAATTATCAAGTCTTGGGCAGTACTTTCTAGTAGTGTGAGAACAGACTAATATAGCCTTCTGGGTTTCCCTGCAGGCTGACAGAAGACAGGTAATAAAATTGATTTGACAATGCTATTGGTTGTCTCTTCTCTGCTTGATTTGTCTCTCTGGCCTGGACACATTCTATAACTCATCATCTTGAAAGGAGAGACAGAGATAGAGAGAGAGGAAGAGAGAGAAAGGAGAAGAGAGGGAGGGAGGGAGAGGAGAGAGAGAGAGAGAGAGAGAGAAACAGGTGGTTGCAGAACCCGACACCAAACCACCCAACACAGGTCTTTACCCTGGTCTCGGCAGGGGCCTTCCTAGGAGGTCACATTGGAACATTAGAATCAGGGTCATAGTTTCTGTGGCTGCAACAGGGAGCCCTATACCCTGGCCTAATTTGGCTCCTTGGAGAATGGCTCCAGAGGACAGGCAGACAGGAGACAGGAATGGTGAGTGTAGGTCCAGCCAATTCCTCTGAGGCCTTAGTGCTTCAGAGGAAGACAGCCTGGTTAAAACAGGATTTACACATCTATTGATTTTTTTTTTCCATTTAATCTTGACGTCATTCGTTTTCTTTCCTAAAGGGTCAACTCATTCATTAATCGTTCAGGTGCAGCTGACTTTTTCTTATTCATAGTGACAGGAGTCACTGACGTGTAGCTAATGGGAACCACAGATAATCCCAACCTTCACTGGAGTTCCTCAACATGGCTTTGACATTTCATTGAGAGCCTGGGAGAGGAGAGACAGCCAGAGACAGACCACTAGGGGAGGGAAGCAAAACATCTGGGAGATCCACAAAAATAACCAGAACATGGCTGTTTGAGTTGATTTTCTTTTTTTTGTTTGTTTTTCTTTTTTTTCTGCCTTGGTTCTTTGGGTGGGGAAGCCATACTGCAAAACGAGTCAGCAGAGTGTGACAGCGCACTACCCTCAATGCCCCACCTCCCACCCCGTGTCTGGCAGGACAATAGCCTCCCCACAAATCTCTGAAGGATACATTCCAACAAGCTCCATGGGTGCCTGAAACCTTGGACAGTACCTAACCCTGTGTGTGCTATGTTTTTTACTATCCAGTAAGTCCTCATTTAATGTCATCAGTGGGTTCTTGGAAACTGGGATGTTAGCAAAATATAATGAAACCAGCATAGTAAAACCAATTTTACCATAGAGCTAATTGATATAAACAATGGTTAAATTCCTAGGGCAGATGTCTGGTTACAAAAACATCACCAAACTTCTCAATAAAGACCAAAATGCTTCTAACATTAAACATTGAAATAAATACATACATTTAATAAAGTAATAAAAACAAGATAATGATTTACCTAATTTTGGATGAGTCAGTGAGTGACAGCCATTGTAGTCATGGTGGGTTAAATCAAGGAATAAATATTTACAAAGAGAAAATTTTAAGGAATACCCCATACCACCACACAGTTCAGAAGCAATCATAAATACTGCAGGCTTGCTGAGTGCTTTCATTTTGCATAGTTTATCGTCATGCATTTGTATGATTATTGTCTACTTTTAAAAAATTTTACAATAGTTTGTATTCATTCACTCATTCTTTTACCAACCCACTTATTTGCGGGTGGCTGAAGCCTATTTCTGAAGCTGAGGACGTAAAGTGGGAACCAGCCCCGGCCAGGACGACATCCCATCGCAGAGCACACTCACACACACCCTCACACTCACTCACACTGGGACAATGTAGACATGCCAATGAACCTAAGGTGCACATCTTTGGGGTGTGGGAGAAAACCAGAATACCCAGAGAAAACCTACACAGATGTGGAGAGTATGTGCGACTCCACACAGACAGTGGCCCCGGCACCGAATCAATTTTTTTTCTCATCAGCTTTACAATGAAACAACGTTGAATAAAATGACATTATTTGAGGACCTGCTGTACTACATACCTATGATAAAGTTTAACAAATAAGTTAGGAGAGGTAAGAAATTAACAACAACTACTACTAAAATAGAACAATTATAACAATATGCTGTAATAAAATTATGTGAATGTGGTCTCCCTTATTCTCTCCTTCTAAAAATATCTCAATATTTTTGGACAGTTGTTGACTGCGAGTAACTGAAATCATAGAAATCAAAACCATGGAAAAGAAGGGACTGCTGTATTTGGTCCATCTCTATAACAATAAAGCACCCTCTCACACTTGGCGGGAGAACTCACCAAGGCCCTTTACAGTCCTGACCTTAGACCTGGTCGAAAAAAGGGGTTCCTGCTCCAGGCCTCACACGTCACACACACACACACACATAACACACATACACACACACATGCGCACACAGCGTTTATTAAAGAACACATGAGAGCTTCAGTCACTCAGGACTCATAACTCTCAACAACTGCTGTCTAGACACACTGCGCAAGCCTCAGGGAGGAACTTCTTCCCATCTCGTGCCACAGAAGCTCAAAACCCAATGCTATGGAGACTGAAGGCCTTGTTGGTGTGGGTAGAACTGAGGCCTAGGTCAGAGATAGAGTGCTTCAGAGTGCAGGAAGAATTTCAGTAGTGAAAATGCTAAGGACAGAGAAAAGAAATAAAAGGAATTCATCACAATCATGCTTCCCTTCCGATAGCATGAATGTGATGGATTCCTGCATCACACAGTGTCAGATCCCAATGGACAGGAATTCACTGCCTGCTTCTTTTCAAGTTGTTGTTGTTCTCCTTTCTTCTCCTCCCTCCTCCCTCCTCCCCCTCCTTCCTCCTCCTCCTCCTCCTTCTTCTTCCTTCTCCTCCTCCTCCTCCTCCTCATCCTCTCCTTCTCTTCTTCTTTGGATAGGTCTGCATTTTATTCTGGAATAATCATTATAGTCTAATACAAGTATGGTTCTGAAAGGTAGTGGTGAAGGGAAATCCTCTTGGAGGCAGAACTTAGTTCATAAATCTGGTTTTCCACATTTTATAGGAGAGATGGCCTGAAATATAGATCTATCCTATGCTCAACTTTATTTCAGGTTATTGTCTAGTCTCTTGAATTATTAATTTATATATTTTCTCTTTGTACTTTCTCTGTGCTGCCGTGGCCTGAATTGTTTTCCATTGTCTATGTATACCACAATTTATCCACTCACTAGCTTTTGACCATTATGGATAAAGGCTCTAGAAACATCCACGTGCAGGTTTTTGTGCAGACAGTAGTTTTTAGTTCCTTTGAGTAAATACCAAGAGGTGCAACTAGATTGTATGACAAGACTATGTTTAGTTTTATAAGAAATTGCCGAACTGTCTTCCAAAGTGACTGTATCATTTTGTATTCCCACCAGCAATGAATAAGAAAGAGTTCATTGCGGAACAACAGCTCCACATCCTAATCAGCATTTTGTGTCAAGGTTTTGGATTTTGGCCATTCTAATAGGCGTGTAGTGGGATATCATTGTTTTAATTTGCATTTCCCTAATGACATATGATGTTAACATCTTTTCATATACTTACTTATCAGCTGCATATCTTATTTGGTGAGATGTTTGTGCAAGGTTTTTGCCCATTTTTTAAAAATTAAATTAAATTAATTTTTTTTTTACTTTAAGTTCTGGGATACGTGTGCAGATTTCTGTGTGGGTTTGTTACATAGGTATATGTGTGCCATGGTGGTTTGCTGCACCTATCAACCTGTCATCTAGGTTTTAAGCCCAGTATGCAGGAGCTGTTTGTCCTAATGGTCTCCGTCCTCTTCTTTCCCACCCCCTGACTGGCCCTGGTGTGTATTGTTCCCCTCCCTGTGTCCATGTGTTCTCATTGTTCAACTCTACTTACGAGTGATAATATGTGGTGTTTGGTTTTCTGTTCCTGTGTTAGTTTGCTGAGGATGATGGCTTCAAGCTTCATCCATGTTCTGCAAAGGATGTGATCTCATTCCTTTTTATGGCTGCATAGTAATCCATGGTGTATATGTACCACATTTTCTTTATCCAGTCTATCATTAATGGTTTTTGCCCATTTTTAATTGGGTTGTTTGTCACCTTATTGCTGAGTTTTAAGAATTTTTTCATATATTTTTGGATAACAGTCCTTTATCAGATGTCTCTTTTGCAAATATTTTCTCCCAGTTTATGGCTTGTCTTCTCATTCTCTTGACCTTGTCTTTTGCAGAGCAGGTTTTTAATTTTAATGAAGTATAGTTCCTCAATTAGTTCTTTCATGGATTATGTCTTTGGTGTTGTATCTAAAAAGTTATTTCCATACTCCAAATTATTTTCTCCTCTGTTTTCTAGCTTTTCTGTTTTTAGGTTTTTTTTTTTTTTTTTTTTAGAGTGTCTTGCTGTGTTGCACAGGCTAGAGTGCAATGTTGCAATAAAGGCTCACAGCAGCCGCAACCTCCTAGGCTCAAGTGATCCTTCTAGGAATTTTATAGTTTTGCATTTTATTTAGTTCTACGATCCATTTTAAATCAATTATCATAAACAGTGTAAGATCTGTGTTTAATTCCTCTTTTTGCCTGTGGATATTCTGTCATTCCAGCACCATTTTATTTAAGACGATCTTTGCCCTTTTGTATTGCTCTTGCCCCTTTGTCAAAGATTAGTAAAATATATTTATGTGTGTCTATTTGTGGGTTCTCTCCTCTATTCCATTGATTTGTCTATCCTTTTATCAATATCACATTGTCTTAATTACTGTAGCTTTGATAGTAAGTGTTGAAGTTGGGGAGTGTCAGTCTTCGAATTTTGTTCTCCTTCAATATTGAGTTGGCTATTCTGGGTCTTTTGCATCTCTGTATAAATTTTAGATTCAGTTTGTTAATATCTACAAAATAGCCTGCTGAGATTTTGATTGGGGTTCCATTGAATCTATAGATCAAGTTGGGAAGAATTGACATCTTGACAATCTCATGGACTATCTCTCTGCTTATTTCTTCTATTTCTTTCATCAGAGTTTTGTGGTTTTCCTCATATAGATCTTGCACATACTTTGCTAGACTCATACCTAAGAATTTTTTTGGGGAGTGTGCTAATATAAATGGCAATGTATCTTAAATTCCAAAATCCACTTAATCATTGCAGGTATAAAGGAAAGCAAATGATTTTTGTTTATTTAATTTTGTACTCTTCAAATTGGCTATAATCACTTATTAGTTCTGGGAGGGCTTTTGGTGTGAGTTATTTTGGATTTTCTACATAAATGTTCATGGCATCTGTGAAAAAAAAAAGTTTTCTTTATTTCTTCCCAATCCATGTACTTTTGATTTCCTTTTCTTGTCTTATTGCTTTAACTAGGACTTCCAGTACAATGTTAAAAATCAGTGGTGAGAGGAGACATCCTTGCCTTATTCCTGACCTTAGTGGGAAATCTTAGATTTTCTCACCATTGATGTTAGCTGTAGGCTTTTCATAGATGTTCTTTAGCAAGTTGAGGAAGTTCACCCTTACTTCTATTTTACTGAGATAATTTTATTTTTATATTTCTCAATGTGTATCTTTCTGGCAATATATATAGTGTTTTTCCCAAATCCCAAAGGGTTAACTACTGACTGACCATAACTATTTAGAGGAAAAAATTAGATATATACTGTTTTTAAAATTGTGGTAAAAAACACATAATGTAAAATTTACCATATTTACCATTTTAAGTGTACAGTTCAATATGTTAAATATATTCACATTGTTGTGAAACAGATCTCCAGAACTTTTTCATTTTGCAAATCTGAAACTCAGTACCCATTAAATAACAACTTCCCTTTCTTCTTGCCCTCAGTCCCTGGTAATCATTCTACTTTCTTTTTTTTTTTTTAAATAAACTCAACTACTTTAGAAACTTATATAATTAGAATCATACAGCATTTGTCTTTTTGTGACTGGCTTATTTTACTTAGCATAATGTCCTCAAGGTTCATCCATGCTGTAGCACATGACAGGATTTTTTTTTTTTTGAGATGAGGTCTCAATCTGTCACCGGGCTGGAGTGCAGTGGTGCAATCCTGGCTCACAGTAACCTCTGCCTCCTGAGCTCAAGTGATCCTCTTGCTTTAGGCTCCCGAATAGCTGGAATTACAGGCACGTGCCACCAGGCCTGGCTAATTTTTGTATTTTTTGTAGAGATGGGGTTTCGCCGTGTTGCCCAGGTTGGTCTCAAACTCCTGAGCTCAAGCAATCCTCCTGCCTTGGCCTCCCAAATTGCTGGGACTACAGGCATGAGCAACTGTGCCTGGCCTCCTTCCTTTTTAAAGATGAATAATATTCCATTGTATGTGTATACCACATTTTGTTCATGCATTCATCCATTGATAGACATTTGGGTCACTTCTACCTCTTGGCTATTGTGACTACTGCTGCTGTAAGCATGGGTGTGCAAATATCTTCTTGAGATCCTGCTTTAAATCCTTTTGGATGTATACCCAGAAGTGAGATTGCTGGATCATATGGTAGTTCTATTTTTAATTTTTGAGGAAGCTGTTTTTCATAATGGTTGCACCATTTTATAGTCCCACTAACAGTCCACAATGGTTCCAATTTCTCTACCTCCTTCCCAACACTTCTACTTTTATTTTACTTTTTACATTGGCAATCCTAATGGGTGTGAGGTGATATCTCACTGTGGTTCTGATTTGCATTTCTCTGATGATTAGTAATGTTGGGCATATTTGCAAATGCTTGTTAGCTATTTATATATCATCTTTGGAGAAATGTCTAATCAACTTCTTTGCCCATTTTTAAATTGGTTGATTTTTGTTGTCGTCTCTTCAAGTTCTAATGTGTGGTTCCCACAGTAGTAAATAAGGAGCACTGTATACACAACAGTTGCACATGGTGATTGAGGAACACTTGCAGTATTAATTCATGTTACTTTAAATTTTAATACATGACAGTCTAAAAGTAACATGCACAAAACATGAAAATGATTGTTCTGGTACTAGGTAGCTATACATGCTAGAATTATGAAAAGTTTCATATTTGTCAAAATAGGTGAAATATTTAATTCAAAATTTAAAAGTTAAATTAATGGCAGCTTTATTTAAATTATTTGATTTAAAATTTTATATTAATACATTAAAATTTATAATTTGCCTTTTATCATCTTGAATATATTCAAAGCAAAATGATATTTTGGAAACATATGAAAAGTAATTTTGGCTGGGGGCGGTGGCTCATGCCTGTAATTCCAGCACTTTGGGAGGCTGAGGTGGGTGCATCATGAGGCCAGGAGTTCGATGGCCAACATGGTGAAACCCCATCTCTACTGAAAAATACAAAAATTAGCTGGGTGTGGTGGTGGGCCCTGTAATCCTAGCTACTTTGGAGGCTGAGGCAGGAGAATTGTTTGAACCCGGGAGGTGGAGGTTACAGTGAGCCAAGATCATACCATTGCACTCCAGCCTGGGTGACAGGGTGAGACTCCGTCTCAAAAATAAAAATAAAAGAAAAGTAATTTTATGTTTTTGACTTTTACGTATACTTTATACCTTGATAAAAATCTATTTCTACTTTTTGAATATACAACAATTTAAATATAATTACATTTTATTTTCTAATTTAAATATTAATAGCACAAAAATTATGTAAAAATATTGACCGTAAATCATCAGCGATTTTGCCAAAATAAAGGGAGGAAGTGTTTTATGAAATATTTATAATAATAAATTGTGTTTGTATTTATTACTCATCCAAATAATGCTTTCCCTGAGTGAGATATATGTAATAATAAAATTCAATCATATTTTACATTTTGCAAACTTTTAGTCATATAAAAAATCATATCTTTATGCATACTTTAAAAATTTTGTTGTTATGAAAAAATAATTAAGATAAACATATGAGACACAGTTTACGTAACAGTTTGTTAGCAGATATATCTTTAAAATATCTATATATCTATACAGTGTCCATAATTATGTTTGTATTGCACTGAGCTCTGCAAACATTAAGGCTGGGCCTGCACTTTTACTTCTCTAATCATGTTAGAAGGTGAGCGGGAGTATGGAATACTGGCCAGCATTTGTTGAGATGTTAGAAGGTGAGCGGGAGTATGGAACACTGGCCAGAGTTTATTGAGATGTTAGAAGGTGAGCGGGAGTATGAAGACTGGCCAGCGTTTATTGAGATGTTAGAAGGTGAGCGGGAGTATGGAACACTGGCCAGCGTTTACTGAGATGTTAGAAGGTGAGCGGGAGTGTGGAACACTGGCCAGCGTTTATTGAGATGTTAGAAGGCATTTATGAGATGTTAGAAGGTGAGTGGGAGTATGAAGACTGGTCAGCGTTTATTGAGATGTTAGAAGGTGAGCGGGAGTATGGAATACTGGCCAGCATTTATTGAGATGTTAGAAGGTGAGCGGGAGTGTGGAACACTGGCCAGCGTTTATTGAGATGTTAGAAGGCATTTATGAGATGTTAGAAGGTGAGCGGGAGTATGGAATACTGGCCAGCGTTTATTGAGATGTTAGAAGGTGAGCGGGAGTATGAAGACTGGTCAGCGTTTATTGAGATGTTAGAAGGTGAGCGGGAGTGTGGAACACTGGCCAGCGTTTATTGAGATGTTAGAAGGCATTTATGAGATGTTAGAAGGTGAGTGGGAGTATGAAGACTGGTCAGCGTTTATTGAGATGTTAGAAGGTGAGCGGGAGTGTGGAACACTGGCCAGCGTTTATTGAGATGTTAGAAGGCATTTATGAGATGTTAGAAGGTGAGCGGGAGTATGGAATACTGGCCAGCGTTTATTGAGATGTTAGAAGGTGAGCGGGAGTATGGAATACTGGCCAGCATTTATTGAGATGTTAGAAGGTGAGCGGGAGTATGGAATACTGGCCAGCATTTAGTGAGTGCTTATTGTAGGCACCATGGTAAGTGCTTTACATGCATGATCTCAGCCAATCCTACAATAACCCATTTTACAGATGATGAAACTGAGACTCAGATGGGCCATGTACTTTGCTCAAGGTCACCCCAGTAGTTAGTGGCTAATGGGATCTATATCCTAGCCATTTAACTCCAAAATCAGACCTTCCAATCTGAGCTTCATAAATATAGGTTCTTGCCTGTGGGAACAAGGGTGTCGCTACTGCCATGGTACAAGAGGGATCCCCAGGCCTTCCTTTTCTCTCATTTTGGCTCAAAGCAGAAAATTTGTTAGTTGTGTCTGACTGTTCACCTGCGGTCTCTGCAGAATGAGGACCAACCCAGGCCTTATTCTTCTAGACCCATCTCTTACTCCATCTTAGGAAGTTGGCCCAAGGGAGGGGGCCCCTGCCTCGGGGTGTGGTGGTGCCAACAGCATGTGGCCTTTATGCTCAGATCTGCTGAGGCTGGTGTCTTCCTTTCTGTCTGTCCCTTTTCTGTCTAGTCTAAAAACCTCCCCAGGGCAAAGATGAAACACTGTTTCATCTTGTTCTATGTGTGAAGAAGAACAAAAGATAGATCTTGGCTTGCTCATATCATACACCCACTGACACCCTGTAGAACAGAGCATGGATTATAGATAAAACTTAAATCCATTTTTGCAGGAATTAGGCAGCTTACAAATGAAGGCAATATCTGTGTTTGTACAATGACTACCTCAGGGCCCTATGGCTTTAATGAAATTCTATACATCAAAGCCCTTTAAAAACCTCTGAGTCAAGATCATGCAAAGTGAACCCTATTCCTCTGGGCCCAGGAACCATGGTGAGAAGTGGTGGGGAGGGGCCACAAAGAGGCATCAGCCTGGCTGGGCCATAGTGGATGACAGCACAGGCTGACTTCTAGGTAGCCCCACCCTAGGGTTCTCTGAGAGGTGGCCCCATTCCAGGTTGTGAACCTGTTAATCTCAGGAGCCACGGAGATGCATCCATACCTTCACCCCTCTCATGGGTATGCAGAGTAAGGAGGCACTGGGTCACTTAGCCCAAGCAGTGGTTCTTGAAGTGTGCTATGGGGACCCCAGGGGTCTTAGAGACTCTTTTTTGGGGCAGGCCACAAGATCAAAACTATTATCATCATGATGCTAACATGTCAATTTCCCTTTTCACTCTTACTCTCTCATGAGTGTAGACTGGTGTGTTCTGGAGGCTACATGATGTGTGATGTTGCAACAGTTTGAGTGCAGAAGCAGGTATGAGAATCCAGCTGTCTTCTCTTATGCCAGACAGCAAAGAGACTTGCAAACATGTAAAATGCTGCCATTATGCTTCCTGATTTTTTGAAAAATAGTTATTTTTCATAAAATATATAAGTTATGTTAGCATATAATGAACTCATTTTTAAAAATGTATTATTAGGTAGTTTTAAAATTTCCAATAACCCTCATAAACTAAAGTTTGCTGGATTTTTCAGTATTTTCTAAGAATGTAAAGGAATTCTGAGACCAAAAATTTTGAGAACTACTGACATTACTGAGTCTATAGAGCACCCCACATCGTGTGGCATCAGGGGCTCTGGGCCACATTATATGCTCACTCTTGACCTTTACAGAATGAGCAAATGGGTCTGGATTTGAATTAGGCTATTTTGAATTTAAGGGGACCTTACAGTCAAGAAGATATATTTTAATTATAAATGTATAGATTATGTAAGAAAAAAAGCACCTTCAGCTATGAGTAGGGAAAAATAACTTTTATGTACTCTCGTATTTCAGAGATACTGGATTTCTGAATCCAATATTTACTGTAAATCTTCTCCGAGCCTTCAATATGAACATTAGAAGTATTGTGAATCTCCCAGAGAAATACACTATGCTGTATTTTCCAGGCTTATTTGATCATAAACTTTTTTAGGGATGACTTGTAGAGCTAATGTTCCAAGGAAAGCACTTTGGGAAAATGCTTTACTCAGCAAAAGAATGAACTGCTCCCAAGACCTGAGAGCTGCTCAATGACTACAAGCCCAACTGCTTGCTCCTGTGCGAGAACAGGGAGGGCTGGCTGTGCCCTGTACTCTGGGGGTGCAGGAGTGGGTCTGGTGGGGAGTGGAGTGGGCCAGGAAGCATTCAGCCCAACCTGATGGTGAACAATGTAGCAGAGGGGAGAGAGAGGTGATTCTGGAGCCCAGGGCTGGCCTGGGTAGAGAGCAGAAATGGAATAGAAGCTTTCTAGATCTCGTGAGAATGTGGGATACTGGGGTTGGGAGGGGAAGAGCAGCGCAGAGATGGGACAATGATGCTGTAAGAGACAGGAAGCCCAGGGCAGGTCTCACCTGCCTTACCCACCCAGTCACAGTGCAGGGAGTTGGAATGGAATGAGAGCTAGTCCATAAACCATCATTCTTAGCAAACTAACACAAGAACAGAAAACCAAACATCTCATGTTCTCACTTATAAGTGGGAGTTGAACAATGAGAACACATCACACACCAGGGCCGGTTGGGGGGTGGGGGGCTAGGGGAGGGATAGCATTAGGAGAAATACCTAATGTAGATGACGGGTTGATGGGTGCAGCAAACACCTATGGCACGTGTATACCTATATAACAAACCTGCACGTTCTGCACATGAATCCCAGAACTTAAAGTATAAGAAAAAAACAAAAGAATAGGGCATCCATGCTCACTCTCCCAAGAGACAAGGCTGCCAAGAGGAGCTCCTGTCCCTCTTTCCCTGTGCTCCCCAGCAGAGGGCCATTGCTGATCTGATAGGTGACAGCCTGACACTGCACTGTTACTTGGGGTGGGCTTTCTAACCTCCCTTTACTGGGTTTCCTCACCTGCAGAATGGAGTTGACAATAGTGCTTTCCTTTCAACCTCCCAGTGAGGTCATTCGCCAGAGGATCTTGCTCAATGCTTGAGGTGGAAGCATGGACAGCTGATGGTGGTGGTGTTATTTCTTGGGCCATGTTTCACCCCTGGGCACTGGGCTGAAGGCTGGCCACTCTCTTGGGTTTTGTACCCATGTGTAAGCACATGACTGGATGGGGAGGTTAGCTCACACCTCACTGGATTTGGCTGTCTGAAGTTCCATCTGGGGAAGGGAGGGGAGAAGTGGGAAAACCAACTTCAACCTCAGGTTCAGCCATGTTCTCCAAAGAGCTTGCTTGAAGCTTTGTCCCTTGGGGTGACGGGTGCTGGCCCAGGCTAACCTGGTGGGACTTCCACTCTCAGTGTGTGTTAGCCCTGAGGCACTGGTGACAGCCCCTTCTTATCTACTCCGGTGAAGGAGTCCTGTTTCACATAGAGATTCAGTTTGGTCCACAAGTTTGGATGTGCTGGGGTTTCTGAAGGCCCAGACATACCTTAGGGCTGAGACCAGAACTGTGGAGGAATACACCCAGGGGTCACGTGGATTAAAACACTATCAGCTTTCTCACTCCTGAGGTGGATTTGGGAACTATAGCATGAACCAGAACAAAAATCAGTCTTCTATAGATACCTGGGTTAACTGAACTCACCCAACCAAGACTTGAGGTCTCCGTGTAGTGCAGCACCAGCTAGGATAGTCTGCCTTGCGAGGGAGGCCGGATGTTCCGGCCCTTTGCTGGGCAGCTGGGCTCCCCGAGCTTACTTTGTTTCTCTTAGTCTCATCAGAGGATCCCTCCTTTGCCCTTGAAGACGAGTGAGGAGTGAAGAGTGAAGATAAAGATAAAAGGTTTCATTCCACATCTTCCAGAATGTCTGTGCTTCCCTTTTTATAGACTTGCAGGGCTATGAGTGAGTCCTTATTGGAGATGGTCTTTGGCGGGAGGGCCCTTCCCTCCCTTTGAGGCAACAGCCCTTTCCCAGCTGAACTGCCTGGCCTCCTGCCCCTGCTCCTGCCCCTGCTCCTGCCCCTGCTCCTGCCCAGCAGAGTTGCTCCTTGAGGCTAAGCGAGGTTGGAGGGGTGGGGAAGGGCAGTGGGATTGGCCCATGCAGGGGAGGGCCTCTCTTCTGGGTTCTTTTGGTTCCATGAAGTCTTTAGTCACAGGTCTGGACTTGGAGCATATTTTGTGAACAGGCCATTTGATAGTTTTCTTTTTGAAGGCATCAACTTTGATTTGCGCCAACATGCTATTTTCCTAGTAATCTTTGCTAAGGCAACGTTAAAATGGATTTGTATTATTTGAGCCTAATTTGGCTGGGAAGCTGGTAGGAAGCTGGAGGGGGATTCCTGGCTGGGAAAGGGTTTGTCACAAGGATTGATGTTAGCATAAACATGAAGGCTGGAGGGGACGGCTGTTCTGCTTCCTTAGGGAGGCAGGAACAGCTAATGGGGTCTCTGGAATCCAGCAGATTCATCTGGCAATCCCCAACTGATGTGACCTTGGGCCACTTTATAGTTCTGAGGACGGTTTTCTCTTGTACATTGTTTTAGGGTTGTTATGAAGATTAAATGGGATAATGTGGTTAAAGCACACAGTATAGTCCTTGATATCTTACATCCTAGCAAATACTCACCAAAAGATTATTATTATTATTTTTAGGAGTGATCAAAAGGCTGGGATTTCTTTCATCTTCATCCCAAACCGCTGAAACTTGTTTTTTTGTTTGTTTGTTTTGTTTTGTTTTGATTTTGTTTTTTTGTCTCTTCCTCTTGACTTTCTTTCGTACTCACGTTCCCTGGTTTTCTCTGTAGTCTGCACCCCACCATTCTCATGTATTTCCTTTGTTTAAAGTTAACCCAAAGTTTAGCTTGAGTCCCTCTTGTTCTATTGGGCTTTCCTTGACAGCTCAACCTGGACTTGGTAGCTGCTATCGGCTCCGATGGCCTCAGGAATATTACAAATTCTTGGGGGCAATGGCAGATGTGTCAGCCCCAGATTACCCTACAGTGCCCAGAACATTGAAGGAAGATTGCCACAGACATACGGTGGGTCGCAGTGACTCTCATCTGGGTGGCTGAGGCAGCTGCTGCCTCAGCCTACCTGGCTTGCCAGTCAGGAGCACACAGAGCCGTCTCTAGGGAGTTGCTTATTAAGGTCAGGTGTTGGCCATACATGGTTTATCATTATTTTTGTTTTTAGCTATATAACCTTTGCTAAAATGATCTCAGGTGGACATGAAATATAGAAAGCAGCGCACAGTGGGCTGCCCTCGGTGCAGTGGGGAGGGGCACCTGGCGTCCCTCCCCTTGACTCTTGCACTTGTGTGGACTCCCCATGGCTCTACCTCGTGGAGATTGGAAGCTACCAGGAGGGTGGGGCTTCTGACCATAGATTGCTGATGGTTACTGGCTTTACGTGGTTAACTTTTACACTATGACATGGAGGCTGACCTGCTGAGGACTCCTACCTCTAGGACAACTTGGGCTTGAGAAGTTTCATCCAGCCTTACTTATCTTTCACGTCTAGGAGCCCTGGGTACTATGGCTTCTGCCCAAGCATGGGAATAATACAACACAGGTCTCCAGCTTGGAGCATACATTCATAGGAACCAAAGAAATAAAAGTGCAGAGGTCATCTATCATCTTGGGCAGAGACTGAGAGTGCCTTCCTCCTATCCATCCACTCCTTTTCCTAACTAACAGAACCTACATGAGTAGAGGTGGCAATAGGACCTGGTAAAGATTCCTTTTCCAAGTGTCTCTTATAGATAGGAATGGCCAATGAGATGTATGGGCAGGGACTTAAGGAAAGCTTTTTTAGGGGTTTTGACTCAATTGACAAGCTCCACTTTCCCAACTCCTTTCTCTTTGTTGAGGAATGAGGATATGATGGTTGGAGCTCCAGCAGCTAGCCAGGAAGCCATGAGGATGAGGGTCCTACCCAAAGAGTAGGACAAAGCTTACTTTATGCCAGGAGGGCATTTGTGGAACCCCATACTAGAAAGACAGACATTAGACTTTCTGTGGTCATCTCTTTATGTGGTAGAGGAAAAAACTACAAATAAAACCTCTTACAACTTGTCTTGTTGAAGCCTCAATTTTGGAATTTTTTTTTTTTACTGCCAGCCAAATGCAATTTCTCAGTGATGATATATCATCACCATACTCAGTGATGTGGCCTCAGAGGACAATATTTGTAGCTTCAGGTGGTTTAGCATCAGCTTTTCTCCAATTAAGATGTTATATATTGACAGACCTGATTTCAATACCACTCCACCTCTCCTCTGATAGCCTTTTCCAAAGCAGTGTTCATTTTCAAAGAAGTGATTAAAAGGTTATGCAGAGATGAGAGGAAAATGAAAAACGAGAACCTCACCATTTGCAAGCTGAATAAACACACCATTATCTTCTGACCACAGTGAGAGACAAGAAGGAGACTGCTGGTCACTGTGGCCAGCCATAATCACAGTGATTTTGGTGGACACATATTTCATCCAGCCTTACTTATCTTTCATGTCTAGGAGCCATGGGAATAATACAACAGAGGTCTCCAGCTTGGAGCATACATTCATAGGAACCGAAGAAATAAAAGTGCAGAGGTCATCATTCAGTGATAGAACCTCCTACTTTTGGTTTTTGTGAAGGCTCAAAATGCATCCCTCATAGCACAACACAACCATTTCTATGATGGCCAGGACCCCTCCTATGATCGTCATTTCTAACCTGGAACCCATGAGGATTGAATCCTTTCCTCTGGTCCCCAGGAAACTGGGCACACCTCACTATGCTCATTCTCACCCCTGGAAAGGAGAGAGCTGCCCTGGGTTGCGCTGGCACAACCACTGACTCTGGAGATCCGAAATAAAGACCCTAGAGGGGTTTCGTCCTCCCTGAAGTCATTTTATTAGATTATTACTCAGTGGGTGGCAGCTCCTCAAGGCCTTGGAAGCCAAACACATTACATTTCATTGCCAGCAAATAAAGGCACATTTCAGGGGGCTTCTGGGGCGTGAATTAATAGTTATAAGGGATTTCTGAAGGAAGAATTGGATATGTTCCCACTGATCTCAGAATTACACCTTTGACCCAGCATAAGTTGTGTTTTATTTTCTAAGACAATGCATTGGTCAGCTCTGGAATCACTGGATGTGAATGGAGGGGGAAATAGCTCATCATATCATTAAGCCTTTATCAAAATTCCCCCAAGCACTGGATGGGACTTTAATAATGAAAGAGCTAGTTATGGCACATGCAAACGATTATGACAGCACAAAATGCTTTTTAGTGATTTCGTTAGAATTAGGCAATAGTGATAGGCACAAACAGCCACTTCGGGGACATGCCAGCTGCTTCCAGTGAAGCTGCTGACATGAAAACAGGGAAAGGCACTAAAACAGGCACAATCCAAGTCATAATCTGCTTGCTAATAATTTCCTTTTTGTGTCTGCAGCCTTTAAGGATTGTCCTGAATAAGGGTATTCATAACGACAGAGTTAAGTCAAGCCATTACACCGGGGCACAGCAAACTGCTATCATGAGGATGAATAAGGCTGGAGACCAAAGACAAGACTGATTAAAGGTTGGCGGAACTGATGAGTCCCAGCTGAGAAGCGTTCCTCTGTGTGGGTGGCAGCCCATGCTGCACATAGTCTCTGAGTCCCAGTCCAGTTCTTGGCACAGGCCAGCAAAGGGCAGCTGTGTATCAGTGGTGGAAGCTGCCCCATGGAATTCCAAACATCATTTGCATCTTTGCTGCCTGCTGACTCCCTTCCCAGTTGCACACTAATTAAAGACTGTTTGGTTCCTCCACAGCAAAGATGCCTTTGACCTGCCGCAAAGTTCTCCTTTGAATTCAAAGTCTGCCCTGCATTTGTAACATTAAAAAAACCCCATTAGCTGCTCTGCCTCTGATTTCACTGACCTGTTTGTTTTTCTGCTGACATCTTTCTGGTGCTTTGATGAAGGGGCTTTGCTCCCACACTCCTTCCTGTGGCTTGGGAATTACTGAGATGGGCGAGGTGCTTATTTACACATCTCTTTGGATCGTTAGGTAAAAGGGGTGACACACTTCTCACTCTCAGCAACATGTTGAGACAGGTGCCTGAGTGTTGCTTCTTAACTTACCTTCTTGTCAGCACACACCTGAATCTGTACAATCATAGCTCATCCAAAAGGACACCCCCGTAGCGCTTTCCAAGTGTATATTTTCCAGAATTCTGTTTAAACTTAACTTGGTAGGCTGTGTATAGAACTACAAAGGCATTTTGTGCTAAAATCTTTTGTGTAAGAAACTATGTTTTCTAGGCCAGGCATAGTGGCTTACACCTGTAATCCCAGCACTTTGGGAGGCTGAGGCAGGCGGATCACCTGAGGTCAGGAGTTTGAGACCAGCCTGGCCAACATGGCGAAACCCCGTCACTACTAAAAATACAAAAATTAGCCGGACGTGGTGGCAGGTGCCAGTAATTCCAGCTACTCAGGATGCTGAGGCAGGAGAATCACTTGAACCTGGGAGGTTGGAGGCTGCAGTAAGCCGAGATTGTGCCACTGCACTCCAGCCTGGGCAACAGAGTGAGACTCCATCACAATGAAAAAAAAAAAAAAAAAGAAATTGTGTTTTGTTTATGTTAGAGATATATGGATTTTTCTTAACTCATGGGAGACTAATAATCAAAATTTTGATTCTAGTTCATAAAACTAAGTCTCAGACAATGTTGTGTATTTCCTTACTGATTTTTGAAGAATGTATTTTTTTATTGAGGCAAATTTTATATACAATGAAATGAAGATCTTATGTGTACATTTTGATTTTGTTTTGTTTTGTTTTTTTTTGAGAGAGTTTTGCTCTTGTTGCCCAGGCTAGAGAGCAATGGTGCGATCTCGGCTCACTGCAACCTCTGCCTCCCAGGTTCAAGCAATTCTCCTGCCTCAGCCTCCCGAGTAGCTGGGATTACAGGCATCTGCCACTACGCCCGGCTAATTTTTGTATTTTAGTAGAGATGGGGTTTCGCCATGTTGGCCAGGCTGGTCTCAAACTCCTGACCTCAGGTGATCCACCCGCCTCGGCCTCCCAAAGCGCTGGGATTACAGGTGTCAGCCACCACGCCCAGCCTAATTTGATGAGTTTTGATCAAGGTATACCCCTGTGCAACTGCCACCCCGACCTAGACATAGAACATTTCCATCGCTTAGCTCTCTAGTCAATACCTAGCCTCACAGGCAACCATGATTCTGACTTCTACCACTGTAATTTTTCCTCTTCTTGAATCAGTCATGCTTTATGTTCTCTTTTCTGCAACTTTCTCCTGCGTTTCAGCAGCATATTTTTGAGATTCATCCATGTCTCTGTACTGTGGCTCATTCTTTTTATTGCAGATTAGTATTCTATTACATGAATATACCATAATTTTATCTATTCTTGGATATAACTTTTGTTTATCCATTCTTCTGTTGGAGATTTGGGTTGTTTCTAGTTTTTGGCAATTATGAATAACGCTGTTAAAAACAATGGTATTTTAAAAATCTAATAAGTGAATAGCAATGGCCAAGTTTTCAAATGTCTTTTCCTTGCAAGCCAGTTTGATAATGGAAATAAAACCACCATCCAATAGGTTTGGATAAGTGTTACATCAAATGTACTGCTGAGGCCCCCAAATGAGAGGGTTGCCTAGTGACAGATTTTGTTTTAGTGGCTTATATTAATAGGCATAGCTCACAGCATTCTTTTAGGGGGAGTTATCAGCCAAACCTAAATCATCACACACATCAGAATAATCAGAACTCAAGTTTCCCAAAATGAGGTTCATGTAACACCAGTGGTGGTAGACAAGATAAATTTTGGTGGTATGTAGGCATTTTTTTTTTTTTGAGATGGGGTCTCCCTCTGTCACCCAGGCTGAAGTGCAGTGGTGCAATCATAGCTCACTGCAGCCTTGACTTCTTGTGCTCAAGTGATCCTCCTGCCTCAGCCTCCTGAGTAGCTGGGATTACAAGTGCATGCCACCATGCCCAGCTAATTAAAAAAAATGGACATTTTTTATGTTTAATAGTTAATTGTTCATTTTTATGGTTACTAAAAAAGTATATGAGAAAACCATCACTTGCCCAAAGTTTACGGCAAGTGATGGTTTTCTCCTTTAGAGTAGTAATAGAGAGTCCTTTGGCAAATTTAAAGCAATGATGAAAAACACTTCGTAGAAGTTCAGTTGAAACTCGAATTATTAAATATGAAAACCACTGGCATTGTGGTTGAGTGTAATGCTAATGGCCCCTTACTGGCTGTATGATCTTCAGCAAGTTACTCTTCCAAGTTTGCTTCAGGATATGTTAAATGGGCTATTAGCACAGATGTCACACATGTGCTATGAGGGTTAGATGATAATGTATATGGTACTCTCAGCACATAGTCAGCAGTCAATAAAGTGACCTGTTGGTATTTCAGTGCAAGAATCAGCATCAGGTGGACAACCGAACACTGGCCAGGGATTAATGATTGAACAGTTACGGGACGGTGTGGTCATCACTTCTGATACTCATGGACTTCAAAGGACATAACCTTAAACAAGTGTACGCAGGCAAAAGACATACTCTGGCAAAAAGAAAAACCTCACATCTGACTTTCCAAGTTTAAGATCTCAATGATAACACTCCAAATCTATTCCTCTCTTCTAGGCAAACTCCGCACCCTAAACCCCAGCTGCTAAATTTTCAGGTCATGCAGCAGCAAGGGATGGAGGGAGAATGGGGAGTAGTACCAAGTGGCTCTCACTTGACTGAATGCTGCAATCACCCAGGGAGCTTTTCAAGACTATTGACGCCTGGACTCCACCTCTGTGGTTTTGAGTGGTCAGGGTGGGGTCTAGGTGACTCTTAATGTGCAATCAGGGTAAGGAAACCGTTGTTTAGCTCACTGACAGTGGCTGAGTTCAGCCCTGACCCTCTGGAACAGGGTGGAAGTGGGCTGAATTCTATATGCTACTTAGTGACGTAAGGACAGCAATAGTCAACTTTGTTTTAGCAGAGCTTGTTTATTCCCACACCTTGAAGGAATAGTAGGTTTGGTTTTTTCTTCAATGATGCACTTTTGTATCATTCAGGCTGTGCCTGCAGTTTCTTTTCTCTGGTCTCAAGGGAGGAGTCTTAAATGGCATTAGATCTTCTGCTCAGTCCCAGTGTACAGGCCTCTTTCTGGCTCTGTTAGGTCTGATTGGAGACCCAAGTGAGTTATTTTCAACCCAAATTTGGATCCGTTTTTGAAATGCTGCCTGTTACACCATTACCCCAAACTAATGCAGTCACTAAAAGAAAGTTATCGTCAGTTGGCTTGGGCTGGCTCCAATTCCCTTGTTTTCCTGATTCCCCAACTGAGAGCCTTCAGCTTCAACCCAGATCTGAAGATAGCACGTTCAGGGAAGTCAGTGATTGGAAACTGAAGTGGTTACGTCCCAAAAGTCCTGATGCCAGTTCCTCAGGAACATCTGGAGACCTCTGCCATCTAACAAGGGCTGTCTGCTGAGCTCCGCCAGGTGTGAGGCAGCCAGGGCTCAGTAGCTGGGCAGTTGACTCCACAAGCTGGCTCGGGTGTTCTTTGGAAGGCGCCCCAGAAGGGCTCCCGGCTTGCAGACCTTAGGAACCTTCATGCTCGCACTGGTATTTCCATTTCCCTTTGGATGCTAATCTTGGGCTGCTGTCCATTTGGCAAGAAAACACAGCTTTCTCTTGGGTGTCTTTCCATATAGTCACAAATGTAAGTACAAATGTTTTAATCTGTGATTTGTATTACACTTGCAGGGTATATTGAGCTACGACAACACTTCTGGGTTTGACTTGCCATGGGGGTTAGTTCCTAGTTTTCCTAGTACAGCTACAGGTAAACTAGTTCCTAGTTTTCCACGATGGCATTTAACCAATGTGGCATTTCCATATTTACACCAACAAAGATCCAGGAGCTAGGGCTGAAGGGTGGAAACTGCAAGACCTGAGAAGGCCTCAGACTTTGGGCCTGGTGCCCCTCATTGTCTCCACAGATGGAGAAATGCTCCCAAGTAATGCTGTGTGGTGCTATGGGGACCTCTGCCTACCCTACTGTGGGGCTTCTTTCCCCTACCCCATTCCTAATCCAGGAATTACTCAACAAGATCATAATTTAGAATTTGTTTTGATTTATTATATTGGTGCCAACCAAATAAATGCCCAACCACTGTTCTTATGAAGTTACTGAGTTCTTAAAAATGATGCCTAAAAAAGGTATCAATTTAGTTATATCAATTTAGTTATGGCCAGGCTGCCATATATAACTTTTCTTAGGTGAAGAGTGATGATATATACATATGGGTCTGAGAAAAACATGATAAAACCGTGAAGTGTACTAGATTTAAAATAGATTCCAAGAAATAAAAATACCTAGATTGTCAGAGAAGGAAAGTTCATAGCTTAATTCTTTGGTGTGGTCCATCTCACAAAGTATATATAAAACTAGGAAAAGTCCAAAATAGTTGGATATATTTAAGCTGTTTCCAACATGCAGTTAGATTTGTGTTTATTAAATCTGCTTTTCCATATACATACAGAAAATTTAAAAAGAATAGAGAACACATTTCCAAGGATGAAATTTCCACATTTATTTTTCTTTTATGTGCATAGAAAATGGCAGTGAAGTGTCCTATGAACGAGGCGAGGAATGGGCATGGCGCTGCGGTACCAGCCTGGATGTTGTGCTTCCAAAGTACACTATGCGTGGTGGAGACAAAGGGTGCTGCGGTTTGTTTTTAATTGCTCACAGTTCCTTGGGCTTCTCATTTGTTTTTGAAGTTGTCAGTTTCTTCAAATCTCTTTTCAAGTGACACTGCGTTACAAATGATGGCACTTAACCAATGTGGCATTTCCATATTTACACCAACAAAAGAAATTTACAAGACGTAATAGCATACAATCTTGACATTTAGTAATAGCAATAAAACATGGGCAATCATTTTATTTTTTCTGTACAAACTATCAGAACATAACTTTATTCACATTAAAAAAATCATCTTTAATTTGATTTGACCTACACATCCCCCATTTCATTTCACCCATTTCTCAAACCTCTCATCACGTCACCCACACCTTCACCAGACTAAAGAATCTATAAGTAATTAGATCTAACACCTAAATAGAGCTTAGAAAGTCCTCTCCCAAACGTTTCCTCACTTCCCTGATAATTCCTCAAAAAAGAAAAAAAAAACGCACTTCACTCATTCCTTCCACTTCACTTTCACATTTCAATCATCAAATCAGCAAGATGGACTTTTCACCTCAATCCAAACAAGGTTAGAAAGAAAGAGTTCCTCTGTTGGGCATCTTGATGCTACACCCATGAGTCTGGGGACCCTGGGTATTGTTCTGCTCTATAAGAAGGTCGTTTAGTGGAATAAAAGTCTACATAATTTGTGGTCGATTTCAGTCCATACTGTGTTGAGTAATCAGTAGAAGCTGGAAAGTGAACTCGGTCATCAAAATAAGGATCTTCATAGCTATGAGGAGACTGCAAATACAATCTGTATGCATCAAAGTTCTTTCTGTTGGAGTCATCTTGACTATAATACAGCTGTTGATGCTGTTGACAAAATGAAAAGGCAAATAAATAAAAGCAATTTTTTAAAAAGACGTGTTAGGAAAATTAATGTGGGCTTCCTGCTTCATTTTTTAAAGCAATATTCAATATTTGCAGCTTAAGGTTAAAAGCTGTTTCTGGTGCACACTATGTGTTTACTATTGGACTCTAAGGATTTTAAGCTGCATTCTCAGGCAGGCTGCTGAGTTTCCTGTCCTAAGACCTCTAGAGAAGCAGGTGCCTCAAGAGAGCCTGAGATCTCAGGGCAGGTGGCCCCAGAAACCTCCTCTCCTTACTGGAGGCCCTGCTGTGTGCTCAGCTGTGGAGGGACCTGTTACCTGGGCATGCCGAATCAGAGGATGGTCTTGATATTTGGTTTGACACAGGGGAATTATTAGCACATCACTAATTTAGTCAAGGATTGGGTTTCTGGGCCTTGGATAATTGTATAATTACCGAACCATCTTTTAGAACACTTACTTCAGATATGAAGATGGAGTCCACCCCTCCATTTTAAAAGATGTATGTGGCTAGGTGAACAACAGTCACACTTTGGAAACTCTGCTGTAAGTTGTAATATTAAAGGAATAAGCATTCTCAAGGCAGAAGAATAGTAAAATTAGGAGACACACATGAGCAAATATGGTTCTAGAGGAAAAGGCTTCCCCAAGCCAGGGCTAAGTCCATCTGTAAGTGGGCAAGGCCAGGCACACGTGGGCACCCACACAGGGCACACTGCTCTCCATTTCCTTTTGTTCGGTCTTAGCTTTGACCTCACATTAATTTCTTCAAATTGTGATGGCTATTATGTCTATGTTCTTGATTATGCCCAAATCCCCCTACTTAGTAAGATGTAACAAATTTACCACATAGGAACCAATGTCAGGTCCTGGAACTCAATGCATTCTAACATTATAAGGATTTCAGAGCTAAATTCTCCTTTCAAGCCAGAGTTATGATTCTGGTCTATTTTTCCTGACTGAAAAACTATAGCATAAATTATGAATAACTTGGAAAGTTCTTTTTCTTCCATCTACAGAGAAAAGATGACGAGAAGGAGAGGTCTTAGAACACATCCTTATCTGAAGGACAGGATACAGTCTTGTTTTAGGAAACTCCAGCTGCTCTGTGTCATTGAAAGGGAAGAGGAGAGACCAGACGGTCCACGTTCGCCACGGCACCGGGAAGGACCTGAGACTGACTGCAGGCCCTTCATGAAAGCAAAGCCTGGGTGTGTTATAACCGCCAATCCCACTCTCCCACAGTGAGGTCCATCCCGGCAGAGGCTGAGTCCACCTTGACCACTGAGACAAACAGACCTGGCGATGGACTCAGTGTTTTTAAACTGTGGAGCTTGGACAGGGAGGGGCGAGATGGAGAACGAGGTATACACTAAAGAGAACAACGTGATGAGGGCATGAAGTGTGCTTACCAACCTTCCCTCACCCAGAGGCTGGAAGAGATTTTAGAGCTTAACAGAAAAACAGTGGGAAAAGGACACTGCTGGGCAAAAGACATGAACTAAAAACTTCTTGGCTGTCCCCATCAGTGGCACGGTGGTCTCAGCAGTACCGATGTGGATACTCAAGAACGTGAGGCTACCGTGGAAATGCTTTGCTTAAACCACGGGTGAGTTTCCAAGGAGTGAAGATCCCCAGGGAAAGCATCTAGGACCCTGCCGTGTTGGCCCAGCTCTGGGAAGTCAATCGACGTGGACCCCTTACTGTGTTAACTGCTAACCAGCCTTCTGTAAAAATGATATTGCAAATTCACCTGTAGCCGTCTATTTTGTTCTCTTGCTGGTGAGGAATAGGAACTGATGTAAATTGGTGAAGGTTTGCTGGAGCCTGTAAGAAAATATTTTATGAAATTAAAACTAGTGCTTATTACTCTGGTCCATTAGGCTGGCTGGGTGGCCTCCCCTGCACTAGGGCTAGCACTGTCCCCAACAGGGCCTGTCTTCCCCAGTGCCAATGAGGGCTGGGAGAGGTAGCAGCTCAGGGTCCCTGGATCTGGCCTGGCTGCTGCTTACCTCAGGGCTGGTGGGGGCTAATAGCAAAACTATGGCAAAAACAGGCCGCGTGTGTTTTCCCAAAAAGCAATGCCAGTGCAGAGCCCATGCGCAAAGGTTCCTGCTCAAGCTCTGCTCATACGTGGGAGGGTTTCTCCAGCTGGCTTTGGACAGCAGCACAGGATTCTGAGCTGAGGAACACTCCTTTTCCAGGGCTCTGAGCTACAGCAGTGGGTCAGAGAGGAGAAGCAAAACACAATATTCGAACAAGCCCCATGCCTTCCAAACAACTGGGATTCAAAATCTCAGGTCAAGGAAGGAGAAACAATGGAGGCACAGTCTTGTACCTGGCATTTAAGGATGTTTTAATACAAAAGGAACTTGGTAATAATGAGATAATTGTCTTCAAAAGTCCATAGTAGACTCCTGATGATGTTACCCTTCCATTATTGTTAAGGCTAGCAAAGATTTTTATTTTTTTAATGAGGAAAATGAAACGTACTTGAGGCAAATTAGTTTATTGAAGCAAGCGAAGAAGATACAGAAGGGCATGCATGCTAAAGAGGCGATCTGTAAGATAAAGCAGGCTGCTGCAAATCGGAAGCAACCATGCACTTCAGTTGGTATGTGCATTTCCTTTTGCACAGAGCTTGGTGTTGAAATGTAGCATCTGCAATTTTCTGAGCTATTAATTGCCATAGTAACAACAGTCGATTAGTAAATAGTCCTGTGAAATCACAATTTCAAAGACAACAGTACAATGGAGACTGCTCCCCCAGCAGGAGTAAAGCTGCCACCAGCTTTTATTTATTTTTAATAGACAGGTTTGAGAAAAGAGTACTTTTTGTGGGGTAGCTCACACTGACTTATTTGGAACATCTAAAGTAGTTATAATCTGCCAGACGGTTGAGAATGGGAACAGTATGAAATCTTAGTAACCCTTTGGGCTGGTATCCTTTAAATAAATTGTATGCACAACTTTCTGAATAGGATATAAAAATATTAACACTATGTAACATTATTTTTGTTATTCTTAAAAAATAATCACTTTGAGAAGAATCACATTATACCTTTTGCTATTTATTCAAACTCTTCTCCATGAAAATGCAAATGAAATTGATCTCCATTCTCTAGTTTGAATTTAAGAGATGAGCCAGTCTAGAAGACGTGGCCCCTGCAAAGCGACACCGGGCTGACGGTTCTGATGCATGTGGAAAACACAGAGACTGCTCGAGCCAGGAGGGGACGGAGCAAAGGGACTGTGCCAGTGAGCAGCCAGAAATGATTTATTTGGATACAGCCCTCTTTTTATTTGTGGCCACCGTACAACTACATACATACATACATACAAACAAGTACATGCTTGTTTTACTTTAAACAAGCAGAAAAGGCAACAATTCCCAATGTAGGAAAGGGAATGACTAGAACATGGTTTGCTGCTGGGGGACTGTCTCAATACAAGCACAGGCTACTTCCCAGGCCACTGGCCAAGTGCCTGGAAATGCGGCTTTTCAAGAGACTGTATCACACACCCAACTGGCGTCTTACCAGGGTACAGGCCTTTATGTGTGGCATCCCCTTGGCTATTGTAATACTGCATAGGTGGCTGGGTCCTATCGTATTCAGAGCGAGGGTCTCTGATTCCTAACAGTGCTGGTGAGGAAGAGGTGCTGCCGACTGAAGGGAGAGGCAAAGGAGGAGAGAAAGAGGGGAAGAAAGAGAAATCACCATCAGTATCTGTGGAAAATCCTCTCCAGAAACACAAAGGTCAGTAACTAGAAATGACACACAACTGGTGCTGAAAATATCTCAGAGGTGCTGGGAGTGGAAGAGCAGCTAGACCCAAGTACCACAAGTGCGACCTGCATGCAGGCCTGCCACTGCACAAATCAGCAAAGTCAACACCGGGGCTCACTCTCAAGCTGGAGGGCAAGCTGCCCGGCTAAAGAGGCACAGTGTAGAGATCATGCAGCTTTCCCCACTAGTCTGTCTCAATGTCTTGACTAGGCCTTTGAAACTGAGTGATAATAACTTACTAGCCATGCAAGAGTTATACTTGTTATTTTATGATCCCAGTTCAGTTGCTTGCAAAATACCCACCTATTATCCTTTATGTATAGCTCTTCAGCCAACAGAAGTTTTATGGTGTGTTTTGATTTCTAATTATTTCTAAAATATCCACATCTCTAAACATGTTTGAATAAGAGCACCCATTCTGTAAAAATTTATAATTCTTTTTATGGTGATCAAGGAAACAATTTAAACCCGGTAAGCCTGGCTCATTAGGAAATGCACATGGTGCTAAGCTCTGACCTCGGAAAGGCCCAGAGGACTTTTTTACCCCAGCTTCAGCCAACATCTAATAACACCGTATCTATCCTTAGGACTCTTTTTGGACACTTTGGCACAGAAGGAAGAGAGAAACATTTCACATATTTTTTTTCTTTTTCTCATTAAAAAAATCATCTTGCTTCCCCTAAAGTTAATTTCAAATAAGAGTGGCCACTTATTCACTTGATACACTCGAAAGCAACAGCCCCCCAAACCTTGACACCAGTGGTTTTGCATAAATTGATGCTTTCAGAGGAAGACTGACAATGAAATACTTTTCCTAAAAAGTCATCTCACTGACATAGGATTGCTCAGTGTTAAACATGTAAGCATGTATGGACAATGTCTATGTGCTGCTCACCTTGCTTACTTTCCAGAAGGTAGGACAGAAAGCATACCCGCCTGCCTCCAATGACATCAGCAAGGCATCAGACATGCCCAGAAGCAGATCCCACACTAGTGTGAAGGGATGAATTATCAGCCCTTAGAATAACTGGAGAAGCAGAAGTGGAGTATTCCCTACCACTGACTAGAATCCCAAAAGGCACCTAGGAATTTGAATGGGGCTAGCCAACACTGTCCAGCAGGTATATTTAAGGGGTCCTGAAAACAAGGTCACTATTCAGTAACTATGTGCTAATGATCCAGGGGTGTGCAATCTTTTGGCTTCCTTGGGCCACACTGAAGAGTAATAATTATCTTGGGCCACACATAAAATACACTAACATTAACAATAACTGAGGAACTAAAAAAAAAAAAATCACACAAAAAAATCTCATAACGTTTTAAGAAAATTTACAAATTTGTGTTGGGCCGCAAAGCCATCCTGGGACGCATAAAACCCATGGGCCGCAGATTGGACAAGCTCGTACTAATCTAAAATTATCCTTTGCTTGTCTATGTGCCTTTTGTTATAGAGCCACACCTCTTAATTTCCCTGGCACCTCTATTCCCAACACCCTAAAAGGTTCTGAGCATTTTTCTAAAAGCAAGCAGTTTCAGGCTATACCTGGGAGCTTAGCAAGGATGTTAAAAACCAGACACGTAGGTTTCTTTCAAGAAAGCAACCCATAATTTAAAAACTAAGATATATACCATACACAACAAGCACAGATAATTAAAAAAAATTCTAGTTCAAGAGGGGACATCCAATTATGTGGCAAGAACCACTGGCCATGTATATTAGTCTTTTTGGCCACATCTGTCCACATGAGAAATAAGACTGCCAGCAGTAGCACTGCTGAATGAAACAGATAATATTTAAAAGTCCAAATGGGTGATTTAAAGCCAAATAAAAATAAGATACTTACTACTTTTCCTTTCTCATTTTGGAAAGAATTAGATTTATAGGACTGATTGGCGTGGCAGTAATAATCTGCCCTTACATGTGAAAAAATTTAGTCTGAATCTCAAAACATTCTTTCCATCAAGTTAAACATTACAAAGAAGTAGGTAGTATGGTTGCCAGGATTCCCAACTTAAAAATCAAAAGGAATTCCTACAGACCCAGCCTGTAAGGCCTGCTTCCATTAGCAGCAGATGCTGGGAGTCTGCAGAGGAAGGAGGTTTAACTGGAAAGCAGGCAGCTCTCCCAGGTTGCGGATCTGAAGACCTTAAAGGTCCTCTGTTAAAGGACCGTGCTTCTAAAAGGTTTCACTAAGAAAACTTAAAAAAATTCACTTTGGAGGAGATTCCAACCTTATGGCCAGCTGGCATACAGGGCAGCCACTTTCAGGCATAACCCAGTGCGTCTCGAAGTGTGGCCCTCCACTCTCGGGCACCCCGATCCCCTGTCCAGTCTGTCAACTGCAGGTTTCAGGGCCCCTTCTCACACTTAGTGAGGCAGACTTGAGGGCAGGGCCTGGGGCGCTGTTGCTGATGTAAAATTGTACACACTTTTAAAAAGGAAGGAAGAAAGTGGGCTTGTGCTTTATAATGGTGTGTGATTCCTACAGAAGGTTCTCTGCTGCATGGGTAGTGTTGGAGATGACAGGCTTAACCAGCTTATGTTTGATCTTCTCTGGCTGGGGAACAATGTTCTGTCAAACAAAGGTTCTCGCCAAGGAGTGGTGTTTTCCCACTGACCTGACTGAATGATGGGTGACATCTGTTGGTTGGTGGTAGACAAGGAAGGATGTGATTTGAATCGGTCTCGCTCCAATGTCGACACAGGTGTAATAAAATGGTTCTGATTCCACCCATCCTGCAGAGTTAAGAGAAAAAGAAACCTCTCAAAATGAATAATGACATTTCATTACAATAAATGATTATGAGTGTGCTCTGATGAATGCTAATTATGCCAGAGCTATTCTTGTAGGTTACCTTTTTATAAATGCTCCGGAGGTCCCGATATTGCCATAATGTATTCAAGACCTGGGCTGCTGCCTTCACCACTTTCAGAGATGATCTAGGGAGAGAGCAAGGATATTAATGAATGTGGGTGGCACAGCCTCAGCCCCACTCAGAAGGGTGCAGGATGAAAATCAGTGGCCAACAGGCCATGGCTCTCAGGGCCACAGGGATGGAGGCTACTGCAGGACACAACACAAAGGGACCAGGTGTGCCTGGGAGTCGATCAGGTTCGGAACTGACAAGAGGTGGCAAGAACTGAAGTGAGGCCATCAGGCAGTGAGCTCTGTGGAGCAGCTGTGGCCGGGACGAACCTGAGCTGAGGATCTCTGTAGGTGTCAATCCCAACCTCCCTCTGTATCTTTACTGAGGGCCACTGATCTCACTGGGGCTTTGGGATTCGTGCAACCGTGACTCTACATTCTGAGTGTCTGGAGACCCTCCCAAGTGAGTATGTTTTATCCCTCCTTCTTTATTAAGCCTTCATCTAAATACCTCCAATGCCTTATCATTCATACCTCTAAGTAGACTAATGTGTGTTCTAATGTTGAATTTGGAAAACATGGTCACAGATATTATTTCCCCTCTCTGAGGACATTTTGCAAATGCTGGTGCTCTGCTTAAGCATAGCCGACCACGAGTCACTGGATTCACCTTGGGAGCTGCTGCTGTAAGTCAGTGGCCTCACCAGTAACTGAAGAGGGGACTTCCTGCCTCGGCTAAGGCCCTCAGATCTCTACATTTGGGTGGTACTCATGGGCCAGTGCTTGCAGAGCTAGCCCTAAGGACAACTGAACTCTTCTATCTTAAGACTCCATTGACAGTTTGACTTCAAATGTATACACCTGATTTAAAATCTGGTTTTCTCTTCTACTCCTTATCTTCCCAATTAAACTCTCATGAAGTGGAGGAGGGCAAGGGAGGGGAGCAGGCGGTGAGCTACTTCCTCAGCCCCTAACAACAGAACGTGGGTTGCTAATGATTCTGAGGGTTTAGGTGAGCAGAGCCAGGTAAAGCCAATCCACTCAAAGTCTTTCCAACCTTTTTATTTCCAAATTGGACTATGGAACAAGCAATAGCTAAATACCCCCAAAGAAATAAACACAGATGAAATTTCAGGCACCCAAGACAGCCTCTGGAAGACAGATTTAGGGGAGCAGGGCACTTGCCCCACATAGCCACCCTGTTCTCAGCTGGGCCCGGCCGTTGCTGCTTTGTTCACCCGTCTGTCTTTAAGTGCTAGGCAGCAGGATGAGGCTCAAAAGGCAGATTCCACAGCTGCCTGGGAGGATGACAACTCAAACACTCGACCAGGCAAGACTGTGCCCGCGATATGCCTTGACAAAAACAGACTACATATTTTCAGACACAAATTCCATGAGCAGAAACCTGACCCATGAGAAAAGCAAGGAAGATTCTTTGCTCTCCTTTGCAGCAAAACTCCTTGAAAGAGTTATGTACTTGCATCTCTAATTTCCACCATCCCACCTTCTCTTAAACATAGGGCCTCCATATTGTTACATCCGAAGGTCAAGTTGCAGTCCTCATCCTGAGTCACTGTATTTCACCTTGGGAGCCGCTGCTCTAAGTCAGTAGCTTCACGGGTAAGTGCAGAGGGGATGCAGTGCCCTGCCTTGGCTAAGGCCATCAGATCACCACGCTGGGGTGGGCCTCCTATACCCCTCATTGGTTCTGCTCCAGCCCCACCGGCTTCCCTCTGTTCCTCAAGCACACGAGGTCCTCTAGCTTCTCAGGGCTCTCTCACTTGATGTCCCCTTTAACTGAAATGCTCTTCCCCCAGGGAGCTGCACTGTTCCTTCCCTGCCTCCTCCAGCTCTATGCTCAAAAGGCACGGTCTCTGCAAGGCCTTCATTGACTAGCATCCCTCTCCCCAGCATGGCCCACCACCCGCCCTGACATTATTATGCGCCCTGCCCCTCAGCACCACCCACCATGCTCCATGCGTTTCTGTTCGTTTGGCACCTTGTCTGCGTCTACCTCGCCCCTGGAACGTAAGCTACCTCGGGTGGGGCTGTCATGCGACCTGTCTGCTACTGCAAGCCCAGCATAGAGAACAGCGTCTGGCACACAGCAGGCAGGCAGTAAGTACTTGTGAAAGAAGTTAAGTGTGTGGAGCTAGAAGACAATTTGATTTGGTCCAGGACTTTCCGAATCTCTGGTTTTGAAAAACAGATTAGACTGGGTAGCAATTTTCTTAATATGCAAAGGTTCTGGCACTGGCTCAGCATCTCAGCCTCTTCTTATGCTGCTCACAAGTGCAGGCTGTCCAGCGACATTTTAAGAGCATAAGTGATTACGGTACCACTCACTCCCCTTCCCAGCCCTCCCCACCCACTATAACCATTTATTACTAATTAAATAGAAAAAAATACATTTAAAAAAAGGACTGAAAGGAAATATCATTACTGCTGATAGGTGTGGTTTCTGGGAGATGAGAATATGGTTTTAGATTATTCTTATATTTTAGAAACTCCTTCAAAAGTATAAAGATGAGATGTAATGTGAGTTCCAGCACTGTCATTTGGCCAATTAATAAATATTCACCAAACACCTGTTATGAGCAGGCCAGGCTTATTCTAGATGCTAAGGATATAGCAGTGAACCAAAATAAAAATCCCTGCTATGGAAGAGTCAGGTATAAGAGGAAGACGTAACTTCCACAGCAAGGGGAAATCAGCGCTATGGAGAGAGCAAAGCAGGGGGCTGGGGGAGAGGGCTGCCATGGTACTGTGGCTCAGTGAGGTTGCTGTCCTGCTGTTCTGAGATGGCACCAGGCATCCTACTTACCATTTCTCTGATCTGATACTAAGGCAAACTTATAGTCACTGCTACAGCTCCATGACAAGCAGCCTTCAATTTTTACCACTGATTCTCTAGTCCTTCCTTCCTGCTTCATCAGTGAGGTATCATGCAGAAGCAAAGGGAAATGCGCCATCCAAGCCTGGGGCACATCCTGAGGCCACACAGCAGCCCTGCTGCAGAGCAGTAATTTTAATACTTTCTGGGTATGTGGCAGAAAACTCAATTCCAGAACTGGGGATTCGAGAAGACGTTCTTGCAGAACAGGCACTCAGGCCTGGAGCAGAGAGACAAGGGCACAAGGGAAATGGTGCCCCCCAGATTTTCCTCATCCTGGCATTTCCAATTCTTCCAGGAGTTGGCACGACCGGTTGTGGCTTTAGGGACTGCTATGGTCTGAAAGTCTGTGTCCCTTCCAAAGTTCATATGTTGAAATTCCAACCCCCAAAGTGATGGTATTAGGAGGTGGGGCCTTTGAGAGGTGATTAGATCATGAGGGTAGAGCCCTCATGAATGGCATTAGCATCCTTATAAAAACAGGCCTGAGACCTCTCCCTCCTCCTACCATGCAAGGACAGCTGAAAGGCACCATCTATGAACCAGAATGGGGGCCCTCACCAGACACCAAATCTGTTGGTGCCCTGATCTTGGATTTCCTAGCCTCTAGAACTGTGAGAAATAAATTTCTGTTGTTTATAAGCCACCCAGTTCACAACATTTTGTTATAGCAGAACAAACAGACTAAGACAGAGACAAATACCAATGTAGGAGTGAGGGTGTTACAATAAAGTGAAAACCAAAAAAAGGCCCCATAACAGAAAACACTTCTCCCAGCATAGCAGGTTGTAAGTGCTGGAGACTGCTTAGCTTATCGGCATGTAAGAAATGCAAAAATAAATCCTTTCCAATAGGAAAGGTATCCTCAACATAGGCCTCATCACAGGACAATCTCAGGAATAAGAGCACTACTTGCACCTCCTTGCCGCAGACTTGCCTGTCGCCCCTGCCTTTGGTTATGTTCACCAGCTTCTCTATGCCTCCCGAGTCGGCCAGGGCTTTCGCGTTCTCCATGTTTTTGCTGGTGACCTCGTGCAGAGCACAGCAGATGGCTGCCATGGTCTCATCAGACAAGACACCGGGGCCGTTGCCGCCGGGGAGTCGGTTGACCAGGTCTCGCATGGCGTATTTGCCTGCCAATGGCAAAAGAGTAAATTCTACTTCCAGAAGGTACTAGGTTTTTGTTATTGTTATTCAGATTCTGGTGGTATGCAATCTTTTAAAAATAAAACCCCCAAAGAGACGATAATAGGGGAAAAAACCAAAACCCATGGCAAAGAAGAAAAGGACAAATGTCATTATAAGAGGAAAGCTAACATTTATTGCAACGTCACTTGCAGAAATGATTTATTTATAAAACATTACTGCCAATTGCTGAAAGCAAATGTAAATCAATGCGTAAAATTGGGTAGACAAATCAAGTTGCTTTCATTCAAGTATTTTCAGTAACATTGAGTAATGAAGGAATTATAATAGTAAATTTTATTCTCAATGGAATTCCTATGCATCACAAATACCTCAATTTCCTTAGAGCTTTTTAAAACTTACCTTTGAATCTGGACCAAGTCAGGCTGCCAAACAATACTTTTCGTTAGATCTTTCTGGATCTTAATGTATAAACTGGGTACAGTTATATATTTTTGTGTATAGAGCTGAGGTGTACAGCAACTCATCTGACAATGGTGGCAACATGTTAGTTTCTTTAAAAGATGACACAAGTAAAAGTTCTGGTATTAAAATTATAAGTATGTTATCTCCCAGGAATAATGCAATAATAATGAAATTCTTGCTAAGACAAGGCGAGGGGAGTTTCACAGTTATTGAGGTATTTCTTTATAGATACTGAATTTTTCTTATTCCTCTCCAAAAAGAGATTACCTCTAGCTTTTTCAACTTCGATTATCAACTGACAAACTGTAAGTGCACGACAAACAAAAGAAATGAACTAAAGTGCAAGTAAACATCTTCTTAGTTTTCCCCTATGCTAATAATTGAGTGGATGTGAAATGGGTTTTTTAAAAAGGCCTGTTTATATACAGTGGTAAGCAGAAGAAGACAGGTCTCAGCTACATGCTGTGTAATGTACAGCACGTCGGAGGGAAGGCTCTGGCTTGCTCACAACAAACACTGCTATGAAGAGTGGAAAAACAGTGCTGACACTGTAAGGCCACAAGATAAATGTGGTTTTCAGAGCAGATGATAAGTTAGCTCTGGTGATTTTGAATACTCATGAATGACCAAAAGGCCCATGACATGTAATTTGTCATTTTGCTAATGCATAACTTTAAATTGCACTCCTGGGGGTTAGGCTGAGGCAGCTCACTCTGCCTATGAATGAGTGAGCCTGGCGGTCCCCTCAGAACTTGCAGCTCCAGACAGCAGGGTGGGTCCCACTCAGTTGAGTATGTAGTAACTTTTATGAAGTGATAAAACTTTGCTTTTTTGTGAAAAATGGCTCTGAAAAGAAAGTCCTTTGCTAGTGCTGATGATGAATGTGAAAAAAGAGGGAAGAGGTCAGAGAAGGGGAAGTTTCCTAGGAACTGAAGCACTGGGTAAATTAGAGCCAAATACTGAATCCAAGAGCGAGGCAGATCTCACAGGAAGACAGGAATAGGGAAACAAAAAAGACTGATGGAACAGTTCAAGAGTGCTCCAGCCGGGTTAAAAAAAAAACAAAAAAAACTCATCACTGGAGAGGCAGAAGGCCAGTGGAAGTTAAAAAGGGTTATTCACAGAAAACAAAGAAATGCACTGAGAGGAAGCCAAGACTTGGAACACACATTCCTCTTGCCAAAGGTCTTAGCACTTCACAGTACCAGCTCAAGGCCTCCTGTCTACCTGTGTCTTTGTGTTGTGAAATATGACAGGCCACAGGATATACGTGTCAACCATTTATTTTTTAGCATTAAAAATGCCCAAATTATACATGCTTCTTATAAGAAATCCAAACAATATAGACATAAGAAAAATAACTTTAAAGAATATCTCTCTTTAGGGACCTGAAGGATTTCTGTAAAGGAAGTGTGGGAACTGAGAGATATGGCACATCTACAAGAATCAGGCATGAGCTGGACCATGAACAGGGTGTGAAGGAACTTCCTTTCCTCTCCATAGGGGGATGGTGTGTTAAGAGCAGGTTAATCTGGGCAACAATTCAAAATAGCAATTCTGTCAGGCACTGTGTCAAGGGCTTCCATTGTAAGTCATCACGTTTAATCCTTACAGCAACTTTTTACGGTAAACATCATCGCCCTTGTTTCTCTCTCCTTCTCTCATGGCAGGTGTATTTTAAGTTTACTATAGATTCACATGAATCCACATAAGATCTTGTCCCATTTCCCCTCCTTCTCCCCTGACCTGTCACCAGCTGTGGGGCTTGGCATGGAGCTCTCTCATTTCCTCTTTACAGCAAACCCACAGTAGGAACAGCAGGCATCAACAGCTCCCCTTCAGAGATGAGGAGTTTCCTTTCATTTCCAATCTAGATAGAATTACGGAGCCTGAACAGGGTTATACAGGACACCCCAGGTTGCATGGCCAGTGAGCAGCATATCCTAGGAACGAAGCTCAGGTTTATGGGGGTCCCTGATGTCTTCTTTAACCCGCATCCTGCCTAGGATGCGACAATGCCACAGAGGCAAGCAAGCTGCCTGGGGTGCGGAGCGTACAGAGGTCCTCACTGTTTGGTTTGTGCATGTGCCAACCCTACCTTGTACAAACCTGGGAGTAAAGGCCTTCTAAAATGTTGTGCCTTTGGGGTCTTGCTTAGCTCACCCTAGTCCTGCCCCTGCCCTGGGTGGAAATGATGTTGGGACAGTGGTTCTTCTCTGGGATAAAGATTTATACCAATGTGAGAGGGGAAAGCTACAAAACATTCATGTGATTTTTTATTTAGAGTATGGTAGTGTTGGTGAATTAGCAGGTATCAGTCCAAAAATTGGAAAGGGAGATTAAGATTTTTTGTTGCTCAGGATATAGAGAACTCTCTTAGAAATGAGAGACACTAACCCTAATAGTGTTGTAAGGTACAACTAAAATTGCTGGCCTTTCTGAAAATTTACCTTCCCTAATCAATGATTAATTAATGAGCTTGCCTCCTGCTGAAAAAGAATGGTCACAAAGCAGGAGTACTCAAATATGCCAAGAAACTGGAGACTAGGGCTCAGCTGTTAATGATTTTACAAGCCATGTATTTATTAATCAAAAGAAGAGTTTCATGAATTTTGTAGCTGCTCTCACATTTACAGCTCATCTTGTCACCAGAACATACCTATGAGCTCCTTGTTGCGAACATCTAGTGCCATATTCCTCAAGGCAGTTGCCACGGAAGAAACAACTCTATCGTTATCCATTCTCAGAAGCTCCACAAGGATGGGGAGCCCCTTTTCTTTTCGGACGGCCGCCCGGATATATGCTGCAAACTAGCGAGAAAAATAAGGCAGGAAGTAATATAAAACAGAGTTCCACTCTCATATGTTACTGTCACCTAAAAAAGATGTTTCCAAAAGATGAACTAATAGACTAAATGGTTTCTTTCCAATTGAAGATCAAATCTGTGGTGTCAGTGAAGAGAAAACCAAAGTTGGGGAGAAAGATAGGCTGGAATGACTGATTTAAAAAGAAATCCCAAAGCCTGAAAATCTCAAACCACCATCTGCCAGATATTTTTGTGCAGAAAAGAGAAGGCAGTGATTACTTTCTATCTCAGATACATAAACATGATTAAGGAAGGATCGTGTGTTTTCTTTGCAGTTGGTCCCCTGCCAAACCCAGAGGCTATAAATAGGATGGCAGAGACAGTAACCCATCAGCACACATGAAAGGAGAACCTGTCTCCATCAAGTCATTTTTTTTCTATATTCCCTGCAACAATATTTCGAGTTCAGTAACCTGTCAAAGAGATTAGCTGGAAAAATCCCTTGCCTCAGAAGAAAGGGAATTCTCCAGAAACATCCAGCATCATAATTCATACAGCCTGGTGAAAAAGTATATTTGTGTGCAAAATGCATTCTCACTCAAGATTAGTTAGCTGCTGATGCTGTTTTTTAAAAATCCATAGTCAAGAAATTTTTCTGTGACTATGAAGCAACTCTGTACTGCGAGTCAGTTTGTATATCTTATAAAATGGAAATGAGCGCTAAGTCATCAGTGAAACAACCAAAAAGAGTAACATTAGAAAACGGTTCTTTAATCTTGTTTCCAGCTTTGAGCTTTAATTGACTTTTTCAACCAATGCAAATCATCTTTCAAATTTTAGGGTAATTGAAAGATGCTGCTCATAAAACATCTACTTTCCTGCTGTGACCAAGACATTAGGACAGAGATCTACCAGCCCTTTGTATTATTTCAAACATTAAAATATGTGATTGACCATCCAGTTTCTTGAATACCAACAGAATATTTTAATAATACAAATAAGAGGGAAAGATGCATTTCAAAGATCCTATTTATATTCTGCATATGAAATGCATACTCCTATTTTTCAAATCACATGAAATCTATGGGGGGAAAATGAAGTACATGACTCGTTACTAGGCAAAGCACTCAGGCAGTTTTATGAACTTCTCTCTCTGAAACCTGCAACAACAGAACCATCTCCTTCTGTCTCACTTGGAGACCTACCAGCCCAGCCCAGCCCAGCCCAGCCCGTCTCCCTTCTGGAGAACTACAGTCATCGCGGCTCCTGAAATAGCTTCTTACTTGATAACATCTGTGGCCATGATTATCTCATTTTCTTAGTGAAGGTCCAATATTTTAACTCACTATTGAAATTGCTTAGATATAATGTTTATATTTTAAATGAGCTTTGCCATCTAACTCTCTCACTAAATGATCCCAGACATGAACTTCTAAACAACTCAAATCACATCGATTCCAATTACCGTCTTTTTTATTATCATCAAATGATCCTCTGGTCACAGAAGCTGAAGGTGAACGCTGTTCTACAACATAAATGTTTATAAATACTTATGTGCTGGGAGTATCTCACTAAATCGTCACAACCACTTTATAAGGCAGGTATTAATATTCACTTTGTTTTAGGGAGGTGGAAACTGTGGGCAGAGCCCCTAGGCTGCCAGACAGTAAGCAGAGTGGCCTGGATTCAGAGCCAGCACTTACACACTGAGTCACTGGCACTTTAACAAAATAACCACACCGGCTTAGCACTAGACCATAGTTATCGGTCTATATTCAACATAGTGGCCACTTGCACGAAACAAACCAAACCTAGGCTTATCAATGCTTTTCACTATCTTGAAAACACCATCACCAAAAGATTCTCATTTTGGGGGGTTAAGGTGGGAGAAGAAGCCCACAGCAAGCATTGTAGTAACTCTACTAAAATACACCTGTCAAGAAATTACTAGAGGTTGAAAATGTCTCAGACAAGGACTGTCTGGGAAGTTGCTGGGGGACATTTAGAAAGTTCTGAGAACTTGCTTACAGTGGTAACAAGAGGAAACTGTCTTCAGTTTTCATAGTCATACATTTGCAAAAAGATGCAGAAACCTTAGACACAGGCATGTCTGTAACCATCTGAGAGGAACAGAGGTCCTCTATCCCTCCCCAGTGCTGCCCAACCTGTGTTCTGTTCTGCCACCCAAGATTTCTCACCTTTGTATTGCTGCACTGGCTCCCAAATCCAGTCCCTGCTTCTAACTCTCCCTTCCTCGAATCCACCTTTTGCACTGCCATGGAAGTGGGTGAGCAGTGATATTAGCCCGTCTCTGTCACTCATCTGCCCAGACTCTTTCGGTAGTCCCTCCTGTGTGTAGGTTAGGATTCAGCTCCTGAAGTTTGGCCTTCAGGCCTATCCATGATGCCTGGCTCCATTGTGGGCCCCAGTGAGCAGCCAGTAGTCCTGGCCCACACTGTCTTCTCTGCACCACAAGACTGTCCTCCTGTAGTCCCTGTTATCTGGATGGCTCCTTCCACACCGCAGCCTCAGCCTCTACAGGCTTACTTTCACTCATCTTTAGAGATTCTGCCAGGCAGCATCCCCTTCAGGAAATCTCCTCCATGTCCTTACTCCGCTCTTTTCCTGACCTTCCCTTACACTGTGTGGCTGGGTTAGATGTCTTCTTTCAGGACCCCACAGCACACACATCCTGTAGCTTCTACACTGTGCTGGCACCGTCTGTTTTTCTCACTAGCCTTCTGTTTCTCATAGTGAGGGACTTGTATTTATCTTTGTATCCCCAGAGCAACTGCTTGTCTCCCTTTTTTCCCTTTACCTCCTTCACAGACAAACTAAGTAACTGTGACCCTTTCACCATCAGGGCTGATCTGACTGAGGCAGAACATATACATATAACATTTCAAGTTAGTTTGCAAAGATGGAAAGAAGTGTAGATAAGCGGAAGTCATCCTACCTTCCAGTTGCCAGCAGAGAGGTTCTGGAGAGACCCGGCAGAGCCTTCCAAGGTGGCTGGGTTGGAACTTTCTGCTAGAAGAGTCAGATATGGTTTTACCACCGATGGGTGCCACAGCATCTCAACCCCTTTGGGGGACTTCGACAATCCTGGGATAGGACCAACTCCATCCCACTGAAAGACAAACAGCACACGTTAAATGGAGGCAGAATGAACACGATCTCCAATACTTGAAAACATTCACCTTTGCGGGACTCAGCTATAGCTACGCAGAAAATTTATTTTCTTGCCAAATATGTGATTCCTCACTCCCAGAAAAATTAAACTTGAGAGTCTCATATCAAATAAAATGCTAACTTGATCTTCTTGCGGAGTCCTCTTTTTCTTTTTCTTCTTCTTCCCCCAGCAACTTGGCTCAGAGTCTTTGCTGGGAGACTCTTTTCCTAGTAAGTCATCCAATTCGTTCAGTCCCAGTAACCGGGCCTGGGGCACCTCCAGCTCCAGCCGATAGGACAGGTTCCTCAGGGTGCACACGCAGTTCTCCACCGTCTGAAACCCAGCATGGCGTATAATTAAAAACAACTCGGCACATTAGAGCAAAACACTTCTGTACTGAACACTACAGACAGGAAATAAATGGGAAATATGAAAGAACTTTTTATTTATGAGAACTTGAAACAATCTGAAGAGAGAATTATGATTCTAGAGTGTTTGTGGAATACCCAGATGACAGGATGCAGGGCCCTTTTCAGTCCTGCTGAGGATTTGACTTTATGCCAACCGAAATGCTTGAGGCTCTGGCCCAGTGTTTCTCCTCAGGGCTGCTGCCATGCAGACTGCACCCATGATGCTTGAGCCTCACTTCTCACTACGCAGATCCTTGGCGTGAAAACAGATGCCCCAATTCCCTCCCTGGGGACAACCATATCCCCAAGTCCTATGTCTGCCTCCTTCTCAATCTCCCAACTCCACCCTCCTTTTGAGCCATGTTCAGCAGTGTCTTTCCCTGCTGACATTTGCCTTCTGTACGTGGTCTTTTGTTCCCTAAAAGACTGTATCACACCTCTGATTGGGAGGCCAACTGTCATTTAACTGAGTGTCTAAAACCAAGTTCAGCATTTGCCTATCTAGCAAGCTTCCCTTTCCAACTTGCTTACTCCTCTCAATTTCATCTGTGGATCTCCTGGTTCAATAAGGCTCAAACAAAAACTGGCTGTTCCCTTGCACTCCTCTCTCTTCTCCCAGGCACTCTTCATCCTTTTTTCTCTCAGGCTCACCCTTGCAATCCAACACCTTCCAATGGCCTCTCCTAGTCCAGCCCATCCTGACACCAAGTAACTGGCCCGCTTTGGAAGTCCTGACACTTTCAGTCCCTCTTTCCTGTTCTTTCCACTTTCCTCGGCCCCCAGGAGGATCCTGGATGGTTGTCACAGCTGACAAATGATGAGCAGAATGCCGTGTACTCGGGCACAGGAGGGAGAGGGTAAGGGGCTCATGCTGGGGACAGACCAACCACAGGGCAGCAGCAGCAGGAGGGGGTGTAGAGAGGTGCAGCAACAGTTAGTGCTGGGGGTGGGGACTGTGGACTGCACCGCAGCCAAGAGGGCAGAGAGTTTGGGGGGATTACAGTGCCTCAACCAGGAACTTTTAGTCAGTAGATACTCAAATACTGATGGCTCTGATTCTAGTGCAGATACAGAATTGGAGGAAATAGCAGCATAGGCACCACCCTGAGAATGAGCCTAGGGGAACCAGAGAGAAAGGCTTTACCACACCAAGCCACTCTGTTCTCACGGTTCTCAGGATATTTTCTTAAGTTGCCACGTCCTTGCCCCTGTAATTTTGGAGACGTGCCCTTTGATCTGGAGAGTGGCCTCCTGAGGAGGACAGGATCCGCAGGTCAGACAGAACCAATGGCATGCAAATAGTGGCACTGGGCATCATGGTCACCTGCCACCACGCCCTCCTGCAGCCAGGCCGGCACTGACCTTGCTGTCGTAATCGGATGTGTTCACACACGTGTGGATCACATACAACAGTGAGTCCACCAGCCCCTCGCAGGACCGCATTTGCTTCCGAGCTTCTTCCCCCGCAGAGCTGAGGTTCCTAAAGGGGTGGAGACAGGAGGAGCTGCTGAGATGAACCATGCACTCATCAGCCACAGGGACTTACCTTAAGGATCTGAGAGAGCGAACAACAGGTGGCAGCCACTTAAGAGGTTGGAGGAGGCACTGGGGGCTTGCATGGTAACATCCCTGAAGCTCACAATGATGGCCCACTCCCCATTATCCACACATGGAAGGGAACCTGCACATTTGGTCTGTATCTCTCTCATGATGTGTCACTTTCTAACTCCTTCATGTAATTCTTTAGGGGCATATTCTCCTGAGCTTCTTCATATGTAAAAGGGGGAAAATAACAGTAACTACCTCACAGGGTTGCTGTGAAGAAGAAACGAGTTGCTACATAGAAAGTAATTAGAAAAGTGCCTCCTTCCCGGAAGGTGGCCTGCTGTCAGTCATGGTGGTGGCTACTACTAGACATGCTTCACCTCCCTTGTTAGGCCAGAAGCTTCTTGCAGTCCCCTGGGCCTAATGTAATATTTTGTGTGCAGTAAGTATGTGGTCATTAAATGTTTTTTGGATGAACAGAGGAAACATATAATTTCTTGTATTATAAACATTTCAAGTTAAATATAGATATTTGCTTATGCTAAAACTTTTCTGATCTTCTCAATTATAAAACACCCAGAAAACGGTTTTGTGTCTAAATTTTTTTATATCAATTTGCCCTCATAAATTGATACCAAATAAGGATCTATTTTATGTCCCATTAACAATGGTTCTAGGCTAACTGTAAAATTATGCAAATTGAGAATTTGCAAAACTGCGACTAGATGAGGGGGCGGTGGAATGGCGGCTCTCATCTGCCCTGCCTCTCCGCAGCACTTTCCTTTTCTCCACCAGCTTCTGGGACCCCACCTGGCTTCTCTCTCACCTCGCTGCTTCTCAGACTCATCTGCCCACGGGCACCTCCAGGAGTGCCCCAGGTCCTGTCTTGTCTTCATCTTTGCACTCTCCGAGGTGCCTTCTGCTCCTTGTCTTTAATACAACCTATGGACCCATGGCCATAGGTTGGCACACATCTGCCTTTAGCCCTGACTGCTCTCTAGAATTGCGGATTCTTTTCTCCATTGCTTTCTTGACACTGGCACGTAGACAGCTAATTAGACTTCTCAAACTGGACATTGTCAAAACTCTGAGCTGCTCACCCTTCCAAGCATTCTTCTCCCTTTCCCCCATCAACAGCACTTCTGTGCTTGCAGCTGATCCAGCCAAAGGTCTAGGTGTATCCTTATTTCCCCCGTTTCCTCGCTCTTAATATTTGATCTATTAGCAAGCCTTGTCAGCTCTTCCTCCACAAAATAACCCAAATCTGCCTACCTCACCCCAGCACCTGGTCTAGGCCACTCTCACTGTTTGCCGGGATCTCTGCAACAGTCTGATGTTCCTGTCTCTACTTCTGCCTGTACTCACTCTTCCACACTGCAGCCAGAAACAAGGCCCACTACTCCACTGCTTAGAACACTCTGATGGTTTCCCATGGCACTTGGAATAAAATGCAAACCCCATCTGACTTAACAAAATCCTATATAATCTGGTACCACTCTGCCCTTTGCTCAGTAGGCTATGGCTGCAAGCTCATTTCTGCTCCAGAACCTTTACCTTAACCGTTCCCTTGACTGGCCTATGACTCTTGTCTTCCCCAACACCACCCTCTAGTGAGTCACTCCTTGTGGTATTTCAGACGTAAGCTTAAATTTAAACTCCTTGAGAGACCCCCTGACCACCAAAGTAACCATTCAATAACCCTCACATCACCCTATTTATTTTTATGGCACCTACTGTTATTTTCTTGTTTCCTTGTTTGTCTGTCTTCCTGGCAGAATGTGGTTCCATCAGAGCAGGGATCTAGTCTGTTTTATTCGTCACTGGTTTCACACAGAGGGCATTCACCAAATGTTTCTATCCCTGACCCACTGGGGGAGCTACAGTGAGTCCTGCCCCAGGCTCTCCCTGAAGCCTAGCTGGCTGGCTGAAGAGTAATCCTAGCTCCCTGGATGACTGCTAGGCCATGAGACCCACCCTGAGATGTGGGCATCTGAATTAGGAGGAGCTGGCCTGCATTCTGGGATCCCGACTCTTGCTACCTCCCCACCAACACTGCCCCCTGACCAGGGCCGATAGCCACCTGTCACAATGCTGGAAGGGTGCAGACCAGCCACACAAGCTTTGCTCTCTTTCAGGCTGTCTGTCTTGGTGATGCTAGATGTTAAACAGCATTCACTGAGTGCTCATGCGATGACACTGTGCTAAGCACCTTCCACAAGTACCTGCTGACCCCTCACAGCTCTGAGGTGGTATTATCATTCCCATTCTACAGATGAGGAAATGGAGGCTCAAAGGGGTCCTGGAAGCCAGGTGGTCTGAGACCAGAGCCCACTCTTTCTGTCCCTGTGCCACTCTGCCCTAAGGCTTGCTTCCAGTTCCCAGGGTACTGTAAGGCTGGGAAACAGGGTCAAAATGGAGCTGATGAGTGTTAACGGCAAATAATGAACTCTACTGTGCACACTTGAAAGCGGCTTTATATATAGATTTTAACTGTAAAAGATAATGACTAAAAAAGAGTATTTGGGCTCATTTTCACTTACTTATAAAACTTGAAACTGATTGTTTAAATCACACACCTCTTTAAAAGCAAAATGGTTTTAACCACCACATTTTGAATTTAAACAAACAGCAGGCTGCAAACACATTAGCAATCAGAATGCGATTACCAGAAAAATGCTGTTAAAGTGGAAAACACTGGAATTTTGGCAGTAATCTTAGACTGAATGGGCCTTTCTGAGTAAGTCACAGAAGTCATTTACAAGATAACTTCTTTAAGGCCACAAGTCTGTGCTCATGATGTTTTTCTCCCAGAATAACAAAGTCCAGTGGCCTAAATTTTGAAATAAAAACTGGAAACTTAGATAGATGTTAATAAAGTAAGTCCTAAAATCAATTTACCTATGACACATATTATTTAATCACAGAACTAATTGGAAAGAAGAAATAAAGAATTTACCTCAGGCAACCTGTTGTGTTACGCAGAACTAGTGAAGTCTGAAATTTAATTTTATGATCATCATCAAAAGAAGAGTTATTCCATCCAGAATGTGGAACGATCACAGTGTTTGTTAAGGTTGAGAGAGCATCTCGAATGATTGTCATTTTTACAGCATCACATGAGGATAAATTCCAAAGAACTCCTAAAAATTTGATTTAAAAAATCAAATAAATAGAGATCCTGTGGCTTTAGAAATAAAATAAACATATCAGCTCCAATTAATATGAAGTCAGTCTGTTCTAAACCTAATCTATGGCCTATATTTGCAACCAGGTTGGGAATAGACCTCTAATGAGTTTTGAGTGAATGTATGAGCCTCCGACAACATATTACAAATTCTTAATATTCACCCTCTTGGATTTTAGAGGATGAATATTATACACCCTCTGTATCTATTAGGCAAGGTGACTGTGGATTTTGCAAAGCAAATTAGTTACTCTGTAAAGGGAGAGGGGCACAATCCAAGCAGGGGTCTTGAATATAATGCATCTGTGATTTTTACAAAACTGCTATTCATTGCATTGTATTTTATATTTAATGTCTGTGTGACAAACCATTTTTAGAATTTAGTACTTGGAAAAATATTTCTTTTTCTTGAAAGACTGGCATGTTTTTCTTCATCTGCTTCCTTTTCTTACTTTTGCTATCAGAAAGCTCAAGCTTCAATAAAGCACTTGCCGTAACTTTCCTGGCACGGACGTTTGTTATATTTGCTTCATCCACCTTACTTAGATAAGGTTTAAACACTTCTATCTCAATTTTAAGAGTTTTATTATCATGTGCTTTAGAAATACACGTTACTGTCATTCCTTTTTGGAAATAGGTGAAACTAACAATAAATTAAGAATCGCCTGTACTGTAATTCATATCAAGATTTCAGGATAACAGATCTTAAATGGAGCTTATTAGAGTTCTGTTTAATGATATTAGAGGGCCTTAATTTTTGCATCAAGTATGAGGTAGCTAAAATTATTATCATAGCACAGGTTTTCTAATAATTGCTCTCATAGACATTGGAGCAAATTTGAGATGATACCTACCCTAATGTCATTTTCACATCAGTGCATCTTCCTGAGTAAGAGGAAAGTAAGTGGAGAAGAGATGGTGCAGCTGGTTTTTCTCTGCATTCAAGTCCCCGCCAGAGTCCTACACTCCTGACATACCCTTGGCAAGTTGCTCGAGTCTGTACAGTGCTTTCACAACTACCAACACACAAAAACGTTTGTGGCCTTGCAGAGGGAGGGGTGGCAAAATCTGCCCATGTCCATGGGAGCGTGTCAGGCTTGTGAACATGACTGATCAAGAGCGTGGCCCGGAGACAAGACCGAGCACTGCTGCTCCAGCTGTCACGGCCCAAGAAGCCAGCCTGGACACCACCTGCTCAGCCTTCTCTGGGTGCCCCCTGTAAAAGAGGGTGGTATGGGGAAGAAGACAGGAGCTCCTTCCTTTGTGAAGGAAGGGGAGGTAGAAGCCAAGGGCTAGAAGTGAAGAGAGTGAAACAATCTTCTGACTCTAAACTGCATGAGGACTGCCCCTTCCCAGGCTTGTCCACGTGCTGTGGAGGGAATGGTTGGACTGGAACCTGATGCTTGTGCTCTGGCCTCCTCTTGTGTTCTGCTCTGCACCTGTGCCCACTACTCTCCTCTTTCACTTGGCTTTGCCTTCTGGACCTTGCTGATTTGGTTTCCCTTGTTCCCCAAGGACTTTTACCCCTTTTCTACTCCTATTCCACCATAACTACAGCCTTCAGGACACAGGATGGGCGGGAGACTTAAGACAGTTCTGAATCAGGCAAGTAAAGACCTTGCTTTACTTCTGAAAGCTTGTTCTGTTCTTCTTTCCTTCTGTTCATGATAGACCTTTGCTTATATAATTATCTTGGGGTACACAAAAGCTAGGGTCCCGGTTAGAAGGCAGCACACATTATGGGTGCTTACGAAAAGAACTTAAATTCTACATTTGGAGCGATTTCTCCACAGATTCTTAGAAAATTGGCCATGCTTCTATATAAAGTGCTTTTGGGCAATGGTTTTAAACTGTGCTCCCCAGATCCTGGGGGTTTTGCTGGCCTCCCTTAGGGGCAGCCATGTGAGGAGTTGAGGAAGAATTGGTCGTAAAGCTCCAGATCCCCACCCCAATTGACTCAGAGCAGCTTCATATTATCTATGCTCAATTTTGGGCTTAATTGTGTTTCTGTTTCAAATCTAAAAGACATTTGATAAGCCTGATGACCACAGAAGGGACCCGGGAGCTAAGGATGAGAAACACTTTTTTTTGGCAGTCTGTCCTGACCAAATAACAGGGCAAGGGAGTGAAAACAGAAGACAGAGTTGTGTCAAGGCATAGCAGGGCAGGACAACAGACTCTGTCACTAACATGGGCTTTAACATTTCCTGCTAGGGAGGCCAACCGTAGTCACTCTGGGCCCTGAAGGGGCCTCCAGGAGCATGACCCAGCCACAGTGGCAGCATGTAGCCCAGAAGCCATCAGTGGGAAAAGGGTGATTCCCTAACCTCCCCTGCTGACAGTTTCATAACATGTGATTCCTAATGCCATTGGCACAAATTTTCTGTCACAGCTTTCGAATTCCTCAATGCATGGCAGAGAGCTGCATTTTTCAATAAGATATTTTCAACTTCACAGAATAAATGCATTCCAGTAAAGTTAGCTGCAAGGCAAGGCATATGGAAAGTAAAGTCTATCATACTATAATATTGGATATATATACAGAAAATTAAACAACCTGTGTCACAAACTTCAGGTGAAAACATGACTAAGAAGAAGAGTGGTTTTTCAGCATATTGGATCCTGGAGTTGCCTAGAAATTCTCTGATTGCGGTCAGAAAAACATGTTTTTTTGTTGTTTCTGTCTCTACTCCCGGCTACTTCTAACACCTACTTCTGGCAAGAGGATATTTCTCTGATTTGAGAACTTCCCTGATTTTCATGCTGGTGGTAGAACTTTGTCCTGCTCTGTCTTTTTCTTCCCAGGCATTCAGAATGACTGATGGAGTTGTATGTCATTCTACAGCTTAGTATTAGCCAGTATATATACTTGGGATTGGACACAGCGTAAACATTCATACATCAGTGTAAACAATGGTAGCATCACCATTTACTGTGGCTTTACTCTGTGCCAGGCATTGTGTGCTTTACATATAATACCTTAAAGAGCCAAGGTGTCCCAAATTAATTAACTTTCCCTTTTAAATATTTTTATAGGTTTGAAATTCTACATGTTGATCTTTTTTTAAAAAAAGATGAACATTTATATGCTGAAATTAAATTTTAATTTCATTAGGCAAGTATTATATAATGAGGAAGAAATACCCTATCATTATCCATCCTTTTATATGTATGTTGTGTGACACATATGCAGGACACATAGTAGGTGGTCAAAAATATTTGTGATGGATCTATTTTTACATCCTGTATTTGTTTTTAGATTTCTCTTTTATTTCCTACCTATCGGACTTAGCTTATAAGTATTATTATTATTACCTTCCCTTTGTGCCTTTTGGTAAAACTGAGTATTCAGGAGTGTCCTTTAAGTTTGCAACTGGGGGAGAGGATCTCTAACAAAATTTGTCAGCATAGTTTTGCCTGCCTTTCACATTGAGACCAAAACAGATGGTTGCTGAAACCACCATCTTAGTTATGGGGATAGGAGAACCCAGTTGCCATTCTATCTCCCAGAATCGGAAAAGTCACACCAACATGCCAGAATCCCCATCCCTCAAAGTGTAAAATAGAAAGGAACAGTGCTGCCAAATTATAAAATATAAAGTTGTTAAAAAATATGTTACCCTTCAGTAGACAAGTTGAGTATGCTATCTTTTAGTCAACTAAAATGACTTATTGATCATAACACTAGCCTACCATAGAAATTCAGGCTTTCATTTCTGCAGCTTCCAAAGGAAAAAAAAAAATATTCACAGTTATTCTTGACCAGAAAAAAGGAAAGGTTCTATTTTTGCTAAGTATGTGGTGTTCAAGGGACCCACCAAAAGGCAGCTTTATCACCCTGCATTGTGTGTTATATTATCCTCTAATCCTGCACTTCGCCACGTAACACAAAGAGTTGCAAGCTTCGGTATGGATTTAACTCGCCATTTTGACTGGTTTTTCTTCCTCACTTTCTATTCCAAAACTAAGGTTAAATAAAGCCAAAACAACCAGCTCTAGTCAACAAATAATGGATTAAAAAGATTTAATTAAACTTAAAAGCCTTAGATATGAAATGATTAATTTGGCTTTTTTGCTCAAAGTAAAAAGCACCTCTCTTAAGACCGGCTAATAACACCTGTGTGTGCTCGACCTCACTAAAACAATGTTCTCTCCACTTTGTCTAGGGCTTCATTTAATGGGTCAGGAACAATCTTGCTAGGGCAGTAAATAATGAATAGAGAATACACCAACTCCCAGATTTAGTAAGACTGATGAGAAAATGAAGAGCTGCAGGATTAGCCTTCTCCATCAACATGATAACCTCTAACTCCAACATCCTAATGCAAAATTTGCTTCAAAAATATTTATCGCCATACTCCATTATCTCCTGGTTCTCAAAGGGAAAGTTAAAAATAAACTAGAATTTGGTTGAGGAAGCTTGAGGTTTTATTTAATTTAAAGCAATTAGCTATTTGTTGTGAGGACTAAGAATATAAATATACAAACTAATTTAGAAAATATTAGGGAGTTTCATGCATATTATTGTAGAAAACGCTGCTCATTCCCTGTCACAGGAACAAGTACATATAATTATGAGTAACCAATAATCACAATGAAATACTGCCATGAGATGAAAGTTCATTTTCCTCACAAAGAATGAATAAAGTAATTAAAATACCATTTCACATAAATCCTATGCTGCACAATTTTGAAAGAGCTCACATTTAAAACTAACTTTATAGCTATTCTAATGGCGAACTGATAATTTTATAGTCAAATTAGAAGCTGATTTTACTGATTAATTAAAATAATAGCAACTATTTGAAAAAATGTACTTCTTAAAGGATATTAAAAAACAACAAAACAACATTTGGAAAATGCGATTTCTCTGGTGGCAGATACGCATGGCAGCCTACACAACTGTTTTTCTTTTTGATATGAAAGACAATCTTAAACCATTCATTTTTAGACAGCATTCAATTTATGCCATGTTTCCTAATTATATTAAAAAGAGCCCAAGTGTTTGTAGACATTGCCAAAAGCAAAAAAGCAACAGCCATAAAGGTGCCAGTGTGCTTCAAACATCATCACTGGACAGGCCCCTGCATTTTCTTTCTTGAGTGAACCTCGCTCTGAGTGCTCTGGTTTTAGTCGTGCTCTTTCACAAGACGTTCATGAGGGAGGCAGGTAAAACTACCCAGGCTCAGGGTGTGAGGAACCATCACAGAGATAATGGATGCTAAGGTCTTGTGCACACTCAATCCCCACTCCATTCCCAGTACAAAGCAAGTGTCATGACCAGTGGCTAACAGGACTGTGCATTCCCGTTCAAGCTCCGGGGAACACTGCCTTGTATGTAATCCTCCCCACCTCCCGCCCCAGCTCATGGCAATTCTGCATCTATGGGCTCACCGGAACCACCCTGCAAACATTCTTGAAAAATGGGGGTAGAAATATTAGGTTAATAGCAAAAACATAATAATATCAGGGCTGCAGATTGTATCACGGCCCTTACCTGCTTCTCCTAGCACATGCCTCCATTATCATTCCCTATACCGTCTCTGGCTGAAACACTCAGGATCTAGCAAACACACATCTTCATTTCTTTCTCTATGCAGCTGCCCTTGAAGTTCTCCCCTTAGCCCAATGGGTTTTTATAAACTTCTGCGGCTTTTTCTTGGGATGACAGTAATGCCAAGATGCTATGGAGCCTACATCCTGCTACAATATGGCCTCCCGCCAGCCTTAAAGTTACACACCTCATACCTTTGACATTTACGTTACCTCTACCCAAACGCAGTATAGACCTGTGCTGCCCCATACGGTGGCCATCAGCCACATGTGGCTACTTGAAATATGGCTAGTCCAAATTGAGATGCAGTTAAGTAAAAAATAGGTTATGAAGACTTGGTACGAAGAAGTGAACGCAAAATATTAGTAATTTTTATATTTCTTAGAAGTTGAAATACCTTGAAACTATTAGGCCAAATAAAATATATTACTAAAATAGATTTCCCATGGCTGCTAGAAAATGTAGAAAATATGCAGCTCATATTATTCTCCTATTGAACAGCGCTGGCAGAGATGCTTGCTTGCTTCATGCCAGACTCCGAGAGAGACACACAGGGGAGCCATCTGTTCTCAGGGGGGCCTTACCACAAACAGTTACACCACCAGGCAGTTGTGACAAAGGGCAGGAAGAGCAACAGGTATGGCTTGAATATCCTGTGTGTCAGGAGCTCAACACACATCATAACAAAAACACCAAGCAGCAGCTAATGTGTCATCACTGGGGACACTGGGGTTTGACAGTGGTGATGTGTCTAGAGCCAGAGCTGGAAGGAAACAAGTCAACCTGGCTCCAAAGCTCACACTTACTCGAGACCATGCCGCTTTTCCCTGGATGTTTTTCAAAGTGTGTGAACTTGTGTTTGATAGGAGGATGGGAGACCACATTTGAGTCGGAGTGTCAAGGATAGAGGCCAGAAAGAAGCAGGTTTGGGGTGCAGAGCTCTTCAGGCCAACTATAGCCTGGGAAAGAAGCAGAAAGAGGCGACGGCACACGCTGGAGCTGGCTGGCAGGAGGTCACAGAAGCTACTGATTTGGACAGGCAGGTGGGAAAACCTGAACTGCAAGCACAGGTGTTATCCCAGGGATGGGGTTGAGGCCAATGGGCTAGGAGGGGCAGAGCCTATTTCACAGGACAAGATGCAGGAGGGATGAGGCCAAAAGGGAAGGGAAGTGCCTGTAGTGAGAATTTGGAGCCAGATGCAAACTGAGGGTGGTGTCACAGATAAGCCAGCAGTTTGAATACGTGTGAAAATATGGTGCTGTTAACAGAAATGAGGAAGTCAAGGGGCTGGTGGGAAGAAACAGTGCCATAAAAATGTCTGCTGGGCTAATCAATTGCCCAAGCTTTCGAACAGGGCTGAAGGCTGTCAACAAATTATGAAATCTAAGTGAAACTGAAATAATGGGAAAACAATTACGAGACAGGGATAAAACTACTATCCTCAGTTATAGAAAAATACCTTTCTCTGGATAAATTCTGAGGAAAACAAGTCGTGGTGGTACCTAGCCATTCCCAGAGTTTCTAAGATGCCACTATCTGAGCAGAGTTCCTGAAACCTGTGCAGTGACCCCTCCATGCAGTGAGGCTCCTGGTCTATAGGTGTGGCTCGAGGCTTTCTCCTTCCTGCCCCAAAGCATGAGAGGCCAGCTGCTGCACTCCCTGCTGGCTGGCACAGAGCACTGCAGGTGGTGGACAGGCCTGCCTTGCTCACCCCTGTGTTCTCTGGGATTTCCTGCACAGCAGATGCATAATCCTCATGGGGCATGGGGGAGCTCACTCAGGTCCAGCTGTGCTCGGAACACCACCATCTCAGCTTTCAGCGCAGTGGGAAGTGGGTGCTCAGGTGGTCTGAGGGCAAGATGCTTCCTAGCAGGGAGCTGTGTGGAAGTAAGGAACTGGGCTGGCCACAGAGGCTGCACACAGGGGCCCCAGCCTGCATATTCCATTTGAAGGTGATCGTTCCTGCTGTTGAAATTTGTCCCCAGTTGGGACAAGATAGATCTTTAGTGCCTTTAGAGAATATAAGGGTTAGCCCGAGTCTCTGCGATTTTGCAGGCATAAAGGTGGATCACAGCACCTTTGAAAAGATCTACCAATTTTTAGAGATCCATTTACAGAATCATATTTGCATTTTAATGTATTCTTCTTTATTCTAGGTAATTTTACCACTTCATGGGTATGTTTTGAGGATTAATGACATAATGTAGTTATACAGTTCTATGTTCCCTGGAAAGGCATTTCTACAGAAAATAAATAAGCTTACAATTCAGAAATGCTGACTGAGAATTGCCCATATGGGACACACAGAGTGGCTCATTCTGTTGGAGCAGAGCTAATAAAAGGGAACAGGTCACATGAAACGAAATTAGAGAATCCTTCTGGGGCAGAAACGGCAGTGGGGGCAGCGGCCCTGGCCACACTTGTTCTGCAGGTTATTTCAGCATGACACAGAATTAGGTCATTTATACTGTCACAGTTACACTATCATAGAGATTTGCCCAAGAAACTGTCACTGAAGTCATATACTCCACAGCTGACCTACATGTTCCAGGAACACACTTGCTCATCTGTAACTGCACTAGATCTTCAACCCAGTTGTCTGGTGCTGGCAGAAGCTTAGAGACAAAGGTGCCTCCAGCTGTAAGCTATAGAGCATCATACTCAGAAACTGCAAAGCATTTGCAGACCTGGCCTGGGGTCTCCATATTCCCACCTTTCTTGCATTTGTAGGCCGTCTAGTCAACTGAGGGAGCATGTTATTACAGGGCCTCTCTTTTGCTGAGAAGTACCACTCGGACTGATGTTTGAATACCCAAGTCTTATAAGTGACCTTCTGAGACTCCCTACTTGACTGCCTCCTTGTGCTTGGCACTCGGAAGCCTACACTCAAAATATACGGTCATATTCCACTTAGAGAGTTGAATCTTTTCATACTCAAAACTATAAATCTTGAAATACTCGCAAGACCTAAAATCACGTTTCACAGGTTTCCTAAGCAAACTGAAGCTTTATGATTATACTTGATCACTAGTTTGATATTATAGTGCTAGTGAAATTCAGGGATATTTCTCTATGGTCCTGGGTAAAATTCAGAGAGTAAAGTTTATTGTGGGGCTTTTCTTCTTTTCCCTTTTTGGTGGTAATCTTAAAGAACAAGGGAAATAACATTTGTACCCTCCAGATTTAGCTCCTGTTCAGCCCTTCTCAGTGGCCAGGGAAGGGTCAGTGAAGAAACACCTCCAGCCTGGACATCAGGAACTCAGCCTGGAGACTTGCCTGCAACCTTCCTGGACTTCGGTTTCTAACCTGTAATAACAGGGGTAGACAGGAGATTTCTTTAGGGTTCTTTCCAGTTCAAAGTTCTCTACCGATTGAGAATTCGTCTATTCATAATAGACATTTTTTGTCTTCTTAGCAATTAAACTTTTAAAAATTTGTCATTTCTCATTACACATTTTCAGGGTTTGAAATGTTCAATAAATAAGGGAATCTGTTTCTGTTGTTGTTGTTTCATTTATTTTTTTGAGACAGAGTCTCTGTCGCCCAGGCTGGAGTGCAGTGGCACGATGTCGACTCACTGCAACCTCTGCCTTTCAGGTTCAAGTGATTCTCCTGCCTCAGACTCTCTAGCAGCTGGATTACTGGCATGTGCCACCACACCCGGCTAATTTTTTTATTTTTAGTAGAGATGGGGTTTCACCATGTTGGCCTGGCTGATCTTGAACTCCTGATCTCAAGTGATTTGCCTTCCTTGGCCTCGCAAAGTGTGGGGATTACAGGTGTGAGCCACTGCGCCCAGCTATGTTTTATAAAGTGGACCAAGTGACATGGATCCTTACTGATTTGGGCTGGGAATTGGGAGGAGATGTTGCTAGATTTCTAAAAATGACCCACATAGCTTCTAACAGCCCTAGTGGCCCATAACAGTAGGATAGAAAGTAACAGACTGACTCCTCTCTGGACCAGAGCATAAATGACCTGTTTTGAAGGCATATTAATTAGGCTAAGGGGACATGCTTCGTAAATTGTTTTCATCCTGCAACGGCAAGTAATCGTCCAAAAGGCACGTCCACTAAGCTCCTGCTTTTTATAGTATATAAGACTAATTCTTGCCAGACTGTTCTGCCCTTTGTTAAACCTTAGCCTGGCCCATCTACCCCTCCTTAGTTACAACTATTATTTTCTTATTAATTTACCATCGAATTAGAAATATGGAGCTAATGATCAGGAAAACAATACGCTTCATTTCATGTTCTGCAGTGTCTGGAATCCATTGCTGGCATCCAAACATTTCACAATAAACAGTGGAAATATTTTACTTAGCTATATGGACAAATAATCACTTACTACATTGGAAGAAATGTACATGTAGCAATCATATGAACAAAGTCTTTTATTACTGAAGAACAAAGGCTACTTTTTGGTATTTAAGAGGGTAACAGAAGTGTGACAGTTTGGGACATCTGGTATGTACATTAAAAAGCAGGCCTCCAGATTTGCGCAATATCTTCAATGTCTATAGTTTTAAAAAATGATGTTTTCAGGATGCTCAATAACTTGAAACTCATATTTCCTAGCTTAGAAACACTATTTAATTATCTTGAACAAATGAGTTCAACATATTTTTAGTGACAAGATGTTCCCATCTTCCCTCCATACTTTGTGGCCTAGTAGACATTCATTTTATAACCAAACTGGGGAACAACCATACTTCATCCAGCTTTCAAGTACAACAACAGCAAAAAATACTTTTGGAATAAAAGAAAAATTACCCTAAGCACTCACATATATCAGCACTTACTAAAACAAAAGCTCATTAGGTTTCAACTGGAAAATGTTCAACACAATGAAGAAAACACAAGAATTATGTTACATACTAGAGAACCATTTTAATTAACAATGACAGCCATATTGTCCTGGGAAAATACATTTGAAGAAAAGTCCTTTTTTCCCTCTGAAAATAAAGATGTGGCCAAAAATATAGGCCCTGGGCAGTTATTGTGTTTAAAGCAAAGGCAAGGCATCTTTATAAAAAACAGCTAAAATTTCTCCACTTAGGTACAGTAAAAACTGCCAAACTGAAACAAAGGGAACTAGAAAAAAAAGACTGGATTAATAACTGGGTTGAATTACTTAATATTAAGAATCAAAGAATTCCTAGTTTCAAGGGCATAGTAGTTTCTTCAAATTATATAATATTTGGAACACAATGGTTCACTGTATTTTAATATTTCATGATCCTAAGTTGACTATAATTTTCACTTAGGAATGTGTGGACCATACCTACAAAGTCCAAGCACCGTGCAAGGCTAGCCATGGTATTTGTGAATGATACTAGCAGAACACTAAAATCTAAGGCTAATGTTCTGTTTTCAAAGGGGACTTTATAGGAGATGGGCACCTGATGGGGAATGCTGGGTGACACGGTCACATAGCACCTTACAGCCTGAGTTCGGAGCACACGTGCTTTAACGACAGTTCAGATTGGGGGCTTACTTCCTTGGTTAGGAGTGCTGGTGGCTGGATCTAGGGTGGAACTGGTCTTTTTGTAGGGCCATTCCTATGCAAAAATGACCTCCTGAGGGTCTGTATTTTCTGCCTTTTCAAGTTATATCAGATATCTTCTTGCTGCTTTCTGGATAACCTTGTTGTCCAGACTTAACCCCACCAGGTAATGAGCTTCCTGTACTGTGGGTTCATGCATGTGATGGCGGCTACTTTGTATGGAAACTGTACAGGAGATTCATGCACTGGATGGATGACCGAACAAAATGAGTTCTGAGGTCTCCCCCAACCCTGTGGTTCTACAATTAAAGACGGCTTGAGCATTTGATGTGAGGAAGAGTTAATGAAAGAAGAAAGAAGAGTTCAAGCATCTCTTGATGTTTTCATGCTTTAATATGTATCAAGGATCAATCACCCTTAAAATATTACTGAACATCAGTTAAGATTGGTACCACTAAATTGTAGGACTGGGAAATGGGAGCAATTTTGCTGTCTCTATAAAGCTTAGACTATAAATACATGTACACACACACAAAAAGCAATTATGCTAGATTTATATTGTGACTTGTTTCATGTTAGTTAGACAATGTTTAGGTATAAATCAAACACAGCTGCCATTTGGCTTTTTGAACTGGAAACTCATTTCTGAAGTCTTCTGGTCCAACCTACTTTACTTATGGCAATTGCATGAAGTGTTTACCCACTGACCACTCTCATTTCAATGTTTTGAAGAAAACATTTGATAATCAGTCCACATGTCAAAATAAATGATTAGTGGTAACAGTATATAGTTATAAAGCAATTCTTAATGTCTCCTACTCTATAAGTATGGCAAAAAATTGTTTCTTATAGCCTAAAAGCTACCAGCAGATATTTTCAAGAGAAATATCAGAGGTACTTCTTAGTTTTACATTAGAAGTGATATGATCTATTAGGAAAATAGCTCTTTTTGAATTAGAAAACACTTATATCCTCTTTTCAAGGCCAAGGTCCATGTCTTAAAACATCTTATGTTCTCAATAAAATAAGGAGGAAAGCATCTAAATTAGCACTCAATTCCAGAGTGTGCTCCAGGTAACCTAGTACATAAAAGCCCTTGGTAGTAAAGTCGGGCTCTACTTAAAGTAATTTTGACTTATTTTTAAATGTAAAGAAAAAAAGAGCACACAGTCATGTACTTTTCTTCCTGTTTAACACTAAATCTTACAAATTCCTTGAGCTCAGCTCAGGAAAGGCACTGTAATAGTCTCTCCCAAGGAAAAAACTCAAGCAGAAATTCAGAAAAGACTCATTCCTCCTATGAGAGGACAGAAGAGCAGGAAAAAGCTTCACATTAAGGATGTAAGGATCAAGTCATGATGAATTCGGCTAGTTAAATTTGAGGAGAAGCTGCGTTTTCCATGTCATTTGTCCCTGGATCGCCACTGCTCTCTCAGGGAGCAGCGCACACGATCGACTGCAGCCCTCCTGGCTGCACGGTGTTACTATGGGAAGACAACTGGACATGACACAGGAAGTTCAAAGTGATGGGAAGATAAACATCAGACAAAGCAGGAAAGCACTCATGTACTGCAAATGATTCTGTCTCCTCTATGTCTCCCTAACAGTAGGCTCAGGGAAAATTTGTGGGCGTAATCACAGTGACTATGTTGACTTCTAGGATGAACACAGCTACATTTTTATTTTTTCTTAATTCTGTTTAGCTTGCTCTAATTTTCATTTTGTAGCTACATGTACACGTAAGTAAAAATAATTATAATTTGTTTTTTGGTGAGATGCCTCAAAAGCATTTTAGAAAGTGGGAGTACTAATTTAGAAGCACTACAGCATTAATAGTCAAAATACATTAAGGCAGATAGTCCATTCCAGATTTATGATTATTTGTAAAGTATATTCTACTTTTGGTATTTTATTTAGAGTACAAGGGAATATTAATGTTGTATTTTGAACATTAATATCTTATGAGAAAGTTGATTCCCCTTAAATATTGGATGCAGGATAGTTTATTAATTCCCAAGTGTTACAGAAACTACAACTCTGATTTCATAGTGGAAACGTGGGGGGAATGAAATTAATTTTGAAGAAACATTGTTTTAAAATTTTAAATTAAATATCTCAAGCATGAAAAAAGGCAAAGAAAATATAAAACAAATACCCAGGTATGCCAGCTTTGTCAAACATTAACATTTTGTCTTATGTATTTCAGAGTTCTCTAAAGAAACAGAGGTAGAATACAACCCCCAGTCCCATTTTCCTCCTTCCTCTTCACAGAGGTAACCCCATCCTGAATCTATTTTTATTATTCCAATTAGAAATTTTAACTTTATTGCATGTGCATATATCCATATCAATCTACACATTTAAAAACTTTATTCAAATAGTATTACTCTGTAGTTATCATTCTGCAAGTATTTCTAAAGCTGTATGTATCTATGTTGTTATGTGTAGTCTAATGTGCTTATTTTAACTGCTGTACGTGGTTTCACTGTGTGAGAGTACTGCCATTGATGTAACCATTCTTTTGTCAATGAATTCTTAGTATTTTCCCTGAATTATCTATTACAAGCAATGCTGTCATCAATGTGTCCTCCTGCAGAACCATTCTTCCAGCTCAATCTCAAGTATCCTTGAATCCAGCCACGAGCACTGCAACATCCAGGCATTACTCACTCCTCCCTCTCTCTCACTCCCCACTTCTGACCATCATGCCCAGACCACAAAATATTTCTCTGACTGCTCCAGCCCACTCTTCCTTTTCATCATTAAAATAGTTCAAGCTGTTATCAGTGGACTGTTGGTCTGTTCATAGGCCTCCCAGGCTCTCCCACTTCATATCAATCCTCTACCCTGCTGCCTGCTGGAAGAAGGCATTTAAAGGCCTAAACTGGCCATGTCATACCCCAGTGTCCCTACTGCATGAGGGACACAATTAAGTTCCTTATAAAAGTTCCCTAAATGGGCCAGGTGCAGTGGCTCACACCTGTAATCTCAGCACTTTGAGAGGCTGAGGCGGGCGGATCACCTGAGGTCAGAAGTTGGAGATCAGTCTGGCCAACATGGTGAGACTCCATCTCTACTAAAAATACAAAAATTAGCTGGGTTTGGTGGTGCATGTGTGTAATCCCAGTTACTCAGGAGGCTTAGGCAAGAGAATTGCTTGAACCCGGGAGGCAGAGGTTGCAGTGAGCTCAGATCACGCCATTGCATTCCAGTCTGGGTGACAGAGCAAGACTCCGTCTAAAAAAAAAGTTCCCTAAATGAAGACTCCATCTCTCTCTGGCCTTGTTTTCTTTTTTTTTTTTTCTTTTTTTTTTGCAACAGGGCCTCACTTGTCATCCAGGCTGGAATGCAGTGGTGTGATCACGGCTCACTGCAGCCTCAACCTCCTGGGCTTAAGTGATCCTCCTACTTCAGACTCCCAAGTACCTGGAACCACAAGCATGTGCCACCACATCCAGCTACTTATTTTTATTTTTTGTAGAGATGTGGTCTCCCTGCGTTGCCCAGGTTGGTCTTGGACTCCTGGCCTCAAGTGACCCTCTTGCCTCAGTCTCCCAAAGTGTTGGGATTACAGGTGTGAGCTACCACACTTGGCCCTCACTAAGTTTTAACACAGCAGCCCCCTCTTGCTGATAGCTCCAGAACTATATCCCATGCTGTTTCTGAGCTTGTAACCAGAAAGACCTCTGCCTATCCAGCCAATGCTTCCTCATCCTTTAGACCAACTTCAGTTTCATGTCACCCAGGGAACTTCGTTACCCATCCTCTGTGCCCAATGCAACCTCTGTTGAGTGAGACTTGCCACATTTCTCTGACGCTCACAAAACCACCTGTGTTCCTCACCAATCTGAGGGTGACTTAAGCGCAGGCACTGGGTTTTATTCATCTTTCTATCCCTGGGGCCTAGTAAAGTACATGGGAATACAAACAGGCACTCAGACACCAGCTGAGCTAACGTAAAAGACTGCCAATCCATTAAGTATATTTTATTTTCATAATATAGCAGAGTCTATTTAATACAACTAGATTTACTATGAAATACATGTAAAAAATGTCATATTTAGTCCTCCATGAAACAGACATCTGTTAGCTGATATTTACAAATTAATAAGTACAATAACTTATACTAATAGAGATGACCGCATTGTAAACGGTTTCTGACTCATTAGACTAAATAATACTCAGCCTTCACAGTTGTGAGCACTATATATATCTCATTATCGATTACCTGGAACCTCCAACTCTTCCATAGTGCCACTATACAAGGGCACAGTCCAGACTGTTTTCAACATTTCCTCTAGGACAAGGTTACATTCTATACCTACCTGTAACAAGCTCCCTTACTTCTGCATCAGTAGATTTTCTCAACAGTCGCAACAAGGCAGGTATCCCACCAACATTCTTCATTGCTATTTTATTTTCATCTGTAGACTTGCCAAAAACGAGGTTTCGAAGGGCACCACAAGCATTCTTCTGAACTTCCAAAACTCTGTGGTCCAGAAGGTCAACCAGATGCTTGATTCCCCCTAACCTACACACCTAGAACGAAAAATATTAGGTAGCAGGCCTCAGTAACATGCAATTATCAGTGATCAAACAGAAGTCTGTTATGGAGAGATCACAGGATGTGGGTATCTCTAGACCATGTCAAAGGTTACTTTTTATTCCAAATAAGACAACTTTTATAAATTCTAAGGAGAGGCCAGGCGCGGTGGCTCATGCCTGTAATCCCAGCACATTGGGAGGCCAAGGTGGGAGGACCACTTGAGGTCAGGAGTTCAAGACCAGCCTGGCCAACATGATGAAACCCCATCTCTACTAAAAATAGAAAAAACTTAGCTGGGTGTCGAGGCACACGCCTGTAATCCCAACTACTTGGAAGGCTGAGGCACAAGAATCGCTTGAACCTGGGAGGTGGAGGTTGCAGTAAGCCAAGATTGCACCACTACACTCCAGCCTGGGCAACAGAGTGAGACTCTGTCCCCCCTCCAAAAAAAAAAATAGAATTCTAAGGACATTCTCTTAGATGATACTTTTCCTGGGTTCATAGCTTAAAAAAGGGATAGGAGATCTAAGTGGTTTAATGTCCATCGGCAGGTGGCACAGTCCTCTTCCAACCCTCAGACCACACATCAAGAATTGTGCTTTCACTCTAGCAGTGCAATGTGCAAATACCAAACATAGCAAAGCTATCTGCAGGGCTTGAGACAATATAGGAAATAATTTTTGACTTATTTAGTTTCTAGAATGAGTTCTCTAGGCTACTCTCCTTAAATTTTCTTCCATTTGTCAATTCATTAGTACATTATTTGAGTATTTCTGGGCTTTATTTACTACATTCACTTTTAGGTCTGGAGCTGGTATGCTGTTTTGCATATTAAAATGATGAAAAACACTTCATTTTTATGTAACACAGTGGGTCAGAAGAAGGCTTGAAACGTTAAAGAAAGAATCTGTATGTTATATAGAATTATAGCCAATAACCAATAACTTGCTATGTTTCTATAAATACCAAAAAAACCTTGAAATAAAATATTCACGTATGTTCAGCATTAGTGATGGTTATAATCCTCTATAACTTATTTATAGTTGGCACCAATCTGACTAGAATCCCATAAAACACATTAGCTCACTAGTTCAATGAATACTATAATTTCTACCTAATAATTTTTTTTTTTTTTTTTTTGAGACAGAGTCTTGCTCCTAGGCTGTAGTGCAGTGGCTTGATCTCGGCTCACTGCAACCTCCGTCTCCCAGGTTCAAGTGATTCTCCTGCCTCAGCCTTCTGAGTAGCGGGGATTACAGGCCATGCACCACCATGTCCAGCTAATTTTTGTGTTTTTAGTAGAGACTGGGTTTCGCCATGTTGGCCAGGCTGGTCTTGAATTCCTGACCTCCGGTGATCTGCCAGCCTCTGTCTCCCAAAGTGCTGAGATCATAGGCATGAGCCACTGTGTCCCGCCTAAAATATTTTTTAAATACAAGTTAAATTGATTTTTGCTTCATGGTTTTATAAATAAGCTAATGAAGCAGACATACGATTTGAAAATGCTGAAAGCACTCCAAGAAATATATGTATCCTAGTTTTTCCTGAGAGATACTGAAATGCATAGTTAAGTGAAAGAGTATCTGGTATCAAAATATCCCTTTAAAAAGACTCTTGAATTACACTGGGTAATTTCTTAAATACAGAAGCACGTGGCTGTTAAATGCAAAGGCATTGTTTTCCCCAGTCATCCCAGGCACCATGTCCTGTACCTCCATCTTCACTTTGTTGTCACCAAAGCACAGGTGCTGCAGGTAGGCCGCTGCATTTGCCTGAACAGATGGGAACTGGTGCTGAAGCATGTGAATGACCTCAGGCAACTCAGGATCACGCCAGGCAAACTCCCTACATGAGAAAAACATGGCTTCAGAAAGGAAGGCCCATGTTGTAAAAATACACTGAACAAAAACACTTGTTATATGGAAAAAAAGCTCAGCTGAGACAAAAATGGGAAGTTACAAAAATCCTAAAAAATACATACCTAAATAATTTTTCCCCCTGATGAACATATGCAGAGGCCCAGATGCTTATGATCTTAAAGAAATCATGACGCACAGATGCACAGAAAGAGATTCAGGGGAACAAAGAAAATTCTTAATATAAGTAACTTCCACTCTAGTGCTCCTCCTCCTGATTCTAATTTTATGTCTTTCTACCTATGTAAGAAATCTGCAGGTGTAAGGCTCAGGTAAACACGTGCACTTTAGCGAAGTGAGATGTCATGCCTGAAGGGAGAGGAAGGGCTGGTGGGAACAGACAGAGCTGGCGTCAGCCTAGAAATCACAAACATTGTGGGCCTGAGGATTTTTAAGAAACAATGTTTATGGTTGCTCGTGAGTATAACACAGAAACACAGAAAACTATAAACAAGTATTTGACCAGTCATCCTATATTCAGGATTACTGCTGACATTTCCTGTTTTTCTATATATGTGTGCAAATGTGCACACATGTGTGGGTTTGGAATTTTTTCCATAAAACTGGGTTATTATTAAATAGTAGTTAATATTTCATAAACCCCTATCCTGTGTCAGGCACTATTCCAGGCATTTTATATGTATTTATTAATTTATTCTTACGGCAACCTTAGAGATATGGAAGTTGAGGCAGAAAGGCCATGCGCCTGGCCACGTGGCTGTAAACTGCGAAGCGGTACCCTGCCTTCAGAGTCTGTGCCCTCCAACACTATGCTATACCATTTTTTTGAACAATGAATATATAATCATGCTATGTATATATACTTTTATACCTTCCTTTTTTTCAGCTAACATTCATTTTCAGGATTTTCTAATGTCATCTGATTGGTGTACTGTTTGGAATTCTTGTTAAATATGAGTTTGTGCTTATATTATGTGAAGAGCAGATTGTTAGAAAATGGCTCACAGAACAACAAATATGCAGACTCTGATTACAGGATAAAGTTAGTTGTTTATTAAAAAAAAAGAATTCATACTGAGTAAACCTTTAAAATTATCTTTAAAATTAATGACCAAGTGATACTTCTCCTGCCTGGTTTTTGAAGCCTTAGAGTCTCTCTTGGTCTGGGAAGGCTCCATGTATTAACTTGTTAGACCCCTGCAAAGGGGCATGTCATCCCACACCTGTGTGCACACACGCACACACACACACACACACACACGCACACACACACACACAGCCCTCATGCATTCAGTTAGTGAATCCTTACTGTGCTATGGTGCTGGAGATACAGATACAAATATTGGTAAGATACGATTCTATTTACAGGGTCTTCTATGCCAAACGAAAAAGTTTAGTCTTAATACCAGTAACAGGAGTTATCCTTTATTGAGTTTACTTATATCAGGCTTTGTGCCAAGAACTTTACCTTCATTATCTCATTTACCTTTACTGTTGCCTCATGAAGTAAGCACTATTAAAATAACAATAGATACAGATAAGGAACTTAGGATTAGTAATTAGTGATGGAAGTTAGTGAAACCCAGGTGGTCTATATGTGTGTCTACACATAAGGAATGAAGGCTGTGAAGCAGGAGAGTGAGAGGATGTGACATGGTCACATTTATACAGACGACAACTCTGGTGGCCAAGGAAAGAATGCCCTAGAATACAAAAAGATGGGTGTCATGCAGACTACCCACTATCTGCACAGTAATCTACACATCTGCTTGAAACGAAATAGACTTCTCTTTGATTTCTCTCTTTTCCTCATCTTCCCTCATGGAATCCATCAGCAAGTTCTGTTGACTATCTACAAAATATTTAACATATACCAAATCCATTCATTTTCTCCATTTTGCCCAGAAGAGTCTAACAGTTTCCTACATGTTCTCTCTGCTTCTAATATTATCCCCCCCCCCCACCTGCACCCCCAATCCATTCTTTATACAGCAGCCAGATGATCTAAAAACTGAAGTCAGGTGTGAGATGGAGTTTCTGGCTTCGAGAACAGGCTGGATGGTGACGTCATTAACAGACATTAAGAATACAGCAAATGCCAAGGGAGGCAGGATAACACCAGAAAAAGCACAGAATATGGAGTTAGATTGCCTGGGTTTCAGTCTTGGGTCCTTCCATGTCTGTGTGATTTTGAAAACCAATTAATTATTTGGAGCTTCAGTTTCCTCAACCGTAAAACAGGGTCAATGAAACTAATATTTCAATCTTCACTGGTTGGTTGTGATGATTAAATATGATGATGAATACTAAAATATTTTATATATTTTTACTTCTGACACAGATGTTTTATTAATATTCATCATCCCTAAAAAATGAGCTATTCTAAATAGATGAATTCCTGGTAACAAATAGTTTTCCTTTTATATATTGAAACTGTATCAATCGTTTCTCATGAAAATCTATATAAAGCCTATTATGTAAATCTCTGTTGTAATTAACAGAGTGCAAAGAGTGTGATTTACTCTTTCTTTGATGACTCACAATCATTACAAATACACATTTTTGTCCTCTTTAAATGGGACACTGAGGGTCAAGATTTCCTGACATCCCTGGTGCCATGAGGGCCAGACAGCCCCGAGGGTGGGCTCCTGCCAGAGCGGGGCAATTAGGCTTGCTTGGCTTCAACTCCAACCTTGATGAAAATTCAGTAGAAGTTTATCCTGGAAAAACTGCTATCAATTTGTAGGCTGGCTGGATGGCATCAATGCCTGCCAGAATTTGCTTCAGTAAAACCTAAGCCCAGACTTCTGTTTCCAGCCATGATAGTGTAACTCTTACTGGATTTCGCCCTCCCACCATAAACAATTATAAAAGTGAATTTAGCTAAATGTAGGAGAAAACTGTTTTTAGACCCTCGAAAACAGGCAACACAAGAACATAATCCTTGAGAGGAGGGAAACATCAACGAGTCCCATGTTTACCTGGCTTTCTGCCTGGGGGCACTTTCTGGATGAAGACACAGGAAGCTGAGGCCAAGTAGTATGTGAGGGATTTAGTGAGCTGAGGCAGGGAGCGAGTGGAATTTGTGGGTGCCAAAGTGGTTAGAATGTGCAAGGCAGAGTAATGGAGACAAGGGAGCTAAGCAGAGGTGATTCTCCGGGTTTGTGAGTGGACTATCCGAAGTCCTTAGTTGTACCCGGGGCTGTAGGGCACATGCACAGGTCTGGTGGAGAGTGGCTGCTGCACGACTCAATGCTGAACAGGTACCAGGTGATGTGGACTCCCAGCCTATTCAGAGTGCAGACCTCACTGAACACCTTGGGAATTTAGTCAAGACTCCACAAAGGCCAAGTTTTAGGGGTAAGGACCATGTTCTAAGGCTTAAAAGAAATATGAACTAGACCTAACAATGAACAAAACCAATCTTGATGGGATTGAAAGGATCTGCCAGTAATTTAGTTTTCTGCCACAACAAAACTCAGCACACTAACAGGAGACAACTTAATCCAGATTCCCTATAATGTATCATCTACAACCGTCAGTATATAATTTAAAATGACTAAACATGAGAAGAAACAGAAACATATAACTTATAAATATGTAAAAAAGGCAACCAATAGAAACAGACCCAGACTCACCCCAGATGTTGAAATTATCAGACGAAAAATTTTAAATGGTTATGATAAATGTGTTCAAAGACTTAAAGAAAAAGATGTATATAAGGAGTGAAGAGATGGAGAATCTCATAGGAACATGGAATATATAAAAGGAGCCAAATTCAAGGATTGGAAATAAAAACAAATTTGCATGGGCTTCACAATAGATTGTAGTCTATAGGACAAAGAACACTAAATTTGAAGGCATCAATAAAAATTTTTGATTACAAGAATACAGGGAAAAAAGATTTAAAACATGAAGACAGATTCAGTAATCTGCGAAATAATAAAGTGATCCTATGTGTTTAATTCAAGTCCTAGAAGGAGAAAAGAGAGTTTGGGGCAGAAAAAAAAACTTAAAGAATTAATGGCTGAAAATTTCCCAATTTTGACAAAAACATCAACCTACATTCCAAGAATCTCAGTGAACCCCAAGCAGGTTAAATGCAGAGAAAATTATACTTAGGCTCACCAGAATAAAACAGCTGAAAGCTAGAGAAAAATCTGAAAAGCAGCCAAAGAAAAGACACATTACATAATGAGAAGAATGCAAATGATGTCTGCCTTATCAACAGAAACAATGGAGGTCTGAAGACAATCAATGACATCTTTTAAAATACTGAAAGAAAAAAATGCACACCTGTAAATCCTGAATTGTATATCTAGCAAAAAAATACTTTAAAAAAAAAGTGAAATATTTTCAGATAAACTAAAGCTGAGAGAATTTGTTACAAGCACAAATGCAAGACAAGAAAGGCTAAAGGAAGTTCTTTAGGCCAAAGGGAAATGAGTTGAGATGGAAACGTGAATACACAGGAAGTCTTTTATGTTACTCCTTTCAGAAGCATCATTGATGTTATTAATGAATATGGTTTCCAAGTAGACAACTATAAAAAAACTCACAGATTTCCTTTTATACAGTAAAGATCAATAACTTCCTCAGTCTTAAAGAGAATTTTTCAGGCCAACTGTAATGTAGCATTAATAATAAAGGCTTACAAGTGAATAAAACTATTACTTCAAATTGCTGTTTTCAAAACTAAAAATTAACAGTTGTCATGAGCTTTTAATTTTGGTTTAAATATTCAAACTTCAAAGTCACCTGAATTCCAGTTTCAGCTAGAATAAATGCGCCTACTAATATAATCACTTATTCACCTTACGAAATGCATTATCAGTAAAGTTTCACATAATCAAAGCCAGCCATCAGTTTTATGCATTAGACTATGAAATTATCACACTATGAATAGCTGAGGTATATTATCATACATGAAGTCCTTGTTTATAGCGAATCAACTCATATCAGAGGTCAAAACTGAAGTCTTCAGAGACACATATTAAACTCAAAGTTCTCATCACACTTCACTGCCTTTCTAGGTAGCTATTATTTTCTCTTCAGGTCCAGCCAAGGGATGGTCTAAATTACCTACAATTCAAAACTCTTTTGGGAATTTCTGCATCTATTTGGGTGCCTTAGGCCTTTGTCATTTTGAGGATTTGAAAAAACAAAATCAGTAAGAGTATCTCTGACAAGCTGTAGGTGTTATTAGACAAGTTATTTTTGAAACTCCTTAAAAATGACAAAAAGGTGGCAAACCAGGAGTAGCAGAACCAAATGCATTTATATAGCTTAAAGAATTTCAGGAATCGAAGTGAATAAGTTAAGTGGTTTTAGTGAAGCAGTGGATTTCCCACTCAACTTTAAAGTATCTTTAGTCATTCTGTTTTAATGACCAAAACCTCACTCATCATTTTAATTCACATTCATTAGAACAAGTTGGTAGGTTGCTAAAAATGAATTGATAATTATAACAATTTTCCAGTGAAGCAACTATTTGTGGGCGAAGAGTGAATGAAATCTTGCATACACGCCTTAAAATAACACTAAAGCTGCTTAAAATTTAGCAACAATTTCACTCTTTCAGAAATGAAAATTCTTTTAGTTTCAAAATATCTTTTTTTCCTGAATATTTTACATGGCTTTAAGGACAAGGTCAGTTTTTCAAAATCAATCAAGTATTAAATGACTCATATTATCTAAATAAAAAATGCTGTCTACAGGGCCAAACAAAATCAGAAGGAGGAAACATCTATGATTTGCCAAACACTTTTTGCTTATTAGACAGAATTTCTCACAAAGACTATCTTCTCCTAAATGTCAGAAAGTGTTTTCAAAGGACCTGGTTAATAAAAGCGTTATATATTGTTGACCACTATCACTGAAAACATATATAACACGGGTCTTTCTCTAGTTTGTAATAATCAAATCCATTTTTTGAAGCTGTTATCCAAGAAGTCGGTCAGGATAAGGGCAAAGGGAAAACTGATCTTTCAAAGCCTTGTTTAATTCTAAGAGGCTATTCCAGGTAGTTGTCTTGATGAAATATTTCAGTGATGAATGCTGCAGATAGTCCCACGGATCTGTGCCTTCTATAACTTATTATGAGAAGATGGAAAGAAGGAATCTATCTTTAAAATGAAATTAACCTCAATGACCTATATAGCTGGAATACAACTGGAAGTATTAATATATATGGAATTAATGATAGTATAATAGACTTAGCAACTTAAAAAAGTCAAAATAGAGGAACTGGCTGACTCCTGCAATACTGTAGCCTTCCAGAGACTCCTAACTGGTACTCGCCTGGGGTCCTTCTGAATGCTGTCTATTGATGGGGATCTTGTGGTGCCATCATCAGCTGGCACTGCATGCTGAAGCCTGTTATAATTGCACTCTTGCACTCGGTATTGTATAGGCCTGTAGGGCTCCGCGTAGGTAGCTGTTGTGTTCAGAGCATAATTATTTCTTTGGTATGTAAGGGTACTTCGTTGGCTGGATGTCCTTTGTAGATTTCCAATACCTACTAGAAAGTCAACATTTTGAAAAAGATTAGTATGTTCTCCATGAGATCACACTTTAATAAAAGGTAAAACATTTTTAATTTTAAGGACTATATTTTTTGGCAATTACATAAATCACTTACTTTTAGATTTTAAAATTCTACCTTATTAGTGCTAAAAAGGGTACTTAAGTTTTTAATGTACATAAATATTTTGTTAATTTTTTAGCAAGAAATAGAAAAAGTGAAACTACAAATCTGCTTATATAGTATGTTCATTGAGGTTCAGTAACAAAACTGAGAGAAATACAAGAATCTTAGAGATGAATGATAAAATAGCAAAATTTATTAATTTCATTCTAGTGGTAAAAACAAGATATTTATTCAAATTTGTAAGTAATTAAAACCATCAAAATTTTAACACTTCGTGTACCCAGGTTACTTATTTTATTCTACAGTAGTCCATCCTTAACTTTTGGTTTTGCTTTCCATGGTTTCAGTTACCTGTGGTCAATTGTCCAAAAATATCAAATAGAAAATTCCAGAAATAAGTAATTCATAAGTTTTAAATTGCACACCATTCTGAGTAACATGACGAAATCTGTGCCATTCAGCTGTGATCCCACTGGGACGTGAATAATCCCTTTGTTCAGTGTACCCATGCTATAGATGCTATTAGTCTGTTAGTCACCTAGCAGTTGTCTTGACTATTAGATCTACTGTTTCAGTACTGCAGTGCTTGTGTTTAAACAACCCTTATTTTACTTAACTGTTCTATTTCATTCTTTGTTATTGTTGTTAATCTCTTACTGTGCCTGATTTATAAATTAAACTTTATCACATGAATGAATGTATAGGAAAATACATAGTATATATAGGGTTCAGTACCATCTGCCATTTCAGGCATCCACTGATGGTTTTGGAATGTATTCCCCATGGATATAGAGAGACTACTATACATTTGATTTCTAGACCTGCGGATTGTAATAACACTGGAAAATCTACTTCACAAGAGGGAAAGAAGATTGATATATCAAATGATTCTACAGCTACTCCCCTAAATTACTGTATGATGCTATTATAAAGATATTCTACACTGTATTTAAAATGACTTTACTAATTATTGCAGTGGGTATCCGTCCAGTAACTGTGTACATATCTTCCTGCAATTAAAAAGATTTTAAACAATATCTATTTCTTAGTCTTATTAAAGGAATTCTTCAATTTACAGACATAAGGAAAAGCGAAATATTTCTTTATTAACATCTATTAGAAATGGTACATTTTATTAGAAGATAAATCCCTCAGTGGATCAAACTGTCAGTTTCCTGCAAAGAACAAATTCAAATACAGTCTTCCCCATTCTGGTGTTCTAGAGTTGTACTTTTGAGGGGTTATTATTGCTACCTAGGGTTCATTTGTAAGCATGTTAATAATCTGTGATACTTATTAAAAAAAAAAAAGTAGTCTTGAGACTCCATGAGCTAGCTGTGCAGCACGACCTGGCAGCTCACACCACCATGGGCTACAGCATCTGCTGTATAAGCCTTGATGGTATGGCATAAACATGAGGACTGGCGGTACAAGGGTGTGATGCTCCAGCTCCCTGCTTTTATAAATGTCGCTATTGAATCCTATTCCAGTTTGAGTCCATTGCAAGGGGTATCTATTTCACATTCTACATTTAACTATTCAGAGAACATCCAACATGAAAAAAGGAGTAATGCCAAATACACTTGGGCTTCATGCTTGCTAAATCAAAGATGGCCAAGTAACTCATGTATGGATTTTCTCCAGAAACTTGTTCGGCAAAAGAATTACAAAGAAATATTCCAACGAGGCTTTCCTTTTGATACTGAATATGCATCTAACCCGAAGAGAGTCAGATCTACAGTTTTACAAACTTATTCCTGAATTGACAGTATAATCACTATGTTCATTGATTAGAATGTACTAAGGTAAAAATATATCACCTATAAATAGGTACTAAATGAACCTGTTTTATTGCTTATTGATCTGCTGTCACAGCTGCTTATCTGACAACCAAATGGGCAACATGATTTCCTTCTAACAGGGAATCCAATCTCAATAAAACGCTTCTACTGTGGGGCCTATGAAATCAGGAAACCAGTAAACAGAGTTGATGCCCACCTGAACCTGTGCGATACAACGCCGTCTGTGATCCTTGGAGCTCCACAGTTCCATGGTTTGGGCTGCGGTACACTGGGCTGTAATAGGTCCTCCCCTCATATATAGGAGTAATGTGCAAGTCGGGAGACACGGCAGAACGAAGGTCTTGCCCAAGCTGACTGTGCTGACTAGCATAGGAACTCCGTAAGCCTAGAGGCACAAAAATTACATCATTAAGAACTGAGACAATCACAGTGAGGTTAAAAACATAAACCCTAATTAAAAGCCTAACCCCTGTAATCCCAGCACTTTGGGAGACTGAGGTGGGAGAATGGCTTGAGCCCAGGAATTTGAGACCAGTCTGGGAACAGAGTGAGACCCCATCTCTATAAAAAATAATTAAAAAAAAAATTAGTTGGGTGTGGTGGTGTATGTCTGTGATCCCAGCTACTCAGGAGGCTGAGACTGGAAGATTGCTTGAACCCAGAATGTCGAGGCTGCAGTGAGCCATGATCACACCACTACACTCTAGCCTAGGTGACCAGGTGAGGCCCCGTCTCAAAATAAATAAATACATATATACATACGTAGATATATACTAAGAAAATCCTAATCAATAGGACCAAGTGTTAAGTCTAAACACTAAAACTAGTAAGTTTTACCAAAGAGAAATGCCACACGTGAAAAGGACTCCATATATATATTTTAAATACAACTTTCTCCGCCGGGCACAGTGGCTCACGCCTGTAATCCCAACACTTTGGGAAGCCGAGGTGGGTGGATCATGAGGTCAGGAGATCGAGATCAACCTGGCTAATACGGTGAAACCCCGTCTCTACTAAAAATACAAAAAAAAAAAATTAGCCGGGTGTGGTGGCGGAAGCCTGTAGTCCCAGCTACTCAGGAGGCTGAGGCAGGAGAATGGCGTGAACCCGGGAGGCGGAGCTTGCAGTGAGCCGAGATCGCGCCACTGCACTCTAGCCTGGGCAACAGAGCAAGACTCCATCTCAAAAACAAACAAACAAACAAACAAAACACTTTCTCTTGGCAGCAGGATGAAAGTAGGTTTTCTAAGAAAAATAACAAAAAATTAAATGATCTGATACACTGAAATTCATCCTCCAGTAAGCTATTTTATGATGGTGATCAAACAGAGAATTACTTACTATTATATCATTTTCACTTTAAAAGCTTTATATGAGCAGTGGTTCATGCTGCTGTCTTCCTACCCTGCGGACTTGCCAGTCTCATTCAGTGGACAATCAGCTTCTCTCTGGGCGCAAGGCCCACCATCTTGCACCTCTTTGAATCCCAACATCTAAGAGAACGCCTACATAATGTACTTGGTAAAGGCTGATGTTTAAAAGCTGTTCTGAAATGTCAATTAACTCACATATAATTTTTACAGAAAAACACTGGAAGTTTTGTGCTATAAGTTTTGTAATATTATCAGTGAACTAATATTATTATGAAATACTATTTATCATTGTTTTTCCTTTCTTTTAAAAAAAATCAAACCCAAAAACTGTTTTTATAAGAACTCACATACCAGATTCTTGTTTACCTTCTTTCTAGTATAAAGAAAAAGTACAAAGTTAGTAGTACATGAACATTAAATCATTTTAAATATTTTGATTCAAACTGCTAATAACTAATGTTTACACATGGGACTCATGATAAAAAGGTATACTTCAAACCCAATCATTTTCTTAAAAAGACTGAATATTTTCTATATTATGATGCTCAGAAGTTTGTGACTTCCATTATTGGTAAGTAAAGTCTGTCACTTGTAAAAATATCAATTAAGGGTATATCCCAAATATAAGAGAAGGCACAAACATATCTGAAGCCAGTCAGCATATATTTACTTTTAAAAAAATGGCAAATCATTAACAAAGTAAGTAATTATAAAAAGGTAAGATTGGCCAGGCACGGTGGTGCATGCCTGTAATTCTAGCACTTTGGGAGGCTGAGGCAGGTAGATCATGAGGTCAGGAGTTCCAGACAAGCCTGGCCAAGGTGGTGAAACCCCGACTCTACTAAAAATACAAAAATTAGCCGGGCATGGTGGCAGATGCCTGTAATCCCAGCTGAGGCTGGGCAGAGAATTGCTTGAACCTGGGAGGCTAAGGCAGAGAATTGCTTCAATCTGGGAGCGGGAGGTTGCAGTGAGCCAAGATCGTGCCACTACACTCCAGCCTGGGCGACAGAGTGAGACTCCGTCTCAAAAAAAAAAAAAGATTGCTCCCATCCTGTTAGCCCAGTTAATCAAATCACAACTAAAAGCAAATGGGCCTGAATATGAGTGCTAATTATATGTTGCTTAGTGAGGAGAGGCAAGAAAGTTAACGTATGCATAAAGCTTCTAAAGTGAATGATCATTACCTACCCTGGACAGCAATGTGACATGGAAAGAAACTAAACGAATCAATGTGGGTTTTAGCTACTGGCTCCACTCTTGATATAACGAAGACCACAGGTTTATACAATCTTATAACTGGGAGATTATCCAGCCAAACCTCATTTCAAAACCGAGGAAACAGAGTCCAAAAGGAAATGTGATTCGCCTCCATTAGAGAGCTACTTCCTTGCCAAGCTGACAGGAAAGCACAGGTCAGTGTTCTGCCATTATACACCCAATACTGGACACAGCTATCCCTCATGGAGCAATGGCACATGGTGAGGAAAAGTCTGAACTCCACAGAGCCCTCCACAAACACCAGGTTAAAGAGGAAGGTAAGCACACCAAGGAGGGGGCCATGGAAACCAGCTTTAAAGATGACACTGTGATTGCGATTGCAAAATTCCCTTTTGAGGATTTCAGCTTTTTAGGCACTGGCCAATTTCTCATTATTATTATCATTTTTAGCAGAGTCTAAGCTCTATTTCTTTATGGAGCCCATGAATACCTTAGACAAAAGTGCACAGTTTTTGTTAACAGTGACATAAAGCAGACAGGTGAATGTACTTAGTCCTCGATAATCTTATTATGAGGAGCTATTGTAACACCCAACAGAGCCACAGACACTCACGACTCAGTACAAGACACTGAGGATCATTTACACTTGGACAGAGCCAAGCCGAAGACTGGATGCTTCTGACATCGGTTGAGTCTTCATGCTCCCACTATTGCACAGGGATGTGAAATAAGACAAAGCATTCTGCATCACGATTACAATGTTATTTCTCATTTTATAAGTATCTGGCTGGAATCGTCACTGGAATCCATGCAATTTGAAAGGTTTTGTAAACACAGACTATGATTTCATGAGAAAGGTAACAAAATGAGCTTTTTGCATTTAGAAATATAAAAAGTAACCAGCAGATGTTCACTTATTATAGGATCATTAGTAAATTGGAATTACTATTATGTGATAGGCTATAATGGGAAATAAAATACTTAGAACTTTAGTGGGATGTAGCACTTTCTTGATATTAAGAATCCTTCTGAAATAATAAATAGTAGTAAACTATTTTTGTTTACCTGCTCATGTTTAAAAACACAAGTACACAGTCCTATAGATTAGCATTTTTAAAAATTACAGTAAATAGCCTCTGTAGATTAAGTAAAATGAATATGTGTAGAGAGCTCACTATAATTTACTATTATTGAAACTGGAATTCAAATAATTATGTTCTATAATTGGTATTAGAAATAATTTTTTCAGGGCTGGGTGTGGTGGCTCACGCCTGTAATCCCAGCACTTTGGGAGGCTGAGGCAGGCAGATCACAAGGTCAAGAGATCGAGACCATCCTGGCCAACATGGTGAAACCCCGTCTCTACTAAAAATACAAAAATTAGCCGTGCATGGTGGCAGACGCCTGTAGTCCCAGCTACTCGGGAGGCTGAGGCAGAAGAATTGCTTGAACCTGGGAGGCCGAAGTTGCAGTGAGCTGAGAGCGTGCCACTGTACTCCAGCCTGGTGACAGAGCGAAACTCCATCTCAAAAAAAATAAAAAAATAAAAATAAATAAAAATAAAAAATAATTTTTTCAGAAGCATTTCCACAGATTTTTAATAACATTACTTCCCCTTCCAAATAATGGAAAACACTGATATGCCACTGTATTATTTATCCAACCAATACTTTCTATTTGCAATTCCACAAACATATTAGTTTAGCTATTATTATAGTGATTCCATGTGATTAAAAATCTTTATATTTATGGCATTAGAAATAAACATAAATTTATCTTTCAAAGATTGATTCTTTATCTCCTCAAAAGTTTTCTTGACATGCTATGATTATTCTGAAATGAGCATTTTAGAGTATATATATATTTCTGTAGTTTGTATCATTTAAATTATGATCACCAAATACCCAAGTCCCTGAATTTAGTACAAAACATTGTTTATCAATTAGCAGGCTATTAGTCCTTTGAAATCAAGAACACTTTGCTTCTTGAGAACACTGCAGTATTTCTAGAAAAAAATCACTGAGAGGCTAGGCCTAAAAATAGACATTATATATATTTCCCCCCCAAAACATAAAGTCTAATTTTACCTGCATTGTCAGAGAAACAGACTGTTTAAACCAGAGGAAATGAGTCCTCTTAGGGTTAAATATGGAGACAATAATTTATGTGCTGGCTTCCTTCCTCCAGTCTCCTCTTTACTCTCTTACAAGCAGAGATTTCTGCATAGCTGTTTTATACACACGGGGGAATATGGAAGTCCTCAGAACTATTTATTTTCTAAGATTTCCTTGGGAGGTAGAATTTCATAAATGATTCCTACATCATTTTGTTGCATACTTTTCAGGAGCATTTCAGAAAATATCTAAGCCAAGCACACTTCTTGGATGGATGAATGAAAAAGAGGTGGTTTCTCCACTAAGAATTTCTTTGAGCTCAAAAATCAAGTTCAATATAAATTCTCCAGGCAAAATTATTCAATCAGAAAAATCTCAAAAAGGCTTAAATTTTCTTAGAAGACATAAAAAAGATACTAATTTTACTACGTAAGAATGTTAAACAGTTTTGTAAATTAAAAAAAACCAAAATGAAATAAAAAGACAAGTGACAAAGTGGAAAAAATACTTGAGAAGCATATTATGAGGTGCTAGCTTATCTCTAGTAAAAAAAAGCTTTCACGAATTATAAAAATAGACAAAAGACTTGAACTTGTAGTTTCACAAAATGAAATAAAGTTGTTGATGAACAGATTAAATCTTCAACCTCAGTCATAACTCAATAAAAGCCCTTAAAAACAATGAGGTACAGCTTTTTACCTATCAGATTGGCAAAGACGAAAAACTTGGAATATGCAGCACTAGTGCAGTGTAGACAAGGTATAGAGAAACAGGCACTCAAACTACTGGCAGAAATATAAATCCGTGTGTAACCTTCTTAGAAGGCAATTCTAAGTAATATCTCTCAAAGTAAAAATACACACATATTTTGATGCGGCAATTCTACCGGATCCCAGTTACCCTAGTACTTATGTGTAATATGCAGGAAGAACAATGTATATACTACATCATCTCTAATAGCTAAACATAACAACCAACCTAACTGTTCATTAGTAGGAAAATGACAAATAAATTATGATATATCTATAAAAAATGGGTCCCATGCATCTATTAAGAATGAGGTAGAGCTCTTAAGACACAGTTAGTGACAAGAACAAAGTATAGAAGATCTATATGATAGAATTCCATCAGTAGAAAACACAATGTGTGTGCAGATTTGCATGGATTGCGTATATTTGTAAATGCAAAGAAACATTCTGAAAGTCACATCAACTGTGATGGGACTGGGTGAGGGTAAAAGGCTTTCACTTATTTCAATATTTTCCCATATAGTTTTAATTTTTACCATTCTGTATATGTTACTTTTAAAATATAATTTAAAACACTAAAGGTAAATTGCATTTTATTTAAAATAACCAAATCTTTACACCATGTAGGAAACCCTCCACGAAAATCCCTGAAGTTGGAACAGCTGTATTAGGGACCCGGTGTCTTTCTGCTTTAATAGGAGTGGCATGTATAAGTAATTTATAAGTGCTTTGTGCATTTGCCATTAAAATGCCAAAATCAAGTAGGGGATAACATTCATATTCTAGTCTATACTACCAAAGTATTTCTAAAGAAAAAATTTAAACATTTAAACAGATATTCTGATACCACCTTTTAACATAACTTTAGGGTATGTTTAGGGGTAGGCCTGGCTGGTAAAAAACATTTCATTAAAAAAAATTAATCAACTGCTTAGAATTCCAACTAATACTTATGAAATGCAGAAAAAGTACATTTTAAACCCTAAGATTTAGTGGGAAAATATTACAAAAGAGTTATATCCATTGCAAAAGGATTCTATTGATATAAATGTATATAATTTCATGTATTAAGAATTACAAAGCCTGAAAGACAAGTTAATCTTAAGTTTATAGTTTAAATTCTGAGATTAAAAACATGAATGAGCCTTTTCCACCTTTTCATTCTTTGTTTCAGCTTTAGTTACATAGAAGATTTCCTCACTGGGTTTTATGTAGCACTGTCACCTTGTACGCACCTGTCAGGCTGTCTGGCCTGGGTGGAACCATCCTCTCATAAATGTCATACTGCTGCTGTCCGAATTGCTCCATGTCATGAACAGTCCTTTGCAGTGAAGGTCCCAGATGCTGTGGTACGGCGGTCATCCCTGAGCGTTTGGGGGACGACGACCCCACCTGGCCTTGGGATGGGGAAGCTACTCGAGTCTGTGCATCCGTCAGGGTCAGTGGGGACCCCACTCTGGCAGTGGTTTGGTATTGAAGGGTTGGTCCGTTGGGATTGGAGGTCTGCCGGGAGGTGACTGACCCAATCCGCCGTATAGCTGTTGGGGAGGCGGGTCTCTGTGAGTACGGAGAGGCTGCCCGCGCAGCAGGTAATGTGGTGGAGGAATATGCACTGGGGTTCAGAGGTCGGGGGTCAGTCACTGACGGAGAGCCAAATCCACTACCCAGAGAAGTTCTCAGCGACCCCCTTGAAGGAGACACGCCTGTGCTGATAACATAAGAAGGAGACTGTGCTCTAGATGGAACTGAACTAACTCTTCTCATGGCCCGATTGGCTACTGATGGCTGATGAAAGGGGGGGAAAAAAGAGAATGGGTTTATCCAGGGTTTTGTGTTCATTGCCATTACAAAAGAAATACACATAGCTCACTACAGAATGTGAATCCACTATTTATTTTAGGCATCTAAGATTCTTTTCCTTTTTATGCTTTGAGCCAGACGTTAATTTTTCCTCACGGTGCTTTAGTTGTTTTACTTTTTTTTTTTTTGGTGGTTTAAACCAAATGCTAAAATTAACCTGTAAAAAGAGATCTGAAGACATTAATACTCCTTTTTTATCTTTACATTTTTAACTATTGCCTATGCGTTTTTCACAGCACATAAAATGTTTTATTCTAAGTGTTACATGTAATTCATGAGCATGAAGGGGCACCAGAACAATGTACTTACTTCATTCCCTATGAGGCAAAGTTTGGCCAAGGCAATGCATTTATGTAAAACAAAAATTTGAATATAATTTGAATATATCAGTCTAAATGTAGCTACTGGAATATTTATCTTTGTTTTTCTTTATGGGTTGGTCCCATTAACAAAAGGAACATGTTCTTTCATTGTGGAATAAATGAACATTTGGATCAAGTGTGGGTCTGGCGCTCTCCACTGTGAATTTACTTCGGGGAACAGCTTGGCTACACAGGTGCTCTAGGCGAATTTGTTGATTCCTTTAGATCAAGCATAGCTTCTCCTCACTTTAGCCATTTCTTTTTACCTCTTCTGATCTATGAGTTCTTAGCTTTAGTTGGTGGATTTAAAGAGATGCAAAAAAAAGGCACCCCCAAATCTATTCCAGCAGGAGGAATGGTCAAAGCCTCTTTTGAGTTCTTGGCCTAGACAGCTGGAAAAGACCAGGATGGAAAGTGAACATTTCTGCCATTGCTGATCCTACTATGAATCTGTTGATTCCTGCAGTTACAGCAGGTGCTGGACACTGTTTTTGATGCTGTGCAACAATAAAAAGGAATGGTTGGGCTGGAGAAGGGGCCCAAGGGGAACAGGTATGGGAAAAAGGAGAGCTGACTGAGAAATAAAGACATTAGGGCTCCAGGTTAGAAGACTAGGACCAGGCTGCTCTGTTACTTCCTTAGTGGCTGCTAGAGTCTAGCTGTCATCAACTCACATCCACTTTTAGTTGGGGAGGTAAGGAAAGAAGCAGGGATCAGATGAGGGCTTTGTATACCCTTAGAGATCATATGAGGATGTCTGCTCTGCCTCCAGGTGTCGCATGCAACTGGGCTGGCTGAAACACTTGCAGTGAGACCTCACTGTGTGTTCAAGTTCAACAATTTTGGGAAGGCAATAGCAGTGGAGAAGACATGGGGAGGAAAGAGGATGGTAAACAAACAATGAGGCAAAAAAGATGGGGTTTAAAAATTAGTAGACAGCTGGAAAGTTAACAAGCATGATTGGGGCTGGGTGTGATGGCTGACACCTATAATCCCTACACATTGGGAGACTGAAGAGGGAGGACTGCTTGAGGCCAGGATCTTGACACCAGCCAGGGCAACATAGTGAGGCCCAGCCTCTACAAAAAACAAACAAACAAAAAAATTAGCTGGGCATGGTGGCATGTGCCTGCAGTCTTAGCTACTCCAGGAGGCTGAGTCAGGAAGATCGCTTGAGCCCAGGGGATTGAGACTATAGTGAGCTATGATTTTGCCATATTGCACTCCAGCCTGGGTGACAGAGTGAGACCTTGTCTCTATTAATTAAGAAAAAAAAAAGCATGATTGGGTGGTAATAGTGCTAACAAAATGCAAAGAAAATCCCACATGACTTGCAACTACCAAAATGAAGTGATAGTTGGTCCAGACAACTAGAAAATGTGTTGCCTAGACTACATGCAAATTAAGTCTCAGACACCCCCTTGCAAACAATTCTTTAGCTCTAGTGAGAAAATCAGCTTACTCTTAAAGAAAAAAGTGTTTACATGATCACTACTAAGGGCAATAAAATTTATATAGCTATAAGGTAACTGCTGTTGAAAAGTGTGATTTCAGACCTGCTGACATAGAAATTCACCTAAGCGGATGAACTCCCATTAGCATTTAGTCCAGAGCTTCTCAAACTTTTCCACCAAAGCATCCCCAACAGCAAAGGAATAAATATATAATCCGAGGACTGGGGGTGCAGCCTGAAGTCGCTTGCCCCATGCACAAGATTTCCCATTTTAGCTTGAAAAATTCATATGCTATATTTGTGTTTAATACAAACATGTTTTAAATGACTTTGAAATTTCTCCTGAATTGCTAAGCAAAAGTGCCAAAGTTGTATTATGTTTCTCTGTGGGCACTGGGAACCGTGACCCATTGCAGTGTACCTGTAGAGCTTCCTGTATTGCAGTAGAAGCAGCAGCACAGTGTCCTCCTAACTTATTTGATTATCTTACTACTTTTCAGCTCCAAAGCAAGCACTGGGGTTTTGGGGTCCTGGCACAGACAGTTATCCTCACTGGTTACCGCCATGAAGGACTCCTATTGCCTCTCTGAATCCTGGGACATGCTGGTGGACTGATGTGAATACAGTGGTAATGAGAAAGGAGCTGAAGAGTTTTTATAAATATACATGCAATATATATTTTTTGCTATCAAGTTAGAGAACCCTAACTTAACAGAATGGATATGTTTCTATACAATAACTTTCTTTAAGCAGGAATATCTATATTCTAGTAAAAGAAAAGAAATGTAGTTTTAGAGAATAATTCCAGTGATGATGGTAATAACCTTTGGTTAGAATGGGCAAATCCCATTTTATGCAGGTGTGGGTATAGCACCCTGCCCTTTAGAGCTTTTCATAGCATATTTTAGCCCTAGTATTTTTAGGAACTCATAACCCCTCAGGGACCAAAACATTCCATTCAACTCTCTTACATTCCCTTTAGACTCTTCTCCTCATGCCAAACTTGTTGTTTCCAGAAGAATTACTCTACTGTATCCAGGAACTCATCAGAATTCATCAATTGGAGCTAACTCATAGAAATAAACATATTTAACATTGTATCTCAAATAGAATAAAATGACTTTACTATTTTATCCATTCTATAAAAATTGTACACATTGATTTCTAATAAGAAATACCTGTAACAGATATTCAACTAGGAGTGTATTTCTTTTTTTTTCCTTTTTTTGTTTTTTGTTTTGAGAGAGAGTCTCACTCTGTCGCCCAGGCTGGAGTGCAGTGGTGCGATCTTGGCTCACCGCAAGCTCTGCCTCCTGGGCTCAAGTGATTCTCCTGCTTCAGCCTCCCGAGTCGCTGAGATTACAGGCGCCCGCCACCACGCCCGGCTAATTTTTGTATTTTTAGTAGAGACGGGGTTTCACCATGTTGGTCAGGCTGGTCTTGAACTCCTGACCTCAGGTGATCCGCCCGCCTCGGCCTCCCAAAATGCTGGGATTACAGGCATGAGCCACTGTGCCCGGCCGGAAGGTATTTCTTTGCAGAGATCTTGATGTGTTTGGCTTACCTGAACCAGTGTTTGTCCTTCAGCTCTTGAATTCCTCACCACATGGTTGTTAGTTGATCCTATGAATGAATGCTGCTGTCTGTTGTCTGCCTTGCTCACGTTCTGGCTGTTGTGGAAACTCCCTGCTTCCTGGTATCCGCTGTCGGAATAAGAATTCATTTGTGTTGAACTTCTTGAGTTACCCAATGATCCTGTAAGAATGAAACCAAGAAATATCTTTATTATACACACTTCTGACACTCGCTTTCAAGAATAAAATCTTAAAAGCAAATCCAGTACTTAAAAATAACACAACAGACCCTCACTTTCATGGAGAGATGTCTGTTCTGGTGAATAGAGGGTTCCTTGTTCTGGTTCTGTCCTGATGAGATAGTTGTTGGGATGGACAGCGTCAGAAACTCTAGGTTTGCTTACACTAGTATTTGGCACATCTGTAACAAGAAAAGTTTAATCAGCTAAATATAATAATGTTACATAAAAACTTGCTAAAAAAGGTTCAGATATTTGTCAACAGCATCTTAGAATCTATATGCTAATACAAGGCTATTATTTTCAGCTTACACAGCACATATGACTCTTAACTATATGAATGTGTTCCATATACTTATACTTCATTAATATATTTTGCTGAATTTCATAAATGTTGTTTGTTGTGATTGTAAGTCTCAATATTAAATCAAAATCTGAAAACTGACCCTGTTCCCCTTGGAAAACTGACCTCTCAGACACCTTCCTCCAAGGGATTAAAAGACTGAGAATGGAGACCAAGTATTTCAAGAAGGGTCCTCCATCTTCCAAACTATTAAAAATGAAAACTTACACAACGTTCATGTTACTGAGCTTGGTGATGAAGCCTCTGAAGGTAGAGCACATTTTATGTTATATTTCATGTCACCTACAGTCAAAGGAACTCTATACAAAGTTTTAGAATTGCAAGCAATGAAAATTTTCTTGTTCATCTGCTTATTTTATTCCTTTAGCCTTTTTTAAAAGAATACGGGCAAGTCTAACCTAATCATTGTTTCTTCCAGCCAAACCCATCTCTTCCATTATCTGCTTTAATTTAACAGTACCATTTGCCATCTTGAACTTAAAAAAAACAAACCCCATTCAAACTTCTGTTTTTTATGCCATAAACTTAGGTGGTGTACATCATGCTGCCTCTTCCCAATTCGATTCCTGTATGTCCTTCTTTCTCTAATATCTTCAAAATGTATTTTCCCATTTTCTGATGGACTTCAATACAAGCCATTCCTTCCTCGCATTTAACCCTTATATTATTAACAAACTTTTTTTCAGAAATGCTCCTTCACTCTCACTTCAAAGATAATTCTTATCACATTCTGAGTTTAACATACAATCCTAAGGATTTAAATGTCTACCTCCTTTCCTCCCTCCCTGTCTCCCTCTGGGCCCTATTACACGCCAGGCCCTATGCAGTTATGAGAGAAGATAAGGGGTGTGTGTGCGCGTGTGTGTGTGTGTGTCTGGGGGAATGGAGCTCAGGAAAATTTTCCTAAAGGAAGTAACATCTAAGTAGCATCCATTTACTGCAAGAGGCCAGCTTTCTCTTTCTGTATAGCGCTTATCACCATTTCTCCCCACTAGAATATAAGCTCCACGAGGGCAGACAGACTTTTATCTGGTTCGTTATATCCTCAGTGTCTAGGATGGTGCAGAGTTCTCAGTAGGTGCTCAGTAAATATTTGTTGAACAAGCAAATTCCCAGTAACAACAGCAGCTTCCTTTTACTGAGTGCTGACTCATGCCTGGCATTGCATTGTGGCTTTACCTTACTGTGTTCAATGAAGTTTGGCTATGTAAAGCAAACTTCTTAGGGACTGCTGATTAAGCTGCTTTAGAAGGTGAATACAAGGTTTAAGGGAGAAGTGGGAAATCCCACTGCATTCTAAATCTTTAACTTGATGTCAGATTCAATTCAAGGTTTTGTTTCCTAGCCTCTGGAAAGATTAGCTGACATTCTTAGTATAGGTTTTTAACGACCTGTCTCCTGTTATATTATTTGACAGAATGCTTCTATGTGGTAGAATTCTGTGACAGTTCTGATTGCTTCAGTTTGGAATTTCAACAAAGATTAAAGATTGTATATGGTTTCCCTGGTACATGTTGAAACATGAGCTGAGTCACTGTCAGGCTGACAATACCAGAAAGTGCTCTGCTTCATTTGTACATCTTCTATCATGAGTTTTCCAGAGTTCTAAACATTCTTATACAGTAATTCTCAAAGGAGTTTTGCTAAGGACTAAGTAAAATACTAAGGAATTGGAATAGCTGGGAATAGCTGCACAGGTGCTGGCCTGAAATCAGAGCTATGCAGCAGTCAACCTTTGTTCCATCAGGGATGGAACCCTGGGAAAGCAAATACGAACTAGCAAGAAACTACAGATAAAAAGTACCAATGTGGTAGCCTCAAGGCTTCACATACATGGAAAAATGTACTGTCTTGGAAAAGAAAAAAGATGTTCAGATAGTTCTCAGCTTTAGTTAAATATAAGGTAAAATCTGGGACACCAATATATTAAAGCTTTTGGCTTAGAAACACTAGGTGGCATGTAGTGTCAGGGTCTCAACATTTTTCACCATGGAAACCAAAACCATTAGAATTTTATGTAAGCTGCCCACCCACTTTTTAAAAAAAGCTATTCAGAGCTTAAAAAAAAACAGAAAAAGAGAAACATACCCTAAAAACTGTAGCTCAGCAATTCTGTCTTTTCACTCAATGAAACATATTCTCAGAAACCATGTAACAATCTTGCTCATTTAAACTCTTCCTTATGAGAAGCTATTTAAAATAAATAACCTTAGAGAAAGCACAAATCATGATATGTGATTCTATACTGGTTGCCCTAATAAAACTTCACGAAATTAGTATCTCAAACAATACAAAATTATTCCAAAAGTAATATAACAGCCATATTCCTTTTAACTATTATGACCTGTGTTTCATATATTTTTTAATGCAATGCCCTAGAAAACAGAATCTAGAAAAGGACACTGAGATGCTAACTAGAACACTAAAATACAAAATTCTCAGGTACCCAGGATCTAATCTGAAAATCTAAATAACTGGGTTTAGAGGATAGGACTTAGGTTTTGTGACCTATCTTTAAGTAAATATAAAACTAAGAGTTAATAAAAGATTTATTTAATATGAACTTTAGTATAAAGCAATCAACTTCTATACTATTAATAACGTCTTCAGTTATTTTTTCTTTTTTTTGAGACGGAGTCTCTACAGGCTGGAATGCAGTGGCATGATCTTGGCTCACTGCAACCTCTGCCTCCTGGGCTCAAGTGATTCTCGTGCCTCAGCCTCCTGAGTAGCTGGGATTACAGGTGTGTTCCACCATGCCTGGCTAATTTCTGTATTTTTAGTAAAGATGGGGTTTCACCATGTTGGCCAGGCTGGCCTCAAACTCCTGACCCTAAGTGATCTGCCCATCTTGGCCTCCCAAAGTGCTGGGATTACAGGCGTGAGCCATTGTGCTCGGACATTCAGTTATTTTTCTGTTTCCTTAGTAGAGCCCATTGATAATGAAGAATAACTGCAGAGATCAAAGTATCCTGAAATCTATTCTGATTTATGAAAAGAAATTTAAATGGTTTTCAAAATAGTTTTACTATTTTCTTTGAAAACTTGTAATCCATAAATTATCTATATACCTGCATAAACCTATATATGCACAGACATCATATCTCAGGTAAACAGAAGACACATCTTCTAATTTTACTGGAGAAAGTATTCCTCACTGTAGTACGGTAAGGTTCACATTTACCAATTATGTATTATTTAAACAATCTTACTTTAAGATGAATGAATTTTAAAAACCTCTGCTATGTGGAATGAAAGATACTAGTCAAATTCACTAGAGAAGAGGCATATAGTGTGCAGTTAACCATTTCCTGATGAATGCTGTAACCTATAATTAAATAGTTGGAATATTAAAATTTAGCACAATTAGAATAAGAAATCAAGAGACATTTTAATAAGTAAAAATGGCAAACAGCATGTGAATGTTACTTCTTTAATCAGTGTACTGAAGAACATGTGCTGGTTTAAAAAAAAAAAAATTCACAAACATGTTTTCTGGGACACCAGAAATATACTATGGAGAACTTTCAAACATCAAATTAGCATCTTCGAAAATGTATGTCTAAAAATACAGAAATTGAACAAGCTTCAAGGTAGAATGAAATCTCCATTTGTGCCTAAGACTGCAAAATTATTGGAATCATGGACTTTTTTGTCTATTACATTTCATTTGAGTGCTCTAATATTTAAAACTATATAATTAGAAAAAGTGTTACGTTGCATCTATAAAAAACACTAGTGGGTAAGGGACAATAACACTGTAGGGCTATGAAAATGTGGTATATTATCCACCTCATTAAGCTCATGGTAAAAGATGGAATACAAAGTGAGATATTTTATCTTTTTTATAATGTACATCCCCAAATATACAGTGTGTGCATGAAGATATGCTTAGTAAAAGAGTCTAAGGCCTCTCTAATGAACTTGAAATTATTAAAATAGTTCTGCTTTGTTAATCTATGTCTTGCTGTATGAAACAAGGAAGGTCTGCAGTGTGTGTAAAATCACCATGGAAACAGGAACCGAGAGATCAGTAAGGAGATTTTTAGTATAGACAACCCTGTGACTAGTCTTTCATAGTCCAGCACACTGGAACCTCATGACAGGTTCTCCTTGTTTGAGTCTGTTCTGAGTTGCTATGGTGTTTAGGGGTTTGCCCTTACATAAAAGACAGTGTAGTGTGAGTTTTGGCAGGACTCTTGGGACAGCAATAGCACCCGAGATTAAGGCAGATGATACTCTCCTTGACGGTTTCTTCCAACTCTCTGGCTTGTGAGCTGAGGTTAGGCTGTCATACCCAGAGGGGCAACATTTTGTGGAAAAAATGAGTAGAAACTGTTGTGTTACATGGACTCAACTTCCTCTCTGGTCATGGGGCTCTCCTTTCCTGTAGGATCACAGGCTTACGAAGGAGTCTACTTTCCACAGAGGTGCAGAAATCGTCCAGTGCCTCCTATGGCAAAAAAGCAAAGCCAAATTCTGGAAGAGAACATAGGTGGCAGCACCAAAAAGATTTCTCCTCTTTAGTACCTTCTGTGACATACAAGATTTATTTCTATAGCAGGTATGCTTATCATCAGAGGGAATGAGGTCACTGGGAAACCTTGTTTCAGAGTGAGAAATGTTGTTTCAGGGTGATGGAAACATGAAGCACCAATAGTATTCCTTCCTCCACAGGAGAAAATACAAGTTGACAGATATTTTAAGAATATTACACATACTTGGAATTTGTTGATTCAAATATAAGCTTCTATATACACAGGATATCATTTAAAAGTTGGATTTCAATGGAAGTAAAGACATAAGGAAAGGCAGAAAGACCATGTTTCTTGAAACTATTTCTGGTCTGGTTCTTGAGTATTTCTAGATTCTTGGGTCTTGTGCATATTTATATTATCTTATCAATATTAATAAGGCAATGGCTCTAAAAATTTTACCCGTCTAAAAAGTGCTGTATAAAAGGCCTTGGAAAATGGAAACCATTAACGAAGTATCTTCTACTTCACTTTAAACTCTGCTTTAGGCATCAACTAGTCTGCCTTGAAATTCACTGTAAAGCTTGACTGCCTGGATTCAAATCTATAGTACAAGCAAATTTTGTGAATGCATAAACTGGTATCATAGTGATTTCCACAATGACTAAACTAAAAGAGATCTCCTGGTCATATATAAATTCTGTCCAAGAATATAAAACCATTAAAAATAAATTTTACAAAAAAATAAACTGAAGAGAAATTTCCACAAATAGTCATATAAAAATAAGTGTTAAGTATTTTTAGTCTGGATACTAATTAAAATACAGATGTCACACCTACCATAAAAATTTATACTTTATACCTATAAAAGGAAAACAAGAAAAAAACCAAGAAATTAAGAATTATAAATACAAAATGAAATGAACAAGACATAAATTGCCCAATACTGAGTTTAACAGGCTTCATAAATGGCTGAGGGGCTCTTGCTTCCTCTCTAGGAAAGCTGAAAAAGGGATAAGTAAGGGATTCGTTGTAATGTAAAAAGTCAGCTTATGGAAAATACAATTAAGTGCTCAAAAATCACCCTAAAATATTTTTCAAAGACACTTTTTATTCTCTTTGGGAAAAAAAATGTTACCAAATATAGAAATGGGAATATCTGTTAGTGGGAGATACAAAATAAGATTCCTTTTGTTAAAAACCAAAAAAACCTTCTTAAAAACACAAACCTATAAAGGATGATATTCATTATCAAAAAGAAAGAAACGATTCTTTTGAAACAAGATCTTCTATATTTTTCCACTAATTATTATTATTATTTTTTTTTGGTAAAATATACTAAGATAAAGCCACATGCAGACTAACTTTGTCATAAGAATGAAATGTGAAATTATAGAGGGTGGCTTTCAGATGTTTCCCAAAGCAACAGTTGTAAATTGAGGAACGAAGGCTCTGTGTTTTGAGGAGGCAGTAATAGAAAAAGAAGGGTTTTCAGACTTGACAATTTCTATTTTATTTTAGATAGTAGCACATTTCTTCACATATCACTAGAAGCACGAGAAAGTTTAAATATTTGGCATGTTTATATCAAACATAAAATATTAAAGGCTAAAACTGGATTCTTGATTTTCATATAATGTGCTTTTGGGGATCTGTTCATATATCATGCATAAGTGGCTTTGGAATATTTAGATGTATGTTTGCTAAGGCAAAATCTAATATTCTTATTTGGTGGTGGCCCATGATAAACATATTGAGACATCTATCATTCTAAACTTGAAAGGCTGATCTTCTGTATAATATAGGTAATTTGTTCAATAAAAATTCATTTAATAAAATCCTAAATATGTGGAAACTACAAATTAAGTAATATCCACTGGCTGGGAAACTCATGCATCCATTTCATAGTTGGTTTCTTCATACCATTTATGTCAGGGCTGACCTTCAGAATATGGTCAAAATTTTGCTGGCTTTACCATGTCACTCCAGCACACCATTTTTACCTTGATATTTCAAAGCTTTTGTTTAAAGCATTTGTATTTAATTTTTTTATAATTAAAGTTTTAAACATATATAAAAGTTCTACTTTATGCATACTTTTTTCCATTATCTTTTTCCTTTGTTATAGAATTTCAAAACAAATCTCTCACATTGGATCATTTCAACGCTAAATACTTCCGTTTGTATCTGTATAAAATAAGGACTTCATAAAACCATAATTATTCCATAATGCCATATAGTGAGTTCAAATTCAAATTTTTCAGATGTCTTGGAAATGTGTTTCTTCAGTTGGCTTGTACTTGTCAAGCTGAAATAAGGTTTCCTGATTGCATTTGAGTACAACTGATTTAAGTCCCTCAATTTAGAAAGGGGCACCCATTCCTTCATGTTTTTGATGCACTGAGGAAACTGCAGCAATACACTTTTAAGTTGTTCCACATCCTGAATTTATCTGATGGTTTTCTCATGTCATTTACTTATTCCTCTAAATACACTATTTCTTTAAGCAGAAGGTTATAGCTAAAAGCTTTCAGGTCAAGCCTTTGTGGGTAGCATACTTTATGAATTGTGCCATGTACATCACACCTTTCATGTTACAACTTTCAGGGTTGCTAAGATCTATCAGGCAATGCAGGTAGCGGCAGCCTAATCCTCTGTCAAGTTTACCACCAATCTGTCTCCTAATGCAATGGTTCTCAACCTTGGTTGCACAATGCAATCACCTGGGATAAAAATTGGGTGGAATTTTAACACTATTGCTGTCCAAGTCCCACACTCAGAGATTCCAATTCAATCAGTCTAAGCTGTATTCTGAATAATGGAATTTTAAAAAACTCCCAGGGTGATTCTACTGTGCAGCTAGGGTTGGGAACTTCAGAGGTTTTAGCATCCATTGGCAATCATTGCTTGAATTGTTTCATTAGGGCTTGCAAACTAGTGATTTTTCTAATTTTGTTATTCTTTCTACATTTATCAGCAGGAATTCTTTTGGTATATTTTACATAATAGCTAGGATTATTTACTTATCCTGAAATATGAACAGGACAGGCAGGATAAATTTTTAATTCTTCTCTTTAATGACTAGGTTTTAGAATAAAGCAGTGGTTCTCAAACTGTGCACACTGGAGTCACCTGGGGACTTGTTAAACCCCACTGACGCCTGGTTCCCAACTCAGACTTTCGAACTAAATTGTGTGGGGGTGATGCCTGGGCGTCAAGATTTTAGTAGCTCCACAGGTGACTCTGAAGTGCTGCAGTGTGTAGGAACCTCTGGAGTTGAGATGTTGGCACCCACAATTATATCTAGCGGTGATTTTTTAAAAGTTTGTTTTTTGCTTGATTTGGTAGTGGTTGTTGCATTTTTCATGACAGAAAAATGTATCTGATCATTTTGAGCCAGCTATGAAGACAGAAGAAAGCCAAACTGACAGGAAACAGTATGATACTTTTACTAAATTCTAAGGTCATGCTGATCTCCAATCTCCATGAGAATGAGTTAATTAGCATGATGGTTGGGGTATGCTCAAGTTTCCATGGAGTGTTATGATTTAATGAATAGTTAATAATGATATTTAAAAATTGTCTTACTTTGTTCAGTCTGTTCCTGTTTTATGATATAGAGAAATTTGAAACAAATGTTTTTGTTAAAGCCTAGTAACTTATTAAAATTTTAAATAATCATGAAGATTTACATTCCTATACTCTGGTAACATAGTAAGTGTAGATAGGACTACCAGGTGCTATCAGTAGGAGCATAAATTGTTAAGCTTTCTGGTGGGCAAATTGACAATATTTGTCAAAATTAAAATGTATACACCCCTGTCCAGGAAGTTTCAGTTACAGAAATCCTATCAGAGACACTCATATATGTGCAGAAAGAATCTTCCCATTGTCTGTCAAAGTACAAAACTGGAAAAAACAAAATGTTCACTGATAAGAAACTGGTTATATAAATTTTCAAACGATGGATACTATTTAGCCATTAAAAAGAAATAGGGCTTTATATACCGACATAGAAACACATCCATTACTTTGTAATGTTAAGGGAAAAACTTAAAAGTCACAGAATAATGTAGAGTATATCTTCATTTGTGTTAAACCAAAACAAACAACTCAAATGTGTGTGGATACTTAGACATACAAACACAGTTAACAGTCTGGGGTGTTTCATTATTCCAGATTTTTTCCTATACGTTGTGTGTGTGTGTGTGTGTGTGTGTGTGCAGTTGTGTAGGTGTGGTGGTCACGGTATGGGAACATGTTGGAATGAAGGGAATTTCTACCTTTTACTCAGATTCTTCCAGACTTTTTTTTTTTTTTTTAAAGAAGCATATCTTATTTTCATCTTAAAACAGTAAGTTAAGAAGAGCTTTTATAGTGGCAATCAGGCAGCTATAGCACTGCAGTTGGTAAGAAGGCAGTCATGACTGTGTGGCTAAAATGGGCCTGTAGAAAATAAGGGAGAGAAACTTGTACTCTACAGCTAATTTTAAAAGAAATTCTTATCATCCTTATATTTAGAAGAGAAACAGGAAGAAATATATGATAAAGTTTTGTCATTTGTAAAGTTTACGGCTATAACAAATGATGGCATCCAAAATCCTCAATAATAGTCCTTTATACATGATTGCTGATCTAATATTTTGTTTATGAACATGTACAATACAACACTCACTTCCTACTGTATCTCCTTTATAAATTCAGTACATTTCTACTGAGGCATAAAGTGTTTCAATTTAAGTCAACTTCTTATCTCATGATGTGCTGATGAATTTTTGTGTTGTAAATTACTTGTACCAGATGGAGGAAAAAAGAAAAGATAAATTGACTTAGGACTACCTTCTCATTTGTCATTTATCTTCAGTATTGATGGTTTTTTATTTTTTTTTAAAGCTCATCCCAGTGGAAGAAACTTGTATCTATACATTTTAGAAACAAAATTTAAATACACAAACAAAATGCACAGCCTAGCTTCTACAGTCTTAAATTTAGTAGTAAACATTAACTAATGCCAGTATTTCACACAGTAATGATTTAAATGAATAGTATGTTAAAATCATACCACTTCAATATCTGTTATACAATAAATGAATGTAGCACTGTGAAGTTATAGAATCAGTTTTAAACTTCCTATTTTATTATGGTCTTTTTTCTTCCCTTCCATATTTACTGTCAAACATCAAAACTCCTAACTGCATAGAATTGTTACTGTTTTCTCTCCTGTTCATCCGAATCTATTAACCCCTTAGTGCCTTCTGAGTCAACTAGAAAATTTCTCTCACTTGTTGTTTTGGTAGAGATTCCAATCTTTTTTGGCCTCTAATTTCTTACCCATGAGCACCTATTCTTTATCACCTACGTAACATCCATCAATTTCTCGAACACTTTCTTTTTCTAGGAACACAGCAGTGTTAAAAAGAATGAGCTTGGCTGCCTGGCTGGTGGGGACACAGCAGCACATTCCAGCCCTGTAAGACGGACTGCTCCTGGTCTAATGTGCTAGGAAGAGCTGGGGCGGAGGGAGGCTGGATTCTGAGGCCGATTCTCCTCCCCTGCATTTTACACAGATCTACTCAAGTTGGCAACCACCTAAACTCTAGTAATTTTTTTTTCTCGCAAACAGAAAAACTGTGATATTGTGACTTGTAGCGAAATTCACTTCACGGAATGTGGCTGGGGGACCTAAGTAACAACCAATGACTGTTTTGACAAAAAAACTTCAATCCATGGCTTCAACCTATAGATTCTTTCTGATGGGTAGCATATACTGTGTGTAGCTATTTTTATTATTGAGTTGGTGTTTTTCTTTAAAAAGAGGTACATTCAAAGGATTTAAAGAAAAAAATTCTGTATAGTGTTTTCACTCATGAAGAATTATGATTATATATGCTTCTCACTTTCATCACCCTTTAACTATTATTCTAGTATATATTTTCTGCGATTTTGATGTTTATTTTTTATTGTATATGTTCTTACAAGTTACCTCAAATTTTGATGGTACACAGAGATTGTATATTTAGAGATGTGAAGCAGTGAACAATGGAAAAATAATTAGTGACACACTAATATTATGGAAACAGAAGGGAGCACTAACATAACATTCCCTCGGAAATGTTTCAGCAGAATACACAAGGTTATAAGACATGCAAGAAAAGACAAAGCTGAAACATAAATAAACTGCTCCTCATAAAAAAACACAAAAGATGTGCATTTATATTTTTAGAATGCAAATATGTAACACTGGTAAGCCAGAGGGTACAGAAAAATGAAGAGAAAGGGCAAAAGTCAAGATAATAATAAAGCATAAATGCTCCAAAACAACTTTATTACTTCTAGGGAAGAAGTTTAAAGACCTGAGAAAATAAAAATGTTTGGCAGAATGGGCAGCTCTTCCTTGTTCTTTGGGTAGTATCTCTCTGAGCTCCCATACTTCAGAAACTTGGGCTTTTTGTTTTCAAATGTCCTACCCTCCTTAACTTCCGCCCCCACCCCCCAACAATAAACACACAAACAAGCAAGCTAGAGTCTCCTGAACCGAATGAAATGAAAGTGAAATGAAAATCTTTTCTGCCTAGGGCATCCTAAGCTCTTTCTTAGAAAATGATGCTGCAGTAGGTTAGCTATTTAAAAATCCAATTCAAAGGCTGGTTCCAGTTTACCACATTCCAACAGAATATAACATCCTGAAAACACCTGAGTAGGCAGGGATCGCTCCTAAGCAGTGATCAAACCATTGCATCTCTAACAATCCACCTATTGCTGAAAGGCTTTTAAAGAGCTAAGCTTTTCAAGTCAAATTTGTAAAACTTAAGAAAAAAGGTAGAAAGTGTCTGCAAGTAAACATGCAAAGTATAAAAATAAATGAGGATAAATGAGGACCTTCAATCCTAAATCCTTTTGTGAAATTTTGTATAGGAAACCAAAAAACGAATAAAGATGTTACTTTTGTCAAGACCCAGCCAAAGACTAAGTGGACTGAAGGTCTTTTAAATATTTTTCACATTTAAGCCACTCCTCGTTTATTCTGAGTAGGACTGCCTAATTCTAAGATAGATGATTTTCATATTATCTTCAGTATCTTTGCAGTCAAAGCAGCAAAGAAAAAAAAAATTGTCAAAATTTATAGAAAAAGCAGCAGCAACACTGCTGTTTTATCCCAATTATTAATATATACTGAAAGTTATAAATAGCATCTACAGTTACTAGAAAAGGAAATATGGGCCAGCGCAGTGGCTCATGCCTGTAATCCCAGCACTTTGGGAGGCAGAGTTGGGCGGATCACCTGAGGTTAGGAGTTCGAGACCAGCCTGGCCAATATGTCAAAACCCTGTCTGTAATTTAAAAAAATACAAAAATTAGCTGGGCGTGGTGGTGCACGCTTATAATCCCAGCTACTCGGGAGGCAGAGACAGGAGACTCTCTTGAACCCAGGAGGTGGCCGTTGCAGTGAGCCAAGACGGCGCCACCGAACTTCGGCTTTGGCAACAGAGCAAGACTCTGTCTCAAAAAACAAAAAAAAAACAAAAAAAAAAACAAAAAAGAAAATAAGAGTTTACTATTTTATTCATAAATTTTCAATTTTCTACTCTTCTAACTATAGCTTATTGCCATGGTTACAATTTAAATGTCATAAATATGGCTGAAAAGTGGGTAAACTTAAGAAAAACCACAACGTTATACAGTTAAAATATTAGAAAGTAAATACCAGTTGTGATTGCTGTGTTTAGAAGTTAATACCCTTCCTCCTTCCCCTCAAAGGAAAAAAACATTAGTAAATGTAACTACTAGGCTTGAATATGAGTTTTAGGCAAGAGCGTGCTCTGAGAAAAATAAGGAACTATGCAGTTATTAAGTGTGAATTATGGACACACCTGTGGCGAGGGGAGATTAGCCACTGAATTAGTATCTGCCTAACACTAAAGTACTTGAGTACTTGAGGAGCTATTTGGACAACATTTAATTACTATGTATTCAATTTAAATCATTTAATACATTTGTGTACCATATATATTTTTATATTTAACAGCTGATTGCACAGCCTACTAGAAAAGTAAAAAAAAGATTTGAAAATTTTAATTTAAAGGAAAATACTAAGTACATAATAGTATATATGGTTTTCTCTTAATTTTTTAATTTTAAATTTTTGTGGGTACAGTGAAGGTATATATGTTTATAAGGTATATTAAGTGTTTTGATACAGGCATGTAATGCATAATAATCACACCATGGAGAATAGTGTATCTATCTCCTTAAGCATTTATCCTTTGTGTTATAAACAATCTAATCACACTTTTGTTATTTTGAAATGTACAATTAAATTATTGACTATAGTCACCCTGTTATGCTATCAAATAGTAGGTCTTATTGTTTTTTTCTATTTTTTTGTACTCTTATATTTGTTACTTGGCCATGATAAAAACCCTGAAGATGGCAGTCAAATGACTTAAGCAATGAGGAAGGGGTAGAAAGGATGCCAAGGCCATAGGTTTTTCATCCACTATAATGTGTCTTCATAATCTAAACTCATTCTCTCTAGACTGTAAATCAACAGATGATCATATGCAGTGTCTGCTTGGCTTTTGGTAATTAAAAATCTACAACTGCCCGCTCCAGCTCAGTTCAGCCAGTGTATAGACTGGTGAGGGTTAGGAGAAAAATTGCATGGGGAAATCAGGGTATTTCTCTGGCTCTATTTTAAACAACATTTCTGGCAGGGGTGGCATCTCCTTCCTGGTTCCACCTAATGCTGGAAATCTCCACGTCTGAAGCCCCTCCCACTGCTCCAGCTCTAGGACGCTGACAAAACCATGTACCTACCCCTTTGCCTCTGCAGTCCTAGGGATGATAGCAGCTTCCTGGTATCATTATTTCTTGGGTGCTTCATCATCCTGTTTAATCACTCAAATCTTCCAACCCACACTTTCATAACTACATTTTCTGTATCAAATTCCATATGTTGAACTACCTGGCATGGGTTCTGTTTTCCCAGCTGAACCCTGGCTAATAAATACACCTATTATCCTTGGGTTACAAAGAACTCTTATCCATCAAACACTAATTCTCCAATAGAAAAGAAAAGGGCAATCTATATTGTACTTCTATATTCTCTAGATAATTAGAAATACAAATGATGACACTAATGTGGCAATATGAGAAGATCAATCCCATACACCTGGAGGGAGGGAAAATTAATACAATCTTTCAGGAAAGCAACTTGGTTACATATAGCAAAAGCATTAAAATATTCACGTACTTTAAATAATTTTCTTCCTGAAATTCTAGACTAAGGCAAATCAAAGGTACCAATACAATTTTATATACAGGGATAGTTACCACACTGTTATTTAAAATAGTAAAAAATAAGACAAAACCTGAATGTCCGATACTAGAGATATGGGTAAATACGTATATACTTATGATTTTCCCCTATAGAATTCCCCTATCCCCCAACTGTAAGTGAATATAGTTATACATCTCCATTATAGCTCACCTTCATTAAACCTGAAGTTCTTAAGAGGGCAAGGATGTTTGCTTTAAACATTGACAATTACATGCTAGACAAGTGTTTATTTATTTCAGAAATAAATTAATTATGCAGTCTTAAAGATGAATTTGAAGAATTTTATATTACATGAAAAAAACTGGCAAATGTAACTGCATATACAGTATGTTCCCCATTTCTCTCAAAAGGTAAAAAAACTGTATGTAACACACAAATGCACAGAAAGGCTAAGTGATGAGCTTGATTATAAGTAATTTTATCTACTTTTTGTACTTTTTAAATATTTTCCAAATATCTTTTGATGAGTATATATTACATTTAGAATCAGGAGAAAAATTATATTTATAAAGTAAAGAAGAAAGTCGAGATGAAGGCAGTTGGTAAGGTTAAAATACAATAAGCTCTGTATTATTCACCACTACCTGAATAACTAAAACAAAAAATTAACTTCCTCTCCCCCCAAAAAAGAAGTATTAGCTGTCAGGGAAATTTAACTCCAAACCACAATGAGATATTACTTCACACCCACTAGGACGGCTATAATAAAAAAGATAATAACATGTGTTTGAGAGGATGTGGAGAAATCAGAACTGTTATTTTATTTTATTATTATTATTTTTTTGAGAAGGAGTCTCGCTCTGTCGCCCAGGCTGGAGTGCAGTAGTGCTATCTCCGCTCACTGCAGGCTCCGCCTCTCGGGTTCATGCCATTCTCCTGTAGAACTGTTATTTTTAACTAGTGGAAATGTTAAATGATATAGGCACTCTGGAAAATAATCTGGTAGTTGCTTAACGGGTTACACACAGAGTTACCATGTGACCTAGCAATTCCACTAATAGGTTTATACTTAAAAGAATTGAAAACATATATTCAAAACTTTTATACAAATGGTCATAAAAGCATTATTCATAACAGCCAAAAGTAGGAAGACCTAAATGTCCACCAACTGATGAATGAATAAATATTATTCAGCTATAAAAAGGAATAAACTACTGTTACATGCTACGATAAGGATGAACCTTGAAAAAATCATGCCAAGTGAAAGGAACCAGCCACAAGGACCACATGTATGATTCTATTCAACTGAAATGTCTAGAATAGGCAAATCCATAAGGAAAGAAAGTACAATAGATTAGTGGTTGCCTAAGACTGGTAAGTTTGGGGGTAAAATGGTGTGACAGCTAACTGGCACATGGTTTCTTTTAGGGGTGATGAAAATGTTCTAAAATTGTGGTGATAGATGCACAACTCAGAATATACTAAAAAAAGTAAGAATATTCTTAAAATGGGTAAACTATATAGTATGAATTATCTCTCAATAAACCTATTATAATAAAGAAATTTGTATATTATACATAAAGAAAGAAAAGACTGTTAAGAGAAACAACAAAAAAATTAAGTTCACATGCATGTGTGCCAAATTTGCCATAAAAAAAACAAACCTGCAATACTGTACTAACGTCCTGTTAGGCTATAAAGGTTTTAAGGCATTGTGAGTCAAGTTATGAATAAAAAATAGTCCTTATCACTTTTAAAAACATAACTTCCTTGTGTATATTTTTCAAAATATAGATTTTGTTACTAAATGAAAATATTCACTTCATTTACTCATTAGGTATACTTTTAATACTTCTAAAGGTTGGGCATTTTCTAGGCATGAAGTAGGAGAGAAAAAAGAGACACTTTGCAAGAGCTTAGAATTTGGTTGTGAAGCTAATATATGCACACGAAATATTCCTAGGACATGTAAAGCAGCATTTACTATTCATTCATGTATGCATATTCATTCGCTCAGGTGGTGAATTACCTAGGGTCTACCATCCACAAGGCCCTTGGAATACTTCGTTGAACAGAGCAGACATGGCTCCAGCTCTCAGTAACGACCTTAAATGCTGTGACAATGTGGGGGAAATAACACCGCATCTCACCTGACTCCCTCTGTTCGCCTTGGTCAGATTTCAGATCATTCTCTCATTACCTCCCAAGAATAAGAAGCAGCAGCTTTCTTCTGGCATAGGCTGCTCTCCTAGGCTTCAGGCATGCTTTCTCTAACTCAGTTGTCCCTTATCCACAGCACTCTGGCCCACATGTCTGAACCACATAATAAAGTATTAATATGCATGGATCTATCGGTTTAACAGAAGTGTTTTCTTCACATTTGAATAAAGGCTTTCTCTAGTAATCACATTTCTAAACGCTTATTGAGTGGTGTCACTTGCTGCCCTTTAATCATCTCAAATCCAGCACATCTCACACTGTGGTCCAGAGCACCCCCACCAAAACTGGCTCTCCATTTTGACACTCCTAATTGTTTTAACTGTACCATCCTCCCAAACGCAAAACCTCACAGTTATTGCCTACCCACCTGACCACACCAGCCTCTAAATCCTTATGAATTGCCTAGATGATCTCACATACCAAATTCTGCAATAAGCTTTCAATTGGTCTATCTTGTCACTAATTTTTCCTCCCACCAGTTCACAGCTCTGCTGTTTCTTCTGAGAAATGTTTAAATAATATGACATTTTGCTTCAAGGATTTTCAGTGTCTCCCCATGATCACGGAGAGAGTATAAAGCCCCTGGAACTTACAGATCTCTATAATTTCAGCCAATTCAGCCTTCTAGCCTTTGCATGTCTTATCACCTCCCAAACCAGTTTTAAATGTTCCCTTCCCATGACACTTGTGTTGTCTCTTCTTTTGCCCAGTGACAATGCCCTCTCCAGAGCCGCCCATCAAGCCCAAGGCTGCAGGACCATCTCCTCTGCCATCTCAGATGTGGGCTGTCCACTTATATCAGTATTTCCCACATAATACTTACTTGGCAGTTAACCATATATTATTTCATGGTGTGTCTTGCCTGGTGTTAAACTGTTGTTTAGAAGTCTTATTGTTAGGTAGCTTTTCACGTTTCTGCCTCATCAACAGTTTAACACTATTTTTCTGGGGGAAAGAACTTCTTTGTATGACAGCCAAGTGCCTTGTATGCACTATAAGGAACACCAGAATCCTGGCACCAGGTTTAGATAAACTCAGATACTGGGCATTTGGTTATCTAAGTCTTCCTCAATTCAAGTGTTGTTTGAAAAGGGCCAAAGTATTTACATATCAATGCCTATTCCAGCATTACAACATTGTTCACATTACTGATTACAATGTAAGCTCCATGGGGGAAGGGGACAGGGACAAGTGTGAGTTATGCCCATCACTCTGCCCAGCAATGTGCACAGCACCCGGTACATTATGTGAATACTCAATAAACATTTATTGAGTGAAGGCTGAGTATGAAGACATCAACGATTTATGTAAGTGGCAGACAGTCTCCTTAATGTAATTCATCCTTCCTATGTGGTGAATTTAGGTTAAAAAGAAAAGATAGAGAGACTACATGAAAAGCTACCACACTACGTTAGAAGCTACTAGATATTCCACATGTGGATACATTAAAAAAATGAAAACGTCAAGCAACTTTTCTCTGAGTATGATGAACACAGTGAAAGATCCAACTTGTATAATTAGCAGCTTTCTTGATTATGTAATAACTTTTTTTGAAGTCAGCCCTGTGTTTTCTTATGAGGGAAATGGAAACTTTCAGATATGGGGTTGATATTAAAAATGCTGCTGTTCAATGTTTTTTCACTACAGTTGACATACACAAATTTACTCAATTATACTAAAAACTTAAGCATATTAAGAACTACTATTCCAAAGCAATGTAGCGCAATATTGTCACTATTAAAGGCTTTGCTTGGCTTATTTCACCAAGAGATAGTAAGTTAAGAGAGTAGGCTATGTAATTTGTGTTTATCAGACATAACTTTTATATAATAAAAAACATACCTGTTGATCTCCAAGGAAATGACTTCTCAGTTGAGCTAAAGAAAAAGAAGGAAAAAAATGAAACATTTATTTATTTTGTCATAAAATTTAGCTTAGGACCTGTTTTGCATATTAACATTTAATTTCCACATTAAATTATACAAAAACACAAAAACCTTAAATAAAATTTAAACTTATCTAAGTTAATTTTTTAGATAGTATTTAAAATTGGGACAAAAATTGTTTCTATTTGGAAATTAAGGCAAATTATAAAATGACATAAAATTCTACTTGAAGAAGACGAAACAGCACAACTGTATGATATTCACAGTACTTACATGATGTACTACAGTTTTTTCGTGATAATATGAAAACTACATATGTATCATATATATGAAAAAGAACCAAAATGGCTGTTAAACAGTTTATTTTATGTATTTTCAAAAGCGGCAATTAGAACAGAGACAAAAATTACTGAGGCCACTTTTGAATTGAATATTGCCTTATAAAATTTAAAACACAGAACTTCATATCAAAAATATAAGGTCCTATAAGCCAGGATAAAGTGACAGCTATGTATTTTCCTTGGTTATTAGAGTGTGCATTTAAAAAATTTGTGAATAAAAACATATCAGTGCCTCCCCGCTTGCCACTTCTCTTGCCCCAATCAATACAGGAAGTCATGGTGTTACAGGGACAGTGTGGCAGAATACAGGAACAACAGAATGGATTATTAAGCATTTATTAAATGCTAGATTAAGCATTTCACATATGATCTCCTTTATGTTATTTATCACAATCTTGTGAATAGGTACACCCTTATTGTTATCTTACAGACAAAGAAACATATGCTGGTAACTCGAAGAGCTGGAACCACACCCAGGACTCCTGGTCAGATTCCAAACTCGTGCACCTTATCACTGTGCTACCTGGCAGAACAGCTTGTGATCCCATTTTTGCATTAAACACATACAGACACATAGACAATATGACTAGAAGTCTAGAAAAATAAAAACCAATGTGCTAGCAGTTTATCCATGAGTACAGCCATTACATTTTTTTTCTTTTTAATCATTTGTACCTTTTTTCCTTTTAAAAAACCAGAAAAAGGACATATATTCATGGTATTTTTTTGAGTGCTTATTAAATTTATAGAAAAAGGAGTGTGACTCTGGGCTTAAGGAAACATTCTGCAAAATAAAGCACTTGGAGCGGGGGAAGAACCGTCCTTTTAGTGCTATATTTCTGAGATTTTAAGTTCTTATTACCCCCTTGATACTTTCCCCAAGTCATTATGTGGTTATGAAACTTGCTGGTTGAAAACCCTAGATTCCATAGAAACTCCCTGAACTTCAATTTTGTGTGTGATTTGCCTTTTCTCCATCACAGGCGCAGTAGTTCACATTCCAGGACCTTGAACGAACTGCAAGCAGGGGGACCTTCTCCCAGCAAGTGGAGTCAATCAGTTAATGTTAATCTCCTCCAGGGTTCTGTGATGTTCCTTTATCTGAAACACTCTTAGCTGATTTCAAAATGGACTGATAGGAAAAAGTGAAAACTTGGTCAAATATCAGTAATGAGACATTTGTCTTGCTCCTAAGGGTAGGCCATCACTGTCTTGTGACTCCAAAAGTGGTTCTGCACACTGAATTTCAATTTCTCCTCAATCTGTTTTTGTTATTTAATTCTATTATCTAAATTAGTTTTCTAAGCACTGAGATTGATATTACCCAACTGTGTTTCCTCAAAAGGATCATATTTTACGTCAATATTAAAATACATGGTAAATCAAACTGCCATCCAGAAATGTTTAGTATACCTCAAGTTTCTCGGGAATATTAAGAAAGTTTTATCTTCTGAGTTTGAAACT